>NW_028263378.1:12825250-13425500 GCF_051168715.1 Poecilia mexicana | reverse complement strand
AATAGACAAATGTGAGCGTATTTATAAGTTGGTAAGATTTTATTACATTTTAAACTTTGGTTCTCTGAAGTGCAATATGATATTTGATGGATAGGACCGTAAGGTAGTTACTGTACATTTGTGGGGATGAGGTATGTCCAAATAATAAGTTGCCCTCATGTACCATAGCAGTTTTTGGATTGTAGAAAAATATAAAACAAATAAAAACCAAAAACATGTGAGATTTGACTGAAACAAGCACAGAAACATAAGTCTAAATATTGAGAGTTTTTCTGATGACTTTTTTCAGAGAAGTTGAAAATGACTCAGAGTCCTCTTAGTCATTATGACTGAGGAATCAGAATGACTCGCTGGCTATAAACAGATGCTTCGGTATTATAAGACCACCTGTCAGATTTAATATGTATTAATTTTAAAACATTGCAAAAGTAAAGACAAATAATCCCATCGTAATACATTTTGGGAATAGAATACAGAAAAAAAATAACGTTAACTATTAGTCTGAAAATCAGAGAACTAGATTCAGACTAATTACACAGCAAGTGAATGAGAAAAGCAGCAGCAGCAGAACTGGCAGTGTTAAAAGTCACTAAAACGGGGAAAGAGTTTTTTTTTGTTTGTTTTTTTGGCCTGTAATGTCAATCACTATGAGTGAAAAAAGCAGTTGTCAATCTACCAGTTACATCGCGTAGGTAACTGACGGATCGATTTCTACCATGAGAATGAAAGTTATCCACCAATTAGGATTTTCCAAGTGGGCCTGAGAAACACCATAAGTAGGGGTCTTTAACTCCAGTCTTCAGGGGCCAGTGTACTGGTCCAACACACCTGAATCAAGTGGTTCAATTACCTCCTCAGTACGCAGTCATCTGTTCAGAGTCCTGATGTTAACTTGATTATTTCAGGTGTGTAGAAGCAATGCCTTCTTCAATGCCTGAAGCTGAAGACCTCTGTCTTAACGTTTGACAGATGTACTCTTAACTCCAAATTATTCACACCCATGACAGATTCAGCTTTAAAGATTCTTTGAATTTTACAAACATGATTTTTTTTTTCCTGACTGGAAGTAAATGAGTCCAGTCTCAGCTTGAACCCTGTAGACAATCAGTAGAGGGAGTCAAATATTTAGAATATGGCAAAGTGACCTAACCTGAAAACTTCTAGATTAATTATCAAATATCATTGGAAACATGAAAAAACTGGACAGCAAATATAAGTAAAGTTTGATGATAAAGATTCATCCTCTCTTTATTAGGAAAGGTTTAAATATTTGTAAATATGCCATTTTTTTTAAATAAGTGTAGACACAATCAGAATATGTTTAACTAGATACAGCTTTCACGTTGTTCTTACCTTTTGAGAGATGCCTGTCTTGTTTCCTGTTAACACTTTATTTAATGAAAATGAAGTTTCAATCTAAATATTTTGTGTGTGTGAATAATTTGGGGTTCTTACAGTTTTACTCTTTTTTACTCCACTCTCAGTGCATTCCTGGAATACCAAAAGACAAATCTGAAAAAATATATTTAAAATTTACAAAAAAACACTTTTGATTAAATGCAACAAACAAAACTACCACCATCCTGTTTAATACTCTGAACTTGAACAGGAAAAGTGCTACAAGTTACATGGAGTTGTCTACTGAAGAAATCTCTACTTACATGCAGGAGGATTCAGGTTTTTGGAGTTAAATTCCTTCACAGCTCACATATTTAGAGTGCTTAAACTTTAGACAAAACCAAAACACTATCAGAGGTTAGTGCAACTGTTACCAGCTGAAGTTAGGTATAAGCCATCTGTCTTTAGTTCAATCACTAGACTAAGAAACAGCACACAATGTGACAGAAACCTTTAACAGGTAGACTTTACTACAATCTGACCAACACGCATACAACATACTAAAACGAAACACATAAACATCTTGGTAGATGTTCTGCTTCAAACCTGCAGGAATGACTAGGATGAAGTAGGAGTTGAGAACTGCAACATCCTTGGTGAGCCTTTATGAGCAAAAGATTCAGATTGATTCTTCATCTCGAAGAAGAAGAAGGAGCAGAGGAGGAGGAAAACCATAAATAAGAATAGAAAGCTATATTGAGCAGACTAAGCAGGCCTCCTTTGATGCTGCCAAGCTGCGTTCACAAAGACACGACTTGCGTGCACTGGAATCCACAAACACGAACCTTTCTCTCTCTTTCTCTCTCTCTCTTTTTTTTTCAGATTTTTAACCAAAGCAAATTTGTACGGTGTCTTGACAAAACAGGAACTCTGTACTTTCAAGTGTAAATGAGAAGCTTCACTGTGAGAAAGAAATCCTGAAACTCTAACTTGGCATTTGTTTAGCTGCTACCATGATCAACCCCAAACAAGAAGGATATTATCCTGACCATGTTATCTCCATCGACTCTGATCGTCACTACAGCCAAATAAACCTGATTTATCTTCTGATATTATGTTCTTTTTAAAGAGAGTGAATGTTGTAAGTCAACTTTAAGTTAAAACATGTTAATTTCCTGCTGTCAAGATTAATTTTATTTATGGATTTCTTTATTTCTGTAAACTAGATGCGTCTTTACCAACAATTAACATCATTGTCAATTCTTGACATAATCAATTCTACAATACATATACATATTTGTACCCAAAATGTACATTTATAAGGGGAAAAGGTTCAATTCAGATCTTCAGGATTTCTCATGAACACTGTTTTAAAAATATTCTCTTAGAAGAGTTCAACTGATAACATTTTCTAGTGAGGTGATCATAACAATGTTTTATATATAAAAAAAAAGGATCATAGATGCTTAATGAATTTTAAATGCATTTTTAATTAAATAAAACAAGTGCAATATAACATAGGATGCTACATTAGCCATGCACAAGGATTATGTGAGCTGCATGAAATATAATGCCCATACATTATAGTGCCTTCAGGCTAGCTGTAAAACGCGACATCAACATCCAAAGTACAGTATAAAACCCAGAGTTTGGAGAGATAACACATTCAAATTGAATAAAATGTTTTAACCTGGCAAAAGAAAAGCCTTGGAGTAAAGTGGCAAAAGCACAAAAAAACACCATAGATGGGAAAGTGGAAATATAAAAGGAATATGGGATTATGTGGGTGTCAAGTATGTGTTGGAGTTTTGGTAGGAGAAGAATTGCTGATTGAATGGGATAACATAAAGGCTCACAGGCTCATGATTTAGCACATTTGTGGGCTAACTTCCTGTTAAGTTTTTGTCTTATATAAAAATGCCCTATGGTCCTCATTGGGTGTTAAAAGAAGACAGTTTATTTATGTATTTATATGTCTTGTGTAAAATTTGAGGTGCAACATTTAAGGCATGTGATTTTCTGATTCAGTGTGTAGTGCTCTATACATTTCACACAGTGGAGATCAGTTTCAATCCAAAACAGATCACATTGTGTTAATCTGTCAGGATGTAATGCACTGTTTGAGCATATTTATATTCTTAAATAAAGTCATGTTTGTATGTTTGTAATTTGACACGTTCTCTTTTTTCACACATTTTTTTAACTGTTATCGTCTTTTTCTTTTTTTCTTTTTTTTTCCTAGGTGGAGAAGTCCCATATACCACCCTTGCAACCAGGATGATGATGGGATTTTGGTGGATGTTTGCTCTCATTGTTATCTCTTCCTACACAGCCAATCTAGCTGCTTTCCTCACCATCTCACGAATAGAGAACTCTATACAGTAAGTACCACCAACAAATTATGACCTCGTAAGAGAAGTTCCTAAAAAAAAAAAGAAACAAAAACAAACTCAAACTTCTTTATGTTAGCAGCATCCATCTGTTTTTGCTAAATACATTTGGGGCAGATTTATAAAATATGCACTGGTCTGGTGTCAGAGCATCAGGAGCGACCGCATACATCCATACCCAGGACTACAACCATTACATTCCTTGGGTTAAGGTCTCCTCTAAACCAGAGACAATTTTGGAAGCATCTTACTGATTCTGAGAAAACCCATGAGTCTCATTTATAAAGGATTGCATAGGTTTCGTTGTGTTTTAAAAAATAAGTTCAGCTGTCTACTTAGAAATTTTAGAACCCTTTTTGCTTCTCTCGGCATGAACACACACACGTGCATATACACAATCTTGTCTCAATCATTTATTTATCACATTGTGAGGTGGTGTCCTCTCCTTTGTAGAAGATGAAAGTGTACATACAATGAGGAGAGATAGTAATAAGATAAGAAGCATGGAATTAGTTGTAATTTAATAATAATAATAATAATAATAATCTTTATTGTCATAGAAACCATGCAATAAAATTATATGGATTATAACGAAATTGGGTGATAAATTGTACAACAGGGTATTTAATGCTGTTACGGAGTAAAGCTTCTTCTCAAACAAGACGGAGGCTCGTATTTCTTTTACTGAACCTTTCTGTTCAGTATTTATTGAAGAGAAAAAGAACGGCGTCAGCTGATAACGGGCAACAGCTGTTCGTAACCAATAGCAATCAAAAGTCAACAAAGCAAGATAGTGACAAAACAGTAACAGATCCTTAAGCATTCTTCAAAATAAAAGACTTCCTCTATTCAAATAAATCATGTCTTGCACTGAAATATATTTCACTTCACCTTTGTAATTATATACAATCATGTTCAATACAATTAATAATAATCGTCATGTAAATTATTCTTAACATATAATTGTAAATCAGTCACTTATCATGCAAATATACCGAACAACATAAGTGTAAAAAAGTCACAACAAATGCCCTTATGGCTACCGAGTATAAACTGTTCTTCAGTCTGTTTGTCCTTGCTTTAGTGCTCCTGTATCTGCAGCCTGATGGCAGCAGTTGGAATAAATTGTGTCCAGGGTAAAGATGTCGAAGAAGTTGGCAAATCTTTGTTCTTTTACTTTTTTCCGCACATCATTTCCCTGGGGGTCTATGCCCCATGTTTGCCTATCCTTGTGATAATACGTCTTCCTGCTTCTCTGCCACTAGCAGAGAAGCAGGAAGTACTCATCTCTCATTGGGCTAATAAGCATGCCTAAGCATCCGCTATGCCTGGCAGTGCCACAGTTAATTGTGCTCGGCTTTGGAGTAAACAAAATATTTCTCTCCATCAAACCACAATCGCTTTTTGTTTCTCTTTCTTCTCTCGCTTGGCATATTTTCGTTGTCTTTGGTCTCTAATTTTCTTTAACCATGAACAATTCAGTAACACATCACGCAGGCAAAAATAAGTCCAATTGCATTTGTATAAGAAAGCTAGTAAATTAGATTGTTAGGAACAGAATAAACAAGCAAATACACAAACGGAAGAGAAATCCAGGAAAAGATGGAGACATGACTCTCCTTAGTGTTTTCCATCAAGGCAGGCAGGCAGGCAGGCTTTTTAAGTATTAATGCCCTTGTTTCATCCTGAAAATGAAATAACAAGTCAGCGTCAAGAACCCTCTCTGGACTATTTCACGCTTGGATGTTTTCCCTCAATTTTGGTGTGAATCCTTTAGGAAAACCGTGAAAGGTGGCAGAGGAGAGTAGCAAAGCGAAGGCACAAGTGAGCAATGCACAGAAAGTGAGACAAAAAGGCATCTTAATGAGGAAATGAAGTGAACAAGTAGGAACAGATGAAGGTGAGAGAGAGAGAGACGCACAAGAGTGGAAATATTTGGGCCACGATGGCCTGACGGTTAGAAAATGTCTGGAGGCTGTAAAATTTGGGGAGCAGACTGTTTCTGTTGGGGCTCAGATAGGATGTTCATGAATGTCTGTGTTCTGAAAATGCAGTAGACATGAAATACTTCTAATTTTAAGCTTTTCAGGTGCTTACAAAGAGTAATTGATTAAATTGCTGCCAAGACCATTTGGAAGCAAATACCAAAAGAAAAAAAAACAAAAAAACAAATATCAATTATAATGCTTCATAATGACTATAAGCAAAACTAGCCATGAATTAAAATCAGATGATATAGTTTAGATTGTAGCTAACGAAGGCGTTATGAGTTTTCTCATCAGATACATTTTACTTCACTCCTGAGTTACTGAATTATTTATTTTGAATAGTATAAAAATAAATGCACACAAACATTTTCAGATTTTTTTTTAGATAAGGACGTTTGATGTTTGAAACTTTGATGCTCGGAACTGCTTAAATTTGCAGGGTAAAGTACATAGCACACCTCTCTCTAGAACAGAAGTTCCCAAACTGTGGGGCATGCCGGGCATCCCGTGCCCCCCCTGCATTGCAGAAAGCTGTATGCGTTCGGTTTTTACCTTAGAATGGCCAACTCTTTGTTATTCCTCTGTCAATTTGATACAGTAGGGGCTTCCACACTTCCCATATATGTGCCCTCTGTTACTTTTATCAGCAGTTAAAACTGTTTAATCCGTTTTAACATGTCGTAACCTGTTTTTCCGAGCCGCCTTTAAACGCAACATGAGTGCTACCACGCTCACGCTGGGTTTACACCTGTGCAGCAGTGTAGGAGACCTGCTGCTGCTGTGCAGAGCTACGCAGGTTCGTGTTAGAATCACGGCAGCAAACCAGCAAAACGCAAAGAACTTTTCACAGTTTTTTCCCCCAAACTAACCGACTGTTGAGTAAAGCTGTTGGACGCAGATAATGTTAGCTAAAAGATGACTAGCTAATAACAATACAGCACCTTAAGCTTAACAATTAGCCTGTAGGCTACCTATGTTGTTGTCTATGTTCAGCTACGTACATTCATTTTGTCCCCAAAAAAGTCGATTCCCCTCTACCCCCTCACACACGTCGTTCAACCAGACAGCTATTTGGAATCCATAGGGGGGCCCAGAAAATGTTTGGAAACCACTGAGGGGACCCAGGAGAAAAAGTTTGGGAACCACTGCTCTAGACTTATGCAACCTCCGCACTGATATTCGAAACATCTTTAATTTCACATCACAGTGCTCTCATTGCACCTTTACATTTGAAACTAACAAATTCATAATTGGGAATGTGGCCATGCTACCTTCACACAGTGGGTTTCCTCCTAACCCCCGGAGTTGGTTTCTTTTACCAAGTTCTGTTATATTTGCATAAAAAATGCTTAGGAAAAGTTAACATCTATAAATGCATTTGCTTCTTTCCTTCATATAGAGAACTCAAATTCAGGGAGGAGATGGGGTGTAGGGATGAAACCTTAAAGGGACCAAGTCCAAAACTCCACAGGCCACAAACTCGTATGAATAAAAAGGGTCAAAAGCATTCAAGTCAACAGAGAGGTGACAGCTTTAATTAAAAAAAGCAGGAAATGAAAGCTCTGAGTGGGACTGATATATCCCACTTGACGGGCATAAAGTATGAAGCTAAAATACAAAATCCTCACAAAGTTAATAGATAACAAATATATTTACCATGACGATTACATTTATTCCTATTTCCAAATTAGATATAGGAAAGGTCAATTACAAATATTAACAGCTTAAAGTACAAAAAACACCTAGTGCCAATTGCACCAGCTGTACATGGAATGAATTATGTAACCAGATGTTTATTAGTAAAATCATGTCAGTTTATAAAGTGCATCGCTTCTGGACTTTACATTGTATTTCTCTTAATGTAGTGGTAACTTTGATCAAGGAATATCCCTTCCAATAAAAATAGTGCCTATCCCCTCAGAACAGTAGAAACATATCATGGTATTAAAATGTATTTACTGACATTGGCTCTTCAAAGACATATTACCGTTAAAACTTTTGGACACCCTGTCTCAATAAAAATTGCTTAAATCTCTGGACCATAATTTTTTCGAACCTAAAAGAAGAAATGATGAAGCAGCCTCCTCCCTCACGGCGAGAGGAGGCACTTCTTGGACATCTGTCAAAAAGATCTTGCCAGTTCCAACTCTTTTGATATGTTCCACCATGTTCAGTGGTAAGACCTGAAGCATATCAAAGTTAAAGGTAAAATAGTTCCTCCCTGAATGTTAACTAAAAGTTTGATGGAAAATCTTTTTTTCTTGTGAGACGTGTTTTTCCTTTTTTTTTTTTTCTTTCCCTGGGATGTGTCTGACAAGAGCAAAGACTAGCAATTTCTTTAGTTATTTATTTTTTTGCCTCTTAAACAGACGCCTGGTGTTGTAGTTAAAGTAGTGAGGTCAGACTGCTCGGGAATTGTTCCTTAAAAAAGTCTGATTAGCATGAGTGAACTATTTCTCTTTCGAGTTTATTCTATCTTTGCTCCTCTTTCACTCTGCAATGACACACACATACACACATGTACTGAGTATTTGTCATAAGATACATTCAGCGGCTGTTCACTCCATTTACTTGCTCATTGAGCTGCTTAGGGAAATATAATTGCTTGCAAAATGAGCTAGGATACACACAGGACAGAGACACTGGTCTATGCACGTGCTCTCGCACGCGCATGCGCACACACACACACACACACACACACACACACACACAAACAGGAATTAAATTCACATTAAACAAAGACAATTAAACACATAATTCTTATATGCATTGACTTCCACAAGACTTCACACACATTATAAATTTAGAAACAAGCCTGACATTTTTTAGTGAATATTCAGAGATTTGAGTGAAGAAACCTTTTACATTTTTATGTATTTATATTTTCTTCCTCTTTTTTTTTACGGTGGTGTGTAAAACTATTCCTACCCCTTGAGCTTTTCCACCTTTTGTTAACTTATAACAGCAAACGTTGATATATTTTGTTGTCATTGTTTAGACCAGTGTTTCTCAACCCTGGTCCTCAGGGCCCCCCTGCTCTGCATGTTTTAGATGTGCCTCTATTCCAGAACAGCTGATTCAAATGATTGCATGACCATCAAGTACTGCAGAAGCCTGTTAATCACCCAGAGATACAATTCAGGTGAGTGGCTGAAGGGAAATACCTAAAACACGCAGGACAGGGGGGTGGTGAGGACCAGGGTTGAGAGACACTGGTTTAGACAAAGTAGGATATACAAGTGAAATGGATTGAAAAAATACAGTCAGCTGTTAAAATCTTTTATGCATTTATTTTCATCCCTGACAAGTCAATATTTTATTGGGGCATATTTCACAACAAACTATCTGAAAATCTTTTGGAGTATTTCTAAACCAATTCTACATTGGTCTGCACTTTGACTGGGCCATTCAAACGCATAAATATGTTTTGATCTACCACATGCTAGCTCTGGCTCTTGGTTTCAGATCAACAATATACTGGAGGTTGAACCTACCCTCCAGTCTAAAGTCTTCTGCAGGCTCACATAAGGCTCTCTGTACTTTGTGTTATTTCTTATCAGCTTCCTTGTCCCTGTTGAAAAAAACAGCTCCACACTGAAACATGGTGATAACAACAATATGCCATCACATAGTGTTCAGTTAGGACTTTCTTTTTACCAGTTTTACCAGACTTCCATGAAGATCAGATTTGTGGAATGCACCTCTATTAGTTATCCTCCTAACTACTGCCATCCGACAAACGTCTACAGAAATGTTCTCCCTTAATACGCTGCATTTATTGATGAATTTGTTTATATATTTACTAATTTTTTATTAGTGATACATTTTTCAGTCAGCTATATGCTCAGCGTACACAATTGAAAGAAGTCAACTCTCCATTTAAACTCAGGGATCATCTTTTTTTGTCTCTTTGCCTTGCTTTAATAAGTTTAACTCTAAATAAAAAGAGCCAACCAAAATCACTGACATTTTTTTCTGCAAAATCCACTGTAAATGTTTTGTTTACAGAGGATTTTGCAGTCATATTGCATGTTTCTTATTTCACTCCCTTTCTGTGTTTTTTTTTTGTTTTGTTTTTTTGTGCAAGCTAACTGGAAAAAGCAAGCTTAGCATTACATCATGAAAACAGGTCACAAACCAAGAATCCTGGTCAAAGATTCTCCTCATGAGCCAGCACATTCTCAAGTGAGATTGGTGGGAAGGGGAGATTATTAGGGCCAAAGATTAATTGACAGCAATAAAAGATTCATGTTCACAGCAGAGTTCATTAAAATCTTCAAAGGGTTTTTCTTTTTTTTTTTTTTTTTTTTTTTGGGATGGATTGGAGCTCATTGAGGACAGCATGAGCGAGGAGGAGCTTTACGTTTTCCCTACCATTAAAAACACGAAAAGTACTTCACAGTATGTGGGTGTTCATGCGAACGTTTGTTTGTGCTGGCAGACAGGCTTGGAATCATATAATCTTTGCTCGAATTTGTACCCATTGTTAAATCCGCTCCGTGGGTGTACTGTATTACAGCTGAATTAATGACAAAGTGTACTGTACACTTGTTCTTCATTAAGCTGGATATGTTGAGAGAGTTTTTGTGGGCATGTTTTGTTTCCCAGATATGAGGATCTCAAATCCATGGGTGGTGTGTAAGCACGCGTTTAACAAACAAACAGTAATTAGTTCATGTAATGGTTCTCGATTACATTTCTCAGCGGCCAAACTCTTTGAAAGGCAACCCAAGCACTGTTGCATTATAATTAACAATAGCTTGTGTTTTTCCCCTAGAGGTGGCAATTTATGGGTAACGAGAAGTGTGAAGGAGAAAAAGAAAAAAAAGAGACTTTTATAGTTCAAAACAGACTGACAGATTGTCTTTTTTCTCATTTTCAATTTTTATCCATGATTCTGTTTTGTTTTTATAGCTACCACGCACTTGTTTCACTTCATTCTTCTCATTGGACTTTGTGTAAATAATTATTGTTTGCTTGCAACTACTACATACTCATGTAGCTAAATCAATCAGTGACATATGGACATGGGATCAATTTACCACCTGAAGCGAGAGATTAATTTGCAGCTGAACTCATCTGCTACATCCACATGATGGTACCATGTCAATATCTGCCAAAGTATATGAGGAATGTTTGGATCCTGGCCACAGAGTTAAAACTGTTTTGAAGGCAAAGGTTTGTTCTAGTCCTGTAATAGCAAGCTTTACCTTGTAAAGTGACTATTTAATCCAGAGTTGCCAAAGCTTAAAATTTCTTTTTTTAGTTTCTTCTACTCTCAGCCTAGAGTCAAAAAAGTTTTCCTATATGTTTTATGTTTACACAAGAAAGTACTACTGCACAATGCAGTAAAAAAAAAAAAAAAAAAAAAAAGTTATTTAAGTTTGCTGAAACTTTAATGCAACTCTGTTGTCAAGAAAACATCCTAGCTGTCCATCCATTGAGCAAAACTGCTTTACAATGTTTTGCTACCTGTACTATTGCAGCTTTTCAGCACAAAACATAAAAAACTGAAAGTTTCAAAATTTTATAAGATATCTTTATTCCTCTAGATGGTATGTGTTTCATTTTTTTAGTCTTATGTGAACAAGAAGGGTCTACATTTCCTAGACACTATATATCACATTACTGGTTTTCCCTGTGGCTGAATGTAATCTAATTCTAGAAATCCATCTGGGCCTCCACTGGCTCATTTTCGTTTTAGTACGTCGAATTGTGTGAATATGTTGAGCCAGTTTTTCCACTGCCATTTCTTCATGGAAGACATGATAGAACACATTTTGAACTATTTTCTCACAGATCAGGTAGTTTGTCTCACTCGGTAGGCGGCATGGTTGTTGATTACACATTCTTCTCAGAGTGAGAATTTTTTTTCCTCTAATTGCCATGTTTTCTTTTTAAATGGATGCCCTACATAAATGAACATTTTTACCAAAGATTTGGTCAAGTTAAATTAAGTGTTTATTATGCAAGTGTCGGTTAATTAATACTGTTAAAAGAAGCGTCTCCATCAAAGAACACATTACCAGAAACCTTTTTTTTTATTATTATTTTTTTTCAAAATACTCATAACCAACTCATTAGATGGAAGAAACTTCTTTTTCCTCTGTCAAACTTGGGTAGGCATTGGTTCACTGTGATCAGTCCTGGCTTTTTCCGTCTGCTACATTTGGTTCTTCAGTTTTGTAGTTATGATAGGGTACTTTCATTTCCCAACAGAACCAGGAGCATTTACTGTCACCCTCTTAAAGGAGCTGTCTTCTCAGCTCTAGACTGATGCTGCGCGCGATCCCACTGACCGTCGACAGGAGTTGCTTTCTCTCTTTTAGACTGATGGTGTACACTATCTCGGGCCCGAGGTTAGGTTTGATGAGAGCCTCACTGACTCCAGAGAGAAAATTGATGTCAAGGAACATCATTTTATGCCTTGAAGAAGAAGAGTACATTTGGCCCCAGTGTGCCCAAGGTCAAGCATAACAACCAGTGCTTTGAGAACTACATTTAAAAGTTGCATTTTGATGAAACCACACAACCAACCAAGTGTCACTGTAATCTGTTTTAGAAAGGGTCTAGAGGAAATGTAATGTGTGGTGAAGCTATACTTCTCAATAATTCAGCATGGGTTTGTTTTGATCATAGCTCACAACTTATCCTGGCCCATTACATCAACTTCCTCGGCAGGTCAAATTCTTGGTCTTTGAACTGGAAGGCATACAGTTTCTCTATTGGACACAGGCACAGGGCAAGATTTTAAATCTTGTATATTTGGCCTGAATAGTCAAAGTGAAAGCTTCTTCTAGATGGCTTGATTGCCACTTTTCAGGCCTTTTCATTTTGTGGAAAAATTACTGCAAAGCTTTTATGTTTTTTTTTTTTTAAAGGACAATCTCTTTTGGCATAATCTCTTGTGTTACCAGCATCAGAACTAGTTACTTAAAACAGCTTGATAAAGAACACTGGCTCTGTTTTTGGGACTACTCTGGAGATAATTATGCAAAGAAGGATGCTTTGTAAAATGAATAACCTAATGGAAAAACCCAAGCATCCTTTATACAATACTGCAAAATGACAGAGGCTTCTTAAGATCCGCTTTAATATAAACCACAGAAGATTCTTCCCACATCTATCGCCATATACAATGACTCATTCCAGAAATTACAGTCAAGACAACACCTAATTTCCCTTAAGGAATGAACAAATATTTCTGAATTTAATTTTGGGGCAAATCAAGTTCTTAAAGAGCCACTCATTGCCTCTTATTTTACTCTGTTGTCAGTTGTCTAGCTGACAACTTGTGTAGAAGCTGGTTGTAAGAATGTATTTCTTTATAAACTGTGAAATTTAGATTAGGACGAAAAAGGCCAAGGAGAGGCCTGCTAATGTCAAGGCCCTGTCAAATCTCACATGGATCTGGCTGCTGATATACCACAGTGTGTTTTATGTTGACAAAGTCTCTGACTGTCTTGTCCCACAATCTGCAGAGGTTCAAACTGTTTTTTGGGTTGTGGATTGAGGCTTCTGCGTGACTTCCATGAAGGAACTTACTGACAACCAGAGTTCTCCAGATGTCTTTTACCAAAGGGATACAGTATGTGTGTGTGGAGTTGGTTGTCTGTCTTTCACTAGTTTTTCAATTAGTTTTGACAGTAGTGTGTTAGACTTGGTCCTGAGAAGTTGTGTCGTCAGTGTGTCAAATGCTTTGAAAGATTAACTGTAAAGTGCTGTTAAATTCAGCTGACAATTTCAATGTGATTTGTAAAGATTTATCTGGCTCAAGAAGACCAGACTCTTAACAGGAAGGAGCCTCCAGCAGAACCAGGCTATGAGTTGCCATTTTCTGAAGCAGGCTGTGGGTTCAAAAGACAAGAGAAGAATGAAAAGAAAAAACATAAGAGCACTGAGCTTGGAGTACTTAAATAAAAAAATAAAAAGTAAAAGTAAGGAGAGTTCACAGAGAGCTCCATCAAGGACTTCATCGAAGAAAGAGGCATATCGAAGCAAAACGTGCCGAGCCAGGAATACCTGATATGGAAAAGAAAATAAAGGGACTGTACAAAGTTAATGGGAACAATATATATTGCATCTGCACTAAATATATATATATAAAAAAAAAAAAAATTCCCTTCTCACCCTCCGCGGGTGGTCTCTTTCATCCTCTGAGCTCGGGTCCTCTACCAGAGGCCTGGGAGCTTGAGGGTTCTGCGCAGTATCTTGGCTGTGCCTAGAACTGCACATTTCTGGACTGAGATGTCTGATGTTGTTCCTGGGATCTGTTTGAGCCACTGCTCCAGTTTGGGGGTGACTGCCCCGAGGGCCCCTATGACCACAGGCACCACTGTGGTCTTCACCTTCCAGGCCTTCTCCAGTTCCTCTCTGAGGCCCTGGTATTTCTCCAGTTTCTTGTGCTCCTTTTTCCTGATGATGTAGTCACTTGGTATTGCTACATCCACCACATATATATTGCTACATATATATATATATATATATATATATATATATATATATATATATATATCAATATATCAATATACTGGTCATAATGCTTTAATTTAAAAGTTGTTGCAACTAAAATTATAATTAGATGTCCATGCTTGCCCAGATTCATCAGCTTTGACAACTTCTGTGGCTGCCGTGTCTAAACATTAAAAGGTTCATCCATCCGGTGGGATGTTGCATTAGTGTGAGATCTAACCACAGGGATGTGCCTCACACTACTTGCAGTAGAGAAATGGACCGACTGATTCAATGATCTTTTTTGTTTTGTTTCCTTTAGGTCTCTGCAGGACTTATCAAAGCAGACTGAACTGCCATATGGGACAGTCCTGGACTCTGCAGTATATGATCAGGTGCGCTCAAAGGCTATGAACCCCTTTGAGAGAGATCCCATGTACTCCCAGATGTGGCGGATGATTAATCGGACTGGAGGAGCAGATAATAACGTTGAGGAGTCGAGGGAAGGCGTTCGCAAGGTTGGCATATACCTTTTTAAATTTGTTCTGAGTTTCAAATGAAAGACCTTTGACATATGTAAAATCGCAGTTGTTATTAACATAAATATTGAAGTCAAAAGGCTGATAAATTTCAATAAATGGGACCAGGTGCAAAGAGGAAGCAACATTACTGGAGTTATTTATTACTCAGTGCAAGGCATTCATATTCAGGCTAGCATCTGCTGGCGTTTGATCACATAATTTCTGAAGACATGCATAATTTGTTTGTACTTTGGAAAAAGCCTGAAGAGCAGCCTCAGACCTCTTAATGTTAATTATGATAGTTATTTATTGCAGGTTTTAGAGTTTCAAATCTGTCTTCTGAACATTTTTTTTTTGCATTTAAAATAATGAATAGATTCTAAATACAAACTGAGATACAAAAAAATACCATCAAATAGTTTTTTATATTGTGTTGTAATATGAAAAGATATAGGATGTAATTAGAAAAAAGGTATTTTAAGTAAATGTATGCGTTCATTCAAAACTTCCACATCTATATATTTCTTATGCTACTTTATGCAAATACATAGCATAAGGTAGCATTATGCCCTAACACTATTGTTTGTCACAATAAGTTATCTGTAAATGTAGGCTACATTTAACCATTTTATGTCTTGCATTGCTTATCGTTGCTCTTACTGTGTGTTAAATATACAAAGGGTTTCATATGCATTCCGTAGTGTGCAGTATGCTTATAATCTATACAGATTAACCTCTGTCCTCTTTCTAAAAGCCTGTATTGCTGTAGGGTCATCGCTGTGGATGAGAAGAGATCCGTGTAAATGATGTTAACGATGCACATATAGCATTTGCAATGCTTAATTCCCTTGGTAATTACCCAGCAGCAGAAACACCTGACTGCTGCATCTTATTTACATGGCTGGAGCTTACTGGTTATGTACTTCAGCCTGAACATTCAATATCTCCTCCCCCTTTGGAATATATTAGACCTCGTGTTAAGACAACTCAGGGAGAGTTGAGAGGAGTGGTTAAAGGGCAACGTGGTGGTTTCACTGTTGGGGTGTATATTTTGTGCCTCTCTCCCCACTTCCGCACTTCTCCTCTTCCAAAGAAAACACACACACACACGCACACACAGACATAAGAATCCAACAGCAATATATTTTCCGTAAATATTGCTTATAAATGGTGAGGTTTATTGAATGCATTCACCTGTTTGATAATGTTCCACTTCTTTTACACTCACTACATTTATTATCTTCGGCGCCAGACTTCAACATCTATTAGAAAACACTTGCAGTGATCAATTAATCTGCCTCTGTAGCCTCATAAATACAAAATGGTTGTACAGATTCTATAGTTAATTTATGTATTACAACTTGGCAGCTTGCACTTTGGAGACGCCTGTTGTTACACTCCTGGTACCAGGTGTATGGTACACAGCCTCTGGGTTTGTATGCTTTAGCATATTAATAATCTATATTGACAAGTCAATAACTTTTAAAACTTAAATATGGTCTCTTTCGCAGCAGAACCTACCTAACAGGTTAGTAGGTAGTAGGTAAGCTTTGCTGTGAAAGAGTTCTGTCTTTACCTTCTTCTGAACTGTCCGAAATGCTACATTACTTGTTTTTCTACCTGAAACACCTTTTCAGATGTACGAAGTATACAAGTCGAAGTGTGGTTTGTTTTGGTCTTCAACTGTAGTGGTGAAAAATGAAGCCTATGACTCTGATTCCCCACAGGTAAACTAAACAAAAAATGAAGCTTTGCATTGTTTTGTACCAACTTCCAGGGAGGATTAAACCATCTTGCTTGTGTAAATCATTTAGTATTTACAGTTGAAGACAAGCTATTTAACAGTAACATCCAGCGGGGAACCCAAGTCATGTTGAAGTCTGGATGTTTTCTATTGCTCTGCTCATTTTGCCATGTTTGATCTGCATTTAAATGAGCAAACAAAAAAATTGAGTTTCAAAGTGACTTTTTTTTTTCTCATGTTTTCAAAAGGTTACAGCAATTTAGAATTTTCTGCATTGAAGTAAAATTAAAAGCGCTTTTGTAAATAATGTCAGCACACTGCACAAATCACGCAATAGCCTGACTCCCCAGATGTTTTTGTGTGTATCCTGAGTCACTGTGAACACATCTGACTGCTTTCCATCTCCCTACACCTAAAACGGCCTTTTAGATAGAGATGCACAGGTACACCAACCAGAGAATAGAATCAACCAGTTTTCCCATTCATTGCTCTGATTTGTGAGTGACGCATCAAGCACACGCAAATTTTTAGTTTTATTTTTTTATTACTATTAATTAAATGCATCCACGTCAAGCATGAAGAACTTGTTGAACCACATTGTCTTTTATGTGGTACATGCTTGCTAATACTAGTAATATCAAGAAGTATTTATTAACTTTTTAAGTTTTATATAATTTATTTTTAACATCACTTTAGATTTGCTTTACTACTGAATGGAAATGTGACCCAAATGTTTTGGGCTGAAACCATTGGTGGTCGCTTCACTGCTGCGAAACTTTCCAAGAATCAACTGTTACATAAGTAACTGTCCTTTTGGGTGGGTGGTTCTTTCATTAGCAACAAAGACTGAATTTCCTATGAGTAAGAGTTGGAAATAAAGCTTAGCTTCCAGTAATAGCAGAGCCAGAGAAGGTAAACCAGACTACAGGAAAAAGGATCTTTGCTTTATTCATTGCAGTATTTCTGATTCCTTTTCCCACTGCCACTCGTTTTCTTCACAGCTGAATATTTTACAGATGTCTGTTACTTGTGCTACTGTTTGACACAGCAGTTATTTCTTCCACTTGACCCCCATTTTTCACTCCACCCTTTTCTCTTCCGCTTTTCTTTAGACTTTCCTTTTCAGCGCCATCCTTTTATATCTTTAGCAGCCTATTATGCATCCACATTTCGTTAAAGGCTACAGAGTGCACTCTAGTGGTTCACTAATTCATGTCCTAACTGCAGTACCACAGATTTTTTTTTTTTTTTTTTTTTTTTTTTTTACTTTCCTTTTTGCTACAGCATTACTGTCAGGGACACTGTTGTTATTAGAATTGTATGTTCAGAGCTCCAATGAATGTAATACGGAAGTTAAAACATGTAATTTACACGACTCACAGACACAAGGATTTTTTCTGTCTTCTGTCACAAACAAAAGATTTCCAGATTTTCAAAATGGTGCCTTTTAATCTGTTAGGATTTAGTTTTGTTCTTAAAAAAAAACAACAACAATTGAAAAGCACTGTACAGTGTCTGCAATTCTTTTCAAGCCGAAGGCTTTTTCCATTCTGTTATTAACCAACACAATAACGGACATCAGTCTCAATTTGCTATATCTGGATGCGTTTGTCTTCATCAATATAGTCCCCGTGCTGTATTTGATTCCTGTGAGATTACATATTTTTCCTTTTAGCGTAGTTTCCTTCCTTCTCAGCCTCCCTTCTCTCAGCTGCCTCTTGTTCTTTCAGGCTTTTTCTCTTTCGCAATAAACCTCTTACTCCTCTTTGTCACTGGTCTCCAATGCACACTATAGATTTTCTCCCTTTTAGGTTTTGGTCCCCTGCAGTAAAGTTATATTATGCCAAAACTGGTCAGTGTCTGAGATGTTGGGAGAATTGAAGACGCACTGATATGTGTCCACACATAGTAACAAACACGCATGCACACTTGCATGTACGGAAGCGCATTGCTATCACGCAGGAAAAAAAAAATTTCGAGCGCTATCACGTTATAACGTGATACGTATGTCGTTAAAACGTGATAGTATCTCGTTAAAACGTGATACGTATGTCGTTAAAACGTGATACGTATGTCGTTAAAACGTGATACGTATGTCGTTAAAACGTGATACGTATCTCGTTAAAACGTGATACGTATGTCGTTAAAACGTGATATGTATGTCGTTAAAACGTGATACGTATCTCGTTAAAACGTGATACGTATGTCGTTAAAACGTGATACGTATGTCGTTAAAACGTGATAGTTATCTCGTTAAAACGTGATACGTATGTCGTTAAAACGTGATACGTATGTCGTTAAAACGTGATAGTTATCTCGTTAAAACGTGATACGTATCTCGTTAAAACGTGATAGTTATCTCGTTAAAACGTGATATTTATCTTGTTAAAACATGATAATTTTAGGTCCAGGAAGTGGCGGTATTATGCTAGGCTAGTGCAGTGGCTAACATGAATTGGTCAGGTTTCCTTTCATGTTTGGTCTACAACATGTAGAGATACGGATGCTGCTTTGCACTGTGGTTAAAACCATTAATAGCATGCGTACTCTGAGCAGGATCCTAAACAGAACGGGACTGCACCGAAGGAAACGTCAGTCCGGTCCTCTAGCTGTAGCGGCGTTCCTGACTGTCTGGATCGAAGCTCAAGTTGGCTTCCGATTGTAGCTTCTGATTTGGGAAATGGCTAAAGGGAGATTATAACGGAGGCTCAGACGTATTTGCTGAACAGTTTCTGTTCAGATTTGTTTTAACAGTACACTTGCTGAACTACGGCTGTTCGTAACCAAGCAACCGAAATCAACAGAAGGCTCGATAGTGGCAAAAGACAAAACTAGATCCTGTTAAGCATTCTTCAAAATAAAAGACTTCCTCTCTCCAAAATAAATCATAAATCAGCAAAAGCTGAATGGCCTCCTTTAAGCGTCCTGAGAAACAATCACCTAATGATCGTGATTCATAAATCTCTACTCGGCTTGGCTCCAGCATCCTTAAACTTTCTTTTACATAGGTCTGTTAATTCCCATTCTTTACGTTTTAACAATATTTTTCTTTTACATGTTCCACTTTTCTGAACTGAAAAAGGGAAGCAAGCTTTTAGTGTGATGGCTCCTACAGCCTGGAAACAGCTCCAGTCTGAAATAAAGATGTCAAAGCTGGTTTCACTGGACTTATTTCGAGCGATTCTTAAAAACAGACGAGATTCTATTAAACAGTGTCACTGTTTTTAAATTCTTTTCTACTGTTTTACACTTCTGCATATGCATTAATTAATTTTATTTTGTAACCAGGTTGCTGTGTGTTGCAGACTTCTACCCAGGTCCCTCTTGAAAATAAGATAAGATGTGTATCTCAACGGGGTTTACCTGATAAAATAAAATAAATAAAATAAAAAAATAAAATAATAATATTTGTCAAATATTGGTCAACAATTTTTAATATTTGTCGACAAACAAGGAGCAAAGAAGAGACACCTCTCCTTTACCATATAGGTGACTTAAAATAATGTTTTCTAATGGAGACAAAGAGGGTAGATAAAGATTATTGTGTTGCTTTGATAAAATAAAACTCTGAACTTGAAGATAGTTATAGAAATATTTTGTAGGAATATCATGTTTGTTTTTAATTTCTTCAAGTTACATAAATATCTTCCCTGAAAAAAGATCAGACACTTTAGTTATATTCTTAGCAGTTTAAATCCTGCTCTACATGGATGAACATTACATCGGATAGTTGTTGCATTTCTCCCAAATAATCAAGTGTTTTTTGCCAGATCATCATTGTATTTTTCAGAAATGGGTATTTTGTTTGCTTAATTGACCTTTTCCTGCCTGATGAGTACATGTACAAGTCTATAGCAATAGAGATCCAGTGGGACACAATAGTAACCCATGCTGGGGGCTGTCTGGCAGTAAAGTAAAACATTGCTGCCCTGATCTGGGTTGAAATAACATAATAGGTTTGATAATTGTTAACACCCTCTGTCATATGGCTGATATAAGACAGACAGTTTCATTCTCGGGCGTTTACCATTTAAGTGAAGTTGGAAAAAGTTATATTTAGCTCCTTAAAGAAGAAGGGGAGTGAGGAAATTGAAACTGATTGGAAAACATACAAGAATTTTGGCAATATTGTAATTTTTATAATATTGATGTGACCAATTAAGGAGATGAGTAGCATCTTTAACTATTAAACTTTTAAAGCTAACATACTTAGACACTTCTGATCTGGAATAGATTATTCATCTCTGATGCTACGTTGCATCACTATAAATCGGAATCTGAAAAGTTGTTGGCATTATTATCCCAGCTGATGGATCCTTGTAAGCCACACAAAAAGGCAGGTGCTCTAGGACAAAAAAGTGAAAGAAAACAGAAGGTTAAAATAATAACAAATATTGTAAATGTGATAGGAGTTTATTTCTAATGCATTCCAGATGCAAACATATTTTTAAATCTCTCATTGCTGAGGTTTCAATTCAGATAAAGATTTCACAAATCACAAACTAGGTTTGAAATATTCTGCCATTAGCGTAGATTAGAATAATCTACTCCAGATTTGAAGTGTCGATGTATGTTCGTTTTTAAAGCAGAACAAATTATTTCTTAACATTTATATGTTAAATATAATTTCCATGATTAGTTACTTATTTACAGTCATATGTCAAGTCATATGTTAAGTATAATTTACATGATTATTATTATTCACCGAATTTAACTTGATTGTACACAATTCCAAAAGGTGACGTGAAAAATAATTAAATTCAAAGCTTTCTGTATGATTTATTTTGGAGAGAGGAAGTCTTTTATTTTGAAGAATGCTTAACAGGATCTAGTTTTGTCTTTTGCCACTATCGAGCCTTCTGTTGATTTCGGTTGCTTGGTTACGAACAGCCGTAGTTCAGCAAGTGTACTGTTAAAACAAATCTGAACAGAAACTGTTCAGCAAATACGTCTGAGCCTCCGTTATAATCTCCCTTTAGCCATTTCCCGAATCAGAAGCTACAATCGGAAGCCAACTTGAGCTTCGATCCAGACAGTCAGGAACGCCGCTACAGCTAGAGGACCGGACTGACGTTTCCTTCTGTGCAGTCCCGTTCTGTTTAGGATCCTGCTCAGAGTACGCATGCTATTAATGGTTTTAACCACAGTGCAAAGCAGCATCCGTATCTCTACATGTTGTAGACCAAACATGAAAGGAAACCTGACCAATTCATGTTAGCCACTGCACTAGCCTAGCATAATACCGCCACTTCCTGGACCTAAAATTATCATGTTTTAACAAGATAAATATCACGTTTTAACGAGATAACTATCACGTTTTAACGAGATACGTATCACGTTTTAACGAGATAACTATCACGTTTTAACGACATACGTATCACGTTTTAACGACATACGTATCACGTTTTAACGAGATAACTATCACGTTTTAACGACATACGTATCACGTTTTAACGACATACGTATCACGTTTTAACGACATACGTATCACGTTTTAACGAGATACGTATCACGTTTTAACGACATACGTATCACGTTTTAACGAGATACGTATCACGTTTTAACGACATACGTATCACGTTTTAACGACATACGTATCACGTTTTAACGAGATACTATCACGTTTTAACGACATACGTATCACGTTATAACGTGATAGCGCTCGAAATTTTTTTTTTCCTGCGTGATAGCAATGCGCTTCCGTATGCATGTACTTCACATCAAGGAAAACACAATCATTTTGTTTTCATTATAAGAATTACACTGTACCCAGAAATGTAGAGTTGGCACTCTGGACCAGGCATGTCCTGCAGTTTGCACCCTACTACAGGATTATATATATATATATATATATATATATATATATATATATATATATATATATATATAATCCTGTAGTAGGATTATACTACTACAGGATTATATATATATATATATATATATATATATATATATATATATAATCCTGTAGTAGGATTATACTACTACAGGATTATATATATATAATATATATATATATATATATATATATATTATATATATATATATATATATATATATATATATATATATATATGTCATTGAGATATTGTCATTAAGACTTTATGGTATATATGATATCAAAAGAATACTGATTATTAATCAATTGGTCAGGGACAGAATTGCTCAGTTTTCCTTAATAGGCTATTATCAGTGATAATAGCCTATTATAGGCTATTATAGGTTAATTAATGTCTTTTCTTTTCATTTTTATTAAATGTATTAAAATTAGTTCCCATCACTTTTAGTCTCTAAACAAATCAACCAACTTTCTAGTGAATATAAAGTCTAAATCTGACTTTTTTAACCCAAATTAGCTGCTTCTGTCAAAATATCCTCAGTGGACCACACTGTCAGCCACAACAACTTCTGATTCCATGCTGAGGGATCATGTTTTCATAACCGTGGGGTGTTATTTCCATGAAAATGTTTGCTGTTCAGTAGATGTGAAATTTCCTTTCACAATTCAATCTTATTTTGCTTGTTTAGGTTTTCACATAGTTTTAACGCAGTCAAAAGTATAATGTATCGTTAGTCATAGCAATAAATATTGGTTAATACGTTTAAGAGAATATCAAACTATCTGATGTAAAATTCCTGATAGATTTTTGTTTTGGTTTTCACTTTGTTCCGATTGCAAGATAAAAGGCACCCAAGAGATCTCCCAGTCTGAGTTAGAACTGAAGGTCTTCCAGTTTGAGTGACCTTTCCACCAAAATAACATCTGAATAACAGAATTAATCGTGCAAACTAAAAGAAGACTATGTGAGCCTACAGTGATTGAACCAACAGTCCAATTCTTTCAAAGGTTCCTCTATGAATTTATCCTAGATATTATAACTCTGTTAAACTCCAGTCTCTGCTCCTTTTGATAAGTTATCAGCTCAGATCATTTTTAACATTCAATTTATTTTATATTAAACCTCCTCATTAAGCAAACATTAAGGAATTTTCCAGGTTAGGTCACTCAGTACCTTTAATAACCTTGTGTTAACACATTTTACCAAAAGTGTAAAAATATTCCAATCACTTATGCTCCTAAAGGCACGAACCTAAACCAACACGTACACTCTGACGACAAATGTACTAACAAATAGAAAATGAGACTTTTCAGAACAGCAGAGACAAAATGAAATATCAGTTCCTTTGCATGCATCATTGAGAAACGTATCATATGATACTTTGTTTTTCTCCTTTAAATGCCGTTTCATAGTAGGCATCATAGTTTATGTAACACTGAGTGCTGCAGGAAAACAAAAGTAGATTTTTGTAGTGTTCTTCATGCATAATTTCAACTGATGCATACAGTTAAATGTGAAGCTCTCAATTTGAGGAGCTTTTTATGTCATAATGTTGTACTCATGTATGTGTACACAATCAGTCATCGTTCCTTTTGCATACACACACAGCACTAAAACCTTGATATATTTTGTTCCTTAGTTCTTTTTCATGCACACACTTGACTTGGTAGATGTAAATGTAGGGCATGACAGCTGCTCTTCATCAGGCTTGAAGAGTCTCTAATGGGGATTTTAGTCTTGAGTGAATTGTTGGTTTAGGTAATTTTTCATCTCTGACATTTTGCTCCTCTACTTCCTTCCACTTTAGAAAATATATCTTTCAATAACCATGTAACCAATGATTACATCTCTAAAACCAAACCTCACAAAAACAAAATAAATTATTTTAAAAAATGTGACACAACCATGAACAAGTCTATTCAGGGGGCTTCCCAATGATTTCAAACACATGGAAATTTGCTGACTTATTTGTACATTTATTATAACGTGTTACAAATGTAAACAGAGTCTTATTATTAGGAAACTTTAAGCGTGTATGGACTCAACACAAGCGATTGTCTATTGTCACTACATACCTGTCCAGGAGACATGAGTGCCGCAAGTCAATAACCTTCATACAATCTGCTCGGTTTCTTGGATTAAAAAAAAAAATTGTTTAAACTATTTTTAAGTATGATCTGAACTTAATATACTGTTTGATAAGTAGGATACATTGAAATGCATGTATGTCTGAATTAAGATTACTTTTTCGTAAAGCTCCTTCAGTTGACGTGTTGTGAATTGGATTTATATAAATAAACTAAATCGAATTGATACGTGTGTAACAAGAACCTGTGGCACAGACTTGCTAAAATAAAAAAAAGGTGCCAAAGGCATATATTTACTATGTCTGAGCCAGGAAAAATCAGCAGTTAATTGTAATTACTATGATGTAACCTTGATATACTAATTGAGAGCCTGCACATTTGATATGCACCTATTTAATCCACCTCTATTTCAAGACCAGAAATTTCACACCGCAATTTTAATTATTTAAGGTACTGGAGAAAGTATGTTTGTAAGAATCCAAAAGGGTGATTCTCACGAACCCAGTCATTTGAATGTCTAAGAAGATTTTAAAGTCATACTCATGAAAATTAAAAATAATTCACTTTTATTTGAACAATCATCATTTCTAATATTTGGCACAGTTAATTGTTAGTTACCAAAATATTTTTTAAAATGTTTTTTAACTAATTTTAGAGTCAGAAATTCATTACCGTAATGCGTCCACAGTAAAAAAAAATGCTTTCACCTCAATTTATCATTGTAATTATTCAAGCTGGTTTATAAAAAAATGCTACCAACTTGTGTAAAATAATGTAAACTAGCTCAATATTGTAATATCTAATGATTTCCTATTAAATAATAAAATATATTTTAATAAAAGTGAGTGTCCAGAGGTGCAAAACTCATTACCGTAGCACCTTGTTCGAAGTCCTGTTAAATTTATAGAATTTTTTAAAATTGAGTTATTTTGACCCATAATGTACCACAAAGAAGAGAAGACAAAATATGGCTAAAAAATAAGATTGTTTGACATATTTTGATTATGATAATTGTTATGTTTCTCCTTGCATACGCCTATTCGCACACCACAGCCGATCATTACCGTAATGTGCATTACCTCATGTGCTTAAAAAGTAAATGATTAGATATTTTTCTGTAGAGAAGATATCAGGGAATTTGTATTGTAGGTGAAAAAATTTTAGCTGACTCACCATGGCATGCTACCATTTTAAGCTATCTCATGCGAATTTCACTCATTACCGTAATGCACAACTTTCATTACCGCGCAATTTTAGACCTGTTGCGGTAATGAAAAACAAGATTACGGTGATGAACAGTGTCTTTTTGAAATGAAAACATAGATAAATACATAGTGCATTTAAACTTTAATGCTCCTTCTTATTGTTTTTTTTTACACAATTACAGCAGTTTTTTATTTACTTCCTACTTATGAAAAATGGTTATACTATTTTATGGCAACAAATATTAATTACCTAATGTGAAGGGCAAAAGGAAGTAGTGCTGGATATCAATTAAAATTTCCAAAAATGCTTAGATTCAGAGGGACCCATTTCAACTCATGATCCAATTTGATGGTTTTTCGATTCAGTTAAGGATATTCCGCTATCAAAATTTTACTTGGAAGGTGAATGAGTGAAAGAAGATGTATACTGGGGGCAGTTCTCCTGGACTGGCAGCCCGGGGGGGTGGTCCACCTACAGAGTATGCTCCAACTACAGAGGGTTCTTAGGCCTCCCTGGTAATGTCTATTCTGTGGTTCTGGATTAGTCGAATCTAAGCTTCAGGAAGAGCAGTGTGGGTTTTTGTCTTGGTCGTGGAACACTAGACCAGCTCTACACCCTCGGCAGGTCCTGGAGGGTCCGTGGAAGTTCGCCCAATCAATCTACATGCGTATTGTGAACTTGGAAAAGGTGTTCGACCGTGTCCTTCAGGGAGCCCTGTAGGGGCTGACAGTAAGTCGGGCTGGTTTCCGGTGAGAGTTGGACTCCGCCAAGGCTGCCCTTTGTCATCGATTCTGTTCATTACTTTCATGGACAGAATTTCTAAACGCAGCCAAGATGTGGAGAGGGTCCGTTTTGGTGGCCTTCGCATCTCTGCTTTTTGCAGATGATGTGGTCCTGTTGGCTTCATCAGGTCATGATCTACAGGTTTAGTTCCCAGTATATCTGTAGTCATGGAAGGGAAAATGGAGTGAGAAATTGACAGGTGGATTGGTGCAGCGTCCACAGTGAAGCATATACTGCTTTTCATTGTAAGCAGTAATGGCTTTCCATTATGGTTCAGCAATATGCAACATTTTCTCAGTTGCACTGGTCTGCCCTGGTGAAGAGAGAGCTGAGTCAAAAGACAAAGCTCTCAATTTACTGGCCAATCTACAACCATTACCTCATTTATGGGCATGAGATTTGGGTCATCACCAAAAGAACAAGATCACAGCTACAAGAGGCCAAAATGTTTTTTCTCTGGGCTCTCCTGTAGAGACAAGGTGAGGAGCTTGGTCATCTGGGAGGGACTCAGAGTAGAGCCACTGCTCCTCCACATTGAGAGGAGCCAGTTGAGGTGGCTTGGGCATCTGGTGAGGATGCCCGAGCCACCTCAATAAATAAATCACCCTTACATAAAAATAAATGAATAAAAATAAAAAAAAAAACACCCAGTGAAGGACATAGCCTATTATCCAGGTCTGTGTAATATCGATTTTTGCGATATATATCAATATTTTCTTTCCTAGAAAAAAATCGATATAGTAATGCAAGTATTGTAACATCCAACTGTCATCTTGTTCACTCACTGCTTGCTTCGCCAGGAGAGTGATTAGGTCATCAGGCTTAGAGTGATTCCTTCAGATGTTAAGTGTCAAGGTTAAAAAGGTATCAAACTATTCAGAGCAGGTACTTGGTGCACTTTATTTACTTCACAAATGCATGTAAGCTACAGTTTGTACTGTTTCAATTAAAAGAAACATGTTTTCTCACCACTTCTTTGATTCATTTTGTCCAGCTGTTGACTTTAAGTCTGTGTCCATGTCCAACTAGAGCCAGGT
Organism: Poecilia mexicana; assembly: GCF_051168715.1. Classification (NCBI taxonomy): domain Eukaryota; kingdom Metazoa; phylum Chordata; class Actinopteri; order Cyprinodontiformes; family Poeciliidae; genus Poecilia; species Poecilia mexicana. The sequence goes on along the minus strand of NW_028263378.1, from coordinate 13,398,115 downwards.
GTTGTGTAGTTGGTGCTTTTAATCAGTTTTCAGTTAAATTAATTCAATCCAACTCTAAGTCACAAAATGTCACCAAAATCACTCTGTCCCTCTAAAATCTTTCAGAAAATTGCAAAAGTGTATTGAATTGTATTGTTTGCTGAATATCGCAATATATATGGTATCGTGAGCAGAATATCGTGTATTGTATTGTATCGTGAGATTATTGAATCACTACAGCCCTACTATTCCTGAGGATTGATGAATTCGTCCAATTGCCCAACCTTACATTCCAAGCAATAAGCAGAGATGAAAAAAAGTCAGTTGTGGGTTTGTTTCCATGGCTCAACGTTGGTAAAATGTTTAATTTGCAGATGTATGTTTTGTTACATGCCATTTTATTATTTATGTGTAGTTAAATGTTAGTGTAATTATAAAGTGTTCATTACCGAAACATTCTTATTCATTACCGACATACGTTTTTTCATTACCGCTATGCTCATTTTATGATAATTTATTTAGATTAGATAAAAGAATTACATGAACTTTTTAATTCCTCAATGAAATGGTCAGACTCTTTTATATTATGGTTGTGTTGTTTTTTCAATTTAATGATTTAACACAAAATTAGAACAAAAATAGATTTTAAAATTGTATTCATGTTACGGTAATGAAATAATTGTTTACATTAAAATAATAAATTTTGTTATTAATGACTATTCTTTGTTGGTACCTTCTCCTTTGTGGACACTGAAGTCCATGGTGTCCAAAAAAAGTGGAAAAATGTTTTTGTGGTTTCATATTTCTTCATCAAAATTGTGTTACGGTAATGAATTTATTTCTTCAAAGTCAGACTAAAATGTCTAAAAATACCTTTAAAAATATGCATAGAGGTTATAATTTTACATTGAAAGATAAAATTAGATTCTATTTTATAAAGAAGGTGTGTTTTTGTGTGCATACAATGCATTTTTATTTTTGTTGTAAGTTGTACCATGTTCGTGAGAATCACCCAAAAGGGGAGCATTAACAATTTTATTTAGGAATTTGAAATCCTTAGAAGGTGATAGACAGAGAAAGAAAAAAGAAAAAAGAGTTTGGACAGAAATTTTGTGTAAAATCTACAAACAAACAACATTCTTATTTTTTCTAAAATATTGAGAGTTCAATATTATGTATCATCTTGTTTTGTAAGCTGGATTTATTATTTCACCTCTTCTTCATATGGCTGTAAAAACTGAGCATGAAGCTGTTTAATGTAATGACTTTAGTGATGTTGATGAAGATCAGTAAAATTGCTCTGCCACGTAGAGATCCTGGTAAATCTACCAAAGGTAGTTTAAGTCCTCAGCCCTGGATATGGTGATCATGGCACTCTAGAGGACAATTGAGACAAAGCAGAAGCAAGTAGAAGTTGATATGGGCAGTGAACGAGTGCTCAGGGAGTAGAAAGAGGAAAATTGGAATTTTGAGGATGGTAGAAAAGAGAGTCTGAGAGTTGTGAGCAGCTAAAAGGGCTGTGGAGATTGCAGGCTTCGCTGTAAATAGGTGAAGAAGGGCTACAAAGAGGTGCAAGGAGAAAAAAAGAATGGATATAGATGGACAAAGAATAGGTACACCAGGGCCTAGGTGGAGTTAACTGAGGTGAAAGAAATGTGAGAAAAGACTGAGAAAGGAGGTGCCAGTGGAAATCTTAATGACAGATTTCACCTCTGGGGGGAGTTGTTGTTGAAAGTAATTTCTTTGTTTTCACCCCTGAAAGGTATACATAGGTAATTTCTTTTTTCAGATAAGACCCCAATAGACTCATTTACTCAGAATAGTGTTTGTAACTGATGAAAAAAAAAATCTAACAGTTAATTTGGTGTATTTTTGTATTTTTGAATTGCATGGCTTCAGAACAGCAGAGTAACAAGAACACACAGGAAGTTTCAGAGAGGTAATTATCTGACTTTCACAAGCATACTAAACCTAGTAAGCCCTAACTTTATGTCAAGAAAATACAACTATCTCAGGGCTGCCTTTACTGACCGTAAAGGAAATTATATTATTATTATTATTATTATTATTATTATTATTATTATTATTATTATTATTATTATTATTATTATTATTATTATATTGGGTACATGGTTCCACTAGACAATAGCTGAAGAATGCCCAAATTGGCTTCTGGGTATTATAGGATCCACAAGCACAACAAGAAAGTTATTTGAGATTCTGCGATACAAATAGACCACAGATGGGTTATACATTTTACCCCAGTTTTCCTGCATCAAAACTCTAGAGGAAATTAATATGGTTTCATTGTGTAGCACATTGATTATACAATCTTGGGGCCTTTTTGGTAGCACATTTGGGCCTCATGTTTAAATTTTCACTGTAAACCAATTTAAATCAAATCTTCCAATTCTTCAAAGCAGAGTGGCAAAATATTCTTCCAAAATTGTGCCAGAAGCTTGTTGTCGACTACAAAGGCCATGTGGTTACAGTGCAACTTGCTAAGGGGCAAAAAAAAAAAAGCAAATAGTAGTTAGGATGTGTGTTTATATTTTAGGCTGTGTGTGACTTTGAACTTTCAGGAATTAGAACCCAAAACTTGTAAGGCCCACTTCTTGCTTTTTTAAAAATTATTATTATTATTATTATTTCTTAAAGTCATATGGTGTGTCATCATTGCAGGCTAAAAAAGTAATGATTCTATAAGTCATTACAAGACCAACAGTAATGTCAGATCCATGCCCTTGATCAGTGTAAAAATGCCTGCCTGCAACTGTGCTTGATTGGTAGGGAACTAAATTAGGTTTTAATATTATGATTATTAGTTAAATAGCCTGTAGTCATTGGCTTCCTGTTCAGTACTCAGTGAACAAACATTGCCATTTGAACAGAGGACAAGAATGAAAGTTAAACTTCCCGATATAATCTTTATAGGTGCAGATCTGTGTGAGGGGTGCAGGCATTTGTCGGCGGAAAGCTCCACTCACAGTGGCCGCTGTTAACATGGCTTATCCGTTCAAACCAAAGGCAACAATGGATCTGTAGGCAACATGGCGGTCTGACTGTGTATGTGTTTGTGTCAGTGTCACTATTCTTAGAGGACCTCCTGCCAAGCAGTTATTGGTCAGGGAGTTGCCAAGGTTACTGAGCAGGGTGGCCCAGCTGAGCTATGGTGACAGATCTCAGCATTTATGACTTCTCTCCCTCTCTCAGTTTGAAAGTGTGGGGTTGACTTGTCATGAGCTATGCTTTCAGGTCTCAGGGCTGCCTTTAGCTATGTGACATGTATCTTTTCCAATGAGCCTGATGAAATGCACTTTCCTTACTCTTCTTCCTCTTCTCACCCCCTTGTCTTTCTGTCTTCTTCTTTTGTCCTTCCAGTCCTTGTTTTCTGCTGATGTTACTTGAGCTTCTAAATTCATGGGCGGTCCTGCTAGAATTTTGTGTGTGAGACAGTATGATGCCATTCTGCAGGTTTCAGAATGGATGGAGCAAAAACCAATTTCATTTGAGTAAAAAAAAACAAAAACAGCCACATTCATGCGCTTGTCATGTATTACACTGGATTTAAGTAAAAACTCTGCAGTAGCATAAAGCTGATGATATATATCTGTCACTGCACATCGGTTTGATGGCTGCAATATCCTCTTTAATAACCTAGCATCTGCTAAGACCAGAAAATGCCATTTTGGCTGCTGGGTTCTTTCATTTTGTATTTTCTTGTGCAAAGTAGTGCAAATCACCCTGACAGGAAAAAGAGAAAGCTTCTTTCCTGCAGAGCCTGATAGCTCATTAGGATTCACCACGACAAGCCCAAACAGCAAACATATTTCCCTGCTGTTACAATTCTGTGACTGTGTGATGACAGCATTTCTGTGTTGAGACATAGATTTGGAGCGAGCAAATGATAAGAGAAATTCAGAGGAAGGAAATAGGAAGAGAATTACTCTCAGTACAAAAAGAAGTGGTGATGATGGCGATATTTAAGTGTGGCTCAGAAAGTACGGATTCATCCTGTAACTGGGTTTGAACCGCCTCTCTGTCCATCTCAGTCTTGTCCTTGGACAAGATACTTGACCTGACTTACCTGATGGTGGTGACGCTGATTGTTTGACAGCCTCGTCAATCTGCGCCAGGACAACTGTGGCTACATTGTAGCTCACCGCCATCAGTGTATGAGTGGGTTAACGACTGAAGCGAAGTGTGAAGCACTTTAAAGAAGTAGAAATCATGTCTCAGAGGTATAGATTCTTTCAATTCTAGAATGTTCATGAGAGATCTGCTAAACTAGGGAGGAAGAAATATATTTTTTAAAAAGTTGCAGGTTCTTCAAAAAAAAAATAGCAGTTTGCATTAATGTGGCTCCATGAGAACTAATTTTTCCAAAAGAACATGTTTTCATCTTAGTTTTGCTAACCGAGACCCCCGTTACATGCTGAACAAACTATTGCTGCTCCAAAATGCACCTTAGTTTTGTTAGTGTAAAAAGAGAAGACAGTGTTTGCTTTAACAACAAAAATGGACCCAAGATGAAAAAGATAAAAATTCCATTATCTATTTCTAACTACAATTTCTCATTCTGTATCTTGTAATAAAGCCAAATTGGTTTTTTATCTATTTCGTCCTCATAGGCCAACAGAGGCTGGAGCCATCTACACACTCACATTTTTTTGCACTTAGTGCTGCTTTCCCTGCCTCTCCCTGTCACCTATAACGGTGCCTTTCTCATGGAGTCTGTTTTTTTTCCTCATCTCGTTTGCTCTGCACTCTACTTGTTGCTTCTGTTAATAATTACAGGCACAGATATGGAAAAGAACAACAGTGAGGACATGAATCAGGAATTTTCTTTCTGTGTCTGAAAACCTTCACCTCTTTCTCTAATATTGTAAGATATTTTACATTTGTGAAGGCATAGACCTTTTTTTTTAATAATTGTGTTAGCATAAAAATTAAAATCTCAGAAATATTAAAATTCAGTTGCCACAAATTTTCTTTCATTTAATTAATATGTGACAAGCAGGGGCTTGCATGTATGTTTTATTTGTGTGTGTGTGTGTGTGTGTGTGCGTGTGTGTGTGTGTGTGTGTGTGTGTGTGTGTGTGTGTGTGTGTGTGTGTGTGTGTGTAAAATGCCCAAATGTGTGTTTACCTTTAGTTTAGATCAGAGCAAATAAACTTTTATATTAATCGCTAACAAACTTTCTGCATGACTTCACTGGGTTTTTGGATCATTTAGCATTTTAAAGCAGACGCTACACCAGGAACTGTACATGGCTGGTCCTTGTGGATGCCATCTCAGACTCATTTTGCCAAGAGTTAAACAAACACATGCCTGACTGATGCAAAATCCCAACAGATATATTTTAAGATGACTGGTGCCTCTAATTTGCCTGCGGAAATAAGAATAAGCAAGATGTGTTTTCAGCCTCTGTTGGAGACCTTTACTGAACTCTTGCATATCAAGATAAAGCCTGCTGGTAAAATCTCTTCAGAACACATCAAAAGCACAATATAGTTTTTACTTAAGAAAGCTGGCAGTGTTGTGTTTCTCAGTTTCTAGTATGAATATTTTCTAACCACAAAGAAAAATCGGTAGTAATAGTGTACATTTCCTAAAATGCCCCCAACTTTAATCCAATTAAAAATGGATTGCCCACACTTGAAAGTCAGGCCTTTGCCATTAACCTAATCTGCAAGTTTGAGCAGAAGACTGGTAAAAACTTTGTGATGGCTTTAAAGACGTGCTGTTGATGTAAAATAAACGAGGGTGCATTAACATTAACACACTCACTACTTAATTATTAACTTGTCAGAATTAGCTCTCTGCACATGCTTAATTAAGCAAGCTAAACTTTACATCCATGTACAACTGTACGTTGACTTTCTAATTCTGTGAACACCTTTGTTACACAACACATGAGTAGGCAGCAGAAGTTGACAGCTTCTATTGAAATGTATAAGCTGAACTGCTGTGCTGGAGTCGGTGCGTGTACACATGTTGCTGAACTTTCAGCTATTGCCTCCACTGCCCTTCTGTACAATGTTGCTTTGAGAAACACCCGTTTTGTCAGGATTGTGTAAATCCTGGTTAGTGTGATTCAACAAGCAAGGACTAGAAGCTTCAGATCGTTATGAAAGACTGTTGCAATTTTTTGTGTGTTGTTCTCTGAGGAAGAAGGGAAAACACTGAAGAAGCTTTCAGTTGTTGTAACTTACTGTACCGTCATGAATTTATTCGTCTTTCGGTGTCTTCAGAAATGAATGCCGTAATTACGTCGTAATCCCATGCAAATGTAGTAAATTATACTTTTAATGCTGAAGCCAGTTTTTGCTTCTAATATGAGTTGAATCTTGTGAAAAATGTTGATGCTTTATTTGATGATAGCTGTTTTTCTAAAGCTTACTTTACTTTAGGGACCAAAAATATTCAAATGGTAGGTGGTACGTGATTTGGCTGCAGAGCAATGCAAATAGCAAGTTTGTTAAAGAATTAACCAAGCAGGGAAAATATCCTGCTGCTGCTGTGAAGCTAGTTTTCATACCAGGGAGAGAATATCGCTGTTTCTTGGTGACGGCGGAGAACATGGCACACTTGATTTGCACTAAGCTGTAAAAAAAATAAAAGGTTGTCCACTTTGAGTGACAATTTAGAGTGATTTGGCTTTATTTGTTTGGTTTTTTTAACATGTAGTTGTCTGTTCAGAATATTCAAAGGTTACCCTATTATTAATCTAAAACCGATAAGTGTATACCCTCAATAAAGAGATCAATAAAGAGCTTTATGTACTTAATGATGCTCTTCACACACACAATAAGACAAATCACCTTGATATTCTAGAGATGAGGAAAAAAGGAAATAATAATAACGGATATTATTATTATTATTATTATTATTATTATTATTATTATTATTAGAGCTTCTCCTGGCCTGCTTACATAAGAAATACAGTCAGTCATTCAGGAAGTTAACTCGTATAAGGCTGTTCTAATATCACCTTGCAATATCCCAGGAGGAAAATACAAACAGTGAAACGGACGTGTCGGAGGCAACAGATCAAAATGGTAATGCTAATGTTATTTAGCTCATCTGTGAGCAAACATGTTACATGTTGAAATGTTAAAATGGCAAATACTCTGACACGAATTCATTTAAATACAAACATATTCATTTCAACACTTTTCTGCCTTGGATCGGCTCATTCTGGCACATTAGTAGCTTCTTTTTCAATTTTTATTTTCCATGCATTGAATTAACCACAGTAAATAAGGAGGACAAAGTGGTGGGATTTTAAAAAGTGAAAAAAAATGTATAATAGATTTTTTTTTGTTGTTGTTGTAGTATATCTTGTTACAGCTGACACGTTGTGTCTTATCCTTACCCCGTCTACAACCAGTTCTACTTGCCGTTGCATCTGTGCCCTTCTTTGCATCTTCTACCTACATTTCCCCTGACTTTCTTGCTCTCCCCTATTAAGCTTACATTGCAAGCCTAAAGATTCTGTTCTCGATTCTTTCACTCCTCGCTTTTTTTCTGCCCCTTTCAGTTTCTGTTGGTTGTTTCTTGCATTCTGTCAACACACTCAACACTAACACACTGCTGCAGGGTGTTTTCACTTCACTCCTTTACTTTTTTTAATCTTTCTCTTTATCACCCTTGTTTCTCCAATCACACTCTTTCTTTTGTCCTCTCATTCTCATGCAACTCACTGGGCAGCCACACTCTGGGTTTTTATCTCTTTCTGTGGGAATAGAGGCAGCTTGGTGCCAGCAGCTAATGGACTTTTGGAGAACTCAGACACCCATACATCACAGTCTGGAGAGTGAGTCAGAAAAGGAAGAGGGATTTGGAAAAAAGCCAAAAGAACAGCGATGGAGAGAGGGAAAGCACAAAAAAGAAACAAATGATAGCAACAGAAAAAAATGAAAAACATATATACCTATACATACATGGTGCCTGGAATAATATGTGATACAGTGTCAATATAATATATATATATATATATATATATATATATATATATATATATATATATATATATATATATATATATATATATATATATATATTTTTTTTTTTTTTTTTAGCTTAAGGTAATGATTTGCAACTAAAACTCATGATTTCTTAAAGGGGCACTATTATGTAAAATTGACTTTTTTGAGCTTTGCATCATCTTATAATGTTATTCCCTCATCAAAAACGTATCTGGATTGTGGACCGTGATTGTTTCATGCATGTTTGAGAAATCTTTTAATCTGTTGTGGCAACCGTTCAGCTGTGCAAAACGCCTGAGAGGACCGAGGCGCAGCGCCTCCTCTTCTTCTCCTCAGAGCTGCAGTTTCCAAGCTACCGAGCTTCCGCCTCACAGAGCACCCCTTCCCTGCAACTCCCCCACTCAGCTCCTTCAGACTAGCCAGCAGCATTTGGCAAACAACTGGTGGAACTGCGCATGTGCTGTGCTCAACATATGGGCTACTTCTCAGTTCAATTCTGATAAAAACCTTGTTAAAGGGTTAATGGAGGTGTGATGCTGTGAAGACTTCCTGATTTTCAGAAAGGGCAGGAGTTTTTAAAGGCTTTAAATTATGAAGTTACATTTCCTTTAGAATGTTAATGCATTATTATTAATAAATTCTAATCTGTCCAATGCAGTAGAAAATGTTCGCAATTATTTTCAACTACACTCAAACGTGAAAATTTTAAGTTCTTTCAACACTAAAATATTTTTTGAAAGCATATTTTTGAAAGTACTTTAAGTAATAATTTGACCGAGCTACTTTTACTTTTACTAGAGTATTATAGGAATAGCATAATTAGTTAGTTAACTCAAGTAATGAAGCTGTTTGTTTGGCATTGATGGAATATGTTTTTCCAGGTCTAGCATTTATGCTGACTTTAGATAATTTATCATTTTTTAAAGAACGTGTACTGTTGAGGTTTTTTTTTTTCTTCTTTTTTAATTTCTCTTAAAACTTAATTCACAATTGTTGCAGGAAGAGTTAGCAAGAGATATATGACTCTGACCCTTTCAGACACACTGTCATCTAACTCACTCTGTGACCATCTGGAGCTTTTTATTTATGGTACAAAGGGATATTTTATAGATCGTGAAGACTTAATTTTTTGTCTGAGACATCAAAGTACCAGTAGCTGTCCAACCAACCAATTCTGCACCCGTGAAGCCTTGGGGCTTAGCAAAATGAGCTAATTCAGCAGGATCGAGCAGACTAATAAAAGAAAAAAAAAGAAAAACTTATTCATCTTCAAATTACTAGACTAAATGATTCCATCCAGTATTTTCTACAGCATTGGGTGAGTCTATTTTCTGAGGCTGCTGTGGCTGTTTCTCCTTCTATGTTCCATGTATCAGAAAGACCAGTTTCTTCAATCTTTCCACATGTGATTTTATTACTTATTGACTGATGTATAACATGGGCATTAGCATTAATAAGTACAGTTCAAAACAGATTCATAAATAAAGTTTTTCAAAGACAAACGTTTTTCCACACTCGCCTACATTAAATAGACTTAGACTTTCATTTAGGCCAGTTAGAATGATAAGAAGGTGGTGACCAGGGGTGTAGTTGGTAGTGCTGTGGTGACCAGGGGTGTAGTTGGTAGTGCAGTGGTGACCAGGGGTGTAGTTGGTAGTGCAGTGGTGATCAGGGGTGTAGTTGGTAGTGCTGTGGTGACCAGGGGTGTAGTTGGTAGTGCAGTGGTGACCAGGGGTGTAGTTGGTAGTGCAGTGGTGACCAGGGGTGTAGTTGGTAGTGCAGTGGTGACCAGGGGTGTAGTTGGTAGTGCAGTGGTGACCAGGGGTGTAGTTGGTAGTGCTGTGGTGACCAGGGGTGTAGTTGGTAGTGCAGTGGTGACCAGGGGTGTAGTTGGTAGTGCTGTGGTGACCAGGGGTGTAGTTGGTAGTGCTGTGGTGACCAGGGGTGTAGTTGATAGTGCAGTGGTGATCAGGGGTGTAGTTGGTAGTGCTGTGGTGACCAGGGGTGTAGTTGGTAGTGCAGTGGTGATCAGGGGTGTAGTTGGTAGTGCAGTGGTGATCAGGGGTGTAGTTGGTAGTGCAGTGGTGATCAGGGGTGTAGTTGGTAGTGCAGTGGTGATCAGGGGTGTAGTTGGTAGTGCAGTGGTGATCAGGGGTGTAGTTGGTAGTGCAGTGGTGATCAGGGGTGTAGTTGGTAGTGCTGTGGTGATCAGGGGTGTAGTTGGTAGTGCTGTGGTGATCAGGGGTGTAGTTGGTAGTGCTGTGGTGATCAGGGGTGTAGTTGGTAGTGCTGTGGTGATCAGGGGTGTAGTTGGTAGTGCTGTGGTGACCAGGGGTGTAGTTGGTAGTGCTGTGGTGACCAGGGGTGTAGTTGGTAGTGCAGTGGTGACCAGGGGTGTAGTTGGTAGTGCTGTGGTGATCAGGGGTGTAGTTGGTAGTGCTGTGGTGACCAGGGGTGTAGTTGGTAGTGCTGTGGTGACCAGGGGTGTAGTTGGTAGTGCAGTGGTGACCAGGGGTGTAGTTGGTAGTGCTGTGGTGATCAGGGGTGTAGTTGGTAGTGCTGTGGTGATCAGGGGTGTAGTTGGTAGTGCTGTGGTGATCAGGGGTGTAGTTGGTAGTGCAGTGGTGATCAGGGGTGTAGTTGGTAGTGCTGTGGTGATCAGGGGTGTAGTTGGTAGTGCTGTGGTGATCAGGGGTGTAGTTGGTAGTGCTGTGGTGATCAGGGGTGTAGTTGGTAGTGCTGTGGTGATCAGGGGTGTAGTTGGTAGTGCTGTGGTGACCAGGGGTGTAGTTGGTAGTGCTGTGGTGACCAGGGGTGTAGTTGGTAGTGCAGTGGTGACCAGGGGTGTAGTTGGTAGTGCTGTGGTGACCAGGGGTGTAGTTGGTAGTGCTGTGGTGACCAGGGGTGTAGTTGGTAGTGCAGTGGTGATCAGGGGTGTAGTTGGTAGTGCAGTGGTGATCAGGGGTGTAGTTGGTAGTGCAGTGGTGATCAGGGGTGTAGTTGGTAGTGCTGTGGTGATCAGGGGTGTAGTTGGTAGTGCAGTGGTGATCAGGGGTGTAGTTGGTAGTGCAGTGGTGATCAGGGGTGTAGTTGGTAGTGCTGTGGTGATCAGGGGTGTAGTTGGTAGTGCTGTGGTGATCAGGGGTGTAGTTGGTAGTGCTGTGGTGATCAGGGGTGTAGTTGGTAGTGCTGTGGTGATCAGGGGTGTAGTTGGTAGTGCTGTGGTGACCAGGGGTGTAGTTGGTAGTGCTGTGGTGACCAGGGGTGTAGTTGGTAATGCAGTGGTGACCAGGGGTGTAGTTGGTAGTGCTGTGGTGATCAGGGGTGTAGTTGGTAGTGCTGTGGTGATCAGGGGTGTAGTTGGTAGTGCTGTGGTGATCAGGGGTGTAGTTGGTAGTGCTGTGGTGATCAGGGGTGTAGTTGGTAGTGCTGTGGTGACCAGGGGTGTAGTTGGTAGTGCTGTGGTGACCAGGGGTGTAGTTGGTAGTGCTGTGGTGACCAGGGGTGTAGTTGGTAGTGCTGTGGTGACCAGGGGTGTAGTTGGTAGTGCTGTGGTGACCAGGGGTGTAGTTGGTAGTGCTGTGGTGACCAGGGGTGTAGTTGGTAGTGCTGTGGTGACCAGGGGTGTAGTTGGTAGTGCTGTGGTGACCAGGGGTGTAGTTGGTAGTGCTGTGGTGACCAGGGGTGTAGTTGGTAGTGCTGTTCTCTTTCAGCAAGAAGGTCCTGGGTTTGAGTCCTGCTTTGAGTTCACAAGTATGGGTTTTCTCCGGGTACTAAATTAAATCATTAGATTAATTAAAGTAAATCAGCACCTTGTGAGGCGATTTGAGTTTTGGATTAAACACTGAGACACATTTATGTCCCTGGTTATCTAGTTTCTGCATTTGCTGGTCCTTTGCAGCTACAGAAAGAATAAACCACAGTACACTTATTGTTTACAAGACTGGTACCTTTCACAGGCCAATGTCAACACTAACATTAAGTAAAATAGATCAACTATTGGGGAAAAAATAACACTCAAACAGCAGCAAAATCAGACAAACCAATCCAGGAGATTTAGAAACACTAACTGTTTATTAATTTTGTGTGAGTGTCACGCAAATGCAATTTAATATAAGTGTATTGAAACTTTGGTACAACATGTCAGTTGCCCTGCACAATTCAGCAAAATACTAGTGATTTCTTGTCCTCTGCCAGCTCTTTTGATGTGAATCAGTCATGTTAATTTACTTGTATTTTCAAATCATAGAGGTTAAAAACTCTCCTGACCCTGAAACCACTGTGAGATGAAAAAGAGTTGTTGATAAAACGCTACTCTGTTTAATTGAAATAGGGAGACAATTTCCCAGTTGATCCAGCCAAAACCTAAAAATGGAAACCTGAAACAGTTCTTTTATATATATTCTAACCTTTGTACTGTTTCTTTGTGTTCTTATTAATTTATTGCTTTCATATAATAATTTGCACAGCTTTTGTTTCTTAACCAATTACTCATTGCAGGCTATTGCACACTGCAGTCAGACCATTTGGCACCAGATCTTATCTTTGAAACAATTCATAATGAAATTCTTTTAGGATGCCTGGCAATAATACAGTGGTAGGTTCAAGGCAAATGTAATCCGCCTCTTGCATTTTCAAAATGGCTCTGGTAAGTCTGGTAAAAAGGACTTACAGGATCATGTCTGAATACTTTAGTCTGCAGAAAGTCACAAATTGAAGCTCTAAAGTGTTTCGGATGTTTTTATGCATTTATAATCTTCCTGGTTCAAGGTTCCCTTGAGACGTTTGCAGATTTTTATTTTCCATTTAAAGAAAAACTAGTTTAAACTCAACACCCACCAGGTATGTGTAAGCAGGATTTTTTTTTAATCAATGTTTCTATGATATTTTCTCTTCCTCTCTGTCAGTGTTTCAGATGTATCAACTTTTTTCTTTGGCATCATGGACATTTAAGTGTCAAACATTTTCATGGTAAGGTTTTATTTATAATTTGTTTTAACCTCAAACTGTGCAACAACTTTAGAATTAGATATATCTGTGTTGTAAAGGGCTAGTTCATAATTTCCTTTATTGTTATTTTTAGCAATAACAGTAGTAGTAGTATTTTTTTTTTGCATCTGTATTGCATAGACAAACACTGAATGGATGAACCTTCAATAAATGCAGAAAATTTAAATCCCCTTTTGTTTTTAGAAATGCCGCCCAAAATAATATAATGAAATAAAATAATAACATGTTAAGGCCATTATCTAATATTGATTTACAAAGTCCTTTATTTTCCAGAAAGCAATTTGTGACACTGATATAATAGGTGTTGTCTCTTTATATGATTGGTGCTGGCCCTGAACTGACCTAATACAGCAATAATGGGCAAAAAATCTAATTCTGGGAAAAAAAGATCTAAAGTTCCTAAAGACTCTGATCAACATATAAAAATAGAGTATCCATAACTAACACTGTTTTCACAAGTGACTCATCTGGAAAAATATGTTCAGTTCAGATTTGATAAGTGTAGCTTCTTTAACATGATTATTGAGTCAGGGTGTACAGTCACGTTTTTGCCCATTCCCCATAAACTGGACATTTAAAGAAGCAACAAGATATTAATGTGCAGAACAACTATAGGTCAATTCTGTTACTTTATTAATATCTATTTTTTTGTGTGTGTATTTTGATTGATCGTTCTGCCCATAGACTCCATCACTTAATGGGGGCGAATTAATATCAGAATCATGCTACCAGTTATTTTCTAAACAAATCAATATATTTCTTAGTTCTTTACCACTGAGCAGATTTCTTCAAATTACATAAATCACAGGATTTTCCTAAATCTGTGTGAGATTATACATCTGTAATAAAAGGATGAATGTGAGATTCTTTACACATTTCCCCCATGCGTTCCAATAAATATGGGGGGTGCTGAGTTTGCAGAACTAATTTGTATGTAGAAAGGAATTTACTGTAAAACAAAACTGGCTGTGAAATGGGAACTGCTCCCACTTTTCCCCCACAGCAGCAGAAACAATAAACTAAAGATGAGCTATGTAAGAAACTGTCTGCTGTTACGACTTGAAAAATCACTGGAAAAAATTCTGAAAAAATCCATACCAAATGTGGTGGATATTTATTTATTTTCAAATAGCCCCCTTCTAAACCATTTCCAGAATAATACAAGGCTGCATGGCCTTTTCATAGACAGAGATTTTCTTGTTTATTATTATTTTTGTTTCCTCTGTGGTCAAAAAAAAAAAAAGAAAGAAAGAAAAGGAGGATAACCAGTGTGCAGAAATGTGTGTGCTGTCAAATGAAGTTGTCTCCCATGATGTCTGGTCTCATTGCTTTTGACAGGGTGAGAAGCTGTGTAAATTTGCGATGACCTCGAGTTCAGTGATCCTTCCCATTGAGAGGGGAAAGGTGTCCGTCACAGTTCAGACGTCTAATCTGTCCACCGAGCCTGATTGACCAGAAGGAAACAAAGGGGGCATACTCGCAGGAATAGGACCTTTTAATTGAAAATAAGATGGATGAGAGATAGATGGATGGGCATGGTTCTCAACTTACTGTAGTGGTTCAGACATTCCTTCCATATTTTTCAGACTCATTATAGGGACTGCTTTTCTAAATAAATCAAGGACTGCATAAGAGAAAAACTGACAAATAATGATTTTTGCGTTGGACATGAGCTTCAAAACACATTTATATACTCAGAAATGAGTTGGATGGACACAGTAGAAACTTCAGACCTCAATGAAAGCAGTTACTTTCACAAGCTTTATGTGAATAAGCAGCTATATATCTATTTTATACATGCATACATACATATATATATATATATATATAAAAAATTCCCCTCTCACCCTCTGCGGGTGGTCTCTTTCATCCTCTGAGCTCGGGTCCTCTACCAGAGGCCTGGGAGCTTGAGGGTTCTGCGCAGTATCTTGGCTGTGCCTAGAACTGCACATTTCTGGACTGAGATGTCTGATGTTGTTCCTGGGATCTGTTTGAGCCACTGCTCCAGTTTGGGGGTGACTGCCCCGAGGGCCCCGATGACCACAGGCACCACTGTGGTCTTCACCTTCCAGGCCTTCTCCAGTTCCTCTCTGAGGCCCTGGTATTTCTCCAGTTTCTCATGCTCCTTTTTCCTGATGTTGTGGTCACTTGGTATTGCTACATCCACCACAACGGCTTTCCTCTGTTCTTTATCCACCACCACAATGTCCGGTTGGTTCGACATTACCATCTTGTCTGTCTGGATCTGGAAGTCCCACAGGATCTTAGCTCGGTCATTCTCCACCACCTTTGGGGGTGTCCCCCATTTTGACCTCGGGGCTTCCAGTCCATATTCTGCACAGATGTTCCTGTACACTATGCCCGCCACTTGGTTATGTCGTTCCATGTACGCTTTCCCTGCCAGCATCTTGCACCCTGCTGTTATGTGCTGGACTGTCTCAGAGGCCTCCTTGCACAACCTACACCTTGGGTCTTGTCTGGTGTGGTAGATCTGAGCTTCTATTGCTCTGGTGTTTAGTGCCTGTTCCTGGGCGGCCAGGATGAGGGCCTCCGTGCTGTCCTTGAGTCCAGCTTTCTCCAGCCATTGGTAGGATTTCCTGATATCAGCCACTTCAGTTATTTGTCGGTGGTACATCCCATGTAGGGGCTTGTCTTCCCATGATGGTTCCTCCAGCACCTCGTCCTCTGTTCCCCATTGCCTGAGACATTCGCTGAGCACATCGTCCGTTGAGGCTTTGTCCTTGATGTATTTATGGATCTTGGATGTTTCATCCTGGACAGTGGTTCTCACACTCACTAGTCCTCTGCCTCCTTCCTTACGGCTTGTGTACAGTCTCAGGGTGCTGGATTTGGGGTGGAACCCTCCATGCATGGTTAGTAGCTTCCGAGTCTTAACATCCGTGGCCTTCATCTCTTCCATTGGCCAGCTAATTATTCCGGCAGGGTATCTGATTACTGGTAAGGCATAGCTGTTTATTGCACGGATCTTGTTCTTGCCATTGAGCTGGCTTCTCAGGACTTGCCTTATTCGTTGGAGGTATTTGGCTGTGGCTCCTTTCCTTGTGACCTCATCGAGGTTGCCATTTGCTTGTGGTATCCCTACCAACACCATATATATATATATATATATATATATATATATATATATATATATATGTAGAGAGAGAGAGACCGACCAACTACCAAGCTGCTCTGCCAGACAGAGCTCAAACACCCAAGTTTATAGCCTAATTGCTTAAGGAATCTGGATTTTCCATGTTGCTTAAGGCAGTTGTTAGTCACGTGATTAGATGGGTGTAAATCTGTAGTACTGTAGTGTTTTGTTTCAACAAAATGGGAGAAACATTCATAAAGTTGTTCTGACCGCCTATTAATTGCATGAAGACAGTGAGTGTGATTATTTTAGAGCATACAAGCAGAACAAGAATAAAATTCTCCTTGGCAGAAGTGCAAACACTTTATTGCTCTTACGCATAATCGCTTAAGGGTCACTTTTTAGCAGTAATTCAATTTTTCACATTAGTGAGGGGCACACTAATGAGCTGTGACTGTTGATTAAAGCCATACAAATCTACAACATGATTAATACAGGATCTGCATTGTCTGAAAATCTCACCCTTTTCTTGTATCTTTTGTTTTTATCTTGTTCTCACATGTGCTACAGTCTGTTACCATCTGTTTGCCAGGGACACATTTCACCTCCTGTAATGTCTTACTATATAAATATGTCTTCATTTTCCCTGCTTCTTATCTGGGACAGCCCGATGTTAGGAGGACCTTTTTTTAAAAAAAAAAAAAAAAAAAGAAACATCTGAATAAAGCAGTCTTGTACGAATGCATGTTTGTTTCATGAAATCAAAACAATTTTTGGACATGCGTTACCTCGAAAAAACGGGATCTGATTTTAAACTATTATCACTTTTGTATATTATTATAAATGAAATCAAATGATTTTATTTTTGAACACCTTGTGTATTAAAATGTGTATGTGAAAAAACATAGCATTTAATTAAGAAAATTTTAATACTTTTGTAACCCTCCCGACCCCACTAAGGGACAAGGGTGTACAGAAAATGGATGGATGGATGGATGAAACTTTTGTCCAATTTCTACCTTACTTCCAAAAAGTGTCGAACACTTATCATGTTTTACATTTATCTAGATAGAGACAATATACTTACATAATATATATTTTTAGAAGCATTTTAGATTGATATCTTAGTGAATGAATGAATTATAAAGACTTTGAGGTCAGTATCTGTAAGATAGCGTCATGTTTGATGAGTTGTGGCTGGCATGAGACTGAGGCATGTAGGGAGTGGAGGTGTTTTTTTGTTGTTGCTACAAAACAAATTCCATAATATCTTCAGGGAAGTCATCAGAGGATTCTGTCCTTTCCAGGAAACTTCTCAATAGGTTCATCACTCAACAAAACACCCACCTCTGTCAGTAGCACAAGCCCCTTGCTTGTAAAGTAGAAAAACTGGCATGTATTTGGGATTGCAGTTGAGATTAATATTTATATCGACGCCTGATGCGTTCTGCAACTCTAAATGTTACACATATGTGCCACAACACTGTTGTGACAGTTTTCTTTCTTGTCTTTGTGATGCAACAGCTGCACACACGAGCTTTGCAATTTTTCCCCATATTGCACATCCAAGTGCTGGTTCGAGTAGTGAACGCATTCTCCAGCATCAGTGTCTTTGCTGACGTCATGGCAGGCACTGGAAAAGCCAGTCACAGACGACACAGGAGACGATGTGTAGCAGCAACACATGGAACCCACTGACAACACGACAGGCACGTATAGGCGACTTGTGGAAGCCAGAGCTATCCTGCATATTTACCTACAAAGTTTGGGTTTGTCGCCAACAGTTTTTTAAAAGTTAATCTATGCACTATGTTTGCTCATTCAATAGATTAATCAAAATGATAAATTACATTTTCTTGACACCCAAATATGTGATTTATTACTTGTCTTAAGTGAAGTATATTTATAAAGTGCTTACTGTAGAATGTAAGCACTTTATAAATTATGACTTTCTATGTATTCCCAAGTAAAACACCTGAATAATCAGCATGTCAAACAGGATAAGGACAAGAATAAACTGAAGCGAACAAATAGGGGTCCATTGAACCCTTATTTAGGGTTAACCCTTATTCTTATCAGATTAATCCACATTATTAAAAGTGATTAAAATATCCAGATTTTTTTTTTCTGGGGAATTGTATCAGGCAGGCAACATTTCTCAGTTCAGTTTCCCATTGCAGCTTACAAAAACTCATCTTCTGCCAGCTCGTCAGCAGCACCTGGCCGCCATATTGTCAAATGCAAACGTGTGGTGCTGCTGGGATACACAGCCAAACTTTTGTTGCCTCCCATTATTGATTCCCATTCAGCAATTGAAAACTCAGCATTGAAGCAACAGCTTGGACAAATGTAATCAATCACTGGAGCCAAACTCCACTAGTGTGAGCAACACATATTCATTCACACGTCTTCGCGCAAAAGCCCAAGCACTGCCGGCGACTTCTTCACACACACACAGCACTATGGTTAAAAGCTGTGCCTTGTGTGTCAAATTTGAAAAAAAATTTCACACCACCCGCACAAATTTAAAGGTGATCATATTTGATTCTGTAATGTCTTATTGGGTAGTATTTGCTTTTTGTTTTTTATGATGCACTGAGGCTCACAAAGGTTCCTTTCATTTAAGTTGGTCTTTGTAAATATTCTAGTTTGAGCACAAAGATAACTTATTAGCCCAGTTTTTGAATAGATTTTATGTTTAGGCTCCACAGGTGTAAACCAGGAAGTGGATTAACCCTTTAGGTCACCAGCCTCTCACGCACATCATTATATATGTCAAAAGGAACATGAGTAAGCAAAAGATGGACAAGATGTCGGAGAAACGCAACAGATACGTTTCAACAGCAGGCAAGTGAAACATCAGAGTCATTATGAACAATAGAGTTAAGCAAATATAAAAAGAAAAGGAAACAGAAAGAAGTGATTTTTGTATTCAGCCAGATCTTATTAAGGGTGGCATCTTACTTTTGGCTCACTGATCCGTCTCGGATGATCCGTCTCTCCAACATCTGTCTCCAATTACGCCTCTCCTTCACTATCGCATCTCTCATCGACTTAACGGGGTCTGGATAAAGATTTGCATAGAGCGTGGCAATAGGCGATTAATTCCATTGTTTTGTTCCCTCCACCCCCCCCCCCCCAAGTCCTCCTTCCTGAAGAGACAAAGACAACTGATGACAGCCGATGGTAATTAAACAACTGAGAAAACAAAGAGAGGAAAGGGAGAGAAGAAGTTGTCATATAGTGTCTCTGGGGATTGAGGCGGCTGGTGCCACTAGAGCAAACAGCTGGACAGAACTCCTCCTGAGGAACTGATGCCTCATGAGGACTAGCCTTTTGTGGTCTCAGACGGCGTGTTTAGCTGTTTGGTGAAAGGAAAAATATTCTTTGTCGGATACAAGAGAAAACAGGTTGTTTTAATAGGAATACGTGAGTAGATGATGATGTGCTTGTTTCTGAACTAATAAATGAGAAAGTGTTCTGCCAAGAAAATTCAGATTATTTACCCAAATTTAGTGCTTTTCCCTTTTTGCCCAAGCCCCATCTCGGACAACAGGGGTATCTTAGAAGAGCTGTCTAAGTCTCTTCAAATTCAGCTTGCATTACAAAAAATGAGGGAGAAACATACCTAAGCAGTTGAAGTGTATGCTATTCACATTGCCTATAGTGACAGCATTGTATTTTCAGTGTAAGTGCAGAATATGTGGAGACATAATGCAAAAAGAAACTTACTTAAACACAGTTTTCTCCTCCTACATGAGGAACCTGTCTTAAAATAACTTTCCTCATGTATATCGATGCAGTACGATGCACAGAGGGGGAGGCGCTGTCTCTCTTTTTCGCTTTGATTGATTTCCCTGCACCTAATCTGATCTTTATTCAGATCTTCACATATCTACATGAAGCCAGCCAGAGCAAAGAAGGGGAAAAATTTGGCTGGGGAGCAGTCGCTCATTTTGATGCTCTCTGAGTCGTCAAATAAAGCCCAAAGAAACAGAGGGAAGGAAGTACAGAAAGAGCACGGAAGCACAGAGCCATAGCCAGCTTGGCTTAAGGACTCAAAGAAATGTTTGTAGAAATGTGAGCACCTGAGTTAAATGGATTCTTTTGTCAACTATTTCACTGTTATTAACCTCTGCTTTTGTTAATACACTCTAAAGGCACAAAGAAAAGCCTCTTATCTGCTCATTGCAGTATTTTACCTCATGCAATTGTGGAACAAGGATAAAAGTCAATTGTTGCCTCTTGTACTCAAGTCAACCAATAAAGCAATGTATGCACAAAAGTCTCTTATATCATCGAGTATTCATGTGAATTGAAGGTTTGTTTTGAAATGACGTTGCACAGATAGAAACCAAACTGTCTGTAAGGTGTAGAAAAGGAGCAAAGCCTTAGATCTTTGGTGGTTATTGCATGGCATGTATAGCAGTAGATTTCATGCTTGCCTGTTTTCTGTCCAAGCCTGCCTTACATCTCATAAAATCAAACACGTCAAAGGGGAGTGATGCAAGAAGAAAGGCAGAGCTCTGCAGTTGCTGTGGCTATGAGGAGACGTCTGACATGACAATGATGCAATTTAAAAAATATATACAGACCTATTCAATAATTTACAATATTACTGAAGAGCGCATGTAGTTCAGCAACTAACATCAGTTTAGTTAACTGATGTTAACTAAACATCAGTTTGTTTAGTTAATTATACAGATTAACTAAACAAACTGATGTTTTTAAGCTCTTATTTGTTGATTTTCTGATTACAGTTGAAGACATGTTTAACATTAGAATATTACACTGTCCCTGTGTGTCTACCAATAAAATGTTTAACTTCTCTTTAGTTCTGCTCTTCTCTCCTTGTATTTCGCCCCATGCTGATTGACTCCTCATGGATTAGCTGCCAGTCTTTGAGCTTTGATTCGGGTGTGTAAGTCTTGGTCAGCCCAAAACCATCATGAACCAGACAAAGCTGGGCTTATCACACTGCAGGTTTGCACCATAATATTTGCTGCAGGTAAAAAATAAATAAATGTGGTGCAAAATTGTGTGCTTATAAGCTATTTTTCAGCATCATTGCTGTTGCTGAGGTACGCATCTTCTCTTGAAAAGTTTTGGTGTCTTTCTGCACTTTGCCTGTGTCATTTGATTGATGTAAGAATTATAATGATTAGCTTAAATTTAATCCAACTTTTTATCAGCAGAATGAGAAATGCAGGGAAGCAGCTGTTATTTTAAACTTTAAATCAACAGAAAACTGGTATACTTTCTTTTGACAGCATTTCTCCTACGTCCAGGAATTATTCTTTAAGTTAAGTTTGTTCTGTGTGCACTATCTATGTAGTGCACACAGAACTACATAGATAGTTCTGGATAAAAAGGCAAAGGATAAAAAGGAATCTTTTTATCCTTTGCCTGTGCTACAAAAGAAATTCCCGCCTTGTTCCAGTACCTTGCAATTCTTCATGCTGTTGTCCATCAGCATCAAATTCATCAGATAGAAATATATATATATATATATATATATATATATATATATATATATATATATATATATATATATATATATATATAAATAACCTTAACTACAGTAGCACAATGAAGTGCCTTGCAGGCAGACATACCCTTGTTTTTACACTAGTCTGGAAAATGAGGACATTTTGAAACCTTTTGCAATCTTTCTTGCAAAAAAAAAAATACATACATATATATGTGTGTGTGTGCGTGCGTGCGTGTGTGTGTGTGATGAAAAGATAACTTCTTACAGTGATAATAAATGGTCTGGAAAGCAAACCTGTTGTCTTCACAAGCTGTCTGACTTCCTTGCACTCCCTTGCAACGTTTACTGTCCCTTTCTCTCTCGCTCTTTAATTATTTAAGTCAACATAAGTGAACTGCCGCCCACTAGCTTGAAGGAGGTCACAGGGGTTTATGGTGGGTGTTTGTCTCAGATGAGTTCACACGACTGAATAACGTTCACATTCCTAAAAGTTATTAACAGGATGTGTTTCTGTGTGAGCATGTTTTGTTCATTAAATTAGACCAGTTCTGCCATTACCAATCTATAGGTATGGTTAGTAATTCTCCTTACCCAAAAGTGAAGAAACCTTAACAAAAGAAAGCATATATATCCCAAAAATGTTAAAATGTGTTAAATATTATATAGAAAATTGAAGGATATATTATATAAAAATGCACTGCATAAACATGTAAAGCAAATTGTTTAACCCTGAGTTAGGAGAAGGATCACCTGTCAGATTAACTTCAACTGGAGAACTTAAATAGCATAGTTCATATGTAATTTTCCAGTCCCTCCCCTTGTGTCATGTACGGTTATTTTACAAAGTATTTGTTGATTTGCTGCACCACAAAAGAAGAATGGCCTTCAGGATATCATTTTTATAGTGCCACCCCAGCTGTGATTGTTGTGTTCAGTAATTAATCAAAGTTAAGTCAATATTTAAGTGATGCTGTGCATGCAGAGAAGTTGTTCTAATGTATGAAATCAATACTCCCTATTTGCATGCATTTTCTCTCTGTTTATGAAGCACTGCTGCAGGTAACCACATTTTCCTTCACCTACTTCACCACAATGCTCTTAGTTGGGATAACTGCTCATGTTGATGGTGATATAGATTTATTATTGATAAGAAAAACTGGATCAGTCTAGCTGTCAAGTCAAAACACCTTTTGCGTTATAACAGATTTAGGATCAGCAGGATATAAAAGGAATAATTTTTGTAAAATAATAAACATATGACATTATATAAATGTGTAAAAGCCACATGAAAATCATTTTATCTTACCGATTCCAAAAAGGGGACGATGAGTCTTTTAAATCAGAACTAGATTTGCCAAAATTGGAACAAAATTTGGTATATAATTCTACGTTGTTTCTGCATCAGGAAGAGCATAGCATGAAGAATACTGTTTTTGAGAGAAAAGGGCTGAAAAGGGAGCTAAATGAGATTCAAACTAAAAATGTTTTTTCTTTCAGTTATGCTGTCAACTACTATTCCTGTCTGTAGCCTTTCTTATTGTATGGTTACCTGGAGACCATTTTATATGCACCAGTAATGGATTAATGTTATAGTTTCTAAAAGTCTAGCAGCTGAACTTTAAACAGGTTGAACATGTGAAATTGTAACAAAAAAAAAAGAACGAAAGCAAGACTACATTTGCTCTTGTTCATTAAAATTCAAAGCGGACTCTTTAAAAAAAGGAATGATGCACCCTTCCAGATAAGTATTTATA
This sequence comes from Poecilia mexicana, assembly GCF_051168715.1. Lineage (NCBI taxonomy): Eukaryota > Metazoa > Chordata > Actinopteri > Cyprinodontiformes > Poeciliidae > Poecilia > Poecilia mexicana. The sequence goes on along the minus strand of NW_028263378.1, from coordinate 13,374,796 downwards.
CAAGACTGTTTTAGACTGATGGTGAAGTGAAATGAAAGACTTATGGTTATTTTAGACTTATGTCAATTTAATTACAAATTGTAGCCAGTAAAACATTCAAAACATTTGGGAGTAGTGAGATAAGGACCTCAAGCACACATATGTCTCAGATAAAATGATAACACTTTGTAAATAAGACCAAGAATTGCTGCACATATGTACACAGAACAAATACTGAAGCAGCATGATGGTGATGAAAGGGACCAAAGTGAGCTGAGGTACCATGAGCAGTCTATGAAAACAAGTACTGCAAACACTGAAAGTTGGACAGTCTAATAATATAATAAAAGTTCCTTGCAATACTACAATATGAAAATAACATGAAAACATAACAGGCATGTAAACATACTGAGTTATAATGTGCAGTCCCTGTATAAAAGGCTCTGATGTTTTTTTCCGTATTTTATTTTGTAATATTGGTTTAGAGGATATTTGGGAAGTGACGTAAGCCTGAGTTAGGTTGCCCTCATGAGCGTTAGCTCAATACTAACATAACTTCCGGGTCAGTTCACTGCATTTTTCCAACCGTGAGGCCGCATTCCCGGTGTAGCACTGAGAAATGATGCTCCGAGTGTTAAGTTGATGACAGAAAGTAAGTTACTGCATTTAGCGTTCTATTTGTTCACTCTGGATTCAGTTATATGTGTATTTCAGCCGTATCTGTTACTGCTTTACATCGAGTTGTCGCGGCAAATAGAGTAATTAAGGGCATGCGCTGCCGGTTGCCGCCATTGTGTAGATTTTATCTGGCCACATGATGGCGCCAAAGTGCTTCTTATGTTAAATTCAGCTAAAAGACTGTCTGTGGGTTTTCACTGAGTTTGTATAAGTTGAACCTGTATTGCTGTAATATATTAGCCTAATGGCAATTTATTGTTATTGCAGACTGCTGGCAACACTGAGTATCAAGGCAGAATAAACCAGCTCACATCTACAAGTTTGGTCTCATGCTCTCCTTCCTGTATCCTGACCGATACACCATCTTGTTGGCTGCAAATACCCACGAACCTAATCCACATTAACATTGGTCCTTCGAGCCGGATACAGCTCTCAAGATGGAGCCAGACAGAGTGACACCTCCTGATGTGAGACCTAAGCGGCCGACACGCCGACCAAGCCGATTTGATGACTTCGAAGTTGAGTACACACATCATTCCATTAGGGAAATGCCACATTGGGAAACCCCACCGCCTCTTCCAAGACATGTGGAATACCAGCCGCAGTATAGCAACGCACCATCTCACTACAGTGATAGCGATGGGACCTGCTATAACACTTCTCCTCGGCTGGAGAGAAGTGAACAAAGGAGGAACTTTAGAGACCTCTCACCTGAATTTCCCCCCTACAACCGACTGGAGTCCTCCATCCAACCACCTCATACAGAATTCAGAGCTTTACAGGTGGAAAGAAAGAAGCTACTTCAATCACAGGAAGTTCTACAGGAGGGCCTGAGAGAACTTAATGAAGCGAGGAGTGATATCAGAGCACTGATTGAAGCTGCTCACTCACTGAAGGAGGACATGGCTCAGCTGGCCGCCTCAAAATATACTATTCATCAGCCCCCTAAGAGCAGCTCAGAAAGGGTTTACACCACCACCACTAACACAAGGCCGATTAAAGATGAAGATGAGGATGACTGGCCTGATCCACCTCCATGGCCTGAACCTGGTGAGGATCTGCACACAGAATTCTCCAAACTAAGGGTTGAAGAACAGCATTCAGATTATGGCTTACGGTACTATCCCCCGCCTAATACAGCATCTTTGTCCAGTAAATCCTTTCTACCGACACGGATCCCTCAGGCTCAGGATCATAGAAGAAACGTCTTCCATGCTCCGTCGCAACATTTTGAGCCATCTTCACGCTGGACAACAAATAATGCAGGTCTGCTGCAACCAAAGCCTGTTCCAGTTAACCCCTATACTCCAGGCACTGGGCCAGCGTGTGAGATGTCGAACTGGCACAATTCAGCTCCACCTCCTTCAGCTGAGTTGGTGTATAAGGGCCCCAAACCAACAATTCCAAAGTTCATTCATTCGGACCCTTCTGAGTTTGCCAGGCTCCGAATGGCCCTGGAGAACCTACTCCCTCCTAACGCAACTGAGCTCTTTAAGTATCAAATACTTGTGGACCATCTTAAGTTTGATGAAGCTCGGCTAATAGCTGACGCTTACCTGAACTCACCAAAGCCTTATACTGACACTATGGCTGCCCTCCATGATAAATTTGGACAACCACATCAGCTTGCCTTAAGGAAAATAGCAAGTGTCCTAGATGGCCCAGAAATAAAGCGAGGTGATATAGTAGCCTTCCAGAGGTTCTCTCTCCAGGTGCAATCACTAGTTGGTCTGTTGCAAACATTAGGACATGAGGGAGAAGTGGAACTGAACTGTGGCTCTCACGTTGCCCGTCTGATAAGCAAGCTCCCTCCAGAGCAAAGAGCTGACTTTCGTCGACAGCAGTTTAAACAACCTGGCACCACCTACACCCTGTATGACTTATCTGAATGGCTTCGTCATGAGTCATGGTGCCAAGGGTTTGATAGCCAAGATGGTGGGAAGGGTAGTAGAGAACGGACCTGCAGAAAGGCAGATGCCCATCCCTTCAAACAGACTGTAACAGTCCTACATAATGTGAAAGGACCCTCAGAACACACTTCCTTGCCACCAAAGGAGAGTAGAGCTAGAGGGAAGATTAAGAGCAAAGCCTATTGTGCCTACTGTGAGAGCACAGAACATTATTTCAGTCAATGTGATGGTGTAGCTAAGCTCTCCAAAGAAGAAATAAAGAACTGGATTCAAATCAACAAACGATGCTGGCGTTGTGCCCGAAACCACCTAGCTGCTCAGTGCACACTGAAGAAACCCTGCAGCCTTTGCCAAGGAAAACACCTGCTAGCTCTTCACGAGGTAAATGCCAGAACTGAAAGAAACGACATGGGTGTTGCTGCAAAGGAAGAAAGTTGCCTTACCAATTCAGCGTCAGGTTCCCTCTACTTAGATCGACATGGGGTCGGCCACCGTGTCCTGCTCAAGATTGTACCTGTGGTTCTAAGTCACGGGCAACGCACTTTAGATACCTTTGCAATCCTGGATGACGGTTCTGAGAGGACCATGCTTCTCCCGGCTGCTGCAAAAATCCTTGGTCTGGCGGGCACCCCCGAGGACCTTCCATTACGCACTGTACGCTACGATATTCAGATGCTACATGGACGTAATATATCTTTCAGTGTCTCTGCAGCTACCAATCCTGGGCTCCAACACAAGATTGAGGGAGCATTCACAGCTGACTGCCTCAACTTGGCTCATCATACATATCCTATTGATCAGCTACAGAGGAAGTATAAACACCTGCAAGGGATCCCAGTGCCTGCGTTGAAGCGAGCCGAGCCGCTACTCCTTATTGGCTCAGACCAGCCGCATCTGATAACCCCCATAGAACCGGTTCGGCTTGGCCCACCTGGCAGTCCAGCAGCTGTCCATACTCGGCTGGGGTGGACCCTTCAGGGGCCAAGTCTTTTGATGGGGCGGCCAACCCAGCCTGCCTTATGCTTATTCACATCCTCCCAATCGGACGAGTTATTTAAGCATGTAGAGCGGCTCTGGCAGATGGATGCAGTACCTTACACATCTGAGAAGGATGTGACCCGGTCAAAGCAGGATCTTCAAGCTGTGGCTCTGCTCGAAGCTCAAACGGTTCGCATAATGGTGGATGGCGTGCTGAGGTATGCCACACCTCTCCTCCGCCATGCGCAGATGCCACAATTGAATGCACCTAAGGAATCTGTCATGGCCCTGCTTCGAAGCACAGAGAGACGCCTATTGAAGGATTCCCATCAGGCTGAAGCCTACAGAGCAGAAATGCAGAAGTTGATTCAATCTGGAGCTGTAAAAGAAGTAACACCAAGCATCTCATCAACAGAGAGCTGGTACATTCCCCATCATCTTGTCAGTCATAATGGGAAGAATCGCCTGGTTTTCAACTGCTCTCATAAATACCTTGGACAGTCCCTGAATCAGTTTCTGCTGCCTGGCCCCACACTTGGAGCCCCCTTACTAGGAGTCCTAGTCAGGTTCCGTGAATATCCCATAGCTGTGAGTGGAGACATCAAAGGGATGTTCCATCAAGTACTCCTCCTCCCGGAAGATCGTCCCCTATTGAAGTTCCTTTGGCGGGATCTAAAGGCGGATGAACCTCCTAAAATCTTTGAGTGGCAAGTCCTGCCCTTTGGGACAACCTCAAGCCCTTGCTGCGCAACATTCGCTCTGCTGCGTCATGTTACAGAACACACGCAGCCCGATGACAACCTAAGATTTTCCATTGAGAAGTGTTTCTACGTAGACAACTGTCTACAGAGCGTCGGTTCACCTAAAGAAGCCAAAATCCTTGTAGACAGACTGAGGGAACTGTTAAAATCAGCCGGCTTTGAGTTACGTCAGTGGGCTTGTAATGACCCCAATGTTGTGAGTCATTTGCCTCCCGAAGCGAGATCGCAAAGTCTGGATCTGTGGCTGGCAGAAGACAAATCCAACTCTTCAGAGACAACGCTCGGGCTCAGTTGGGACTGGAATACAGACACATTAGGCTATAAGCACAGACCTGTGTCCTATGAGATGCCAACTCTTCGAAACATCTACAGAGTACTAGCGACACAGTATGACCCTTTAGGCTATCTGTTGCCTTTCACTACCCGGGCCAAGCTCCTCCTTAGGCAGTTGTGGGATAAGAAGCATGATTGGGATGATTCAAACCTTCCATCCACACTCCTACAAGCTTGGAATGACTGGGAGGCAGAGCTTAAGTTTCTACCTCAGCTTACCTTCCCACGTGCTTACGCTCCTACCAAAGCCAACTTAAGAGAGGACAGCCGTGAAGTGCACATCTTCGCAGATGCATCTGAGAAAGCTTATGGAGCTGTGGCTTACATGAGGACTGAAGAGTGCAGTGGTCAGGTTCACCTCACCTTCATCCTAGCCCGTTCCCGTGTAGCTCCAAAACGGACCCTCTCTATCCCTCGCTTAGAGCTTTGTGGAGCTTTGGTGGCAGCACAGTTGAGCAGTATCCTGAAGAAAGAACTCACCTCGGCTATCAGAAGAACAGTCCTGTGGTCGGACTCGACAACTGTCCTCAACTGGTTGAGCTCACAGTCCTGTCGTTATAAAATCTTTGTTGGAGCCAGGATAGCTGAGATACAGGAGTTGACAGAAAACTGCACCTGGTGCTATGTAAGCTCCGAAAGTAATCCAGCGGATGACCTTACCAGGGGGAAGGCTCTGGCAGAACTCAAAGTGCCAAACAGGTGGTCAGATGGACCCCCCTTTCTGCTCCACAGTCCTGACACATGGCCAGAAAAGCCAAACTCTGAGCCCTTTAATGAGGAATCAGAGCTCCGAAAGACTGTATTCTGTGGAACAACAACCACCTCCGCACCTACCTGTCAGGATGGAATGGAGTACAAGTCATGGCAGGAGCTCTTGGATGCTATTGTTAAGGAACTTCAAGGGCAAACGCTATCAACTTCTCCACCTAATGCTGAGGAATATCAAGCTGCTGAACAGGTCATCCTTAGGCGAGCTCAACAGGAGTCGTTTCCAGAGGAGTGTCGTTTGCTTGCTGAAGCAAAACCTGTTCCACCCAGAAGTCGCTTACTTACCTTGGCACCTGAACTGGATACCTCAGGAGGCCTTATCAGAGTAGGAGGTCGATTACGACGTCTAGGAGGTCTTGATGGATCGACCCTGCATCCTATTGTCCTGGACCCGACTCACCCCTCCACTCGTCTTCTCATCCAGAAATATGACATCGATCTCCATCATCCAGGGCCTGAACGGGTCTTTGCAGAGATGCGGAGATCTTTCTGGATACTGCGTGGGAGAGAAGCGATACGGAAATACCAGCGCACCTGTCCTGAGTGCCAGCGTTGGAGGGCTCAACCCTCAGTTCCAAAGATGGCTGACCTTCCTGCCGCTCGGCTTAGGTTATATAAGCCAGCCTTTTACTCCACTGGTGTGGACTGTTTTGGGCCCATGATAGTGAAAATAGGAAGACGGCAGGAGAAACGCTGGGGAATCATTTTCAAGTGTCTGACAACTAGGGCAGTACACTTGGATCTCCTAAGTAGCCTGGAAGCAGATTCTTTCCTTATGGCCATGAGACGATTCATCGCCAGGAGAGGAAAGCCTGCAGAGCTGTGGTCTGACTGTGGGACCAATTTTAAGGGAGGGGATCGAGAACTCAGAGAAGCCTTTGCCAACATGTCAGAGACACTACAGGGACAGCTAGCCTCCCAGAAGATTAAGTTCCAGTTTAATCCCCCAGCAGCCCCACATTTTGGCGGAGTGTGGGAACGAGAGGTTCGTTCAGTGAAGTCAGCTCTCCGAACCTGTGTGGGTTCCCAACCTCTTCAGGAGGAGGTTCTTCTGACAGTTCTTCTGGAGGTGGAATCAATACTGAACTCAAAGCCTTTGGGCTATGTATCAACTGATGTGGCAGATGTGGACCCTGTGACTCCCAATAGTCTCCTCATGGGGCGGCCTGATGGATCTCTACCTCAAGTGGTCTACCCAGAGATAGAAACCCTCAGTCGAAGACGTTGGCGGCACTCACAGATTCTTGCCGATCACTTCTGGGCCAGGTTCATCAGAGAATACCTTCCTGGCTTACAGACGAGACACAAATGGCAATCAAACCCTCCTGAACTTCTGCAAAACGCAGTCGTTATGATTGTGGATCCCCAGTTGCCCCGAGCCTTATGGCCAATAGGTCACGTAATCAAGATTCATCGGAGCGCTGATGGACTTATCAGATCTGCGGATGTGAAAGTTAGTGAACATGTCTACACTAGGCCAGTTGCTCGGTTGGTCGTTTTACCAGCCGTGCCAGCTGAAGGAAAGGACACTGAGAAGAGCAGCCAGTCGCTCCCCCAAGACTAATAAAGCCTTTTATGTTTAGCAAATGTGTAACCACATTTGGGGGCGGCTGTATAAAAGGCTCTGATGTTTTTTTCCGTATTTTATTTTGTAATATTGGTTTAGAGGATATTTGGGAAGTGACGTAAGCCTGAGTTAGGTTGCCCTCATGAGCGTTAGCTCAATACTAACATAACTTCCGGGTCAGTTCACTGCATTTTTCCAACCGTGAGGCCGCATTCCCGGTGTAGCACTGAGAAATGATGCTCCGAGTGTTAAGTTGATGACAGAAAGTAAGTTACTGCATTTAGCGTTCTATTTGTTCACTCTGGATTCAGTTATATGTGTATTTCAGCCGTATCTGTTACTGCTTTACATCGAGTTGTCGCGGCAAATAGAGTAATTAAGGGCATGCGCTGCCGGTTGCCGCCATTGTGTAGATTTTATCTGGCCACATGATGGCGCCAAAGTGCTTCTTATGTTAAATTCAGCTAAAAGACTGTCTGTGGGTTTTCACTGAGTTTGTATAAGTTGAACCTGTATTGCTGTAATATATTAGCCTAATGGCAATTTATTGTTATTGCAGACTGCTGGCAACACTGAGTATTAAGGCAGAATAAACCAGCTCACATCTACAAGTTTGGTCTCATGCTCTCCTTCCTGTATCCTGACCGATACACCATCTTGTTGGCTGCAAATACCCACGAACCTAATCCACATTAACAGTCCCAATGCAATGGAAAAAAAGGAAGAGTCGTCATGGGAGTCTTGTTTGCCAGAGTTACATAGTCTGATTCAAGTTTTAACTTAGAAGTGATTTTAACGCACATTTCTATATTATTCTTGTCTATAGGATCTCCTTTCTTTATTATGAAAAATGGGAAAAAATAATCAAAGGGTCAGCAATTCATATATTGCTTTTAATTTAACTGATCTGAAGCTTTTATAACAGTGAAGTCTCTGTTAATGTTTACCGTGGCCTTATTGCTCATCATGAATGTGCTTTATCAAGAAAGTCAGATTTTATTTATTTCAACCTTAACTTATAGTATTATTAAGATGAAAGATGTCCCTGTAAGTGTAATTGCAATATTTTTATGTCAAAATTGTGAGTCATGTCAGAGAAATAACCACACATAAAACTCAATATATTTTTTAGGCCATTTCATTTAAATTTAGTAAACAAAAGTGTTCCTTATATTTCATATTATGAAATTTAAGTACACGTTTTTACTAATTTCTGTTTTGCAAAACCTGTTTTTTTTTAATTCAGCAGCAATAAATGGAAGGCATGAAAGCATTCTTCACAACTAATAGCCGTGCTCTTCTCTTTCTTTTCAAAGCTGTAAAGAGTAATATGATCCCTTTTGATATCCTGCAGCAAAATGTTGAAGACGTGTGTACACACACATACACACACGCATACTGCAGCAGACTTAAAGCTGTGAAATCACCCAATCAGAAGGCCTTGTCAGCCCTCGGACATTAGTCATCACGTATGAGCCAAGTGAGGCAACACACAAACACACACGCTAAAACACAGATGGGTTTGAAAATTTTATAAAGCACCATTAAAGTTAATGACACACCAAGTCCAAAATAATGTATTATGAAAAATGTGTGTGTACGTGTGAGTCTGTGTGTATCTTTCTGTGTCTGGCTGCTGTATTTATCACTGTTTGAAGTATCAAAGGTGTTTTCATGAGAATATCACAGCCTCTCCTGTTTCCATATTTTTGTTCTTGTAGAAAAAATATTACTCTGTTGAATGTTAACTACAGGATGTGTTAACAGCAAGCACCTCAACTGAACTAAGATGTGATTCCCATTTTAAGTCCTTTATGGCTTTCTCAACAACAATCACACACTCGGACTAAACACACTGACAGCATGGAAATGTTCCCTGCATAAAATGCGAAAAGGATCCCAAACTTGGCTTCATAGTGAGTGATAAACAAGGCTGTTTATATCACATACATCTAAAGTTACAAGAATGTGGAACAATAAAGTTGGATCTCTGTTAAACGCACTGGTCCACACCACATAAAGAGGGGAGTCAGGGTGTAATATTACTCAGACAACAAAATCACTGATCGAAAGTGATTAGGAAGTCTCTCGGTATTGGAGGAAATTAGTACTAGCAGACTTCTCGCTGCTTAATGTATGTAACCATGACTTTGCAAACAAAAATGTTTTAAATTGGTTAATTGGAACTGGACTGAGAGTCCAGCCATAACTATCAGAATAACTCAGATACTCTGTAGGATTCCTGCTAAAGAAGAATGTCTTCCTTCTTCTGTTTCCCTTTCATTAAGGTGAAATATGGCCGCTTTGGCTTTGTGTGGGATGCAGCAGTGCTGGAGTACGTGGCCAATAATGATGAGGATTGTTCATTCTACACTGTAAGCAGCAACGCGCCAGACCGTGGATATGGTATCGCCATGCAGCACGGCAGCCCCTACAGGGACATTTTCTCCCAGAGGTAAGAGACATAGCAGTAAACAACATCCTAGCAACATCTATGCCCCTGTTCCATTTGTTATTAAAGTGAATTGATTAAATGTGCATTGATTGAGGTGTTTTGTTTCATGCTCTTTATCCCAGTCCTTTTACTTTAAGGTTCAGAAGTACACTAATAAGTTATGAATAATGCATTTTCATGTTCCTGCTTCTCTTGATTTATTTTAGTGAAGTAAATTGGCCACTCCTGCAAACAGGGACTCAATGCACTCTGAATGTGTAGATTCAATTTAACATGTTTTATATTAATGTTCAGAAGAGAATATGCAAAATATTAATATCTTCAGACTTCAGTTTCTATTCAGTTGTCTGTTTTCCATCCATCCATCCATCCATCCATCCATGGAGTCAGTCAGTCTCCGGTTGAAATTTGGACCTCTTTAGACAGGTTAAGGGTAAAGTTAAAGAGAAATCATACGCTTGTAAAATGGCTTTTTAAACGAAACGGAACTCTAGTTTTCGTCATCTGACAAAGCTTGGAATAGAAAAACAGAAGCCCAATATAAATGTGGCCCTTAACGCTGCCAGACGTTTTTGTCCGATTGGTCAGTTGCTCAGTGAAAAATCCGAATTGGTTATAAATCTGTCTTCCAAGAAACAGTAAAACTGCTGTTAAGCACCAATACTTGACACTGAGCTTAAGCAAATGTGACAAGTTAGCCTCAGAAGAAAATCAACAATAGACTGTCACAACTGTTTGCTTTAAGGAAATTGTTGGCTTTTTTCTTCTGAGGGAAATAAGATCTTGACCTCACGATGATGAATGCCCTTACGACTTATGTAGTGATTTGGGACAATAAACAAAGCTGAATTGATTCAAATGTTTCAAATATTCAAGCTGCTCCCAGTTGTTTACTTTGTTTGGGCCAACACAAAGTCTGGTCTGTCTCTTCGATCAACACAGCAACTGAATTTATTCATTTATTCATTATCTTCCTATTCCCTCATGAAAACAAGGAAGTATGGTAATTTTTGCAGCCGGTACACAAAGGTCATTCACTCATTTCCTCTCAGCAATTGTGTTTTGCTCCTCAAAATCTGGAGGAATTCCTTGTTTGTCAGTTTGCATTAATCTTTAATGTCACGCTGCAACATGAAACCATGCCGCCAGGCTGCATCCTCAGCAGGTGCAGTTATTACTGTAAGAGGCCCCACAAGGATCGCCTACTTCTCAACCGAGTGTCGTGCTGGCTTTGTACGCAATCACGTTTAAGATCACTTCAGCATGAATGGGGAAATATGGTTGATATCCTCATTACACTTGTGAAAGTTACATTACGTAAAACAGACAGCAATGTTTTTATGAGTGCTTGTGAATATCTGCATGTGTGTGGTAAAAGACTTGAGTATATCTGATTGCATGGGCCAAAATATGGGAATGCATGAATGTCGAGGTCTCTTAATAGCTCCATATCTAATGAAGCATTGCACTTCAGAATATTGCCTATCATGACTTTTATTAAAATAAACAAGCAATTAATTAGCAAGCCATGTCTGCAATTTACTTTTATTACTGTTGTCTTAATGTCTTTCTCTTGGGAAGGCAGGTTCAAACTGTGTCCTTACTTAGACCTAATGCTTCAGAGTAAAACAGAGTAGAATTATCGGGGGAGAATATTGTTGTGGATGTATAATTGCTTTGTTTCTCTTTCAGATCTGTCATCCTGACATTCTCTATTACACTGATTACTGAAGCACAGCATTGAGGTTTAGAAGGAATTATATTAGCAGTCTGTGCCTTTGCTCCATGGAGAGAAACATTTCATATTTGGTTGTCTTCTGTGGTCCAATCATAGCAAATCTTGAGACTTCTTGATGTCTCATTCATTTGGTTTTGTGTTAATCAAACAATTAAGGAACGGTTAATTATACTGTGACGTATTTTCCCCTCTGAATCTCTAACCAATTGTGATTTTATATATAAGCAGAACATATGATTTCGTAATGAATAAATTATTTTTAAAAGACCTCCGAATTCAGTTAAGTGTTTGCTTAAAGAGGAATATTATATATTCTTTTCATGCTTTAGCACAATTTTCTAAAATTGTAATACAATGCCTACAACCAGGATATTCAAAACTTCGTAATGTATTCATATAGTTTTGAGTTTACCTCAAAAGTGGTTGATAATATACTCGGTATCAACCACGTTCCACTAACTTGGTACCAGCCTTTAAAATCGTAAAAACAGTAAAAACAAAGCTAATAGACACTGATAAAGACATTGTAAACAGCAACCAAAAGGATGAGTTGCTTAAGCAAAACATTATCTTTACCTCTGAACAGAAACGGCTCAAAAATAAGCACAGTGGAAATTATTTTAAAGAGCCCAAAGATGGACCGACAGCAAGTCCTGCTGGACCCGAGTTCCCAAAAGTGATTAAATTGATTGATAACATGATAATATCAGGCTGACAAATTAGGCTGACAAATCAATAATTCTTGTGCTAACTGTGTTCAGAGCAATTCCCTTTCAAGTAATGTCCAGAAGGATCCTATAAGGTACTTTCAGATCATATTTTCACAACCACAGACCCTGGATCATTTTATTCACTTTATTCAACACTCTGTAGCCGAACTGTGTGCTGCCGTCGTCTTGCTCTGTCCAAATGCTTGTAGGGCTTCAAATACAAGCAAAGTTTTAGTTCATCATTATCAACATATCTGCAGCTGATTCTGCTGAATAACATATTTCTCCTCGGATTAGATTTAAGCTGGAGAACAATCAGAGTTTATGAACCAGACTGTTGAGCTTTTTTAAGCAGCTGTTCAGCTGCTGCTTTCTCTGCTTTGGTTTATTGTTTTAATAAATTCCAGTTGTTCCACAGTTCTGTCTTACCCTTTTATTTCTCTGAGATGTTGGTGGACTACATTCAGCCCTCCATCCACATCAACACCTTTCAGATGGTGGCAATGCATAAATAACACATCTAGATCAGACTGAAAGTGTTATCTGGAAGCACTTATTGGCAGCTCAAATAAAACTCAAATATTTATGTTTAATCATTTGTATTTTGTGTTTAATCATACGAAAATAAAAGATTTCTTTCATCTTTTTGGTTTTTAATACAACACTTTGTGATTTTGTTTTGGCAGAACGTGTCATGACTCAATACGTCATATTTTCTTCTTTTACTTTTATTCGTTTTGTGCTTCACTTTGGAAAGAGGGAAACCATTAAATTGCGGATTATCATGCAGTCAATAATGGCCTCCGTAGGAAACAGAAAGTGCAGACTGCTGTGATGGAGCCATAACACCGAAGGGAAATGTTGTGGAACTGCAACACAGGCCTCAGTATATCACATCAGACAGGCTGCGTTATCTACCGATTTGAGATGCGCATGATTTTGATCTGTTGAACATTCTCTGTGGTATCACTTTTATCTGCTAAAAGCGGAATTTAAAAACAGGGATGTGCGGTGCAGGATGTACGAGGCTTACAAAACAGGACAGAATTGACTCGAGTCAGGAGCAAGAATTGCTTAAATAAGCAGGCCACATCTCTCAGGCTGCCATATTGCTTCCTAGATGAAAGCAAATATATTATTTATGTTTTGGACAGTATTCTCCCCCATAAAAACTACACATTCTTTTGTAGTTTTTAAGTCACTCATTGCTTCCTGTTCCTGATATTAAACTTATGTTTAGCTGCTTGCTATTTGTCTATTATCTTATACAATTTAATAATGGTTGTTTTATTATCTATTTTGTAATATTTTAATGATTCTAATGCACAGTTTAAATTATATTTTGTTGTATCTCCTTGACTTATTGCATTGCAGAAAGAATTTACTTGGTGTCATTTTTAAATCAACTCCCATCTCCATTTTTGCATTTAAACTTTTCCTTACATTCATGTATTTTCCACGCCATGTATTTGTAGCAGCACTGGTCCTTATCGATGTCATACTCATATTTCAGTCCAAGGATGGCATGTTTCCTACTTTACACTGATGATGACGGCACATCCCGAATAGTTTTAATAACTTCAGAGATGTGATGACAAATGCATTTCTAAAAGTGTTGTCTAAATCTCCCTGAACCAATTTTCAAAAGTTGAGTCAGAAAAATCCTTAAATAGTTATCTTGCCTGTGTCAGTTTGAAAACAAATTAATGAAAAAAAAAAAAATACCCACATAATTTCATTTCATTTAGATAGTTAATCAAAAAATCTTTTTATGGACAGCGGGTACAGAAAGTATTCAGACCCGTTTAAATTTTTCACTCTTTGTTTCTTTGCAGCCATTTGCTAAACTCAAAAAAAAGTATGTACATGACTCTAAACCTGACCAAGTGAAGTAACCTAAGATTACAGCTTCACTCACTCTTTGGTTATCTAGCAACAACTTGTTGAGTAACTTATGCTTAAAAATAAGAAGCATCAGTGAGAAGTGAAAGGAGAAAATTAATACAACCGCTCAAGAGAAAACTGGATAAAACAGGAAAGATCACGTCACTGGTTTGGCAGCATTTCAGATTTTTAACTCAAAAAACTAATAATTATCGATATCCACTTGTATGTAACTCATAAAAATATTTTTCAACCATATCGTCCAGCCTTACTCCACAGTTACCATATCATCATCTGTGTAACTCTGCCTGAACTTGGATGCCACCCGACAATTTATGAGGTCCAGTGCATCTATTCTTACCTGACCTTACCTAACACTCAGCTGTCCTTTTAATGCCTGCTGTATCTGATCAGGTCTGTCTGATTGGGAAAGTGAGGCCTACTTCATATTTTGCAGGTAGTTGATTTCTTGAGGCTGCAATGGTGTAAATACAGAGTGATTGGCTGGTATACCTGGGGAGAATCTCTGCAACTTCTGAGGAGTATTTACTCTACATGTTTACGTCGGTGTGTGTGCTATGCATACTTGAAGTGTGCATCACTGTGTGTGTGTGTGTGTGTGCGCGTGCGTACGTGTGTGTGTGTGTGTGCTCTGCATACTTGAAGAGTGTCTGGTATGTGCACATCCCCAGGGATAATATCAAAGATGAAAAATAACTTATTTGCTTTGACACTTTAAAGAGAACATGAGTAGGGCAGCATCTGCAGAAACAGACAGACTGCTTCAACTTTATCGTTTTCAAACGCTTTGTTTGCTGTGAAGTTCCATTGCTGTAGCTGAAGTGCAGCAGCACTTCACATCTGTGTTTCTGTATGTGCGTGTGTGCAAATCTGCCAGCGTTTGTCAGCAGTGGGCCAGTGTGTTCATGATTCTGTGTGTGAGAGGTTTGTTGTGTGTGTGTGTGTGTATGTGTGTGTCCTGCTCCATGATTGATGGAGACAGCCTGCAGATTTACCAGAGTCAGAAAACAGTGCCATAGAGGGCCGCTCCGCTAATTTAAACTGACAGCTACTGACAAGTTGTTTTGAAGTGCTGAAGGGGCAAGATTAAAAAAAAAAAAATCCTTTCAGGGGAATGCATTATTTTTGTGTCTGCTTGTTGGCAGGCATTGATATGAAAATTTGAAACGTAAGATCAAATCCACAGCAGATGGACATCTTGAGGTGTTGTTGGCCATGTATTTTATTGCACTTTTGGAGCACGTTTTAATCTTCAGTTACAAGATGGCAATGCCTTTTATGTGTGATCATGGAAGAGAAACCAGTTGTGTAAATGCTTAGGAGTCTAGAGAGTGCACGGAATTCAGGTTGCGGACAAATACCAATAAAAAGCTCAGATAAAATTAATAGCAAGCTCATTGTTATATTAATATTATTTTGTTTTAATTTCCTATTCCACAGTTGAGTGCTAAGCACAGAGCGTCATGTCCATTGTTTGATTTTGGTCCCGCTCTCCAAGAGATATATTGTTGTTTCATTACCTGGCTGAAAGCGAGCGTTCCGCTATCAGCTTGAGGGCTGATGGCTGAATGGTTCTAAAATAGAGCCACAATATGCTGTATTTCTGTGGGGACCATGGCAGAGCATGTTCTGTGGCATGCTTGAGGGGCCAAATGACGATTACTACAGTGACAAATCTCTGTCACAAACACAGATAAATCACACCTCGGGGGCCACAGGGTAGATTGCGGTGGTGAGCACACACCAGAGGCGATTTTCACTCCCAAGAAATTATGTTAGATTGTTTAGCCCTTTTCACACATTGGGTACAAAGCATTAATGGCTTTATCAATCTTTTAAACCGGCAGCATTTGTAGTTGATTCCTCTCGCACTTCCATCTTATATGTTGATGTCGACATTATTTGGCGGTCACAAATATAAGAAGAAGAATGTTCCCTTAGTCTTCATATTTACCGTTTTATGCAGGAGGTTTCTGTACCTCCACTATAAATTTAAGTCTTGTCGTGGAGGAGCAAACGCCATTATGGGAGTGCACTGCCTTTTTTTTTTGTAAAGACCCTACAGAGACCATCTATGTTCAAGCAAATTTTAATGCCTCATCTTTTGGTATTGTTGTTTACTAGCAAATTAGCGATTGTAGAAGGATCTTTGCAAAAGTCAGAATTCAGTTATTTACCTTTAGAGTTATTCAGGTCAAAGGAATTGCCAATGCAAATCTTTATTACCTAAATCTTTTACTATTACTGTGAGATTATAATGTCCATCCTTACTGTTATCTGATAAATGAACCTCAGTACCCTTGCAGCAACTTGGTTATGTCAGATGTTCAAAACTGGTATCCCTGGTGTTACCCAACTGGACAGTTCACTCTGACCCACTGGTGGATCTGAGAGTATTGCATGTGTTTCAGCATGGACTTAAAGCACTTTTGGTAATAAAATGTACCTTGTTTGAATGTTAATGATGCTTAATAATCCCCAAAGACAAGGGCAATAAATGAAGGTTTGTCAGGAGAGGTCGCTGGTATTTTTGACCTCTTGGACTGCTTCCATGCTTTGTTCTACCATAAATTGGATTAAAAGGGAACAGAGAACAAGAATAGGATGAGATACAGTGCTTTGAGTAAATACAAAATGTAATTTTTAAATGATGGTATTAACGGAGAAAGCTATCCAAACACGATAAAGTAATTGTCCCTTAAATCTAAATCTGCACCAGTGTGAAGGACAATATTCCTGACGACACAGGCATTTTCACCTCTGAGCGGCTCAAACCAAAAACATAATAAATGCTTCTCGGAGCAGTTTAGGTAAAATCCATGACATAAAGATACTGAGGTATAATCTACAATGTGATTGACTTATAACAAAAAAGTAGGATAAATATTTTCTGCAGTGATGGAAGTGCTCATTGTGATGTATCTCAAAGTTTCTATGGCAGTTGTTGCAAAGTATACAACCAAGTGTTGGGTTTTGGGGACAATTCTTGTTTCAAACCAGGGCCATTTTGGCTTGAACATCTTTTTTTCAAATTATTGTTAAAATCTTAGATTTTGTTTAATGACTTTATTTTGTTTTTCGTAAAGTTTTTATTATAATATAGAATATGGGTTTGATGACCAAAAACATTTAAGTTTGAGAAAAGAATGAAAGAAAAAAAAACAAAAGAAATCTGATTAATACCATTTCACAGTGTTTTATGGCATGTTTTATATTTCAGTAGTAAAAAAAAAAAAAAAAAAACTCCAAAAGTTATGGTTTCAGTAGATGGTTCTCCTCGACAGACGTCTCTCATTATCCAAATTCTAAGGAATCTATGCCCAAATTATTTTGGTAATTTGCACAAGGTGTCACTTTGAAAGAAAAAGCTCAAAGGATTCTGGGACAGAATGATCTTGTTTTTTTTCTTAAAGCTTGATCTTGTCTTCTATTGTAAGTTTGATCATTGATAAAGTATTAAAAATACTTCCACTAACATTTTGTAAAATTGAAATAGCTTCTCTCACTCTGCCTTTTAGACATTTCCATCTCTTTTCATTCAGTTAAGAATCTTTCAGAATTATTTTTTCCATCACTAGGATAATTAAAAATGCTTCAAATCAAAAACAAGTTAGAAAATACATCTTACAAATACCCTTATAATGTTACTGTTTTCTTTTCACAGCATGACACTATTTGTGATGAGAAATGTTCACACTAGACTTCAAAATGCTTTTATGACAAAAGCATCTTTGAAGTCATTCACATATGACACTGACATGTTCAGTTCCCATCAGAACAATGTAAAACCCAGTGATTGTGTATAAAAGGGGCTTTAGACTGTGGGATTTAATTTCCTGACATAGTGAAGGGATTTGAACCTTCAGGAAGCCAGAGTGGATTTACTCTTTATTATTTGAGAATAAGCCGAGGGTAATATTTAATCAAAAACATATTCAAAACATTTATCTGAAAATATTGTTTTTTTTTTTTTGTGGTTTTTACATTTTTGATTTTGGATTTCACGTCTGTATCTTCCCACGATTATGTCTGTATTTGATGCATTTACAGGTTTTACGGAATTCCTCGACTTTATCAGTCTCTTTATGGACGTGAAATCGAGAGACCGGGTGCAAATGTGTGTACAATAACAACAAACATTCATTTCCATCGCCTTCACTTTTAATATGTCTTGACTAGCCTTCATTTCAGCCTCAGATCAAGGCATGCATTCATACCTTCTTCATTGTTCCCTCTGCAGCCCCAGCTCACTCATGTGTTGATTTCATTTCCTCTTCACACCATGAATTCAGTAAGCGATCTGTCACTAATATGAAAGTACTTCTCTACTAAAGCCTGCTTTGAAGGGAAATTTAGGTGTTGTGAGTCTCAATGAAGACACAGTATATAGATCATAAGCTATTTGTTTGTGATGCTTTCAATTGCTTGGCAAGCTGTTGTATTAGAAAGTCTCGTAAAGATGAAATTGTCAGTAACGGTTAAAATAACCCCTGATAGACTTCCTTCTGAAAGTTTGGTTATTGCAAACCTTTAAATAAGATTTAATGAATTGAATAAGCTCTCTTTGCAAAATGTACAAGATTGAAGAAAACTGACTTGAATCTGCTGACCCGGAAATAAATAATTTTTTTACGTTGCCTCTGCCCATGTGGAAATGGAATCTGTTGAACAGGGCTTTCCAGTTTCATAGCTTATCGTGTACTCTTAACTCAAGTAAGCTGTGACAAAATAGAGTGTTGGTAGTAGTGAAAGTCTAAAAATAGCTAAGGGCTTTTCAACACATAAATGCATTAATATGATGTATTTTGACATCATAGTTAAGAGTCTGAGATTTGAGCTAACAGTGTCTTTGCAGATTTCAATGAACGCAGGTATCTTTGAAAGATAACCTGAAGAAAAACATGTTAAGGCTAAGATGAAATGGCTACAGTGAAAGGATTATGACAATTGTTGTTTATACATAAATCATTTGGTTAAATCAAAGAACTCTGCTCGTTTCAGTCCGGAAAAAACATACTTGTACTTGGAAACTGTGTGGGAACTATGAATTTTTGAGCTTTGTTTGAAATTATTCTACTTGCTAATCCTATGTGTTTATGTGGCTTTCATTTAAAAACAGGTATAGTTTATATAATTGTGCCACAAGTCATTGTGTGAACAAATATGGCCAGTGAAGAGAGCAGCAGTAGTCGTTCCTCTGGATTGTGAGAGCTTCTTACTGTGCTGCTCTTTCTTTGTCCAGCAGAGTTTAACTTAGTCGCCCACAGTTTGTGTCGCACTGTTGTGAATATTCCTGTAAAGTGCGTGGTGCCTTTCTATTATATTGTGTTAAGAGAATAATTGACATCCTGGAGCTGTATCAGAAAACAGAATCTTTCTTGAAGAAATGTTTCCCATAGATCCGTTGCAAGAAAAGCGACTTTTTGCTTTACTTGCTGAGCTGCTTTTTGTCACCCCATGATGCCAACGAAGTATTGACTTGAGTATTGACCTTTTTTTCAGGGTTTTATTTTCTTTTCCTTACTTATCTATGTCTCTTATTTTCTTTTTTATTTAATTGCAGTGTAAGATGGCTATGTGCTGTTTGACTGTGGATTGAGGTTTTTTTTAATGTTTTTATGTTTAGTGTGTAAAAGTAAGTGTCTGGTAGACCACTTCACATATTAAACTTTAAATAATTAATGTTGTTTGAGAATTTCTAATACATGAATATTTTTTATGGGCTCATTATTTTCACATTCATTTGTATAAAGTTCTATCATTCAACAATCCACAAAGACTAAACATTCAATCAAAGCAAGCCCTGTTTAAGAAACTAAATTTAATCTTTATAATTTAATTTAAAAAAATGATCTCAAGGGTAGTGAAGGCATCCTTTTTAAGCTGCATTTACATTGTTTGCTTTCTTCCCATGTATGTTAGTATATTGATAAATGAATTAACTTGTTCCATAAAATATAATTTTACAGATCTCAATCTCTTCACTTCATTGACGTGTACCTGTTTTGTATTGTCCATATAAATTCTTATAATCATTGTAAAATTCATAGTGTTCGTTTTTAGTTTTGCGTACTTGGTGTTAGCTGAGCATTTGCAATTAAAAGTTTAAGAGTCTACGACTGCCCCTGGGTGATCAAATACTTGAATTAATGAACAAGCAGGTCAAAATGTCATCAGTCGAACATTTCAGCATGTTGAGGTAAGAAAAAGGTTCATTACTACAGACTGCTTTCTTTGCTGTGACATTTGCTTTGCACTCACATAAATCTTTAGTTGTGAAGCCTATGGTTTACAGTCACATTCGGAAAATTAGAATATGTTTTCCAATGAGGTGTCACTGTCAGATCAAAAGTGCCTTTTGCAAATATTAATCTTTAATCAGCTCATGTACCGTATTTTCCGCACTATAAGGCGCACCGGATTATAAGGCGCACCTTCAATGAATGGCCTATTTTAGGACTTTTTTCATACATTAGGCGCACCGCATTATAAGGCGCATAGAATAGACGCTTCATACTCTATTATTACACATCCACATTAATAAAGAAATGGTCCCCGAGTACTTTATATAGTAGGCTGGCCCAGTCGTTGTTTCACTCACGGTGTTGGTGTTGCGATATTATGCCCAACTGCTTTCTGGGTAACACAGACCAACCGACACGCTGCCGCTGCAGTCTCTGTCTCTCTTCCCCTGCCCCTCCCCCCCTTTAAATGTATTATCAAACTTTATTAACAAACCAGTGTTCTGACAACTATCCCAGCATGCACCGCGCACTACTTCTTCTACGGGAAAAAGAAGTTGGCGGCTGCTTACCGTAGTGGACCAACTACGTAAGCAGCCTACTGCATGTCTGTGTAAACATGACGTCTTTCATTTCGATCTGAGTTAATTAGCGTAGCATTTCTGCCGGATTTTCACAACATATCAGCCACGACAATGGACAGGGGAACCAACAAGTTCATGTCATCTTTTTTGGACGACATCAAGGTGTTTGAGCCACTGGATGCCTCCAACATTGTGCGCGTCACAGCTAAAAGCTACCGACAGATGAGGAAAACAGCAGATCCTCACACCCTCAGCATAAATATAGCTGTGGACAAGATCACTGATGCCTATTGTTCTTGCAAGGCTGGGTAAGTCGGCATTCATGGTTTTGATGGTCCACAATGTACATTAGCATATGTTTACTACTGTAGCTTGTGTTTGTGAGACGGTCACGCACGTGGTAGCTGCACTGTGACCTAAAATGGGCATTAGCCAATGAAACGCGGCCCCTGTGGTAAGGTCCGTTGCTGGACCTGTTGTGGCTCAATATTGGTCCATATATAAGGCGCACCGGATTATAAGGCGCACTGTCGGCTTTTGAGGAAATTGAAGGTTTTTAGGTGCGTCTTATAGTGCGGAAAATACGGTACATATCATTTTTAGCTGTAAGCAAAATATGATCAGAATTAAGAGAAATGCAGGTTTGAAAATGTTAATCTGTGTGAAATTAATTCTCTTGGTGGGTTACTGGAATAAAGGAACATTTCCTCAGTGATATTTAAATTTACTGACTATGACTATAGATTGTGCCTCAGGGATGTGACACACCAGACATCCATGTTGTGGATTTTTTATTGTGTTTTTTGTGTGTGTGGCATTGTAGCTTAGCTGGAGATCCCATTGTGTACCTGCCAGTTAAATGTGGAAGAGAAGAAGAGAAGACCATGCTGTAGGGTCATTTACCTATGGCCGCACACCTTCCTGTGCCATGAATGGCAATAACATGATAGCGTGATAGCAGCTCTTGTGTTTGTTGGTTTTGGAAGGCATAAACAGAGACGTTGTTATAGAAGACAAAATCATAAAAACATTTCCAGGTATTGGTGTTTTCTGTTCTCTATTTCACTGTCTGGCTCTCCCATTTCTCAGCAGATGGTCCTTCGCCAATTTTTCACAGTCAAAGTCAGCCCACACACTTTCATTCAATAAATCTTTATTAATCCCTGTTAACAACATCAATCTCTCTCTCTCTTTCTCTTCTTCTCTCTCTCTCTCTCTCTCTCTCTCTCTCTCTCTCTCTGTTGCTCTCTATATCTACTTCAGTCTCACTTCTGCTTTTGAAATGTTTAATGGTGGTTAATGGTAGTTGTACTTCTGTGCAATGTTTCTCATAGTTCAGCTTGATAATGGATTCCAGTTCACCCACACACTGTGGCTTAATGATGCTTAATTGAAAACTTTACTGACACAGTGTATGACATTGAACCCTGAAAGCACTAATTGGAATAATTAAGCTTTGCGAACTTTACTCATGGGACCAAGAACCCCAGGGTAAATAACCTTCCTTCTTTCTTTTTGTCCCATTGTTAACTGAAAGGTCAGGAGCTTTGGAAAAGGACCTGACATTCAGGGTTTTAACACTTGTCCTCCTTTTTTTCTTTTATTTTGTTTCATTTTTTTACTGGAGGTCAAAATTAGTAGTTATTTCAGCATGCACAAACAATTTTGAACAATCATGGAAGTAACAAGAAGTGCAAATAAAATTAAGAGTCTGATGATCATCCTGAACTGGTCACCATAGTTGGCTGCACACCTCACAACATCCGGATAAAACAATAGTGATTTGAAATCAGTTCTGTTTTGCTTCACTTGACCATCCTTCTTAGTTGAGAAATGGGCTTACATATGTAATCCATTGCATTGTGTGCCTACTTGGAAATATGTCTGGAGTGGATTGTGTTTGTAAATGTAAGAAAGGATTATGGCTTTACAAAGTGTTGGGTGGCATCTTTATTAGATACAGGGCTTTTTTTTTCTTTTCGTACAAAATATACAATTTATTTCAGGATGTTAATGGTGCCATTTCTGACATTGCTGGTTCTGTCAGTATCTCCTAATGTAACAAAGCTCCGAAATGTATGCATATGTAAGGCTGGAGGTACTGTGATGTCTGATTTTAGGTCACATTATACATATGTTAAGACTACCATTATAATCAGGTAAGAGTTTTTCTAAAGTTTTGTCTGATTTTAGACAATATTTTATAGGCACAATTGACGACTGCTATATTCTCACAAGATTTGCTGTAAACAAAAAAAATTACAAAAGAAGAAAACTAAAACTTGCTGGTCTTGCTGATTAAGGTGCAATAAGTAAAGTTATTTTTGAGAACGGAGGCTTCTGCAGCAGCAATACCAAAGAAAGACTGGTACTTCAGTCTTTCTTTGGCATTGAGACATTAGAGGGTTTTGGAAAGTCTTGGGAAGCGTAGATGCAATTAAAGTGCAATCTGGAGGCAAACACTATCTGTTTACAGAAAAAGATGAAAGGTACTGGTGGTGTCAACGAATAATGATTTCTAGCACACCTCGACGTTCCCAGAGCTACCTTAAGAGGTGCATTCTGATGGGTTTGCCATAACCCCTGCAGTGCTCTGACCTCACCATTGTTAAAAATGTATGGGTAGGCCTCAAATGAGCAGTGCATGCAGAAAGAGCTTTAGTGGTGAAATAACTCACAACCTGTGATAACTGCTAAAATGGGTGTTTTGACAAAGTTTGTCAAAATGTCTGTTGATTTTTGTTTCTTTTACAGTGAACGCTTATTGAATAGCACTACAAAAATACTGGAGTGGGTACAACTGTCTCATCTTTGACTTTCTTTGCTTGTCGGGATTTGAATAATGTTCCATGGTTTAAATTTAAAATAAACAAATATTCACCATCATGCTGATGTGTTTTATGAGCCCCTTCATGGCTCATAAAAGCACAACCCAGGCTTGTCTTTAAGGGCTCTTAATATGCATGACATTTGATGTGTTTGAAATTTATGTGATGTGAGAGACAGTTTACTGATGTTTCCTTTAATGTTTATTCAAAACGGTTCGTAGAACTGCTGTTTCAATGAAATATGGTTTAGTCAATCTTTAGAATCTAATCTCCTTAATGTGACAGATTAGACATTTGTTCCCTTTGGATAAAAATACTCAGTTTGTGACAAGAAAAGCCAACGATGAAGCCTCTTTGGTTTTTCTTTTTATTTGATACCAAAAATACAAATAAATTGGTATGCACTAAGATTGCTGGAATTGGGTTTCTCATATCTGAAATGACTGACGCTAGGACTCTGTTAAGAAAAAGAAAAGACTTTTCAGACTTCAGGGTTCTGAACTGTCACTGCTGGTCAGAGTGCTTCAGTATTTGCTTTTCTTTGAAGCAAGTGGAGAATAATTTCAGACAGTTGTACTTTGCAGGAGACAGCATTAGTGTATTTTGAGTTTTCTGCTTGTAACAGCACTGCCTTCAAACCGGCTGAAGTTATTCAGGGCAGAAATGTATTATTATTTTATTCATTCAGAAAAGACTGAGATTTAAAACCTCATTTATAAGGGTGGCCATGGCAGAATGACCAAAAATACAAAATAAATGCATCACAGTTCAGTAGAATGACCTTAATACTCAGGGTATTATTGCACTTACCCATATTTCAGGGTTTTTCCCTGACAAGCATGTTTGTGCAAAGATCTTGAGGTAAAGCCTGACCTTACTAATAATGAGTATGTCGCTCTAACCTATACAGAGTAATTGAAATGCTAACAGTCACTCTTCCACCTTGAAAAAAACCTGCCAGACGTTGCATCTCTCCATATATTTCAGTGCTCACTTCAGTCACACTCCCTGACACAGACTCATCTGACCCAGCTCTCATCAGAAGTTTCAAAACTTTTTATGCTTTATTATAGGAACATTATTTTCTCCATCATGTTTTCCTGAAGGACTAACTCGAGTGATGCAGCCTGAGAATGCTGATGCTGCCAGCTTTTTGTTGAGCGAGTAAGTGAGCTGTCAACCCGGTGTTGTTCTCATTTAAGGAGCTGACAGTCAGCGGCCGTCTCAGCGCGCGAAACCCATTTTAGCATAACACCTCTGTCTCTCATTCCCTTCTTTACTCCTTCTCTTCTCATTTTATTTGACATTCTTCCTCTGGACACTCATCATATCCATTGTCTTTCCTTCTTTCTTTACACTTACCAGCTATCTTCCTCTATCCAGTCTCCTCTAATCTCTCCTCTTACCTTCCACAGCTGTATGTTTGTTGTCAGCCATCCATTCAGCCTTAACACACTGCACAAGTTCCTTGCTCAAAACTCTCCACTGTTTTTCAATTCACTTAGCTTCTCCCTCTGCTACTGTGTTCTCTTTCCATCTATCTTCTATTGACAAATTCAACTGTTCATTTTCTCTAATAGACTTCTTGCTGCCAAGATAGCAGGGAAATAACATTTGTATAACTGTTAGATAATTCTCTGTTCTCCAGATGTCTTGACACCTTTTACAGAAAACACTGCAGTTCATTTTGGCATTTCTAATTCACCAAACCATTTCACATTCTGCCTAATCATCCAAGTCACTGTGCACTGTAATTTATCTTGCTACAGTTACTATAAAACTTTAAGTAAAAAGAAGCTTGAGATAGCGCCTTCATTTATGGTGGCCTACGGATGAGCTTTGGGGAAGAATGCAGAATCAACACAATATCTGGAGTTATGGTGCATTTAAAGAGCTATATGTGAGATTTTTACTGTCCTGTAGCAGAAAATAGCCCCAATATATCGGGAGGTTGAAAGCGAAGCTGATCAATACCAGTGACTCAACAATCTGTTTGCCAGGTGCTGAGATAACCGACTTTCAAAACTCACTTTGTTGCTGTAGTCTCTTTTCGCTGCAGCCTTGTCCTGAGACAGAGAGACTTTCCCCTGTACCTCAACAGGGGTGTAGAAACATGGTTTTGATATCGCCTAACAGTCCATTTTTACTCAACCTGGGACATTTGTAACAGCAGGAGCAGCTCTTTGTGAAACAGGCTGGGTGCTAAGTTGTTTTTTATATATTGCGCATCTCTGAAAATATTGAGGTTTGCAGTTGCGTCCCACAAGAGCCTGTCTAATTTTTACCAATACGTATCTAAAGACTGCTACTAAATATTAATAAAAATCCATTTGGCTTATCTGAGCAGGCTCATGCACAAGCCATCTCCAGGGTTCATTGGGTGGCAGTAAGGGTACGCCCCGGAAAAGCATCCAGGTCGTACATAACAGAACAACACAGACACACACAGGCCTTGCACATGACATGCAGAACGACTATGCACTGACACACTGATACCTAAGGGCAGTTTAGACCAGCTGACCTAACATGTATGTTTTGGGACTGTGGGAGGAAGCTGGGTACCCTTTAAGAACTCACTCATGCATGGAGATAACATACAAAACTCCATGCAGAAAGGCCCTGGCCTGGATTTGAACCCTGAATCCTTTTGCCGCTTGGCAATAGTGCTAACAACTGCATCACTATGAAGCTCATTAATAAAATCATCATAAAGTTACACATTATTTAAAAAAAAAAAAGCATTGCTCTGAAATCAGGAAGTCAAAAAACAGAAATACCCTTTATTGTCCCACAGGGGGACATATAAGGTGTTCCAGCAGCAGATTAAATGTAAATGTAAGCATGCACATTCAAATAGTTAAACAACAACAAAAAAGACTGCACAGTACGGGCAAATCCACAATAGAAGAGAAAAAAGTATAGTTATATAAAAAAGCATACTCAGATGAAAAGAAATATCCAGCTGAGTAGAATCACTTTAAAAAGGATTAGCTAACAAGAATATTATCAATATTAAATGTCTGTCAAACTTAAAAATACGACACCTAAGGTGCAAATTAACAAAGCATTAAACTATACACTTAAGATGACAAAACCATTTCCTCTTTAAATTGGACAATGTATGTTTTTTGTTTTATTTTGCATTACATACACTAAACCTATTAAAACTGTTGTACACTAAATGCACAATGATTACTATGAATGTTGTAATATAAATGTGTGTACGCATATATGTGTGTGTGTGTATGTGTGTGGGTGTGTGTGTGTGTGTGCGTGTGCGTGTGTGTGTGTGTGTGTGTGGAGATGGAGATGTATTTGGAGATAGGTGTGAAACAAAATAAAAGACAAAAGCACTGGAACATGAAACAGAAATGTTTCAACACACATGGTGCTGAAGACTGAAGAACAGGATTATTTATCAGTTTTGGGGGGCTACCCATAAAAATATATATAATGTTTATTTGTGTGCTTGATGTGCCAGATTAAACAAAGAGGGTTAATTGACTTGCAATCCTCTATGGTAACCACACATTATAGCTATAACAGGAAATTTAAGATAATTTACAACAAATTTTAATAAATCAAAGCATGTTATGTGGGGGAACTTTAAACTTTTAGAGAAGAGGAGATGAAGGATGGTGCATGAAAGATAGATTTTTAGGTTTTCCTCCTCCTCTTTTTGGACGGATGATGTCCTTTGAAAGGTGATGCCAGTTATAAAAATACCAAGCCATCTTACCTGAAATGGAACAAAAACATAAATGTTATATTTGTTCACAATTTATATGTAGTTATCTGTTTTTTTTGTAATTGTGTAAGCCAAATGTCTTTCTCCATCTGTGAAGCCTGTCTTTTTATATCCGTCTTAAACCAGTTTCCTTTTCATTCAGTCTGTTTTTTCTTCCTTTTTTTTTCATTCCATCCTAGTGCCCTTTAGTCCTCTATGCAAATCACTGTGATGTTTCCTTTTGCTGGTTCGAACTGACTAATAACGTGTGATCATCCCACCATCAAGGCTGGAGCCATAGCGTTGCCATGGTAACATCCAGTCTAAACGCAATAACGGCTACTGCGGAGAGAATGTTGAGACAGCATTAGAGTGTGTAGACACACAAGAGCACACACCTTCACAATCCGCCTTAACACATGAGTAACCCGTGCTCATTTGCTTTAACGACCAGTGGGAGACTTGTCCTCGTGTGTCTCCAAAGGGAAATGCAGCCATCTTAAAGCAAGATAAGTCATTACACATGCCACTAATGCACACCTTCACCAGACCAGCTGTTTTATAGACATATGCACATGTAACACCCATGGTTGCTTACGATGTTCATGTTCCTTTACAGATGGAAATACGCTGGTGTTTACCTGTGTAGCTATTCACATAAGACAGATGTTACTCCGAAAAAGACCCGAGACTTTAAGGCATCTTATACTGAGGCTATAGCATGCACTTTGCTTCACAATGTAAGACAATAACTCTTAACCCATTCCTTATGGCATACATTTTAGTCCATTAGAAAGCATTTGATTTCCTGCTAATGTAAATCTGATATTTGTGCTACCTCTTGTGCGTGACTGATTTTTTTTTGTTTTTGTCTGAAACATTGCTAAATATAGCAAGAAAGTCACTGAGTTGGCACCAATGGGTTAACTATTGTTAACTTCAAACTTCTCTCACGGACAGTGGTTGATTTTTAGACCTTTGCTGAAGTAGATAAGATTGGTGGCTAAGATCACCTTCACATGTAAATATTGGCCAATCATTGATCTTCCAAAATTAAGGAAATCAGGGTCGATTTATCGGTGTACCCTTCATTTTCACAAAGCTCCTCCTTGGAGTGTGTCGGAAAGAGCAGGAGCTTCTTAAAGAGACAGAGGCCAATCTCGAGGTGTGAAACTGTGAAGTCAAAATGTCTTTCAAGTTATCTGTGACACATACAGCATTGTTATAACAACTGAGAGCAACATAATTACTTGATTTCAGTATTAAATGGTGCTATGTGCCTAGAAAATACATAATACCTCCCCTTTAAGGAAATAACAGAAATCTGCAAAGGAAAAATAAAACAAGAAGCAAAATTAAGACGAGTACATTAAAAGATATTAAAGGGAAAAGATAGTAGAGAAAATAAAATATTGTTTTTAGTTGAACATGAACCTCAATAAACAGTGTAAAATAGGGAAGCTAGACTAATGTGCAAAGTTGGTGAGATACGTTTAGACAATTTAAATAATGACTTGTGATTTTTTTGTTTTGTTTTGTTTCCTGCCATTGTTTTTACCATGGAGGATAAATGTTGTCTTAATCTTTCTAAATAGGCATTTAAAGGTAATTCTGGC
Source organism: Poecilia mexicana (assembly GCF_051168715.1). Classification (NCBI taxonomy): domain Eukaryota; kingdom Metazoa; phylum Chordata; class Actinopteri; order Cyprinodontiformes; family Poeciliidae; genus Poecilia; species Poecilia mexicana. The sequence goes on along the minus strand of NW_028263378.1, from coordinate 13,346,017 downwards.
TTTCACATTTGTTGTTGTCTGTTTACTTGTCACAGTTTTTCATGCCTGTGTGTGGAAGGATTTTTTTGTTTTTGTTTGAGAGAAGATGGGGTTCTTTGCTGAGACAGCGACAACCAAATTAGAGTCAGACAGATGGCGTACTGCAGGAACCCTTTGACTCAACCAGTGTTTTTGTCAGGCAGAGCACAGTGGCCTTTCATCCTGCCTGTCAGCCATGGCAGAGGGACAAATGGAGAACCGTGGTAACTGCTTTTGTGTATTAAAAAAAATGAACATCAACATGCTCACTTTCTCTGGTGCACTCTCCCACAAAACCTATTTAGCTGTGAAAACGTAGCCATGAGAGAGAAATCTAGTCAACAAAAATGTGTTTGACAATTGTTTCAATACAGAATTTGCCTGAAATAATATTAAGTATTAATGTTAATGTTGAATAATTCATTTTCTAAATTGTCAGTACTCAATTTGTCATTTCCAGAAATTATATTCCAACTTTAAAAGGCATGCCCTGCTTTTCTGGGAGTGTGGGGGAATACTGGCGATCTCAGGACAGTGTTTTTTTTTGTTTGTTTTTTTTTGCACATCTACAAAATATTAACAGAAATATAGATAAAGATTTAATGCCATTGAGCTCAACTTTTATACATTTAACTGCATTGTCAAATGGGTTTATGGAAGAAACCTTTTTTTTAATGTATGGACTGTATGTACTTTTTAACACCAGACTTGGCATTCTAAATGAAAAGATGCAGAAAAAAAGTACCCACATACAAATTCTAACAAATATATAAATTAAGTTATGTGCAAAAAAATGTGTGATGAAACAGGGATTCTGAATGGAACACAGAAAAGGAGACAAATAAAGGCATAAAAAATTTATCGAATGGCTGAAATCTGTATGTTCAGAAGATACTCCTATCACCTTTCAGTGGCAAATAATAGCAGCTTGTTTAGTCCTAATTAGTGGCTTATAAAAGGTTTCTCTCTACCAACGTATCACATAGGAAGCATGACATAATGGGCAAAAGCAACAATGTGTCTGAACTCATGACTGTTTCCACCATAATGTTGCAAAACACACTTACGGATTTGATTGCAGGCACATATATCCTGATTTTTCCACTGAGCCCCTTTGGGATCATAATCCAGGAGTAGAAAGAAGATATATATTTATAGTAATTTCTCAATAGCTCAGCCACAACTGGGTACTCTTCACAAGATCTGTGAGAATGAAGTCAAACTAATAATAATAATATTTCTCTGATGGCCAGAGAGCATTCAGAGAGGGTTTAGAAAGACCTTGAGCTAACTGGTACAAGAGTTTTGAAGATTAAATAAAGCAAAAATCCACTATAGTCTCTACACACTGTAGGTCTCAACTGGTGAAGGAATAGTATGTTAATATAGTGTGGTTGGATATTGGAGATTAAAACTCAGGTTTGTCTTTGCACACATCATATTTGAAGGACAAATCGCATCTCAACTACTGTGATTTTTGGATGCAAGAATGTCATGGTAAAGACCGGATTGTAGCCGATATGTCACTGACCGCCTTCAGTTAGCTAAAAGGAGAACGGGGGAGAAATGCACCTGGCAGGACAGCACATTTTGATATTATGAAGCATAGAACTTTAAACATCAGCCACACTTTTCTCATTATGGTCCTCCTTGTTTTTCTGTGAATCAGTGAGCAGGATAACACCAGTGAGACAAATGTAAAAGGATCTAATGTGTGTGTGAGCAGCTATGTTCTTGTCAGTGTATGTAAGTGTTCTGGTTTGATTCAAGAGCCCATCAGGGAAGCAGCCTTTGCATAACTCTGATAGACCAATTAGTGCAGAATGATAGATGATGAGCTGCACTGGCAGACAGGGTCGTAATAGAGGGCTGAGTGGAGGCACTCTGTCCTGAATCTCAAATCTGTTCTGCTATGTCCTCTCTCAAAAACCTTAATGATACATGAAGCTTTAGACACACCCAAATAATTCCACCAGGGATGGAATCTGTATCTGGAATGCCTGTTTCGGTCCTCGTATCCATCTCGCCTGACTCGTTCCCGTTTGCGGTTTAGCTTGACATCCTTTTGATCTTTCTTTTATGAGTTGTAGATTAAACTCGTAGCGCTTCAAAATCATATAGATTTTCCTGTACGGTGACATTATGTTTCAGAACTTGAAAGCATAATGTCACCTCTGCCATTTTTAATAATAACAGATTTTTTTTTTCCTCCAAATGTCAAAAGTTAACTTTTTTGCAGAATCTAGCTTCAGTTATTGACTCCTCGCATATTAAAAGGCTGTAACAATATTCAGAAATGTTAAAGTACATGAAACATGAATCGGCTGCTGTTTATAAGTGTCACACAAAATCTTTTTGCCGTGACAATCTGTTTTCAAATGAACAGTCAGCTTATGAGTCGAGATAATGGGCAGCTCCCCAAAACATGCACTTATGCTCTTATTTTGACAGAAAAAAAAATATCTTGCCTCGACTTCTTCAGAACATGGATAAATTACATGCAAGAAATCATAAAACACTTTGACAAAACCTTGGATGTCTTCTTTTTAGTTGGGATTGTTTGTGTTCCCTCTTATTAAGGTGCATGTAATACGACTTTCTGTGAAGCTGTTTGGCAGAGCACAGGGTTGTTTGTGTGTGTGTGTGTGTGTGTGTGTGTGTGTGTAAAGCATCTGTTGCCAGACTGACAGATAAAAAGGTCAGAACTGTGTAAAAGCCCAATGTTGCTTTGAGGGAAAAGCAATCGTGTTTGAACTCACATGAATTTGTCTGTAATCTCTCTGTGATACTCTCACTAGAAACAAATTGGCAAGGGTGCATGTTAAATTTTAGAGAGCAGGTTAGCTGTGTGGCGCTGAAGCATTCTGACTGGGTTTTTTTTTTTTTTTTCAGATTAAACAGAAATATGCTAATATTTTAAACACTCTAATAAGGCAGATGTATGAAAAGAAGATGTTAAAACCTCATGAAACCAACCTGAGTTGTTTTTTTGGGGGGGTTTTTTGTAATAGTAGTAGTAGATGTGTGTACTATTCTCAGACAGAAACAAACTACTCTCAACAACCCATGGTCAAGCTTCTGATGAAAAAAAAAGTAAAACTTTAAAGGTAATGGATTTTATGCATTCAAAAAATGAAAATTTTCACACATTTCCTTTCACATATCTAAATAAATATAAAGACATCCACTTGTCGAAAAATTTGGAATGGTAAGTTTTATTAATCCTGAAGTGATAATGTTTTTTTGTTTTTTTTCTCTTTTTCGTGTATTCCTAAAAGTCTTTTTGGTTATTGATTTGGAAATAATTTCTGTTTTCATCTAATGGTGGATTTTAACGTTTGGTTTTCTGTTTTTCTAAATTGTATTACCAAAGGCATTTTAAACTCTACACATCCACAGAGAGCAGCAACACCCACAGAGGCCATCAGACGTATTATATCCTCCAAAACCACTCAAAAGATCAAACGAAACCCACTAAGGGAATCCGAGTCTCTTATCTCAGTAAAGGTCAGTGTTCACGGCTCCACTGTCTGAAAGACACGGGCAATAATGTCATCCATGGGAGAGGTGTGTGGTGGAAGTCGCTGCTAACCCAGAAAGATATTGAGGTTCCTCTGAGTCTGGGAACAACACATCTTTATGACTCTCAATCCTTTGGGGAAAACCAGTATCAGTTCATGATACGAAAGCTAAACTGCAGAAGACAAGGGTGCACCCAGAGTGAGTCTGATGCGAATCAAGTTTTATATCACTCAAAACGACACCAGGATTCCTGATGCTACGTTCTGCTGCTGCTTCAACGTCGGAGTAGTTTGGCTCAACTACGAAAAAATCAGCACACAAATCAGCTTTTTAGGCATATTATATTCAAACATTTTGAGAACACCTGTGTCTTCATCATCGTCAAAATGCCTTCTCACACTGACTGTGTTGCTGAAAATTGATCAGTAAGCTCCAGTCTAATCTTATCTCCGAAGCTTAGTGAGCTTCACCTGTTAAGCGCTCGATTCAGGACTGTCTTCTGGAAGAAGCTCAGAAAATCACGGTTTCAATCCAAGCCAGTAGTCTGGGAAATAAAACTGAAAGATAGTTTCAGCAAAGTGACATTCCCAGTCATAAGAGTAACTCCACCTCGATAGACAAAATGTAACTTTTGAGCTTTGGCAAAGTAATCAACTGGAGAAGCTGTAGCAGGTGTTTGTGCTTACAATGATGCATCATCTTGACTGTACCAAAGTTTGCAATAAGATAATTTCTCTAAACTGATATCACACAGCATTTTCTTCAGAAGTTTAATTACCTTTTTGGCTTAAAGAAATATTTATAGATATTTTTATTATTATTATTATTATTTGGAAGAACTACTTTAAATGTTTTATTCATTTTAGTCTGAAATGTAGACAGACTTATGAACTTTGGAAGTGTTTGGTTTCTGTTTTGTGCAATTGCATTTTTCCTTTGTTGTTTTTACGTAAACTGAAACCTAGTCTGATCTTAGTTATATGCTAATATCTATCTATTTTTATAAGACATTAAGAGCAACAAAGAAAACACAAGGCAGATAATCATGCATGCACACACACACACACACACGCACACACACACACAAACTTACTCATTGGACTTAGCATGCATGCATACATACATGCAGTCCTGTGATGGTCTGTCCAGGACATTACCAGTCTCTCACCTGCTGGAAATATGTGTCAGCTCCCCATGGATGTATGAATGTGTGTGTGTGTGTGTGTGTGTGTGTGTGTGTGTGTGTGTGTGTGTGTGTGTGTGTGTGTGTGTGTGTGTGTGTGTGTGTGTGTGTGTGTGTGTGTGTGTGTGTGTGTGTGTGTGTGTGTGTTTGTGGGTGGGTGGGTGGATGGATGGATGGATGGATGGAGGGAGAATGGGAAAGATGCATGGATGACTGACTGACCCTGACTGAGTCTCAGTTCCAGTATCTTATCAGCACAACCCTTAATATACCTTCTATTGACTTTATCATTATTACTGACAATGCAGATCACTCTGGCTCTTCATCTGGGAATATTGAATAGAAAGATCATAAACACACCTCTGTGAGTTAATCTACTCAAAACTCAAGCAAAAGACAATCAATATCATGATGAATTTTCTTTTTTAATCATGTTGTTTCCCCACACAGAAAAGCTTATGAAGTGAAGTGATAAAATTACATTTCTGAATGAGACTGTTTTGATTCTGAAGTGGCAGGTTGAGTCTGATTCATGTCAAAATGATCCATGTTTTTCCAGTGGTTGTGACTAAATGAGTTGGCTGCAGGGTTTGTTTGCATTTGCTGATTTTCCGTGTGCTTTGCATACACTGAAAAACAAAGTAAAGAGCACAGATCTGTTTTTCTTTTTTCCTTTTTGTCACTGCAACTAAAAGAGGAATGCGCTCCCAGGAAGTTTTGCAAATCATTGATGAGAACATGGAAGAATCCTTATTAGGTTTGCTTGGACATTTATGCAATCAAGTTCGTGACTTTATGTCTTAGAGTGCGTCTCCCTTTGTGCATTAACAGCCAGTGTGGTGGCTCACTTGCTCATGCTGGATTATAGCCGTCTGTATTATTATGAATGCGTCTGTGGGTGCATTATATTCTTCTTTTCTCATTTTATGTGTTCCTTTTTTTTTTCCATGTACCACTCTCCGCTTCATGTCAGATCTCCTATTAAATATAAGCTGTTCTCCGAGTGTCTGCATCTGCGGCTCTCCTGCAAACCAAAACGAACAACCCAGTTAAATAATAAACTGAAGGCTAGCAGAGGGACCCCATCAACCTCTGAGCTGTATCCTCTCTGAAGCCATCAATCGTGTGACTAAAGCTAAGCTGCATAATGACATTGTGGCAGCGTACTTGTGCTGTGCTGCAAAACATATTAATGTTAGCCATAATGAGTTTGACAGCCCAATATGGGTATTGGGGGGGATCCTGGGGAATTTCAGCTGTTCAACACTGCCATCAAATGGTGGAGAGGAGTTACAACAGCTGCAGTCAACGCTGCAGTGTTGGGTGTTGTGCAGATGATTCATGCAGATAATTTATTTTCCCTGGCTGTTTTTGCCTCTCTAATCATAAAAATGCAGCTCAAGTCCCATCAATTACTTGATTATTTTTAATCTGAATTCTGCTGCTTGCTTATTCACTCCTGTGCATTGCGTTTGCTGCAATAGAAAGCTGATGTTTTCTTTCAAAATAGGCTTGATTTTAGTCTCTACTGGTTCTCTTCATATACACTTCCATTTCTTCCCTGCCTCCCAGAATCTTGGAACTCCAACAGAATGGCGACATGGACATCCTGAAACTCAAGTGGTGGCCCAAAGACAGCCCGTGTGACCTCTACAGCTCAGACCAGACGCGGCAGCGTGGCAACGCGCTCGACATCCACAGCTTTGCCGGAGTTTTCTGCGTCCTGGCAGCCGGCGTGGTTCTCTCCTGCCTCATTGCTATGGTGGAAAGCTGGTGGTCACGGCGGAAGGGATCTAGGGTTCCCTCCAAGGAGGTATGGGAGAGGATGACCTTAAAAAGGAATGATGCCGTAGTCCAAGGAATACTTCAGATCATTTGGTGTGAAAAGAAAAAAATAGGCTTGCAAAAAAACAAAAAAAAAAAGTCATAAAGAGTGAATCTGAAGAAAACGCAATGTTTTTCATTGGGATGGTATGTCATTGACCAATACAAATAATTGTGATGTTCAAGAAAAAAGTGGCATCTTGAAAACCAAAGATCTCACCAGGAAAGGGCTAAAAGAAAAGTGTGGAGGAGCTTAGAGCATGACCTGAGAAATATAAAGATATGGCACAGCTGCAAATCAATGTTTGCAGAAGCTCTACATCTAACCAGCGTCAGCCTGACTTATGTTGCAGAGAAGAATGGGCAGAGGTTTCAGTCTCTAGATATGCAAAATTAGTGAAGACACGCTGCAGAATACTGCAGCTACATTTGCAGGGAAAGGTGGTTTTACAAATACCTTCCATTCTTTTACATTTTTGTTTGAATGACATCTGGTAAACTGTGTGAATTTGTCCTTCTGTTTTACAGTTATGTTGGTCTATTACATAAAATCACAGTAAAATGCACTGCAAAACAAAATTGCTATGCAACAGAAGAATGACTTTAAAGGGTAGACATATTTTTTGAAGACTTTAGGTCATACAAAAGGGATATTGGTCAAACGAAAATTAGAAAATGATGGGCAAAATAGATGAGTGGACAATTTCCAGCTTCTTATAAGCAGCTACTATAATTGTTGATCTTGCATGAGGTAAAACACAAAAAAAAAACATTAAGAATTTTTTAAAGATATCTTCAGCCTTCCTTCTCCTGAACTTTTTTAATTTTTTTTTATTTTATTCTTTGTTGTTGAGAAACATCAATGCACATTAATACCCTCCAAGCTCTATATTTCCTCTTCATTGACATGTCAGGGGCTGATCTCATGTACACGCGGAAACAAAGTCAGAGAATTAAGTTCACGTTCCAAAACAATCCCCCCATCTTGTTGAGACAGTCAGTTCAGAGAGGGTGCTGTCATGTTATTAATTTTAATTGTTTGTTCATTAGAGTTGCCATTAAATTATCAAAGTGATTAACCGAAGGGACTCCCTCTGCCAAAAGCAAACTAATATGGGTCTAAGTGAATTAAGCGACAAATTTAACTGAACCTAATTGGAGAAGGAGTTCATTTTTTTAAATTTATGCGTTTCCCCTTTTTTTTTTCATTCTCATTACATCACTATCTGGCAATGATTTGTCAAAGCAAATATCTAGCACAGTAGATGAGACAATCGTATTCATCATGCCACATCTACATCTTTTCCCACTGATTATTTAACATCCCTAAATTGAGCATTGGGGGGGTCGTTATTTTCAGCTGACAGTTTTAAATCATCATCGTTTATCTCCCAGTTTTTCAACATCAAGTTACAGTAAGTAGCTTCTTGCAAAATACCACCTTCTTTCAGAGTTTAATTAGTAGTGTTGTTAATGTGTTGACTAATCTGAAACGATGCGAGTGCAAACAAATTAATCAACCCTTTACTTGTTACGCGCAGTCTGTGGTTGTATGAGAGGAGCGGATGCGGGCAACTTTAAAAGTAGAATACAAAGCAGCCCGAGGGCCTGTTGGCATGGAGCGGAACATAGCAAGAGTCAAAACTACTGAGTCACTGTGTTAAACATAGATGTCTATATCAACGTCTGTCCCTCCCAAAACAGCGGCAGCGTTCCGTCGTCGTAAATTAGCAGCTGCACCACGTGAAATACCTAATCAGGCTATGTACTGATGATCACCTCAGCAGGGATGTCATTTGAAGCAATCAAAATAACTCCGGTAACGTCTTCCTCTGGTAGGAAGCCCTGTGTCCGCTGTGATGCAGTAGCTGTATTAGCTGCATCCTTCTGTCGTAGGTGATGTTTTCAGTAAGAAAGCCAAATAGATGCATGTCGAGTTGCTCTTCTTTAGGTCGTACCAGCACAAGCCTCAACCCAGTTTTTTTTAAATTATATATTTTTTTTAAGTTCGTTTTCTAAGTTTGTCCTTATTTGAACTAGAGGGGTGGAAAAAGAATATCTAAAAGCCTCTTAAACCTGCCTCCATTCTTCCTCTAACACCAACTATTTTTATTTACCCCCCAGGCCCACTGCTATGTTTACCAAAACACAGAGGGCGAAAACGGGTTAATAACTTTAATCAAAACTTCAAAATTGCACAAAAGTGTCACAGATTTGATATGCACAGCATGCCAGTGAGAGACTCAAAGGGACGTAATTATGTATGAAATAATATTTTCACTTCTGGTTTAGAGTTAATCATTTATGTGACTGCAACAAATTGGACCAGCACATGAAGCAGCACAGATTAATTTTTTGCGGAAAATGTGTTTGCCATCAGGTGAATTACTTCCGCTTCAAACAATTGCTTTTTTTTCCCCCTCGTAGGAAGCAGCTTGATAAAGGCAGGTCAAGGTTAAATTGAGGATAATGGCTTAAGAGAATTAATGAGGAAGCGTTTCCTCCCTTTTTATTGAACTGCCGGTCCTAATTCCAATAGCACTGTCAATCAGAGAGAAGGGGCTCTGGATGGTCGAACAGCCTTTATTACTGATTTTGAGGCTTAAAGAGGGTAAATATTCATGACCCCACACACACACACACACACACACACATCATTTTTAATCGTCTCGTTTTGATCCTATCTTCTAAAAACAAGTACTAGAAATATGCTCCATCTAATCTTTATTTTTGTTTGTATTGTGTTTTAGTTTTTTTGTTTTTTTCGGTGATTGTAAGTGACATGAACATTAATTTAGAAAAATTACACAAAGATGAGAGATGGAAATTGCGACTTTGCCGAGGATGATTTAACGACCGATCGGGTTACTTTTCATTATAAAAGACCAATAACCCCAGTCATCTGGAAAGTAATTTAGGAGAAAGTTTCATCAGGAAAACTCTATTATCCTTTCGTTACAAATGATTAAATAAGTGGGGTCCAGTAAATCATAAAAAGAAAAAAAAACCATTGAAGAATGACTTTACTACAGCTTCTGAAATGTAGGTGAATCCTTCAGTGATTTTTGCTGTTGAGACTAAAGCAGCCCTTTGACGTTAAGTGCACAAATGCACAGCAAGCTGAAATTGCATTTGTTTGCTGTTGCCACTGAATGTTGGGTTTGTGACTTGAATGATTCATTTTATAGGATCTGATCACTTTAGTGGGCACAGGATTCTGTGACAAATCATGTGGAAGTTTTTCTTCTTCCTTCCATATTGCAGTCTAAGGAATAATCTGCTTCTGCTTGGAAAGCATCAGGAATGTGGGTATCTTTATTAAATGTACCTGGGGTTGTTTGGCTATTAATCTATTTAAAAATCAATTTCATTTGCAGTACCTGTGAATTTTAAATGTTAGCTTTTATTCCAGCAACATACACACTGACATACCTATCATTTAGATTGGGGCCGTTTATTACGTAGAACAAAAGACATGTTAAGAAAAGGTTGGTTTTTCTAAACTAACTGATAGCACAGCTATTAGTACCCACATATTTAACATTTTATACAATAGAACGGCGCTAAATAACATCTTACACGGTTGGAGCGTCTACAGAGAGCGATATTTGACCGTTTCTTTCTGTATGATCAGACAGTTCAGGCTCCTGAGTTCTCTCTCAAGTTTTTTTTTCTTCAGCTCGTCTAAAAGCTTTTCCATAAAAATTAAATGTAGAGACTTGAGGTGGACATGAAAGAAGATTGATTTGGTGTCTGGTGAACTATTTCTGTGTCGATTTCCACATGTTCACTGTCCTGCTGAATTAATAACCTAAATTCAGTGTTCAGGTGAGATCCACAAGCTTTTTATTTAATTTCTCCTGATTGTAAATTCTTCTTGTTTGACCTCCTGCGGCCTTGAACTCTAACAAAGTATTCCAAGGTTTTGGAAGAAAACACTGATTTTCACATGCCGTCATTTTACAGCAGACCCTACTCTTATCTGGTCAAGGCACACCGGCCCAGTATCTGGTGCTTGGCCTTTAATTGTAATGCTCCTAACTATTTGTTTACTCAGTTTTAACCTTTTCTTCGGTGTTGTAACTTGACAACCTGCGGTAAGATTATTATTTCTTGTACATCTTTGCCAGAAGAGACCTACTATATATCTGTTTTCCAGAGATTCTGCTAGTGGTTAACTTTAGTGTAAATTCCTCTTCAGCTAACCTTAATTCCACTTATACATATTGATGGATGGTAGTTCAATGTTTGTAAGAGAAGAAAAAAGGTTAGTATTTTACATTTCGTCATATGCAGCTCTAGTATACGACTGCCTGCCATCATCTCCTTGTTTGCAGCTCCCCCCCCACCCCCTTCACGCATAAATACACCATATACCCCCCACCTGCAGCCCCCTGCTCTGTTTACAGCTTTAATCTGTCATTCAGACCAGTAGTCATGTCTGCCACTGAGCAGGCACAAAGACACCAAACCTTCGCTTGAACCCAAAGTCATGTTAAGCACAGTGTGGCTCGACTTCAACACAAACAAACACACCCGCCCCCTGCTATCTTCATTAACCAGGGAGAGCAGCCAGCGGAATCAACCCCAGACTGAGCGCGGGAGTGGAGCCTCGTCAGTGAACGGAAGGGACAGCAGGGATTTAAATGGTGCTAGTCTTTGATTCTTTTTGTAGTTCGTGTTCAAGGTTTTGCACATCAAGGTAGCAGGCGGTTAAGGAGAGGAAAATCACTGGTATTGATTTGGGAGCTACACGTGGATACATTTCCTATCTTAGAATTCCACATGCATCCTCTATCAGTATGTGTGATGTTCATTATTGGCAGACAGCATTTTTGTGTTGTCTGTGCTGTAGGGGATAGAATTCCATATATATATATGTATATACATATATATATATATATGAAATTAGCACATATATATATACTTATATAAGAAATGAACAAATATGCTTTTTTAATCCGGTTTTATAAACGCTCCCCTTTGTGCTCCCATGGTGAAAATGATGTTGGCTCAGTCAGTGGTTGTTTTTTGATGACTGACCCGTGACATACACCCTCCACCCTACCACAGCTCTGACCTATCGACTGATGTTGGCACACACAGCGGTTTCCTGAGAGCAACCACCGAGCCAGAAGGGCTCGTCGCATGATTAAACTAGATCTAAAAACCTGTCCCACCTCCGCTTTGCCCACATGGGAACCATCCTGGCCGCATCAACCAGAGCAGCGTTCAGAAAATCCACAATCCAACAAGCACACACACACTTCATGCAGTGAAATCTGAGCTCCTCTCTATTTCCACTGGCTGCACAACTGCTGTGAACATTTGTCACGACAGAGTGAGTATCATGAAATGCTTTGTGAAGATGCTGTCCACAAGTGTACACCGTGAGCATTACTATATCATTATATATCATTGTTCGTATTCTCAGCATTTAAAAAAAAGTATGTTTTTAATTCAGTTCAATTCAAAAATACTTTATTGATCCCAAAGGGAAATTAAATGTTGTAACTCATTTAATTAAATAGTGATTGTTTCAGTGTAGTCAAAGCCTGGAAACCTGAAATTCTGTCACTCATCTGATAAAAGCAAGTTCAGGAGAATTCACTTTACGAAAATATCTTTGCTTTGCTTTGGCTACAGTTTTATTGTTTCATGCCAAATCTCCATTGAACTTCCTTGAACTTTTGCACATATTCCTATGTTACAACCAGTCTAGCCAATGTATTTTGGGATTTTTTTTATGTAATAGGGCAACATAGAGTAGTGAATAACTGCCTAGTTTTATACAAATACAAATCTTAAAAGTGTGGTGCACTTTTGTATTCAGCCCCATTAGTCTTATACCCTGAAGCAAAATAAAATCGCTTTTAGAAGTCACTTAACTGGTGAAAATGTTCCACTTGAGTTCAACCAAAAATCCAGTTGTTCTGTGAAGGCCTCATAGATTTGTAGGACTTCAAATCTGATGTTCACAGGCACACTCCATTCATTCTTACTCAGTTTGATCTATTTTGCAAAAGAAAGTTGTCAAAAATGTCAGTCTCTATTTGAGGAAAACTATTTGGGACCAAAATACTTGCAGCTGGAACTGAAGCCAAAAGGTGGTTCTACTAAGTACTGACTCAAACAGCTGATTGCATATCCAGGCTATGCTTTTCAGAACTTTATTTGCCCAAAATATTGAAAACCATGCATAATTTTATGAGATACATTAAAGTTTAGGATTCGGAGTATAAATATTTTTGCTGTATAAAACTGCTGATTCACATCTAATAGCAGGGAATGTACTACCTGGTGCGCAAATCACCATCTGTGCAAATTATTTCAGATGTGTAACCATCTGCAAAGATGGTGGATGGGAGCATAAAATGATGTAGTCAAACGGGGCCAGTCGAATACGTCGTGGCTCAAAGACGGGGGTTGAGGCAGTTCTAAAACAACTAATAAGATAAATTGTATATGCAGTAATTTGTTAACTGCGGAAGTCTCTGACTCTGTATGCAGTTTGGCTTCAGTGGGGGCCAGAAGAGTAGGCCTGTTTTAAAGTCATCTTGCATCCAAAAGGTAATAATGTAAAGGAAACCATAAAGCGTGTAATTAACTTACCAGATGCTTTTCTCTCTGTCAGTTCAAATAGAGAACTAGATGCCACTCACAGCACTGTCTCTGCAAATGCTGAAGCCACTTAAGATCACTGCACTGAGCCAAGAGCATATGGCTCTCTGTGTGGTTTTACAAGCTTTGAATAAAATAGGAAGGCTGTCAACCTGGAGTTTATGCACTGGCTCTGGAAAACTTGGCTTAATATGATGCACAAGCACCTGAAAGATGTACTTGGAGCTCAAGCTTGGCATGATGACTGCTTTCAGTGCTCCAACTCTGTGAGCTACTTCATCCAGTAAAATAAAAGACAGACAGTATATAAATTATTTCAATCAGGAATTTGATGGATCATTCGGTGCTTACTTGTCCGCAAGTTTGCTTGTTTGTTTGTTTTTTTTCAGTAAATTCACAAACCTTAAACAAGACGGATAAACTCTGTAAGTAGTTTTGTCAGTATGATTATCAGATGGGCTTCCCCCTACCTTTTGCAGATGTTTGTTGAACAAAATGTTGGACTGTTTACAAAGAACTGCAATTACGGTGCTAATGATTTCCAATTAGGCAGCCAGAGACGCATCATTTTCCTCCCTGAAGATGACGGATACTCAATCTCTGTATCGCCACTCTTAACTGTTACACACACCAGCGAGCTTGCCCTCACACCTGCATGCACATGCATCATTACTGCCAAATATTAAACACTCAGACTCCATCATTTCAGGCTTGCACTGGTGTAATAAATGCAAAAAAAATATCCCATGCCACGGAGCTCATTCTTGGAATCTTTGCTCTCTATTTAGTTTTCTTTAAAGCAACTGGCAGATTTCCATTCATGCCCATCCCTCCTCTTCACTGCCCCCAATGTAGAAATGAGGTTTTATTACTCTCTTAGTGACCAAGATCCACAGTGTGGGATGAACGTAATTTTACTTTTATTTCGTAGTCAGTGCAAAGAATCATGACTGCATTTATCCATTGGATCATCAGGTCAAATTTATGCTGCCCCATACTCTACATGCTTCCATGCATACACGCTTTCTGCATACATAACCCACAAACCTCTGTTTCTCTTCTAATACAAATGAGCTATTTGTGTCTCTGTGTTTGTTCTAAATCTAACTAAATCATGCACATTTTGTTTATGTCTGTACACGCCTCTACATTCATGACGTTTGCTACAAGGCTGTGCTACCTGCTTTTAACCTTTAGCGATGTGACAACGTTTGTGTCTGTGCTGTGCTTCTGTGTTGTGGAACGGTTGGGCCTGCTTCTTGGCGTGGACAGTTTGCATCAACACTCGCAGGACACACACACACACACACAGAGTTAGCTAACATGGATACTATTAACAAGAAGTTTGGAGGAATGTTGGAAAAGGGTATTGCACAAAGAAGGAAAAGGTTATTTGAGCTATTTTGGGTTCTTTGAGAAGAAATATGACAACCTTTGTACCCTAAAAATAATTTCCTCATTCATTCCTGGTTTCTTTACTCTGTGCTTTCGAGGAGTCCAGTTTCATATGACCTTCAATTATTTCAGTTTTTCTTTGGTGATTGGCTGCTCATTCACTCACTTTCAAACCTGTACCTGAACATAAACCAAATTGCTTGTTTGTTTGCTTGATTAAGTCATTTAATGCTAAGTTGTGATTCATTCTGGTGTTAGTGATATGACTTTAAAAACATAAAGCAATGAGCCAGTTCTTCAATGATTCACACTAAAACTGTGTATTTATGCAGTTTTAGCCACAGTCGTAGCCTGTCACACGAACACAATAAGTTTCCATCGCTTTTTTTTTGACTCTAAAAAATACCTAAAACTGGGATTTCCGAAGTTACATTCATCTCTGTTGTTGGGGTTGGGAGCCTCCGATCAATGGGAGCTTTTAATAAATGAAAATACAACAGTAAAGCGTATTTAAATGTTGCGCAGTTGAGCAAACACGTGTGCAGGACATGTTGTCATGATACAGGGATTAGACTAAATAGTCTTTATAATAAACATAAAGACATGCTTAGTAAACATTGAATCACAGTCACAAAAGTTACAAAGACCCCCATCTCTTTGGAAGCAAAATATAAAATCTTACATTTTTGCACAGTGTTTATTGATGTCAGACTATTTTTATGAAATCATTTATCTTAAAAGTAACTCACCTTTGATGTGCTCAAAAACATCTGAGCTGATTTTAGGTGTGTGTTGGAGGGGGCTGTGTGCTAGAGCAGAATGGTTGATTTCACTTTTTCTCTTCTGAGATGCTCCTTACACTCTGGATGAGCAATTTTTAGATGATCCTCGTCTCATCCCGAGTGGCTGTTTTGCTAACTCGTTGGCCTGTATATTTTTATATATATGTGTGTGTTCAACCAGAGGTTGCTATGAAAGAGTTCTGTTGGTAGACTCTAAAAGATTTTTTTTAAATTCAACTTTATTATTCATTACTTTCAGAACTCTTCCATAATGAAAACATTTGTGGATTTGACCATATCTTATCTCATATAGTCCATGTAGATTTAGTCTGTGGAGAGCTGGGACTTCTTGTGTGCTTTGTTTATTAATTTCAAGTCTTTTATTGATACATGCAAAAGCTAATTCTAACCTTTTAGGACTTGAATAAAAAAAAAAGCCAGCTTTTCTCATTCTAACTCTACTGAATGAACTGTGTCACTGTGGCTCAAAGCTCTCATTTTGCCTTTTTGTTTTGTTCTTGTAGATAAGTACTCTGTGTTGAGGGGTGTAGCGGGCGAGGGGGAGAGAGAGAGAGAGCAATACAAAATGGCATTTAAACATCTCCCCTTTCCAGGTATATAACAACTGTGTGAATGTCTCTCTCTCTGAGGACACAACACAGAGTGACCTGCTTAAACGTGTGTGCTGACTGACTGCCATGTCTTTCTTCTCGCTCACCCCTTCCCCCTCCACCCATCTGTCTCTCCAATTTACTTCTCTTCCGTCCACCCTGCCATCTTTCAATCTGCCTGATCTTGTCCGTCACTCATCCTTTTCTGTCTTGGCACGGCTGTTGTTGGTCTGCCTGTGCTTTTTTTTATTTTTTGTTTGTTTGTTTGTTTGGACTGGTTTTAATCTTCTCACCTCTCACACACACACACACACGCACACAAAACATACATGTGAACTCCTACACATTGTATCCTCCTTTCTGTCTCTCCCCTTTCAACCCAAATTTGCTGAAACTTTCCACATCATGCACCAACGCCAGGCACAGGCGGACGGTCCATCTGCCATGCAAGCTGCCGATTCGTGTCCCCACGGCCCCAACGAGCACCCCCTCTCGCTGGGCAGTCAGACCCAGAACCAGACCTCCAACACGGCCAACACCGCTGGCTCCACCGCCACCCATTACCAGCCCCCAGCATGCTGCGACATTCCCTGCGCGCTAATCGTGCAGCATTCCTACGAACCCACCAACCCCTCTGAGATCACCCCCAAAATGAGAATGACCACCTTCACCACCTCACCTCCCACACCAAGGTTATACATACAATAGAAGATAACAAATATAACCCTTGGTTTGTAAAGCTTGAAGACAACATTGTACATGAATGGTCATTTGAAGGGAGATGACTGACGACAGGAAATGAGACCTAAACTTGCTGCAAGGCTGGAAGCAGAATTACCTCTTAAAAAAAAAAAAAAAAAGTTTGTTTACCTGGCATGTTGCCAGATGATTTATATATGCAATAATGCCTTGCTGCCATTAGAGGGGGCTTTCTCCATGTTTGGACAAAGAGGGCCCTTCTCCAGCAGACAGTTGAAGTCGCATGGTTTTTACAACATGAAAACTTTGTAATGAGATATAACTTCTATATTACAAAGACACATATAAGCCAAAAGAGATTTAGTGATCAATTTGACATTTCATTTTTCAAATTAAACCTTTGCCTTTAACAATGAACCAGGGTATGTAAATATTAGATGTGGGAGGTTCTAATCATTCTCAGATTCAGGGTTAATTTTTCTTCAATATCAGAGTGGACTTCGTTGCAGATTAATATATATATAGATATACCTTTAAGAGAGATATATTATTAAACTATTCAGGTTTTACTGCTTTAATCTTCTATTGCTTCAGGCCACTATTGCTCAGTCCTAATAGGCACCCCTGCATTTCCTCTCACGGACGGCAGAATGACCATTTGTGATTCGATCCTACCTTCCACTTCCCTTTATTTGTGCTGATGCCGATCCCTCTTCTTTACAATTCTTTCCTCCAAACTCCAAACGTGCCTAGTTTAAACACAAACATTAGCAGTCCCTCCGTCCTCCCCTCCCTCCAAAGGTGTCTCATTTAGATGGTACCTGGTGGGCAGGGCCCACTGCTGGTTCCCCTGCTCTGCTCGTGAGTAGGGCCAAAGAATTCAGCCGAACAGACCCCCACAGATGCGATGGAAAACGGTCAGTAAATCTCTGTTTATCCCCAATCTTGTGGCTTCCACCTTCAAAAAAATAAAAAAACTCCTTTCTGATTTTACCCAAATACTATCACTGTGAAATCCAAACCAACCAACCTGTCTCACCCCACTCTGACCAGTCCTTCCTCCAAGACCCTCTCACAGAAAAAGCTTGGGATCCCAGAAGCACGTTCCCCACGAGTATGTGTGGTAGATGTAAAAATGTAATTTTGGAAACACTTCACTGAACTTTTTATCCCTCCTACTGTTGACCCAAGTCCCATTCTACTTTATATGCAGCTGTCATTCACTGGATACTGAACCCCCCCCACCCCCCCTGCACTCATACTCACCTTTCCTTATGTAGTAAAAGCATGAAACACCTCTCACTAAGCATTACAGCCTTTTCAGTAGTTAAGTTATATGTGAATATAGTCATAAATGTACATTGTAATAAGTTTCATTTATCTGATAAAGCAAATTTATTTAAAGCTTAAGTTAATCTATGTGCTTTGAATGGCTAAGATTGTTCAGCAATTCATGTAAATCACTGTATGGTCCAATTGTAGTCATAAGAATTTCAACAATGAATTATGGCCTGAAAAAAATTCACTTGAAAGTGAGACGTTAATCTCAAGTGAATATTTTGCGGATAGAGGCCATGATGCAATGTAGTGATGAGAAAGTGTTGAGTATTTATCTACAAAGTTACCCCTAAGTTTTGTAGTCAGTCAAGCTTTGCTTGATAGTAACGAGACCCTGGAATGGCAGAGCGCACAGCATGTCAGCAGTGTGTCGTCTCTGTCCATTCCTGACTATTTGCACTCCCTTTAAGGCCTTGTAGAAGTGTGTTTATGTTTCTTTTTGTTAATATCCTGACCACAGCTCAGAGTGTGCTTCTCTATTCCTCCCTCCATCCTCCCCTCTTCCCTCTTCCTTGTTTTGCTCTCCCCACTTCTTGTCATGTCCATTTTTTTTTTCCTGTAACCATCAAACGATCGTTTGACGCTGTTCTTTCACGTCATGTACATTTTCTTGCTGGGTTTCTCAAATACTTTGACTTTATCTTTTTTAAATTGCCCTCCCCTCATCTGCATTTGCCTTTTATTCTACTTTTTGTTTTAACTTGATTATTACATATTATTTTTACTGGTTGGATGGATTACATCCTTGTTGCTGAAAACAAATACACCCCATTGGTTCTCCAAATTCACTCTCTCTCTACTATATGCCTCACTCTGCCCCATGCTGTCTTTATCTTCCTTCGTATATTCTCCACACTTTACTCTCTAATTTTCTTTGTCATCATCTCCCTCTTTCTATATCCTCTCTTCACTTCTGTCCATCCTTCCTTGAACATTGCCTACAATTCTTTTTTAATCCAAATTCATCCTTCCTCTCTCATACTGATGAATTTTTCCTCTCATTGATCTCTACTCTCCCTGCATTTGTCATCGTCACTTCCTCCTCTTCTTTCTTCTCCTCTTTCCAACCCTCCCAACCCTGCAGGACGATAAGGAGATCGACCTGGAACACCTACACCGCAGGGTTAACAGCCTGTGCACCGAGGACGAAAGCCCCCACAAGCAGTTCTCCACCTCTTCCGTCGATTTAACCCCCCTTGACATGGATGCACTTCCTGCTGCACGACAGGCGCTCGAGCAGATCAGCGACTTCCGCAACACACACATCACTACCACCACCTTTATCCCTGAGCAGATCCAGACCCTGAGCCGCAGCCTGTCCGCCAAAGCCGCAGCTGGGTTTTCCTCTGGTTTTGGTGGCGGCACCAGCCTTCAGGACCACCGAACTGGTGGGGTGGGCCCCTTCAGGCAGAGGGCCCCAAATGGTGGCTTCTTCCGCAGTCCCATTAAAACTATGTCCTCCATTCCTTACCAGCCAACAGGTCCAGGACCCAATTTTGGATACGGCAACGATCCAGACAGGGGCACCTCCATTTGAGGTGCTGCAATGGATATAGCTGGTTTGGGAGAAGAAGAAAGAGGAAGAGGTGGTCTGAGTATGTCATGGGGTGGTTGAACAAATATTTCATGGCTAGGCTAAAATGTCAGAGGATATATATATGTGTAAACAGGAATATTTGTTTCTGTTTTTAGTTTTTGCTCGGGTATCCAGAGGTGTTAACTTTGTATGTGGGGGGTAAAAAACGAAAAAGGTGGAGGTCTGGAGGGGTATTCTTCATCCTCCCACAAACAATGCATCTCTACTTTATTGTTGTCGTTGTTGTGATTGTTTGGGGAATTATTTTGGGAGTTACATCTGAGAGGGGACCTATTTTTTATTGATGTGTTTTAGTTCTCTGACACGAGGACTTTCTCATGTACTGCTGAAATGACCTGACACTTTTTGCTGTATGAACACCCTCTTGGTGGGTTTAGTCAAAAACTAGTTTAACACCAAGACCTACCCCCTTGTTAGCTCCAGAGTTGCCATTGATGAAGAATTGTAGCTCTCTTTATCCTTGAAATAATTTTCAGGGGTTTTGACTGCTAGCAAAAATGAGGCATTAACATTATGAAAACAAAACACAAGGTGTTGTCTTGAAATCGAGGATCAACTATCTCTGGTTTAATGCTGCCTTTCCACTATTTGAGAGGCTGGACTCATTGTTCTCTTCACTGGTGTTGTTGTATCAATGCCTTTGGTTCTGAATATTTAAGGAATTCCAAGATGATATCCTTGCGAGGGAGCCTGACCGAGACATAAGACCTTGCAGACGAACACATGTTGACGCCTCCACGGTGCATCAGTGTGAAAATTGTTGAAATGCCATGACAGTGTAACAATGTGACACTGTAACTCACCAGTTTTGGTGCATCAATCTTTAAAGTCCTTCTGCCATTTTTTGGTGCATCAGCCTGAAACTGTTTTCACCACTTTGATGCACATTAAACTCTTTGTCAATCCTTCTGCACTGTACCAGTGCCCACAGACCTGTAAGTGATTGTATGTAGATCTTACCTTTTATTTTCGCTCACCTGTATTGTGCTATCTGCTTTTTGATTCGAGGTGAGATACTCCAACCAGACTCTTAGGTGTAGGAGAAATGGACATTCATAAAAAGCAGCTGAAAAAGCGAGAAAAAAAAAAAAAGACGAGCTGAAAGACTTCACAAAGCTTATGCTTATTATATGTCTTTTATTGAGTTTTGTTTTGAGAAAAAAAAAGATTTTAATGCGTGGAATGTGTTTTGGTCAGGAAGTACAAAAAAATTTCACATTGTTCTGAGCTGTCTACTTGTTTTTATTTCCTCTCTCTGAGCAAACTTTGGAAAAACTGCTTAAACAATTGCTGTAGTCTCTGATTTTGTGTCACATTCAAATTTCTGCTCTTTGATTTTTTTTTTTTTTTTCTGTTTTGATTAACCTTTTAGTGCTACCATAGCTCCGGTGTTTAGAAGATAAAAGCTCACTCTGCAATGTCATGTCACATCCAAGAATCATGAATTGCATCTTATCAGGTTCAAGTGCTGAAATGAAGTAGAGTCTGTGTTCGAGGCAAAGCCATTGCAACAATGTCTTCAGTACGAGCCTTATGCGACCGCCAGCTAGCTGTCCCCTCCCAGCGTCCAGGAAACCCCAAACCACTGCTGTGTACTGGAAACATTACAGCAAATCTTTGTAGAGATGGAGATCGAGGCAATGCCCTGAAGGATCAGTGATCATCAGAACCTAGTGAGTCCAAAATACACTTCGATTTCATATTTTTCCACAGAAAAGGTACTATTTATATAACTTGTTTTTTAAGTGCCAATTAAATAAAAACAAAACCATTAAGGTGCATTTTTTTTTTGGTGGGGAGTGGAGCATTTTTGTGGATTACTTTGTGAATTAGAGGGCAGGTTGGTGAGGTGGAACCAAACCTTTTTATTTCACTAACACTGTATTAATAATTGGTAATGTTAGTTGTTTAGAGCAAGTTTTTGGTTTCTTATCTTTTTTGAGCTAAAGCTGCAAACTGTTGTGTGTAGAGAATTCAGTCAAGCCACAGTGTTTTGAAGCAAGCATTGTTAGGGTTTCTTTTCTTCTATTAGAATACAGTCGGGCTATTGAATGACAAATAGGACACATACGTTTAAAAAGATTTATTTAGTATAAATGAAAGAGACATTATGAAAATGTATATTTTACATGTTGATGCTATTTTTGTTTAACAAAAAGGAAAAGACTATATCATGTCGAGCTTTAGTATTGAGTTGAGCAGGTAAATTACTGCCTTTGGTTCTCCCCGTCCTGCCCATGGTAAACATAAGCATACACACCAATCACACCGATGGTTTGCTTTTTCTTTCTTTTCTTTTCTTTTTTTTTTTTGTTTTTTTTAATCATATCATTCAGACTTTTTTTTCTGGCTAAATAACAAAACTTAGCAAGTTCACTAAAAAGAAAGCATGCACAAACTTGCTGTCTTAGCTGTCTGTTAACATTTTTGATTTCTTACATAGAACTACAGGATTTACTTGATAATTTTCCAGAATTTATGATGTACAGTATTTAATATAGGCCTATTTTGTTGTATGTGTTGCATAATATTCAAAAACCGAAACAAACTGGGGCCTCTGTTACAAGTGGCAAAGCTTTCTGTGTATAATTTGTCTAATAAACAGGTTTTCTACAGTGGGATGTATTTCTTGTGTTTGCTTACCGGACAACAAATGATTCATTTAGCATGTTTTTTTTTTTGTTAGTTTGTTTTTTGTTTTTTTTCCCCATAATAAAAACGCAATTTAGAGAAACTGTAGACATTACTGTATTATAATGTGATTTTATATGAACAATATGGCAAAGGATTACTATTTTATACCTGAAACTTTTCCTCTTTGTTAATAGATGTTTTTAATTTTTATTTTCCTGGATTCTTCCCAACTCTACAAGAAATATCTTGCTGGTAAATTAAACTACACTGGTAAGTGCACACAGTTGCAGTCCTTTACAGTAGCATTCCTATTTTGTTATTCCTTTATAACATTTTGTTCCATTTCAAACACAAACTATAATAATTATCATATCATACAAGAAAAACATAACTTAATGCAGATTTCTAGAGTGCAAGTAAACTGAGTTGTCAAGATTGTTCACATAAAAAAAATACCTGCAATGTCTAGCATGCAAATTTCTATCTGTTTGTATATCGTCTGTCTGACCAACAAAATTTTGTCTTGAAGATTTAGATTTTTTTTAACCAAATATTAATTCAGTGATTGATTAATATGACTGGAATTCAATCAGACCTGTTTGTTTTTAATATTGGTTCCCTAAGATCACTGTTTGTTGTAATTAGGTGCTAATACAGACAAAGTAAATTGAACCAGGGTTTCACTGTGGAGTTGCTCTTAATGCTCTTACCTCACAACAAGATGGTAATCTCAGCCTGGAGCCTTTAAATGTGGAGTTTGTATGTTTGTCTGTCCCAGTATATTTAGATGTTTCTCTTCTGGACTGGCGACTGGTTTGGGGAAGACCTGATGAAGATGCACATAATCCCCTCCTGGCCCTATAAAGATTAAGCAGGTATATTAAATCAATGGATGAGTTGAACTTAAAGAGGAACAAACTTTAGACATCCAAGAAGGTGTCAAACACAAGACTTTTCTCCACAAGAACTTAAAGGTTTTTAGTAATTACCACATGGTTTGCCAGGTTAATGTAGCTTTGTTTATACATTAAATCATCTGTATAACATTTGTTTTAATCACTTTTGTTGAAGTTATAATTTTATAAGTAAAATGTTTAAATTTTCATGGTCTCTCATTTTAAATTTCTTATAACTTCAAAGGCTGTTTTACTGCTGTTCACAGCTGGATAGACGCTCTCAAGTTCACTGGAGTATAATACTGAAGTAGCATTTATTCACCAGACAGTGGCGCTGTTCAGCTTTTCCAGTTATCTCGGATATCCCTTCACTTTTAGAACTATGTTTTGTTGGGAAATAATGTTAACCAGAGATTGGAAGAAAAACAAAAACACTAGTTAAAGAAGATAGTCTCAGTTAGCTATGAAGCTGTGAGATTTGCAGAAAAGGACAGATTAAACAAAACTGGCATTAAAGTCCCTCAGCCTTCTGGAGAGTTGACATTAATCTTGCCTTCACTTATTTCGCTGTAAATCAACAGCAAAAAATCTCTATATGGGTGCAAAGTATGGCTAATGGAAACTTGCATCAGGGGCACCTCATGACTGGGGCCCCAATTCATCCTCATAATTTATTTAATAAATGGGAGCAATTATTAGAACATTGTCTCAGTGCAGACCAAGACTTCGAAATGACGTAACATTTATTTACTGATGATGAGTTTGCAATCTATGAAAAGTGACAGAGGCAGAAATAATTATTTACATGTTGCCATTGTACTTGTTACTATTAACTATCAAAACTATTATTTTATTTCACCATGAACATCCGTAGATGTAAGATACTGAGTTTGGATCTTGAACAGTCTGTGAAAACTTCATTCTCCCGATAAAAAAGTAAAGGAATTTATCTGTTCCACACAGCCTTCAGAAATATGCACAACACAAATAATCAGTCATTTTTAGCATCATAGAGTAATTCGTTAATAGATATTATAAACATTATAAAGATGAAATATTAAACGATTCATAATTCGTGAACTCGCTCCGCTCCCGACCAAAAACAACTTGAGACAGCAGTAGTGATGGGACATCCGGAAGCCAGGCTTCGAGGCATGTACCTATAGTAAAAGGGCTTGCGTCTCTCGCTTAAAACCATATGACTGACAATAAACGATGCCTCTCATTGGACACATCGTTTTGGGTGCCGATTTTCACAATAAAAGCGCCATGAGCCGTGGTGCTTCTTGGTTTGTCATAGGTAATTTGGCAGCATATGATGAGAGTGTTTTCCATCAGGAGCAGCTGAAATAGAGCCAACAATCAGGCTTTCCTGTAACTACCTTTACAGGAAAGCCAATTTATAATTTATATAATTTATAATGCTGATTAGCCTGAGCATTCACAACAGGATGAGCTGACGGGGAAAAGCTGTAGTTGTAGCAGAGAGTTAGGGGGGGAGGAGGCGGGGCATGAGCAGCGATATTGTGATTGACAGCGCTAAGACCCACCTGCCGGCTCTGATTGGTTGTTTCTAGAAGGCAGATGAGCTCGACTGTTCCGCAGTTTGTCTGTCCCATACCATACTGCCACAAGATAGTGACTGTACAATAAAAAAAATACATATTTTTTAAATTGGTAAGCCATAGTCATAATTAGAAATAGAAGTATTTCGCTCTGTGCAATGAATCTATGTGTTCTATTTTTTTTAAACGAGCGGCAGAAATATAACTTTTTATTCTTTATATTTTTAGATGCATCTGTACAACATACACCCTCAACACATCGAGCTGACTTGCAAAACAAATAGATTTGAAGTTACTGGGCAGGTTAGCTGCAGATAAAAAAGGGGGGTGGGGGGGCATTAGCACAGAAACATCTCATCACAGGCGGTCTTACATTTGTATTTACAGGATTTTTTTTGAAAGATTATTATGAGATCCCTGCCCACCTCCCCGCCTCGTGCCCGGCGCGCCCCAGTCTCCAGGGAGACGGGAATGAGAGGGGGCAGCACGCAGACTCCTCTTGCGCATTGGAATGGGACCCCTTCTCTCTCTCTCCCCCTGAAGGAGCTTCCCCCCTCAGCCGTGACCAATGGAACATAGAGTCTCCATTGTGGCTGAGACACTTTAATAATCGCCAGCTACAATATCCAACCTGTCGGTAGCTTCAGGAGCCCAGCCCAGCACGTTGGAAGCGGGGGCGGGGGGAGAGGCTCAGTGGTGGGAAGAGGAGGGGGCGAACGCTCGGCGCCAGACCTCCACCCCTAAAGATGTCCCCGCGATGAATAAATGAATAAAAAGTAGAAATGACTGAGGTCAGGCTGTCTCTGAAATTGTGCGATTTATTCTCTGGAATTATGTTTTTCCTTCTTTATAAATTGCCGTGACAATATTCCTTGGGTTTCTGAACCAAAGGAGACGGTTATCAGGCACCATCTGACCAAGTGTAGTAATTGAATCTTGATATAGTCATTAGGTTATCTAATGTTAAAAAAAAAAAAAAACTGAGGCTCAGGGGTAAAACCGTCCTGATTGCCTCCTTGGTCATCCTTCCTTAAACATTGATCATTTGCTGTAATCTTTTCACCGCTCAGGCAATTAGTCTTAATGGCTTATTTCCACTTAGTGACTTGGTTATTTGGTGGGAGGTTTGCACGTCAGTAAATAATATAAATGATATAATGTACAAATAACAGGTGCGATCAAAGCAATATATTTTTTTTAACTTTCTTTTTAGTCTGTGCAGTTTTCCAGTTAGCTGTAACCTCCTGTGTTGTATGTGGCAAAAAAAAAGAAGCCTGCATCAAATTCGTTATATTTAAGTGAATTTGCAAAGTGCATACGTCTGTCTGTCATGCGTGTGCGTCCTCACCATCTTGCTCCCTGCGCGCCACAATACAGTCCGATCGGAGCGCCAGACCTCATCTCATGTTTCAGTTCCCTGTGAAGCCCTTTTCTCACCGACAGGGCGTTCCGAGAGCCGGATCAAAAGGTTTTGAACCAGCTACAAAGGAAAAATGGAAACTAGAGATGATCCTGGATTTAATAAATCCACAATGAGTGCGCGAGCCCAAGCAACCGCAAATATTTCCCCCTTAAAAAAAATAAAAATCTTTTAATGTTGGCTTCAGGGCTTCCTTAACTTCCTCCTACATTTTACTTTATTCAGTTCCAAACGGGACTTTTATGTCATGTAAAGCGCAACATATTTTTTATTTATTTTTTTGTGTGTGAGGTTTAGATTACAACTGAATTTTGGATTGTGTTAAATGTTAATCATAATTACTTAAAATATAGCAAACTATTCGTTGGCAGAGGTCAAAGTCTAACATTATAGCACACTTGTAAAAACTTTTTTAAAGTATTTGCACAAGAATTTAACTTAATGAAAGTTTCACCATTAAAAGTTAAACCATGGTCAACTCAAACCAGATTAGCAGGATTATTTAATCAGTTAGAGTTAAGCCTAATTTAATCAAACTTAAACACTAATTCACTTTGTATTCAGCGACTATGCAACTATAACAAAAACAGCAGGATAAAAATATACATTTCCAATGCAGGATTTCTCAAAATATTAAGTTTTAAAAAGCACTCCAAAAGTGCCTTTTAAAACACTTTTGGATGTAAATGATATAATGTACAGATAACTTTCGGCACACGAGGGAGGGGAACGTCCAGAAGGATAAGAACCAACAATAGATGACAACAAGCAACCAGGATCGACACAAATAAGCAAATTTCAAGTTGACTTGTTAACGTCACTGTTCATTACATAGAAGAGATTGAAGAGGACATAGTTGACTTGTCCATAACTGAGTACGCAAACTATTCTCTAAGCTTATTACTAACGTACCTTGGTTCATGTTACATGGGCAGCCATGCAGAGGCGGCCCTAGCCCATTTGGCCCCCTGGGCAAACCACCTTTTTGGCGCCCCCACAGCACCCCCCGCCCCCCTCCGCTCCCCATGAGAAGTTCTCCACTTATATTAACTTCCAAACATTTAGCTAAATAATCACATAATCACATGTGCTTTCCTGCAGCTGAGCGTATGTAAATCTCACTGAAAAACAAGTATGAGCAAAAAACAGTAATAGAAACATAAATTGTGTAATTTCGTACTTTGGACACACTAACATGCTCTGTTCCTTCCATGATTTCTCAGTGCGGCATAGCATGAGGAAGTTGGTTTGTTTTTGTTTTATTTTATTTTTTTATTTAATCAGTTTTAATAAGGATTTACCACAATTAATTTAAAAAAATCTAATTTTATCAGATTAGTTTAACTGATTTTTCAAGCAAAGTGTGTTTGTGTCTTTAAGCTGTTAAACTTAATCATTTCTTGCCAATTATTAAATATCTACCGAAATCAAATTGAAATTGATGCACCACTTTTATTCCTTAAATCTGTTTGTTCTCGCTTCTCAGTGCAGATAAAACAAGAGTCATCTGCGATCCAGCCCCGTTGACTCGCTTACAGCATTCTGGCTAAATCACACTGCGCATTCAGTGCCAATTGCTGGGTTCTTAACCAGGAGGCCAATTGACCCTGTTGAACTTTTCTAGCTACCCCCTTTTTTTTCCTGCTGATTGCCCCACCTCCATGTCGGAGACGCAACACAGGCGCAGTGAGAGGTCAGGTGAGGATCCTGTTTCATCCACGCACGTCTCGTGCGGTGCACCCTCCTTACTAAGCCCTTCATCACTTGCACGTGCGTCCGGTGGGAGGTTCCCCTACCACCCCGTTTGCGTCAAGCACTCCCTAAATCGTAATGTTATCATAAACAGTCCCACCTCAACGACCCATAATCACCTCTCAGGCTTTTTTTTTTTTACCGAGACATCTCATTGGACGTGAACACGCGACCAGCGCGAGGAGGGGGGCTTCCAGACGCGTGCCGCTTTTTAAGCCGACGCAGCGCCTTGAGACACCAGAGAAGGAGTCCCGCACGCGACCCGAACGCCTCTTACACACACACACAAAAACACACAAACTGTGCGCAACTGTGAATTCCTAGGAACATTTCCTAATACAGTTATAGGGAAAAAAGTTTTCTTGTTGTTTTGGAAATATGGATGTGTTAACGGTGGAAGAGTGGAGTAAAGGTGCGCGGGAGGTTGCAGCTCTGGGTGCGCTGCAACAGGAACGCGTCAGCACCGGGGTGGTGGAGAGGGGAGGGAAGCATCAACTCGAAGTGTCCCGCTACGACCCGGGACATACGCTCGTGGACGGCGGCAGTGACCCACGCGCCTGGCTAACCGACGCTTCTGGCACCTGCGCGGCACACGCCACATCACCCGACTACCTGCGGCACTCGCCCTGTCCGAGCACCGGCTCCTATCAGGGTGAGAGACCTCATTACACTTGAATACATCAGATAGGTGCCATTAATGTTATTGATTAGGTATTGATACTTTTATTATTATTATTAGAGTTTTGGATGTTTTACACATTCAAATGTTGATATGGGACTTTTAAGAACGCGAAATAAATCATTTATTCCCATCTGTTTTATTAGTTGTTGCTTTTAAAACTTTATCATAAGACGGAATTCAACAACTGTCATTTATTAATTAGTTATTTTCGCTCTGCTTATTTCAGAGAGTTGTTCCCCCGGGTCCTCGGGCCACCCCAGCCCTCCCATTCACAGAAGATCTACCAAGAGTCCCTCCTCTTCCTCGCTCAAAGTCAGGGACCTGTGCCGCCTCAAAGGCACCATCTCAGGGCCCGAAGAAGAGGCCCCCCTGAGACAGAGAGCGCAGTCCAGCAAGCCCGTCAGCGGCGTCCAGAGGCAGAGGCGGGTGGCCGCCAATGCACGTGAGAGGAGGCGCATGCACGGGCTGAACCACGCGTTCGACGAACTGCGCAGCGTCATCCCGGCGTTCGACAATGACAAAAAACTCTCCAAGTACGAAACTCTGCAGATGGCGCAGATTTACATCAACGCGCTGGCCGAGTTGCTGCAAGGTCCGGTGTCCTCCACCAACAATGAAAACTCCCACGGTTCACCAAAACGTGATATTTTGCTGTCACCCGCAGATGGTTTTGAGGGGGCAAAAGAAAGGGCTGCCCAGTCGCCGTCACTTACCTGCAGGACAGCGGTGGCTCTGCCCCTCTCTGGTGATGCCATTCCTGTTCACATCAACGGGATGCCATTCCGCTCCTCGTTCCAAGAGAACTCATTCACTGGCAGAGTTGAAGAAGCGATGTGTTCCCCTTCTTCCTCATCCACACTTGTCGGGAATGGGAGGAAAGAGTCTCCACGAAGCGACGGAGAGTTTTCCCCGCGCTCCCACTTCAGTGACTCGGATGAAATAGCAATGGAGCTCCACTCGAGTGAAGAAGATGATCTGTCGGAAATCAAGCTACCCAGCCACCGTCATCCCACCGTGTCATTCTAAATAGTTTTTGAATAATAAAAAAAAGACTAAATAAAAATAAAAATAGTTCACTGCAACAGAATTGACCAAATTTCATTGAACCGTGTCAATCGTACCTACAGCCTTGTAACTTCAGAGGGAAAATGTTTCTCCTTTGTTTTTCATTTCGCAGAGGAAAAAAAGTGTTTCCTGTTTCTGCAATAACTGTTGTTACTTTGTTAGAAAGGCCTGATTCGGTCTGCCAACATATATATATATATATATATATATATATATATATATATATATATATATATATATATATATATATATATATATATATATATATATATATATATATATATATGCATCCAGCAATTTCAAATTTCCATAGAGACGTGGGTGGACGACCCCTCTGCCATGTCGCGCACAGCACCGCCATGGGCATTTCCCACGTCCATCCGACCAAAACTCTGTCTTCCACAGAAACAGGGCGTTACTGACTGTCTTGTTCTATTTGCGTACGTAAGATTTATATGTAGAAATAATTGTAAATTGTTCTTGATTTCTGTTTTTAATTTGAAAATTCGTTTGTATTATGTATTTTATTTTGCAACTTCTAAAGTTTAGAACATGCACTTTAAATATTCGGGCCAGAGGCTAAAGAATTGTCAGTACAGCGATATTTTGGTTCCCCCAAACTTCACAGAATACAGTTGTGCTTTGTTAGCTAGTATAGTACTGCCAACCTCCTACAAACGTAACCCATTTAATGTAGCCATCATCGCTGCCTTTTTGAAAGTTTTTCTTTCTTTTTTTTTATCAACAGAAGAATTTTGTGTGACTTTGTTTCTTTCACTGGCTGAGATTAAATGATGCTTATGATGTAGCCTATTTATTACTTATGTTTCTTACTTTTGCTTTTTGTAACTTCGTATAGTTTAAGTTGATGAGAAAAAAAACAACAGTCTTTTTGCCATTCTTTGTTATTTTCATTTGACTTTGAAAATAAAGAATATAAACAAAAATCCAACTTGTCTAAATAATCTGTTCACAATTTACCCATAGAAAATTTGAGCTGAAACAAATGCAGAAATGTTTCTCTTTTTATCTGTTATTATTATTATTATTATTATTATTATTATTATTATTATTATTATTATTATTATCGTAAATCATAATGCAAATATTCTGAGCATCTTACCTCCAACTGCTGATTAGCAGTTAAGTTTATTTTGTTATGTACAGCGGGACCTGTAATATAATGAAACTGGGGTGCAAATAATTATAAATTGAACTTTTCACTCTTTGTTTCATTAAATCAATGAGACTTTAACTTAAATATCTATACTCTTAAATTACTTTTTTTTTTTTACTAAAAAAATAGTTTTCACTTATGTTTGTGGTTTTGTCTGTTACTTGTTTGTTTGTTTGTTTGTTTGTGTTTAACTCTTGAAAAAAAGTTATCGTCTTTTCTTCTCTGAACTGATGTCATCTCGTCCATTCGGTACATACCAGATTTGTTAATGGTGGAGCGTGCATTAATTTCAGCCTATTGTTGGTTGGCTCGTGGGCTGAGGTGTTGGATGGCCTCAGTGGAGCACGCGCTGTCAGCTGGTGAGCGCTCGCGGGTCCCCACTGTGTCCCCGAGGACCTGACTCGAGAGGGAACACACTTTTCCTCACTAAAGAAAAGGCTCCAAACACGCGCGCGCGCGCAGGTACATCCCATGGCCTCTGTTTATTTCCATCCCCATTATATTCCCGATCTGTCTTCATTTAACCCGGAGACTTGTTCATGACAGCAAGTCCTGCTGGTTTGAAACAGAAATTATATATATTTTTTTATTTTCTTATCATGTACAACGCAAAAAATGTAGCGATGCATGGAGCGGAAAAGTAAAACACTATGAAATTATTTATGAACGTCAACAACCTGTTTGCTACCTGACGAAATGCCCTGTCCCCCACCCACTATCTTCAGCCAATCCCAGCTCGCGCCCTTATGCTCGCTTCTTCAGAGTAGATGATAAAATAATAATGCTGCGTTAAATTATTAACATAATTAATGGAGAGTAGAGCTGTATCTCGGTATAATCGCACAGGCAGCTGCAGCGAGTTCGTTCCGCGGTGAGACGATATCAAGTTTCCGTAAACATTCACCGTAGAAATACACTATTGGAAATGCGGTAATTGCGCATTCTGCACAACTAGGAAACGTTTTGTAGATCGATATTTTAGGCTGGTATTTTCTTTTGGCAAATCGAGTCCTTGTGGTTTGCACTTTGAGAAGAGTTTGAATAGGTTCTGTGCAAAAACCATGAGGCACAACTTCAAAATAAACACTCGTCTTTACCCGTGAAGCTGCATGCGCTTGCAAAACCGTGATTAGTCTATGATTTGCATTTTAAAATGAGTTTAAACTTTCTTTGGATTGTTGTCACGGCGTTTTGGCTTAAAATATAAGGAGTTGAGATAAGTCGTGTGTCTTCAACAGGTGGGATGCTGCGCAGGTTAAGGTTTCACTGCATGCCCATTAATTATTTACACTTAGACGTTATGAAAAATACTAACAACAACGTGGTGGAGTGGGGAGAACCTGAGACGCACTGACGCGTGTTGATACTGTTTGGAAGAGGAGAACTGAAAGAAAAACTTTGGTGTCACGTTGAACTTGAGGTTCCTTCTCAGTCTGTATTTCCCTCCTGCTTTTCTACCAAAAACGACCCTTTAAAATGTTTACGTTTCATATTAAAACAAAATTTTTACAGTTGGATCCCAGTAAAAAATAAATCATTGACGACTTTAGTCATTTAATTTAAAAAGAAAAAACTTTATTCAGATTCATTAAAAAGAGTGGTGCAAATTAAGTGCTTTTCTTTGTGAAGATCATGGCTAATGAAAATCCACATTTACTTTAACTTGAAAATAAGAATATTGCACAATTAGAACGGAATGCAGTAATGCCCACACAGTCAAGAACAAACTCTGCTGATTTGATAGTTGTCAAGCCAACACTCACTGACAGCCTTCATGAAAGTCACAAAAGGTTAATGGTAAACAAAACTTGTCAGTTCTGTACCAAAAGGTAATGGAAAGTTAATTGGAAGGAAAATGTTCTGAAGAAACTATTGTACAAGCATCTAGAGTAAAACCAGGCCATGAGAAGATTTTGAAGCAAAGGACATGCTTAGAGGAGATTTAAACGATGCGGAACTAGCTGGCATCAGGGATTCAACAAACATGCAGAAGTATCAAGGACATAGCCCACAACTGTTGCATTATGTTAGCATTCTTCTGAACCAGAGACAATCGTATCTTAAAAAAAAAACTGAACTAGTTTTTTTTTATTTCTTCAGTGTTCAGTGGTCTAAAGTCCTCTTTTTATGTAGAAATCAACCAGCGTTGTTAAAAATCCTCTTTTACTGGGTTTATGCAGTCGAACTTTCTGAATTTGGGGTTTTCGTGTGTTGTGGCAGCAATCACTAAAAGTTGCAGTGATTAAATCGTTTGAACGTGAATAACTTTTTTTCAGTGGAAAGTTCAGACTTAGTCCTTTAAGTGGTTCGTTCAAAATGTTCGAAGCTGTTGCAGTCACTCTCATTTCCATAATCATATTCAGAAAGCATGCATTCCTCTGCTTCCATTTTAATAAAAAGACAGACACTTGCATTTTGTATGAGTGGGATTGTGTGCTGTCCAAAAAGGTCTCTCCAGGGACCTTGAACAAAAGGCAGAACTGGGCCATAGTTTCCATCTGCTGTCCCAGAGAGAGGGAGAGGGTGGTGAATGAGGATATCATGGGCAGATAGAGAGGCAGAATAATAAGTGTGCCTGGAAAGAAACGATTAAAAAAAGAGAGCTGAGACAAAAGCAACTTGGGACATAGTGGACTGTTACAGGCTGTAAAAATTAGTAAGAAATTGATAATGTTCAGATCAGTTAATTTCCTTTCAAGTGAACCAACTGCAACATAGCCACCCCCTTGTTAAGTGTTATCCTGAAATTCGCCTCCAGGCCTCTCTTCTCATTAGTCAATGCAGCCCTGTGTTATCATGTAGCGTAGTGTAACCTCGACTGGTCACACAAACAAACATGTAATGTTGCTGTGATGTAATGAGCACCTGTTGTAGGTCCTCTTATTAATTGTTAATGAGTTTCACTGGAAGTCCTGCAAAAGCTAAATCAACACTAGTTATCTAAATAGAAAATAAAAAGTCACGTGACCACGTGTTGACAATAAAAGCCAAATGTGTATTGTGTTTCAATGAAAACATATTCTGGTGTTAGTTAAATTTGGCTTATGACAGCATAGGATCAATCTTCTCTTTTAATAATCTACATAATGATAAATAATAAACATTGATGTAATAAACTTTTTTTTTTTTAAATCATTGAATTGTATTGAATCAGTCACATTTAGCAAAGCGGTGCAAAAGCGCTGCTTACAATGGACTTAAAACCAAGAAATATTTTCAAATCACATTGCCTTTACTGCTACAGGCCATAAAGAAATATTTTAGATGAGTATAAACACAAAGAAATTAGTAAAACACATATTTTGTTCAGGCCAACCTGCACAATTAATAACCCCTTTTTTCTCCAAAAACTATTTTAATGTACATTTCAATAGCTGGTTCTCAGTGACATTGTATTCTGTTTTGGATGAGGTGATGAGGACTTGAACCTAAGATGACCTTGGCCTAAAATTAAAGTAAACACCAGGGTAGTCTTGCCATAGGTCACTCACTGATGAACATGCATTTCCCCATAGCTGTGCAATGCTCAAGTAAATTAGGCAATTTCCAACTTTACAGGTTAATGTCTACCAAAAGAAAATAGGGTTTATGACTAAACAACATAATAGATGCAAAACTTTGAACGATAAGCTGCTTCTTAAAGATTCAGACCCCTTAAAATATTATTACACTTTGTAAAATTATAACTATGCACTTCAATAAGAGTTATTAGGATTTATGTGAAAGATTAACAACAACAAAAAAGTAGTTTAATGTTTACAAACATCTATAGGTCAAAAATAAAAAAAAATAAAAAAATAGTGTTAGGTGCCTCTTGGTTCAGCCATGCTTGTCTTATAACCAGAAATCCAATTCAGCCAATCACTTTTAGAAGTCACTGAATTAGTAAAGTCAGCATGACTGAATTTGCAGTCATGCTAGCCACTCATAGTGCTTGACGCTATTGACGGATTTACTCATTTGCCTTCCCTAACATGCACACATTCATTCACCGACATGCAGATCCGTAAAAAACTTCGCATTAAGTTGGCATTATTGCAACTGACCACAGCTCAGTTGCAATAATCTGTTGACAGGACACATAGTAGTAGTATACTCTGGCCTTTATTGAAGACTAAAAGGGAGAAAGCTAAAGTTGTACTCCTCTATGGTGAAATCCTGTTGGGACAAAGCAAATATGTCAAAGAAAAGTATTTTCAAATTGTGAAATGACATTAACTTTTTGCCCTAAGTGGAAAATGCTACATGTGCTGCAAGATAAACACTGTAACCTTAAATATATTATCCCCACACAGTGAAACATGATGGTGGCAACATCATGCCTTTGGCTTGCTTTGCTTCAAGAGGCATAAGCAAGTTGAGTAATGTTAATGGGAATATGACTGGAGCAAAATGCTGGACTACAATACCAAATAAAACCTGTTAAAGACTCCAAAAGATAATTAATACTGAAAAATAACCATTCCTTTGTAATCATTCAAATACAGAGAAAAATATTGCACAGGCACAAACCTTATTCTTTTATTCTTGAAAGACTTCCATAGCCAAGAGCTTTACAAAATCGTAAAAGACGTGTTAAACTATTTTGACAAAACACATCCTGCGATCAAAACGACACGCCGCCCATCCCTTTGCATCTCCACCTACACGTAAACACACCAACAGAGTTGCACAAAGAATGTACACTGTAACCAGGAAGAAGATAATTTATCTGCGGAGTCCGCTTCCTGAAAGACATCTATGGGTGAAGCAGGGTCTCCAAGGGCTTTGTTCTGGGCAGGGTTCAGCTCTTTGTGTCCACCACCTTCAAAGCAAATGTACATGAACACTAACATGAGGCTTCTTGGGTAACCATCCTATTGAAGGGCAGCACAATAGTGCTACCAATTATCCACAGTGCTCATTGCTCCTGTGGAATCAGTTACATGGCTTTTTGTGAGTTTCTGTTTGAGTGTGTGTGTGTGTGTGTGTGTGTGTGAAAAAGAAGTGTGTATAGCAGATTTGCATGTTTTACAATGTAAAGCTTTGATGTGTATGCAGGTATCTTTACACATGTGTGATTCTGCTTTAATTGGTTGTGTTTAATTCAAGCGTGTGCGTTTATGTGTTTAAAAAAATGTCTCATAGATATGTTTTAAAACACTTCCTGGATTATTTTGTAACATTTGACATACTACTGTCCCACCAACTGTTTTAAACATCTTGTAATTTTAACTTCTCTATTTTTAAATGCTCAACCTGTAGATTGATTTGCCATTTCATGGGTTTATCTTTTTCTCTTAATTTCATCACATTTTCTTACGTTGCCCAGGATAGGAAAACACTTCAGAGGCTTATATTAGGGCAGGAAACAATTCATCTGCAAGGATTCGACACCCTTTGACACATTATGACTTCCCTCGGGCTCAGATTGCAGAGAACTTGCGGACTAGTCAGTCAGTCATTCAGAGCAAAGACGTTCACCCAGACAAGCCGTGCACACATAAAAAAAAGAAACCTCTGGAAGCATCGGAAGTGATTTCGCTCTGGGCGATTTGCTTTTTTTTTTTTTTTTTTTTTTTGTCTTCCAAAATAAAGGGAACACTCAAATAACACATCCTAGATCTGAATGAATGAAATATTCTCATTGAATACTTTGTTCTGTACAAAGTTGAATGTGCTGACAACAAAATCACACAAAAATCATCGATGGAAATCAAATTTATTAACCAATGGAGGCCTGGATTTGGAGCCACACACAAAATTAAAGTGAAATGTTCCCTTTATTTTTTTGAAAAAACATATTCATACTCATATATATATATATATATATATATATATATATATATATATATAGTATAGGTTAGAGTATGAATATGTTTTTTCAGTGGATTTATCTCAGACACACAGTTGTTGTTCACTTGATACCGGTCGTTGTCTGCACTTGTAACCCAGACTGCTTCCAGAATCATGTGTACAGCAACAACAAGTGGATGTGGAAGAATACGAAGCCATGCATCACTAACCGTTGAGTAACCAGCGTCAGGTTACTTCCCTCAACCTGTAACCAAACTGTTTTGGGTAAAATAAGTAAATTACTTGGATATAATGAACATTTACTAATAACAGAAATATTATGTTGGTTAGCTCTTTGTAATGGTGTGGAAAACAAGACGCATTCTGGGATAACTCGGTGCATTTATTTAACGTATCGCAGCAAGTGCAAACTAACCAAACTAACAAAATGCCCTGAACTTTTGCAATTAAACCCAGTTTAATTGCAAAAGTTCTCTAAATATATTAGATGGATGCCTGTTGATCACAGGTTACTTTAGGGGACCCCACAGATTTTCTGTCACATTGACCTGTGTGTTAAGGTTGACAAAGGTGTGTTAGCCACACTTCCACATATATTGAACAATTAAAGTCAGAGTGTTTAAGACATTTTATTGCTGGACAAGATGTTGTGGCAGTACTCCCCTTGGGGATGGTTGCTTACAGTGCACGCAAATCTATTAAGCTTTCCGGTAATCTTAATAGTGTAGCTTCATTCATGATCGAGCTGGATGTCCATGCCTCCAGGATCAGACAGCACTATGTTTGGATAAGAAGGGATTCATCTTGATCACTGAAGCAAGTTAAGTAGTGCTCAGAACTGGGCTACTTTTTTTGTATCTAAAAAACACACACCTTACATTTAATTATTGGTGCGAAATAAAATAATTTACTTAATTTCTTATGCAACATTGGTCTTGCAGCACATGCAGGGAAATGGCCGCTTTTCAACATGGCTCCCAGCCAATTTAAGGATGTCCATCTACAACACCAAGTTGCAAAACTAACTTCAGTTTTACAGAAGTTGTGTGAAAGATTAAAAAAAAAAAAAAAATTGAAACGAGAAATGAGTACCAGCAACTGATGTCTGCAGTCACTATTATAAATATGCAGTTAACATGAAGAGGTGGTTATGGTTAACTGCATCTCTGCTTTCCTCTCTGATCCCCTCTCTTGTCCTTCCTGGGCCCATTGTACAGTTGCCCTCACAGCTCTCCTTTCAGCTAGTTGCCCTACTCAGGTGAAGGATACAGTATATTGAGGGAGATTTTGCTTGTATTTGATTCCGCTTCTTTTCAGAGAGGCTGAAAGCCTGGCCTTCGTATTGCGCTACGGCCCCCCTCCCTCTCCCGCTCCTGTCCAGTTCCCAGGGGACCCCCACTCTCTCCTGGGCCGGCCTGGGTGGAGCGGCCTCCGAGTGGGGCAAGTAGGGAACAGACAAGGGTATCGCTTACTGCCTCCCTCCTGCACTCACTCAGAACAGAGAGCACAGACACCAGTGGGGCACCAACTCATCTCACCTGTCTGGATCTCTTAAGTGCACAGACACATACTTCTGGTCATGCTCACGTACACGCCCACATCTGTTTCCTGAGCTTCCTCATTAGACGTAGTCTTTTTATGATCCTCCTCGTCCATTTCTCCGCTGGTCCATTCATTTAGTTACAGACCTGACAAAAAGGGAGATCACAATGGAGCTGTGGAAAGCCTTTTCTGGGCACTGAAAAGCAAGCAATTGAGAGATGGTGACTAAGACTGACACACGAGTTTATAGAAAGAAAGACATAAATGGAAACAAAAACTTGATTCAGTGACACCTGACAGCTGAATAAAATCGCATACACCCATCCACACACACACATACACACTATTTTGTATTTCTATCCACAGTAGGACTTTGCATTGACTTCCATTCATTTTAGTAACTGCATTTATATCCAAAAAACAGCACTTATTCTTATGGAGCCCATAGCCTGTTCCCCATAAGCTGCACCCAACAACGTGTTCATAAACTACAAACTGTGTAAAAAAAAAAAAAATAAAAAAAAAAAAATAGCATGTCACAAAGAAGCATTTCTTGTGTCAATGATTTTATTGTTTTCTAGTTTACGAGTCAGAAGCCCTTTTGTAATACCTCACAATTGATTAGTGATTACTGCTTGAAACAGTGATATTTAGACAAATGTATTACTTTAACAATCTTCACAGGTTTGCCGAAAATATCAGTGATCCAGCTGATCCAGAATGCTGCTGCTCGTGATCTCACTAAAACTAGGGGAAAGATTTCCCTGTTGCATAAAATACTCCAGGTTATAGGATAGTTTGACGGGGGATAACAACCTTTTGCAAATGTCTGTTTGAGGTGCATCACACAAATCATTAAAATCTGTTGAACATAAAAAATATCGATGCACGTGTTTGATATGAGTCAAGTCAAGTGATAGGTAATACAATAAGACAACAGGTAACAAAACCACTTCTTGAAAAGCAAGAAGTTGTTGTAATCAAGAATATGTTGTCCCTTTCTCTTCACTCTTTTGGTATATCTCAAGAAGAAGCTGTCTGGTAAATAGACACCAAGATACAAATCTCACAGTAAATTTAATTGTCAGTTCGGTAGCTGATTAATAGTGTGAACTCCAACATTCTTAACCAGTTTGGACATAGTGATACAAGCTTCAAATCACAGATACTTTTCACTTCCTAAAGTCACTTTATATCCAGGTGTGTTTTTAAACAAATATATTGAAATATGCAGAAAGTAAAATGTTCTTTAAGCTGGTCTTAGTCTTGTCCATGGGGCGTCTTTGGGGGTAAAGGGTTGGCGCTCACAAGACACAAGATCACTGGAGGGTGACAGAGTTTTTTTTAACCTGACATTTCCTAACATTAGGAAGGATTAGTTCCCCTATCTGGAGGTATTTATAAACATATATAAACAAAGGTCAACTTTGTGAGATAAACTTCAACATTTAACCTGGTAAATTTTTGTCTCATAGAGACATAAAGATCTTACTCTTTCATATATCAGCTAATTTCACTTTATTTACTAATGCACATAAAATGTTATCTGCAGTTACTTCAAAAACCAAACAGATCCAGCTCATATTCAAGAAGAAGTTATATATTTAAAATAATCAAACATATCTAATTTTGTTCCACAGTCACAGTCTTGTATAAGTAGAGCCATGTATTCCCAATTCCCACATGAAAGTATGGATAAAGGTTAATTGCATCCATAGCATAATGATGTTTCCATTAATGTGTTGTTTTCTTCATCGCTCCTCTTTTTCACACGGGCCCACCACATCCTCTTTCTGGGGCAGGAGGTGGGCTCTCCTGTGGCGATCAGTGACGCCTCACTGACCACATCAATCAATCATTCTCTCTTGGACGACTCTCCCACTTCCCTTTGTCTCTCTCTGTATGTATCAGTCTCCATATCTCTGTGTCTCGCCTACACAACTTTAATATCTGTCCCATTGCTCTTTCCCACACTGACACCAGAGCCACTTATCATAAAAACAAATAGTTGTTTCGTTGTTGTTGTTGGACAACAATTCATCAATGAGGCCCGTCTAGGAAGAGTTCTATAGCCAAAGAGTTGAGACACAAACAGTGCCTTCCAAAAGAGTTTATGGCTGTTGAACTTTTTGTTACATTACAGTGACAAATTTCTCAGTTTATTGAGATTTAATGTGAAGGTACAATACATTACGATGCAATAAAAAAAACAAAAAAAAAACAGTTAGGTATTCATATGGGTGATTATGACAGAAAGTTGTGGACTCCGTCCAGGGTTCTTCTGTCAGATGTTGTTGTACTCCTGGGCCAGGCACCTAAATCCAAGGTTTCTGCCTGCATATCAGTGTAGAAATAAATTCAGTTTAATGTAGGTCTGGATTTGGACTGGGCTTATCTAACACATGACTGTGCTAGAAAATCTGCTGTATTTCCGTCTGTATGTTTAGGATTGCTGTCCGGTTGGATGATGACTCTCCACCACAGTCTCTTGTTGCCTCCTAACAGTTTTTCCTCCAGTATTGCTCTGTGTTTAATACCATCCATCTTCCGATAAGCTCTGATCAGCTTCTCTGTGCCTGATGAAGAAAGGCGCCCTCCCGAGCTATCAATGTGTCTTAAAGTGGGCGCCGTGTAGTCAGGATAATGTGCAATGTTGGTTTTTCATCACATTTTGTTTTGCATTTTGTTGTTCTTTTCTTTTCTTATCTCACCAGAGCATCTTCTTCCGCGGTTATGGCTTATGGCAAGCTGTCAACAGGATTACTTACAGCCACAAAGGTCTTTGCAGAAAAGCTGCATTTATACTGAGATTGCATTGCATGTAATTTGGGTCTATTCAATAACGAGGGTGACTCCTGAAAGAAACTGGTTGCACTAGATATTGTTTAGGGGTAATAGAGTAAAGGAGGTTGAATCTAAATGCATGCCAAACTTTTCTTACTTTTATTTGAAATAAATTAAAAAATAAAATAAGTGAAGTCCTTATATTCCTTTCTTTTCACTTCACTATTATTCTTTAGTTGGGCTTTGTCGATCCCTAAACAGAAAAACATACAAGTTTGTGGGAAAAATAATACTTTCACGAGGCAATTTAAACATTGCCTTGCAAAAGTGCTTTAAAAGTTTCTTGGGGGTGTTTCTGAAATATATGCATCTGCATCTAATTTCTCAATTTTTAGTACAAATTTGTATATCATTTTTTTCATAAAATACTAAACAAATCTCTACGTCATGTACCACATGTTACCCAGATGTACTGACACGAGTTGCATTAAACTGGTCTCCACAATAAGGGCAACTTCTATAGAAGTAAGGTGACAAACCAGTTTGGTTGAACTTGAACTCCTTCTACTGCAAAGGGTTTTTGTCTGCACATTGCCCTCATGGGAGGTCACACAGTGACACAAAATGCAGGCCACATGTGACACGTGGGTTACGGTAATGATATGTGGCTTTCAGTGCCCGTGCATAATCCAAAGATCACTGAGGACACTCATACTGTAGAATTTCAACTTTTGTTTCAGAGGTTACTGAGGTTGCTCTTGGGTTTTTAAATGTTGGGTTTTCTAAATGTATTATTATTTCTTTTTTATATCTTGGA
Organism: Poecilia mexicana; assembly: GCF_051168715.1. Taxonomy (NCBI): domain Eukaryota; kingdom Metazoa; phylum Chordata; class Actinopteri; order Cyprinodontiformes; family Poeciliidae; genus Poecilia; species Poecilia mexicana. The sequence goes on along the minus strand of NW_028263378.1, from coordinate 13,304,297 downwards.
TAAGCCTGATGACTTCTTAAACTGTCCAGTCTACAAATGTATCCAAGATATATATAAATTAATGTTTATCAAATGAAAAGAACAATGTATTTTGGGTATGAAATATATTCCTTCGTTGAGATTAAAGAAAATAAATTTTTGTTTGTTTGTCGTGGCCACAGTCGTACACATTATTTTAATCTCTTCTGCCTTGTTTTTTTTATTTTTTTAAATTATTATTATTTTTCTGCAGTCGTCTTATCACTCCTATCTGTCTACATACCAACCTGTCTGCTTCTGAGTTTGCCTTTCTGCCTCTGAGTCTGCATGTCTGCCAACTGAGAAAGGTCAGGTCTAAATGGGCTTAGGTGTGAACAATGCTTTTGGTACCGAAGACAGGGACAGTCAGTACTCCTCCTCCGCCTGTACTTTTTTACCTTCTTCACTTTTGTCCTCATTTGCATCTTTGGTCTTTGTTTTTGCATCCTTTCTCTACTACTCTCCTTCAGTTCTTTTTGGCCTCCTACCACCCTTTTCTCTGTCTCCCAACTTCCATCGTCATGTCTGTTCTTCCTTTGCCTTGTTTTCCTCCGCGCCCCATCAGTCTCCATCAGGAGGAACCTAATAGGAAATCAAAGATTCTGGTGGAAGAATGGAGCGGGGCTCAGCATTACTGTCCCCTGGGTCCTCTGCTGAAAGAGGAGGGCAGAAAAGCCTCTATGCTGGCACTGTGGAGGGGAAGGTTAATGCAGCAGATAGTCTTTCCTTGCTCTTTTTTCATCTCTTTACTCTTTTCCCCTCAGACACGCTCTTTCTCTTTCCTGACTCTTTTCTTGCTGTCGTTCATTTGCTTAAAAACACGTCTCCTTCACTGGTTTCTTAGTTGGTAAAGGAGGCAATTGCAAAGCGGGGAGTGAGGCTTCATGTGCAACCCACTGCTGCACCGTCTGTCCTTTGGGATGCGGTGAATGGCTGTGTAGTGGATGGTGCGCGTGTGTGAGGCACCCTCGGCCCAGCACAGAACGCACCCTTGCCCTTGAAAGCGCACAGCCTATGGGAAGCAATTGACTGTATTGCCCTGTGAACTCAGGTACGACTGCCTTTTCAAGCATATCAAAACTTAGTTAGTAAGGTTGAATCAACTTCTCTCTGCACTTGGCATAATATTTTATAATTACTAATATTTTAACATAATAAAACCTTTTTTTTTTTAGTAAAAGCCTTTGACGCCTCACGATTTTGTCATCATAACAAAACAAATCAGTATATTAACTTTTTTTTGTCTGTGAGTTGAGTTCTGTCCATTCCAGTCTCCGTGTGAAACATCACAGCTAAATATTTGTGTGTGTGCTCATTGTTGCAGTCCTATGTAAAATGTGACCAATACAAATATTAGGAACTTTAAAAATTAGTTATTTTCACACCAGGAATTTAAAGAGAAATTGCCACATTCTCAGCAATTACAATGCATTTTGGGAAATTTCTGGACTTATGTACTTGAAACTATACCAGAGTGGAATAAAACAGTGGAATGTTCTTGTCTTAAATCAAATAATTTTTGGACTTACTGCTATTCCTAACTTTTACATGAACTAAAAGGACATTATTGTTTTCTGCACTTAATGCTTGAAGATTTCCATTGTAGGAGTTTAAACAGTAAATCTATATATTACTGTTTCTTGATTTTGCTGCAAAATTATTTTACTTTTGGTTGCTGTAGATCACTGATACCAAACTGTTAGATGTTTTTATTTGTATTTAATGCTACTGTGAATTCAAAATTTAAAAGTTATGGGATAATTGTTGCTATTGTTGTGAGTTGCTATTGTTTAAACAAACCAATAATTGTAAAACTACTGCAGAAAAATTTACTGTGGGACTGAAAAGTCCCTTTGATCACAACTGAGTTGGGAAAAGATGTTATTAACTGTATAAAATAGGCATTAAACTGAAGAAAGGCACATTGGAGCGATGTTTAAATATGAAACTGAATATCTGACAGCATTCCGTAGAACTGTAACGTGGACCCAACTCTACTCATGATTCAGTGTTTGTTGATATTTATTTGGAACTTGATTTCAAATGATTCTAGGAAAACCTGCATATTCATATATTTATTTTCAAAAGAAAATGCATATTGGTAAGCTAAAATAACTAGGTGTGATGCTACTATTGGCTGATGTTTATACATCAGCCAGTTGAGGAGTAGCTCTAATTTTCTTAGCACTGATTAGCTGAACCCCCAAGAGCAGAAAGCGGAAACCTGTACTGATTAGTTTCAGAAGTATCAGAGGTAGTGCTAAGATGATTTGCATTGTGCACATGAATACTTATCAAGGTATAGTTGGTGTTTGAACTACTAAAATATGCAGTTCTATACATGTTTGAAGATTGCAGTAGAAGATTGCAGATTTTAGCTGTGCGCTGGCAGCTGCGTTCCCTAACCTGTGCAAATATTGGGGTCCATTGTAATATAATTTCAGAAAAATACATGTCTCAAAGTATATCTGGACTAAAGCAAAGTTCAGTAAAAACAAACAAAAAACAAAAAAACAATCATTTGACTAAAACTGTGTTTTTTTTGTTTTTAATCATAGGTTTGGATGACTTTTCACTGTGTGGATATTTGTGCATCAGAAATAAGCTATGTCAATAGGATGGCAGAAAAGGCCACATAAAAGTCATAGCAATGTCCGTATGTAATCCCATGTTAGTTTTTCAGTGCAAGTCTGCTCAAATGTAAGTGATTCATATCCTGCTATTGGTTGTAAAAGTTTTAACTGGTAGCTATGAAGAAAAAAACTTAAGCAGCGTAAATTTCTTTCTGCACAAGGACGTCCAAGGAAGAGAGGCCGATATGTGGAACAAGGCTGCTCACACACGCTGGGAAGACAAGCACAAAAAGGATTATTTCATAAACACCAAACACTGGCACGAGAGGCCACATATGAAAGAAAATTCATTATCATGTCCAACAATTTCCTTTGCTTTATCTCGTTTTCAACTTGCGACTGTGCACCACCCACCTGCCCTCTGTGCTCCCCCCACGGTAGAGTTCAGATTCTTGGAAGGTGTTGGATGTCTACAGTGTCACAACTAAACAAAACCATTTGAAAACAAAGTGGGCTCATGAATGTGCCGGCGCAATCCGACCCCTCTCCCTTTGTGGCTGTAGAGAAAAACGACCTCTCAGAATCAAGGGGATGGAGGGCGAGCGAGGGGAGGCACACCATTTCAATCCACAGGTTACCCCCTATCCACCCACTCAGACCCACTTTTACCGCGTCCTCCCCACCCCACATACACCCACACTTTTAAGTGCACGCTTCAAAGGTGAACATGCTTTCTGAAACAGAGCCGCCAGTGTTACAGTACCTCCAAGAACAGGATACTCCTTCCTTTTCCTCTCTTATTCTTCACTACTTTTTAATCTTACCTTTTTCCCTCCTGCATATAAGCTGTTTAAAATTTCTTGTAGCTACCTGAATGCAAATGAACAAGGATGTAGCTACAAATGGAAAACATGCTGTTTAGGCTTAAAAGCCATAACTGCCTATCATTGTTTAAATTAGTTTCGAACTGGAGCAGCATGAGCAAATACTTCACCTGAAGTTTAGATGCTTAATAATGTTTTTCTCCAATTCATTTGGAACAGACGTTGTATAAACTGGAACCAGGCGATGCAGCTATTTATCACAAAAAAAAAAAAAAAAAAGATGCTTACACATTTAGAGAGACGTTTTCTGTCTAACTCACAGCAAAAGTTGTCTGACAGTATAAGTTATGCTGCTCTTCAAGCTTAGCGTTTGTGCACAAAATGACTTGCAGTCTAGTCATACTATAATTTCAAAATCTTAAATGAAAGCATTAGTGTGTGTCAGCTTAATATATGTATTTTGACTTCCTTCCTATCTATCATGTGTTTATGAGCTTTAAATGTTTTCATACTTATGTGTAGGCAAGTGACCTACAGATTCACTGTATGATTTGCTAATTTAAAGTACCGGTAGGCTATTTTGCTGACCTAGTCGTGAGGAAAATCTTCATATCACAACAAGCTGTTTTACTTTGAGTAGGTATTGACAATGTGTTGATGTTTCTGTACTATATTTTACAAATTCAGTAGATCTCCACGACACTCTCTGCCGTCTTGTCCAAGGTTTTATTTATTTAGGCAAGTCTAATCTAAAATAATGAACCACAAATCTGAAAACAATGTTAACAATTAAAACTGTTAGAAATGCATCCTTTAAATAAATTATTGAACACAACCTTGAGTGATTAAGTTTTTAGCTGAACTGTAAACTCTGTCGGACATTTTATTTCTCATTAGCAAAACTTTATCTCATACTATTTTCTTACTTTCTTTTTTTTTTCACAATGCCCAAGTATGCAAGGCGTCTGTCTTGTCACTTCTGCTGATTATGGGAAAGTAAAACCCTCCGTTTGGGTGCGCATATGTCAGTGTGATGAACTGTCTGTCAATCGCAGTCTGAGTTAATTATTTTGTCGCCCCGCTGGGTGTTAGTGTGTGTCAAGAACTCTGACCTAGAGAGAGCTGGAGATGGGAAACACACACTGAAGCACACATCCACACATTCTTTCCCCAGAGAGTGAGGCGGTCCAATCAGGAGCGTCTACTGGCCACCTGACCTCAACAGCTCCTTTAAGCTGTGTGGAGCAGGGTCATGTGTTTATTTGTGTCCACGGTCTTTCGTTAATAATTAAACAAGATTATAAGGTTACTACCAAATATTTTGATGAATTTATTGATATATGTTTTTTTTAAATAATTTACTTTATAACTTGACATGTTCTTACTGAATATGTGCCATCAATTTTACATCATATCAAATGAATCACAGTTATTTGGCTTTGAGAGAAGCTGATTTATTATTGCCACTAGAATATGTGCAAACACAAGCTAGAACGCTTGTGTTTGAGTTGAGCGTTTTGTGGAACAGTATATAGCAAGATAAGATGTTGGAGATGACTGGTGGAGATAAAAATAAGGATGAACGAGTGATGGAGGAAGAACCCAATGCACAGCTTTTGCTGTGGTATAAAGTATAAAATTGCACTTTTAAACTCATTGCCACACATAAAAGGCTCGTTAACTCCACAGCTATGCTTAAATATGTTTAAACATTTAAATCATAATCCTAAAAGTAATTTTTGTAATGCCAGGGTTGTTGTTTTTTCTAAAACGTCTTAATTGTAAACTGACCAGAGAAGCTGAATCAATTTTTAACGTCATACAGTCAGCGCCGCATCAGTAGGCTTCAGCAAATATTCCCAGTCTAATCAATACATACTGCAGCTCTGAATATACAATAACAAAAAAAAAAACCTAACAATTTTTGTTTTCTTTTCATATAATACCAAACCCTAAACCCCATGCTTCATTCTCCTATGGGACTGAAATGAAAAGCTTGTACAATAACCAGCACCTACATGTGTCTGGCCCCATAAGCTCCTCCACACTCAACTGTGAGCTGAATTGATGGAGAGTAACCAAAGAATGAAAATTAAAACACTGTCACCTTGTTTTTGAAGATGAAACACAGAGTGAAAAGAAAAGCAAGGGAGGCCTGATTGGATTAGCAGCCGACACAATCGCATTGTGTGAAGATTTGCCTCTGTGCTGTAAATGTGATTGCGGGCAATAACATGTCGATTAGGGAGCCACGGCTGGACTATTGGAGGCTTTATGTGAGGCTGCAGAGGAGGTGATTAGATTAGCTGGTGCCGGTGTGGGAAGCCCTTCGAGAGGGAGAGAGAATACTGATGAGAAGGTCCAGAAGTAGCCAGTTGAATACCAACAGTATGTTAGTGTTTAAAGGAAACAAAGAGAACTGAGTGCAATTTTAAGCTATTCAGAAATCTGCTTGTTTGGAAGTATGCACTCCTTTTCCTGGATTGCTCTAAAACCCCAAAGAAAGCAAATATTTACAGCTGAATCTGATCCTCATGAATCACATTTCAGAGGAAGAATTTACTGTCTATGTGATTCTTCTCTATTCCACCTCTTACTCCCCTATTTGGGATGGTGGCGTTTCATCTCAAGCTCTAGTTCTGGGATCTTTAATGTCCTTCGCTGAGTTCCTAGGACTGCACTCTCTTTGAATTGAGATTTACAATGTTTCTCCAGCCAGGTGTCTGTTGGAGCCACACCACACTCCTCAGCATCTGCTGACCCTAGTTTGTGATAAAAAAAAAAAAAAAAAACGACAACAAAACAGGTTTAGAGTGAAAATGTTGTCCTTGTATATTCCTATTTCTTTTATAAAAATGCTGTGTTAGTACACAGTGGACATTTTTATGTTTATTTTACTGATTAAAATGCCATTGACTTTTTTAGTTTAGTTTAGCTCATCATACTTCTTCCTGTGTCCTCTCCTGATTAAAAAAAAAAAAAGTCTTCTCTAATTTCAGCTTTACAAATTGTCTTATCGGTCAGTGAAGTGATTGGGGCCAAATGAAAACATGACCTCTAGATGAAGAGAACCCCCAGATACACAGATCTAACCTGATAACAGCTCAAGGAAGAGGATATGTCAGTCACAGACATACTTAACTCCATGCACACTAATCAGCAGTGGTAGTCATATGAGGATAAGTGAGACCAGTGGAGTGGAAAACGAGTTCCCTTAGAGTTATTCTTCTCATAACTGGAGAAGGAGGGAAAGCAGGGTGCTATTAGTACCCTGACTTTGTGATTGTTGGTTAGAAAACAGGCTGAATGGCCGACTAATATACTGACTGATAGGAATGGTGGAGAATAAATGGGTATATATATAAAAAAGAATAATATTGCATCAGAACATCTACAGTTTAAATAAGTTTAATTTAATTTGGGTCTTAAGTCAAGAATTGCTTTGTTGTTAAATGTATTTATATATAATAACGTCTATCTCAGTGTGAAGTATTATCAGAAACAAAAAGTTCAAAATATTATAGATTTTTTTTTTTATTATTGTAACCCTTCAAATTTTAATAGCCTAAGTATTTTTTGGCAGAAGTGATTTAGGCAAAACAATCACTTTTGGGAAGAAAAAATGTAGGAAGAATAAAAAAAATGTCAGTTTTTGAATCACCGTAGTGATTTTAATATTCAGTAAGATTTTGAGATGTTTTCTCTAAATTCATGCTACATGTCTTTATAATTTACGATCACAGCGTGATGAACACAAAAATATGACATAACTTTTAGCATGTGCAAAGACAGGACACGCTAAAAGTGCTGTCTTTTAGCATGTGCTTGGAGCCCTCAAGTACTTCTTTTACTTGAGGTCTCCAGGACGGAGGAAGAATAAAAGAAAAAGAGAAGAGATGGGAGGAGAATAGAGGGTCAGACTAGACAGTGGAGGCTTTGTTGGCACTTATCAGGCTGATGGCAAAGCTCTGGACCCAAAGAGGAGAGACAATGAATAGAAAAGGCATGCAGGAGTGTGTGTTCCTGTGTGTGTGTGTGTGTGTTGGACTACGTAGTCGGAGGAGAGAGGGGAATAAAAGATAGGAGAAAGGATTCAAGTAGAGATCCATGAAATTTATGAAGTGGTAGAATGGAAATTGGACAAGTAGGAGGCATTGCACCTTGCCGCTTACTTTACCAATCTAAGTATGCCTTCAGAAGAGATTGCAGAGGATGAAATAAAAAGTTATGTGTTATGAAAGATATGTGACATGGAGGAGGAGGACACCAAAAGCAAAAATAGGAAGACCAAATATGGATTGAGGAACAAATCTTGAAAAGTCCACAGTGATGTTCATGTAGATATTGTAATGAAAACCAGGGAAGAAAGGCAGGACTAGTGGAAGAAAAGTTTTCTTTTGTTGTCTGTTTGTTGCTCACTTTCCAGTTGAAACTATTGCCAACTTAAAGCGAATAAAACACAAACACACACAGTCAGCCTACAGCTCCCCGCGGCGTGCATGCTGAGAGAGGTCATGTCAGACATCAGCTCCCGTCGCGTCAGTTCTTTTTCTCCCACAATTCAACACAGCTGACGATGTCATACCAATAACCTCCCTCCCCCTTAGAAAAGGGAAACAGTCAATGGCCCCCAACTTTCACACAGACATAAACATGGTTATGCACACACACACTCCTTCCCGAGCCTCGCCGAACACACGTATTTAGACGCATCGGGGTCTCTGAGGAGTCCGACCCCCAGCTGGTGCCGACCAGCAGGGGAGCTGATCTTGTGCTGACATTCCCATCTAATCCTTCTAAACTTCCTAACCAGTTTAGAAAATGAACTGAAAGGTATATACACATGTACACTCTCACACGCACACACACACACACACACACACACACACAGAAACGCACACCTTCATAGCTGTCATAACTTATCTAATACTGGAAAGGTTTTTCAGTTTTCTTTACCCCCAAACTTACTTCCCTCTGGATCACCTTGTATGCATACAAATGTTACTTTGGCATGTTGCCTTCAGAAAGGCCTGAATTCTTTGGGAAAAAGATTCATATAAGTGCCAGAAACAGAGATTTGGGTCCATGTTGGCATGGTAACATCACACAGTTTCAGCCAATTTGCTGCTAATCTCCAGTTATCACCTCATACCAAAGGTGCCCTGTTGAATTGAGATCTGGTGACTCTGGAGGCCACTGGCCTTCACTGTTGGGGATTATTTATGCTTTGTGATTAGGTGTATTATTCTACTGGAGTCGTATAGAAATCTGGTTCTCTATGGTCATAAAGAGAAGGACATTGTCACCAAATACACTTAGGTAAGCTGTAGTTTTTAAATCATGCTGAACTAGAACTTAGAGGCCCAAAGTGTACCAAGGACAGGACAACCCACCATTACACCGCCATCACCATATCAAGAGTACTCCACAAAATGTGACTGTAATGTGTGGTTATTTGTGCATTTGCTGCCTTTTTGATAGCTAGTCCAGTCGTCCTAATCATGTCTGATACTAACAAGGGTGTTTTGTTCACACCATTACTGCTCACTGGATTTATTTATTTAATTTTTCAGACTAATCTATATAACCCAGAGAGATGTTTGAGAATGAAAATCTCAATATATCACCTTTTTTTCAGCACAGTCAGACCACCATGTCTGACACCAACAAACATGGCATGTTCAAAGTCATCCAGTCACCAGAATCCACTTTCTATCCCATTCTAACACTCAAGGGCTTTTTGCACTACAGGGCCCAGACCGGCCCCCTTTAGCCAGGCCCTATTGTACTCGTCCTGGTTGCTTTCCATTGAGCAGAGTACCTTTATACCTTTTCAAAAGTGGGTGGGGACCGTCATGTCAATCAAATTTCTGCTAAAACTGCTGAGGTGATCTCCCCAGACAGAGTAACAGTTTCTTTCTTGGATGTCCCATACGTATCCTTATGGAAATGGATGCTAATTAGTGTTAGTGGGGAAGCTGAGGAAAATAATTACCTCACATTTACTTTTAATTAAAAAAAAAAAAACAATTCTCATTTGCACATCATCTCTGAGCTGGACTTGCATTTGTTGCTGCGCTTGCGGGTTCTGTACTATTGTAGGGAAGTGAGATGCAGAAATGCTCTCGCTCACAGTCCCTTTGACTTCTGATCGCTTCAATTGGAGAAATGTTATTTACATTTACCATTAAAACCTTTGGCTGAAATGGCCGTTGTAATCCCACCCCATTGCAGATTCATCCGCCAGTTCAACTTCAAAACCCTGAGACATTTGACCAAGTACAACCGATCCAGACCAGAAAATTTTAAGGTTATATAAATATTAAGTCTACAGCAGATGAATAGCTCATGATTTAAGGCAATAATTCAATTTTCTTGTTTATATGCAGTTACTGAGACCATAGTCGGTGTGTGTGTTTTTTAACTAGACATGCTAGTTAAAAAAGTGCTTGGTGAATAACTGTATGCAAACTAATCTCAAACACTGGTGTTAGAAACTAGCCTGCAAGAGCTTTAAAGTACTCTTACTCAAAGCAAATGCAACATTTCAGAGATATAAAGGGTTTCCTATCATCCAACCATATCGAGTGAAAAGTAATTATATTACCAGAATTTATTTAAAGGGTTTCCGATAACTGGTGAACATGAATGAAGTCAAAGTTGACTGATTTAAAATGAAAACATGGAAAACACAAGAAAATGCTCAACCTGAAGATATCAAGCATAGTTTAGCTGTGATCCGGCCAAACAAACCCTCGCCAGTTTGCAATGTAGAATAATAAATCACACAACATATTACATGCGTGACAAATATGTAATTAGCATAATTTCTGGAGAAAAGTGCAAAGACACACACAGTCAACCTTGTTCTGTTTGAATAATGTTTTTTAGGCAGCTTGGAGATCAGTCATTGTCCTCTGTCCTCCTGTATGTCTGAGTGTCTCTTTCAGCCTAATTGAAACACTAAGATTGTGTGAAAAACGCCAAATAAAGGCCATAATTTCTACATTCATTGAAAACAATATGGACTATTCAGAAATTCAACTGAGGAAAAAGCAACTTTTCTAATAGTGATGCCCCTTAATTAATATGTTCCCATTACAATAAGTAGGGAGACGGGAGGAGGAGCATTTTACTTGATGAAGCAAACGTGAGGGGGGTTCTGAGATATAAAAGTAATTAACTTTTTTTGATTAAGGAGTGAAAACAGGAGGACAGCATGGAGGAATGCAGCGCTAACAAAGCTCGGTTTGACTGATGTTCTGTAAGGCAGCCAGTAGGATCAGTCTTTGTCTCTCTCAGGATTGGTGGGTTGCCTCGGCTGCTCTGTGCCATCACCTCCAGCAACACGGGAATTCTCCCCTGCTGCTGTTGCTCTTTGCATGCAGACAGAAAGAGCAGATACATGAGTGATGACTAAACAAAAGCTCCACCAAAGAAGTCAAATGAGTGGTTGATACGTTTTCCGACAGCAGCTTTCCAAGAGGTGTGTGTCTTAATGCAATCATCCTGAAGGTTATAAAGGTAAGGCATTACGGTTAGATTATATTGGATACAGTGCCTTCCACACTTTTTGGCAGCACAGATAGAAATATGTGAAGCATTTTACAATAAATGAGTCTGTAGTATAATCACATTCTGAACATTTTACAAGTATTAGAGTGTACTGATTCATAGTAAAAGAAGTCTCATATTGACAGGCGAACAGTTCCTACAAATACTATCAGAGCATTTTTTTAAATTCATACTTTTTTTTTTCTACTTTGATCACAGCGTCTGGGAACTTTTAATTAGTAATCTGTGATAACTTGTTTTACTGCTGTATGAAATTATTTCCTGAGACAAAGAGCCTCGTCTCTTAGCCACTCTTCAAAATGCGAAAGACTACAAACTATAAGACTTTCAAGATAACGCTGTGTGTTTAAATATCATCTCACCAATCAAATCAAAACAGATTTTTCTCCTGTATACTGCCAAATTACATCAATGTGAAAAGATGTCCAATATTATTTCATTTTGAAGAAGGATGTATTGAATACATAGGCAGCCAACTTCTTAAGAGTTTTATCAATACAAGCTGTCAGAAGTAGCCCTTTGAGGATATTTGTGATCTTGATATAACTCAAAATAAAAATGAGTTCTACACCCTAGCTGTAGAACATGACTCTTAAGTAAAGCAGCTATGACATGAAATGAAGGACTGGGATTTTGTTTAGTTACTTTTTGATTACTGTGCCATTTTGGTGGGATTTTGCAGTCTAGTATTTTAGTTTTTGTTCTTTTTGCCTATATGTCCTGGATGCACATTTGTATTTTTCAGTGGTTATCTTGTTCAGTGACTTACCTCTGTGCTTCTTTGTAGTGTTTATGTAACCTCTGTCATTTCTAGCCCTTCCACCTCTTTGACCCAGTTTAAGCTCCCCTCAGCTGCTCCAAATTCAGTTGATCTGAAACCTTTTCACTGATTCACTGACCCTGTACTCCTCATTTAATTGCAGTCTCTGTCAGATCGACATGTTTCCATACACTTGCCTGATTTCCTCCTTGTAATTTATTTCTCTTTACATATCTTCTTCTTTGCGATCTTCTTGATCGTGCCTGCCTCCTGCCTGTACTTGGGACCTAAATATCTGCAAAGCCAGAGGATCAAAGAGCAACTTTCAATAGTGAACTCTATAACTGTACTTTATCAAAAAGCAGTCAGAAAAATACTAATTGCTTTAATGAGAAAAAAAATAGTTAAACCCCTTTGAACTTCTACTTCAATCTGTCCAGGTACTGAAGTTAAAATTAAGCATTTCCCCCCCTGCAAACTGGTGCTATACATCTTTCCTTTGAAAAGATCAATGAAATATTGTACAGTGTACAGTAAAAAAGGATCTGAAGGTCTACATTTTACAAAAAGTAGTTGAGAATGGTTAAACCTGGAAAACTGGGTACTTGTTAGAAGATAAATAAACTTTTTAGTTACCAATATGAATGGAAATAAATTTAACTATTCATCATTTTGAGAACATAATTGCTGCAGTAAACCATTAGAATGTGCTCCTGTCTTTGGTATAATTTTGCCTGCTGAGAATCTGAAGTTCAGAGCTGAAGAATGAATTGATTGTGCTTAGCACAAATTCCCCAGGAAAACAAATCTAATTCTGACTAAATAATACAGAACACTACCAGACATTATTTCAGATCTGACGTCCCAGAAGGACTAAGAGTAATGGAGGACTTTACCAGATTTGGCCACTCAAGAGTTAGTTGTTAGTTTTAACATCAAATACTACTTATCCTTAGGGAAACATTTTCTGAGTTTTTGAATGCGTGCATTTCTTAGGATGGGAGGGGTGTTGCATCCCAGACATGTTACCACGGCGACAAGGTGCTCCCTGCCGCCGTCGGGTCTCGGCCAAGTTGGGCGCCACGGTGGCTGAATGGTGACAGACACTGTGACGACACCACTAGGACACCATAGATGGGTCACATTTATAAATTCACACATAAACAGACATCCCTATTGTTATATGTAAAACCAAGTCTAACATGATTACATTAAATAATTTAGGTTTGCTCTTGCAACCTTTTTATATGTTGCGTGGATAAAAACAACCCCATCAAGACATACAGTATAAGAAATAAGCATACATGCTGCATCTACTATTGTCCCCAAATTAGTTCATTTGGGGACAATAGTAGATGCAGCATGTATGCTTATTTCTTATGAAAGTAGTTTTATGCATATGTATATGCACCCAAAGTGTTAGCAGAACTTTGGGTGGCAAAGTTCTGCTAACACTCCATTTTCTAAAGGAGCAAAAAACTTCACATAAATACCTTGTTGCTTTTATTTTCATATATGTCCAGCAAAAACATCCACGAACATGGTCACTGTACTATTTTATGTGCTTGTGAATAACCGTGTGTTGTCTGTGCATGGTAATGACCAGTGACAGCTTTAGGACCATCTTGTGATTTATCCATCTGAGGTGCTGCACATATGATTGCATGTCTGTGTGTTTGTCTAAACACACAGGCATACAGTTTTAAACAAACTTGATCTGGCAAAGTTTAAAAAGTTAGCATGAAAACAAAAAGAAAAAAAAAAGCCGTTATAAATTAGAGGTAAGACACAAATACATACACCCACACAGAACTTGATTGGGAGACAGAGGAGAAGCAAGGAGCCACAGTTTGAGCTTCCCGCTGTGAGAGGTCATGACCCCTATCAGACTCTGTGTCAGTCCGCCTATTGTGTCCGGGCCTGAGCTCTAACACACATACATGCTCACATATACACACACGCAATGCTATAACTTACATGGTCTCCATGACAATGGTTAGGGCGACAGTAAGGCGGCAGGAAGGGGCTGTAGTGGCTGCTGCAACGTTCAAATGAAAAGGCCCAACCTAATCATCATCATTCAGCCACTGTACTGGTGTGGTCACTTCTATGTGAAGAAATTTTGCATTTTGCACTTATTTTCAGATAATTTACTTACCTTAACACAAAAACTCAGCTGGTGCCTAACGCTCCTCAGCAGAACCAAACAGCGCCGCTTCGCAAACAAGGGACGTTCAAGGAACACGCATAAACAGTCGCATTCAATGGCATCTAGGAAATATCAGTACCAAGGATCGAGGCTGGAGACAGACAGAAAAACAAGTTCTGAAGGAATAAACAAACTACAATGAAGAATGAACTTATTATAATAAACAAAATGGGTGGGGTACCTGTGAACTATAATACACATAAACAGTAAAAGTGTATTCTGACTAAATTCGGTGTCTCTCACATAAAGATCATTAAGATTTAATAACAGCATCAAGCAAACAAACAGGAACTGGGTTTGATGTGGATCTACAGCTCTCTGTTCGCTGCAGCACAGGAGTGTCAAACTCCAGTCCTCCGCTGTCTGCAGTTTTTAGATGTGCTACAGGTACAAAACACTGGAATAAAATAGCTTAATTACCTCCTTCTTGTGTAGATAAGTACTCCAGAGCCTTGCTAATGACATAATTATTCTATTCAGATGGTGCAGCAGAGGCACATCAAAAAGTTGTAGAGCAGTGCCCCTCCAGGACTGGAGTTTGACACCTGTGCTGCAACAGATTCCAGTTGGATCTGTGAGAAATCTCCAAAATAAATTGAATGTCAAGTGGTGAAGCTGCGCCCCCTGGTGACACAAATCTGAAAGCACCTAACACAACAACACCTGATAAAAACTGATTAGATCCATAATAACATGAGACATTTCAAGGCTTTACTTCCTGTAATGTTGATGTTGGTAAAAAAACACTAAATCTTACCAAATATTTGTTGTCTAGTTTCTACAGTGCAAACATCTTCAGTGGACTTTGAAATTAGCCAAAACTCATTTAAAAGTTACTCATCATCTACATCCATCAGCCCGTTTAAGTCAGTGTTTCTTAAACTGGGACATCACCCCAGTCTGCCAATTCCTCTGTGTTGCCACAGTCCTCTCTGTGAAAAGACGAGGTCTACAAAGCACGACAGCCTCACTTTGTTCAGATCCTTCATCTCAGGTCAGTTCTTTGCTACAGACACCTACTGGGGAGGAGGCTGCTGCACACCAAGAGGGCGGCTGCAGGGACCCATCGGTGTTGTCGGTCTTATCTACCTCACCAGACCGGACCAAAGATCTAGGCAATGGAAAGGTTTCCCCTGAAACAACCAACACATCAACCTGGATGCCAGATTTTGGCAGGTAAAAGCAACCAGGTGTGGGGAGTCTACAGGAGCATCTGTGGAGAGAATGGGCTGGAGATCCCCCAGTCAAAGTGGAAGACACCACTGGGAGTGATGGAGAAGGACTGGGAAAAAATCCGGAGGGACTTTAAGATCCAGACACATAGCAGGTGATGGATCATCAGCAGAGACAGATGTAGCAACAACAAGAAGGAACGCATAAAGCTCCAGAAATACCAAGGCTCAAAGAGGAGAGAGAGAAGATGTTGAGGGTCGAGTCGATGGTTCCAGTGGATCCAGTGTTCCCAGTGGTCATTGCTTGGAGATGTAACCTCCAAACTGGAGCAGAGTCTGCAGCAGATTCCAGGACCAACCTCTGATATCTGTGGCTCCAGGAACAGCAAAGTTACTGAGCAGAACCATTGTGTTCTGCTCAGTAACTTGAGCAAACTGAGCCAGTAGAGGAACCGGCTCAGGTTGGACCGTCTGGGTGGACAGGAAGACTGGTAGGTTTATTAACATGTTCAGCTCAACGTTTTAACCAAAACCAACCTGGGATTCCAGAAGCTGGCGGGCCTGGTCCTGTTTAAAGCCATCAAGCTCTCCTCTGGTTCATTCAGACTCTTTTCTCTCTGAAGCTCAAGTCACATTTTTCCTGCTCCTCTTTGCTGCAGCCATGAAATGTACTGCTGTGTTAAGGTCACCAGCTGTTGTGCTGTTTAAACAGACATTTTCTGTTAAGCATCACCTGAAAACTTCTCTGTTCTTAAACATAACAACATACAGGTGCTGGTCATAAAACTAGAATATTGTGATAAAGTTCATTATTTTCCATAATGTCATGATAAAAATTAAATTGTCATATATTTTAGATTCATTGCACACCAACTGAAATATTTCAGGTCTTTTATTGTTTTAATTTTGATGATTTTGGCAAACAGCTCATGAAAACCCAAAATCCCTGTCTCAAAAAATTAGAATATTATGAAAAGGTTCTCTGAACGAGCAATAAAAATAATCATCTGAATCAACAAAGTAACTCTAAACACCTGAAAAAGATTCCTGAGGCCTTTAAAAACTCCCAGCCTGGTTCATTACTCAAAACCGCAATCATGGGTCAGACTGCTGACCTGACTGCTGTCCAGAAGGCCATCACTGACATCCTCAAGCAAGAGGGTGAGAAACAGATAGAAATTTCTGAACGAATCGGCTGTTTGCAGAGTGTTATATCAAGGCACCTCAGTGGGAAGTCAGTAGGAAGGAAAAAGTGTGGCAGAAAACGCTGCACAACGAGAAGAGGTGACCGGACCCTGAGGAAGATTGTGGAGAAGGGCCGATTCCAGACCTTGGGGGAAGCAGTGGACTGAGTCTGGAATAGAAACATCCAGAGCCACTGTGCACAGGCGTGTGCAGGAAATGGGCTACAGGTGCCGCATTCCCCAGGTCAAAGGTCAAGCCACTTTTGAACCAGAAACAGCGGCAGAAGCGCCTGACCTGGGCTACAGAGAAGCAGCACTTTGGACCACTGTTGTTCAGTGGTCCAAAGTGCTTTTTTCGGATGAAAGCAAACTTTGCATGTCATTCGGAAATCAAAGTGCCAGACTCTGGAGGAAGACTGGGGAGAAGGAAATGCCAAAATGCCAGAAGTCCAGTGTCAAGTACCCACAGTCAGTGATGGTTTGGGTGCCATGTCAGCTGCTGGTGTTGGTCCACTGGGTTTTATCAAGGGCAGGATCAATGCAGCAGCTATCAGAAGATTTTGGAGCACTTCATGCTTCCATCTGCTGAAAAGTTTTATGGAGATGAAAATTTAATTTGGTCTGGAATCGGCCCTTCTCCACAATCTTCCTCAGGGTCCGGTCACCTCTTCTCGTTGTGCAGCGTTTTCTGCCACACTTTTTCCTTCCTACTGACTTCCCACTGAGGTGCCTTGATATAACACTCTGCAAACAGCCGATTCGTTCAGAAATTTCTTTCCGTTTCTCACCCTCTTGCTTGAGGATGTCAGTGATGGCCTTCTGGACAGCAGTCAGGTCAGCAGTCTGACCCATGATTGCGGTTTTGAGTAACGAACCAGGCTGGGAGTTTGTAAAGGCCTCAGGAATCTTTTTCAGGTGTTTAGAGTTACTTTGTTGATTCAGATGATTATTTTTATTGCTCGTTCAGAGAACCTTTTCATAATATTCTAATTTTTTGAGACAGGGATTTTGGGTTTTCATGAGCTGTTTGCCAAAATCATCAAAATTAAAACAATAAAAGACCTGAAATATTTCAGTTGGTGTGCAATGAATCTAAAATATATGACAATTTAATTTTTATCATGACATTATGGAAAATAATGAACTTTATCACAATATTCTAATTTTATGACCAGCACCTGTATATGCTTATGTATGTAATTTACATATCTTGTCCATCATTAATTAATATAGATTTTGATGCATATATTTTAGTTAGTGTAGAGGAGAACCACATCAGATGGTCATCCATCCACTGTCCAGATTATCTCTGCTGGTCACACTGATGCTTTTCTCCAGGTAGACTATGGTCAGGTCCGAGGCACACACTCAAACTTAGGGACGATGCAGATGAGAGAGACGCCCAGCTGAGCAGAGATGTGTTTGGGTGAAGCTGGAAAACACAGAGCAAGCGCATGGATGCACAGAAAGAGCAGGCAGGGATTCAAACCCAGAACCTTCCAGATCTAGCTGGGCCACATGTTGCTTGGTGAGTTCAACACAAGGGGATGATGTCAGGTTCAGAAACCTAAAACATCTATAACACACAGACAAAAGAAGAGAGGAGACGTGATTAATTTTTATCTCGCGAGAACACAGAGAAACCCAGTTACAGTTTTCCCCTATGTTCTGATGAGTCTCCTGCACTTTTATTCAGTCTTAGGGGACGCCCTAGTTGTATGTGGCACGCAGTTCTAAAGGAAAGGGGAAGAAACAGCTGCGTGTCTGATTATTACATAGCATTAACAGAGCACATGTTATCTCCAAGGCCAGGGATTCCCATCTACTGTCGCGACAGCTACATTCTGTTCATCTTCTGGGTAGGTTACGGTTTTCTCCTCACAAACAACCTGCAGACAAATATGTTTTGCATACCACTACTCATAATGGAAATTTCCATTACCTATTATAGTAAGAGTAAAGACATAAAACAAACATATGATAACTTATATACATTTATTCCAACAGATGACCAGAACCAGGCGTTCTACAAAGTTTTCCAGTTTTATTAGGACTGAGGACTGAAATACTAGAGTTTCATTCAACAGTACAGGAGTAGGAGGATGTTTTCACAACCAGGGAATCAGGTTCTTCTAACAAACAGATCAAATCTAAATCTGTTGTTGCAGATAAAGATGATTTTCCTGATTCTCCACATTCTTATTAATTGGAACTGGAAGTGGCCCAGTTTGTTCTGACAGAAACATGTCAGCTATGAGTTTCCTCCTGGACTAATTCACAAAACATTAACCGTTTTCCTTACATAATAATGATAATATTTTATTTAAAGCAAAATGAACATGCTGTCTGCATTTTCATTGTGGAACTCAAGGGTTACACAACAATACGCTGAGCTCTTCCTGTTCATGTCAGTGTGCTCAGAGAATCACACGCTTGCATTACAGTTTGTATATTTGTCAGAGTTGCTCCCAGAAAGGCAGAGGATGGATGGAAGACAATTATAATGACAGAACCTGATAAAAATCAGATGTTTTTCATTATATGCTGACATGAAGAGCCACAGAACAGTTTCCACCGTGATATGGGTGGATTGGTGGAGGTAAATGAGCTAAAATCAACTCTGATGCTGTTAGTGTAGATATTATATTACCATAATGTCATCACCTCCCTCATATAATGGCCTAAATCACTTTTTGTTAGAAGTGATTCTTTTTTATTTCCAAAATCACTTTTGGTAATAATTACTTCAGCCATTATAATAGGAAAGTGATGATCGTTTTCTTAATGTTTCCACAAAGTGAAACCAGGAAGAGCAGAGCTGCACAAAGCAAATGCAAAAGTCACTGTTTAGAGTTTCTACAAACTCTGGTCAACAGACCACAAACTGGATGAACTGGTTCTGAATGGGGCGGGGCCTTATGAGAAAACTAGCCTTCTCCTCTGGATCTGTTTTACTGACTCAGTCATGAGAACTGCTGGTTCATTCAAGAACTGTTCAAACTGGGATATAAAATGATCTACTTGGGTTGTTCTGGTTTCTGACTGACAGGAAGGCCAAGATGTTGCTGTTGTTTGGGATCCTTCTGTCGGGTAAGACCATTTTCCTCTTATCATCATCACTTCAGTCTCTGTATTTCTTTCTGCTCAACTCAACCATAGAAAATGTTCTGTGGATCCAAAGCAGAACATTTGACTACCAGGAGAATCTCCTTCGTGTTTCCACTTCAGATGATTTATTATGGGTTTTTGTAGAGCTTGTCAATTACATGAAGATATCAGGAGTTCAGTTGTTAAAGATAACTCCAGGACAGCTTTCTGTTGCTTCTGAAGAATTAGATTACAGACTACAGATAACTGTGCTCAAATATTTATATTTCTGTATCCGATAAGAATTTGTAATTGTGTGGAAATTTGATTTAAGCTGCATGGGATACATAACCGACAAGTTGAAATTGAAGACAGTGAACCTGTAACATAGGGTTACAGGTTAATTATGTTATTTGGTTATTTTGGATATGGTCATGTGTTTATCAGGAGGGAAACAGAGTCACTGTGACCCGAACAGTCAGGAAGAAATTCAGAACCTTCCAGTCAGTTCACTAATGAACACATTTAGTGTCAATGCCATGTAGATCAAGAACCAAACCAACACCAAACTGGTGGTGCTTTGTGTCTGTGTGTCCTTATAGTTTCCCAGCATGCCCTAGGTGGGGTGGTTGAGGTGAATGAAGGGGCAGAGTCTGTGCTGCTGCGCTGTCACTACTCTTATGATGTATCTCAGCTTAACCCCTCAGTTTTATGGTCAAGGAATGATCTCAACCCCAAAGTTATCCACCTACGAAGAGAACAAGGTGATGATCATAAAGACCAAAACCAGGTTTACAGACAACGGACCTCAATGGAGCCTGACGCTCTGGAAACCGGAGACTTTGACCTGACTGTGAGAAAACCTCAGCTGGCTGACAGTGGAAACTACACCTGCAGCATGTCTGATGGAAGAGCAGAGCTGAAGCTGGCTCAAATTCAGCTGAAGGTCAAAGGTTAGTAAAGAAACTAAGAGTTGAAAACATTTCACAAAAGTCATTTTAGTCTGTATTGAGCAGATAGAGCTGTTGAACAGCCACAAAGTGCTTTGGAGATGAGGATGTGGTGATAAGTCAGTAACGCACATCAACATCAAAGAAATCTTCAGCACTAGCTGCACACATCCACCCACTGAGATATATTCATCTGCAGGTTTAAAGAGCCAAAAAACTCAACAATAGGTGGCACCCTTACTCTCCTTAGGCTCAAAAACAGCAATCAGTCCAATTTAGCGTCATAAAATGTTGGAGTCCAGCAACAAGCATGAGTCTTTATATTCATATTGCGTGATAAATGGTTCCAGGTTGTTGTTTTGTCTCATTCTTGCAAACATGTCTGAAGGTGTCCAACTGTACAGGTTCATCTTTCCCTTTTTCTGGCTGCTACACATTCACTTATCATGTGTTGGAATTGGGTCAGAACTTCAGGCATTCCTGGAGCTGTTCCCTCCTCTTCCTCAGCTTTTTTGAGGTACCGAACCCCCCCCCCGCCCCCCATTATTAATGTAATTATATTAATTGTATTACCTCCCCCACGCCACTAGAGGCAGTACCAACCCCGATAAGATGTGACTAAGGACCAGATTTAGACTATAGAATTTGGTAAAAACGGTGACCAGTTTTTACCAAATTCTGGTTAAAGACACAAGTTCAAATCCATGCTGAGAGTGGAGCTCCTTCCCGCAGCACTGATTGGCTAAGCAATGTAACGTGATCCTCTGCAGCAACTGATGGCAAAGGGGGGCGTCATCACGACTTTACACAGTGTGTCTTTACCTCCACGGCAGAGGCTCCGTCGAACCCCTGAGACCGACTCATCGAACCCCTGGGGTTCGATCGAACCCAGGTTAAGAACCACTGCTCTAGATTCTCTGCTGGACTTTTCTGCATCACAGAAGAGGAGATAAGCCAAGTCCAGACCATGAGCCATCAGAGTCTGGCTTCAGGTTACTGAGGCTGATAACAGGCTGGATGCTCCTTTTCCACCAAACATCTGGAGAGAGGATCCATCTGATTCATGTTCCCACCAGGTGAAGGTCCATCTCAGGGAAGCTGCGTCCTCAGAGAAGAACATCCAGTTCTTCTCTGCTCAGTAAAGTCTGGGATTGTAGAACTGGATGAAGGTTCTCCAGAATGATTCCATCAGGTTCTACCAGCTTATGATGGTTCTTGAAGCAGAGCCCTCTGAGGGGCCGAGGTTACATTCTGCTGCCTGAAATTCCTCCAGATCTGCTCAAAGCTTTCATGATTCTGCTCTGCAGAGGGAGGAATGTTCAGATTCGTCCTATCAAACTTTACTTTCATTAATTAGCTAAACCCATTGATGCTGTAGGAACCACAGTGTGCAACTCCACTGGTCTCTGGGTGAGAGGCGGTATCCACCCTGGACAGGTCTTCAGTCCATCACAGGATGGACGGAGACAGCTGAGGGCTGCTTAGAGAGACCAATTAACAGTCAATGGATTTATGATCCTCTGAAAACATTTGATCACCAGAGCCTTTCAGGGACAAAATCAGAGTGAGAATCAGCTGTTTTAAGTTGAGTGTCAACATTGAAAGTTGATGTTACCAGAATGTGATTTTTGCAGTGCTGGTTATGCTGTATTTTGTTTCTCTTTCAGACAACCTCATAGAGGTGAAGGTGAATGAAAAGGCGGAGTCTGTTGTCCTGCCCTGTAAAACCACAGCTGGCCTAAAGGAGAACACAGTGGTGGAGTGGATCCGTTCTGATCCAGATTTTAGGATTGTTCATGTGTTTTCCAACACAAGTGAACACAACACCAAACAGGATGGCCTTTACTGCAGCCGCACAGAGATGAACACTGACCTGCTGAGGTCCGGTGACCTCAGCCTGACCCTGAAGTTCCCCACAGAGAGAGACATTGGCAGCTACATCTGCACCATCTACAGAAACGAGGACATCCTGAGGCAGACAGTGGTACTGCACCACGTCGCAGAAGGTCAAAGCTTTTCATACAGAGAAAGGCTGTTAGAAAAGAGCAAAACCTGCTGCACAGAGTGCTTAGTACATTATTATTTAATTTATTTTTAACACACAAAGATAAAGTCGAGTTAATTTTATAATGAATGAAATGTCTAGAGAAGGTGACAGATGGTTTGATACACCCTTTTTTAATTGCTGAAAATGACTCACTCTGAGTCACAATAAATAGCTTAAGCGTTTTAATGGACATCTCATTAAATCCAATTAGACACAGGAATTTTTACATTTTCTACTTATGCCCATGACCTGTAGAAACGAATGTTAGGGTGAGGTGATATGTGTAGAGCAAGAGTGATTGGCAACAGTGCTTGGTTTATGTAATTATTAACAATTGTAGTAATTTATTATTTACAAAATTATTAATAACGTTTGATTTCTTTTGTCAAACTACCAAAGTTGGGCCCCACCTGATAAGTGAAGGAGCAAATCTGAGTACGGATGTTCACAAACAACAAGCAACAACATTTGATAACATTTTCCAAAAAAAAAAAAAAAAAAAAAAATCCTGCATTATAATTGCTGAATTTTGATAAGTTTAGTTAAAAACATATTGTTCAGGAACCTTTTCCAGTGATTTTTATGAATTTCTCTCATGTCCTGAGGGTCGTTGGAGACATGGAATCTGCATGAACCATGTTTAAGATCTCATTGAAGGTTTGGCTTTAAGATGATGTGGCCTGAAGGCTACTGATGACATTGTCACAACCAGAGGACCTGCTGGTGGACACCGGTGGTGCTGGACGCCATTTGGCTGAAAACCGTTAGGGCCGGGCTGACTCCAAAGTAGCTGGCAGGTACCAGGTGCCCAGCTGCTTCTGTGGTTTCAGGAGCAAAACTGGGACATCAGGGAAATTTAAAGAAGATATGAAGAAAGACCCTGGGGAAGATCAGAACTCATTGGAGGGAAAATGTATATAGCATCTGGCTATATACATATAGCCAGATGCTAATGTATAGCATGAGATCAGCTCATGTTGCCCTCATGAGCTGATCTCGGATAAGCAGAAGAAAGATGGATGGATAGTTTTAAATAACACATTTCATGAAAAACATGAAACATGCCATCACATTGATGTTCTACAGAGTTTATTCACTAAACCAGTTGGGCAATCAGAGAGAGCTCTCAGTGAAACTAAACATTCAAACAGGACAAGTCTAGATTTTCAATGCCGCTGATTCTCAGTTTGACACTAATAATCATTTGAGTCCATTGCGGCATATAAAGTCTTAATGATCACAATATTCTTCATTAATTATAATGTTGATGTTTCTACAGAGCCGTTTCCAATATGGGCCTCAGGACTCTTGATATCTGTGGTTCTTGTGTTGGTGGTTGTTGGAGGATTCATCTATTGGTATTATTTCTATCCTAGATCTGGTGAGTTTGATACTGCGTGATGGTAAATGTGCTCTGTTGCTTCATACAGGGTTTGAGCAATATTAGGATATTTGGTTTTATTTGAGCATGTTTCATTTCTCACAAACCAAATTTAGATCAAAACATGAAGGAATATCAATGCTTACACTTCATACAGGATTATTTTTTATGCTATCTTATGTAAATTGATCTTGAGTGCCAAGAAAGGCACTTACAAATAAAATGTATAATTATTTATTATTAGTTGCACCCTAACCATTAATGGGAGAACAATCTGAAGAAATGGGTTCTGATAATGTTCCAGCATATTTATCTACCTTGTCAATAAGGATCTGGTGCTTAAATTAAGGATGTAACTGCCCTAAGTATTATATTTAGAACAGATCTGTCAGAAAAAGAACCACAACTAATTTTTTCAGGTACAAAAAAATTCTTCTGTTTATCAGATGTATGAGAAGGATGGTACAGGAAGTGTTCAGTCTGGTATTTCTGTACTTTTCAACATCTAATGATGGTCTTTGTTCTCACAGTTCACCACGTGAAGGTGGAATCAGGATCAGAGTCTGTCGTGCTGCGCTGCTGGTTTCCATTTTACATGTTTCAGGATGTTAGAGTGGAGTGGACAGACAGCCGTGGAAAGAAAGTCTATGTTTATCAGAATGGTCTGGACTCATCTAATGACCAAGACAAGGCTTACAAAGGAAGAACGGAAATGAATAAAGACTGGCTGAAATTTGGGGTCTTCAATCTGACCCTAAAGTACCCCTCATATGCAGACAGAAAGACCTATACCTGCACTGTCTACAACAGGAAGGGAAAGGATCTGAAGAAAAAACGGGTGATGCTTAAGGTCAAAGGTCAGTGCTGAAGCTATAAATCTAACATCATTGTTTCATGAAATCAGTTTTAACCTGAAACCTTTTATCTAAAAAAAAAAACAAAGGAGCTCAAACACTTGTTCTTCTTTTACAAGATAAACAGCTTCAATACTTTGGAGATTATCAAAGAATATACAATAAAATTATTCCAGTATCAATAAAAGCCTGCCTTACAATCATATTAAGATTTGCATTAATATTTTTCATTAGTAAAGCCCAAATTTATTCATACTCCCTCCTGGCAGATTATAATTTTATAAAATCTTAAAATTTACCAACATGTTCCTTCTGACTGAAAGCAATATTAACATTTTTGAGTCAGCCAGAGTCTCGATTTATTATTTTTTTTCACGTGATTATCCTTCCAAATTGTTTTGATATCTTTGAGCCAAGCTTTACCTCTAAAGGGAAATACACTGAAAGCATTTTGTTCATGTCAGCAGATATAGCAAAACAGACCAGAATGCAGCAGTTAGCTGCAGATAGGACCCTTTGCAACTACGTCAACCGTTCGAGGCGCCATGATGGACATCGGAACTGAGTGACTTAAGTTGTTTTCTCAAGTTGTTTGTGTCACTTTCTTTATGCTTTCTTCTTGTTCGAGTCGAACTAATTTGTCTGAACATAGCTCACCTGGTTGGGCTCATAGGGATTTACAGAAGCTAGCTTAGGAACCGAACCGACCCGAACCTCTTCCCTCCTGACGAGTTAATCAAACTACCAACTTTGCCTGAATTCACACCACGATTTATGGCAGTAGGTCCTAAACAGCGTTTCCCCTTAAACCGTAGCAGCAATGTAAACGTATAAAAGACGAAATGCTAACCAGTTGTTCCCATACATGCTAGGCTACATGACGGTGCGGCACTGTCTCCATGGTCTAATGGTTAGGCTTTTCCATAATGCCATATTTGATATCTTTCTAATTATACTTACTTATAAAGTAAATGAACGTTAATCTTCTTACCTTGTAAAAAATGTTTGCTGTAAATCCGCGGTTACACCGAGGGCTATAGGACTGACGACTGCCGTCCATCACCGCCGCATCTTTCATTAACATTAAAAGTTACAAAATGACAAGCTTGGTTTTCATCCTTGTCTGTTTGTGCAGCCGACCGCGTAGCACCCTGTGAACATTTTCGAAGTGAAATAAACTACAGAAGCGATATCAAGTTACACATATTTTTGGAGTAGCTTTAAAGGGAGGCATTTTGCTGTTTTGACGTCCATCATGGTGGAGTGGGCGGGGTTCTGGTGAGCATGACGTCACGTGCAGCATTCAACGATTCTATTCAAACCTGTTTTGTTCAGAAGCTCCAATGTTTCGGATGAACCTGGAGTCCATGAAGGGTTCTGACCAAACACACAGCAGAATGTACCAGTTTCAGTGAAGACAGCATTCTTCTTCTTTGTGTTCTTAGTGGACCAGGTGTTGGCGGATTCAGGAGAAGAGTCTGTCACCTTGCCATTTAAAATCTCAGCTGACCTTCCTAAAGATGCTAAAGTGGAGTGGAGGGACAAGAAAAAATGGACCATGTATGTGTTTCAGAATGGTTCTTATCAGCCCAATCAACAACACTGGTATTATAAAGAAAGAACAGAGATGAAGAAAAATCCCCTAGAAGATAAAGATCTCAGCCTGACAGTGAAATATCTGAGAGAACCCGACCACCTCACCTGCACCGTCTATGACAAGGAGGGAAAAATCCTCCTGAGGAGGGAGGCTGATCTTCATGTCAACGGTCAGTGGTGGAAACACGAGACAGCTGTTTGTAATGTCAAACTACAATAACATTTTACTTTAAATATTGACTTAAAATTTTCAGAAAGAACAGCTAAGGAACTCCTTAGCTGAGCTCCCTTAAATGGAGGCTCTGGTTGTAGACGCAGCCTGGGTTCAATTCCTGATCTTTAGATGTCAAAGGGCAAAAACAAGAACAAAAGAAGCAATTGTAATGGATAAAGATAATCAAATAACTGAATAAATAAAAGAGATCAAAACAAATATCTAAGAAAATGAACCAAAAGATTTGCTAAAAGAAGTGTGGTAAAGCCTGTTCTTAAAGTGTTTTATGTTGTCCAGAGTATCCCAAAGTGCTTCAGGCTACACAAAGTCATTCAGGCCCAACTGTTACAGGAAAAACTCCTACCACCTCAGTCACCGGTGCGGTGACGTCATAGACAAGAAAATGTTATAGGCAATATTGAAAAATTAGCAGACTGAAAAATATAACACAAAATGCATTATGAAGATATCTGCCTGGGGGACGTAGCTCCACCTTCTAGGCCCAGCTCCTTCTCCACTCAGCTCCTTCAGACTAGCCAGCATCAATTAGCAAACCACTGGTGGAACTGCTGAGCTCAGTATAGGAGCTGCTGCTCAGAGCGACGCTGATAAAAACATTTAAGGGTTAAAAGAGGAGCCATGTTGGGATGACTTCCTGGAGGCGGAGCTTCAGAAAGAGCAGGAGTTTCTTAAAGAGACAGATGCTCAATTTCAAGGAGTTAAATCAGGAAGTCAAATTTCTTTTAGGTCATATTTGATATATGTAGCATAACAACTGAAGGTAATATAATTACCTTCAGTTAATTATATTAACTGAAGGTTAATCAATTACCAAACAGTTAATTATATTAACTGAAGGTAATATAATTTAGCTTTAACATGATGCAAGGCTAAATATTTAGCTTTACATCATGTTAAAGCTAAATAACATACAGTGGAGGAAATAAGAAATTGCATTATTTGAGTTTTGTTTGTTTAATTTTACATCGTCTTTTGGGCGACGGTGGTAGGAGTTCATCCTGATACTGATCCTGTTGTGTTTTGGGGTTTGGCCACTAATGTGAGGATGCTCTAGGAAGGTCATTCTGCTGACACAGATTTAGTTGAACAAGGAGGATTTTATATTAACTAGGCTCATATCAGAAATATCCCAATCTCGAGGTGTCGGTTCAAGCCCTGCTCTGTCCTCTGTTGTGTCCTTGGGCAAGACAATTCAACCTTCAGCTTCAACTTTGATTCAGTTGAGTCAGCCTGCTGCTCAGCCTGCTGCTCAGCCTGCTGAACATCTAGAAAATGGTACTTTAGACCCCGTCAAATAAGTCATTGTTAATATATTATTGTCAAAGCTACTGCTCCTTGTAAATGTAATGTTGATGGTTTTCCTCTCAGTCCTTGAAATAGAGGTGAAACCAGGGGTGGCGTCTGTCCGGCTGCCTTTTGAAACCCAAGATATTATGAACTGTGAGGACATTGAAGTGGAATGGATGAACAGCAGAGATAGGAAGGTTCTTAAATATCAACCTGGTTCAGACCAACATGAAGACCGGTTGAACTCCTACACATGCCGAACAGAATTAAATAAAGACCGGATGAAAACTGGAGACTTCAGTCTGACATTGAAATACCCAACAGACTGGGACACTGACACCTACACCTGCAAAGTCTACGGAAAGGAGGGAACCATCCTGAAGAAGAAAGAAGTGGGGCTATGTGTCGAAGGTCAGTGGTTTGAATCCGATATTCATACATCAACTGTCAATCATTCAACCAAGATTGGGAAGAGTTAACAAGTCCAGGAGGGGAACTCGCACATCTCTCTGACAAGCGACGCTCTCCACCTTGGGATTGGCATTGCTTGATACTTGGTCCTATTGTTCTCTTCCAGAATAGTGCTACCAGAACTTCTGAATTTCCCTGCATTCCCAGATAGAATGACACAACATCCCTTTTTCTTCTAAACATTTGTACATGTGTCTGGTATATTAGGGTTGTACCGATTTAAATTGACTGGTGTAACATAGACTCACATGATGATCAGAAGCCATAATGTTGGCCATGAGTTGATAAAAAAACAGCTGATACTAATTTGCAGAGCAGCTTGGATGCTTTCTCAATTCTGACAGATTTTTACTGGACTCCTGTTTTGCTCTTGATATGAAAGAAATTATAAATTGGTTTGAAAAATTCTAGTGTCTGTTTGAAAACCAGTGCCTGAGCGATAGATCATTGATTTCAAATCAAAATCAAAAACTCAAAAAAATAATTTTGATTTTTTGATTTGATTGTGATTAAATTCAAATAATGAAACATCTTGATTTCTTGTTTCAGAGCATCAGGTGCAGGTGCAGGACACAAACGTCCAGCTTCCCTTTAGGACAACGGCTGAGCTGCTGAAAGAATGCAAAGTGGTGTGGCTGCAGGTTGAACCCAAATACAGAGAAATTCATGTGTGGGAGAATGGATCTGACCAACCCGGAGGGCAAAAGACATTTAGAGAAAAAACCAACATGAAAGGAAACCCCATTAAAACCGGAGACCTCAGTCTGACCTTGGAAAACTTCACAAAGGACGATTTAGGGAAATATAAATGTATAATTTATGAAAAGCATGGAAGGATTCTGCAAGAGAAAACTCTTCAAGTTCAAATGACAGGTGAGTTAATGTATCTATTTATTAATGTGTCCCAGTTTGTTTATCTGTCCTCTGTCTGTATGTCTGTCCTCTGTCTTGCAGGGACTATTCAGGTCCAGAACCAACCAGCAAACATCAGGACCAGACACAGCTCCGTTGACCCGACTCCTCTCATGGGCTGACCAGTCAGTCTCATGACCCGACCTGAGAAATGTCTGCTACCAATGGAAACTGGCGACTTCCAGTCTTTAAAAACTGTTATGGCCAAAAATAATTTTTCTACATCTAAAGCATGAAATACATTTTACAACACATAAAGTCCATCTCCACACCGGCACTCCTTAAGAAGACTGATGTGGATCATCAGTTGGATGCCTTCTTTTACAGTCATCACTAGGTGTACACTGTGTAAACGTTGCTTTTCTTCTGTTTTGTAAATTAATATGTCTGCGTATCTGCAGTGTATATAAATAATGGATATCTGTATGATTTTCCTATCAGGAAGCTGCTGTGAAACAGCATTTATGCTGAGTCAGGCCTGATTTGTTAAAACTTTTTTCTGCTTAAAAACATTTCATTTAATACATAAATTATTGATCCTTGCTGTAATGTGATGTGGGATCAGTGAAGGTTCTGATGGATGAAGGGAGGACTCTTCATCCACTGAGTTCTTCATGCTTCATTCTTCCTGGTAAAGGAAGCAGTAGAGCAGAGGAGTGTAAAAATTACTCAACTTTAAAATTAGTCTGTAAATATCTGTTACATTATATGAAGTATTTGCATGTAGATCAGGAATTCAAGTGAGATATTAAAATGCAACATTTTTCGGTAATACCAGCAAAGAAATGTGAATATTAAGTAAATGTAGTTAGTCATATAATTTAATATACTGAATAAGGCTGGATGATATGACTTGCAAGATTTTTTTTCAAACCAGATTTGATTTTAATCAATTTCTCCTGCCCTCAATTTCTATAATAAAATCACAGAAAAATACTTTAAAAAAGTGCCTTTATTTCAATCATCATTTCTGTGAGTTGTATAAGGGAGCATTACGGTTAGGATACAAGATTTTTTAATTGCAAGAATGCAGTCATCGTTACAGCAGAATAAACATGCAATTTTATAACAATCTCTTAAAATTACAAGAAGTTGTTTTAATGAGAAATAAAGATTCAGACCAGCTCAGTCCATGTGGTTCTGACATTTTGTCAGTAATCGAGAGAATGTACATTGCCACCTCAACTGACCAGGTAAGCATTAAGGTAAAAAAAAAAAAGAGCAAATACTGTATACAAAATGGAAAAAGAGCAACTGGTAGAAATACTTTCTATATAAAGAAAAGCAAAAAAGTTAATAGGAGAAAAGTTGATGGCAGCATTAGCTCAGCCAATCTCTCCCTCCAGGAAGCCACCAAACTGTCCAACTCCAGCTATAATAAAAATAAAAAAAGAAAAAACGGAAAGTTAAAATAACAAATAATGCCAATTTGATAACTCAGATGTAATGCGTTCCAGATGCAAAAAAAAAAACGTCCTGAAATCTATTATTGACATTTTACGAATTTCACAAATCAATTGGAAGGTTTCACAAATGTTTTATTTATTCTGCTGTTAGTACAGAATAATCTAGTTAAGTATGAAATGTATAGGTGTTGTTTTTAAAGTACAACACATTAAAAATTAAGTGTCATCACCCTTTAGCTATTTTCCGAATTAGATGCTACCTTCGGAAGCTAACTTCAGCTCCGACTGATAGCTTGGGCACAATAAAGACAGATCTATATATGTTTATATAGATATATATCTATATAGCACAGATATATAGATTGCACACTGCACAGATAAGCAAAACACTTAATGTTTACATAGCATCTTTGTAAGCTTGTCCCTGTTAGCTACGTCAGACATTTGAGGCATTATGGTGAATACAAACAATTTATTAACTTACCTTATTATTGTTATTGTGAACTTTGACACACCCAGCAAATCATTTGTTGTTGTTGGAGTGTTTCAGGACGTCTGAATAATTCTATAAGTATCATTAATAGTCCTGCAGCGACTGAGGAGCCATTGTTAACATACTGTTGCCTGTGCACCGGAACGATTCTATGTGGCAAAAAAATGCGGAAGTGCCAAAACGGAAGTCCGTGGCATATATCCCATTACTTTACAGTTTGGGGGGGCAGTTTTCACCAGCTTCACATCACTAACCTGTGAACACGAAAAGCTTCAGTAAAACACGAACAACCGCCGTGTTCTTCCCCAGGCTCTGGGGGGCAGGGGGGCGGGGCTCCTCACTTTGGGCCTCCTGGTGAAGCGCTGTCCGTACTTTGGTTCCGTTTTTTTTATTTTTATTTTTTTATTTAACAGGGTAGGTACTTCGGTCAGTTTCAGTCATGGTGGATAAATAAAAAAGTCTTCCTGATTTGTAGAATTTATGCTAAATTGTTTTGTTCTTGCCTGTTTGACTTTGGGTTATAAGCACTAACCTAACGTTATTGAGTTATTGCTATTATTGTGGGGTTAAACTACTCACATTGACCTAGTTACTTTTATTTGAGAAAATTTTGGGAAAAAATTACTTTAAGGTCTAGTAGTTTCATTAACTATAGAAAATCCTACTTCATTAAAAAATTGTGGACACTATGCCTACTGTAAGTAACTTCACTAAATGAAGAAAAAATATTTTTAATTGAAATATGTGAAACGAGACATCTTATTGGAACAGAGCTTGGTTTTCTGTTATTTTTCTATCTACTGAGGCGTTTGTGCCATTTAGAATTCAAGTGAATGCAGTAAACAAATCTTTTGTCACTGGAAATACTTTACCCATATGGCTCTCCATACCCACTACCTAACTGGCTTCTCCATGCAGGGACGCCAAACGGAAGTACCATGTAGAGTACTATCTTGACCCGATAGTGTAATTCCCGCCCACTTGAGTTCCTGACCAATCATCAGTTCCTTCTTGCTGCCTGACTTAGCGGGAAACCGGCTTTTCGCCGTGTGGAGCACAAATTATTCACGTATTGATTTTGTTTTGTCGTGTTTTTTATGAAGTGCGCTACTTATAATTTGGTTTTAAAGCGCTGCGGTCAAAAACAGAGCAGTGACAAAGCTCAAAACTCGCCGCCTGCGCTCAATTTTCTTCCTGGCCCGTGCGCTAACACCTGGCGCTAGTTAGCTGGATCGTCGCGTTAGCTAACGGGGACGTAGATGATGATGCGCTAGACACAACAGAGAACATAGTAGCTGAGTAAAAGTAGACAAAGGGCTACCGCTTTCCGATACAGACATATAAGACTACCTGAAATGAGCATGTTCAATCTAGACCGCTTTCGATTCGAGAAGAAAGGAGCCAACAAAGATCCAGGTTGCGTGTCCAAAAGTCCGGATTCTGAAAAGGAGAACGAGCCAGGTAACTAGCAGCAAACTAGCATGCATTGTTGTTAGCCAACACTGGAAATGCTTGACTTTGTGACGATTAATCTTAGTGACGCAGGTAAAAAGCTATATTTCAATATTTTAAACGTGAGTATAAGTCCATGTGGTTCTCACCTTGCAAAGCAGAGATGTGATCAAAATGCATCAAAGCACATGTTGGATTGTCTGCGTAAAATCGTGTTCTCTCCCCCACAACAAGAATACAGAGTTACATTTAAGATTAGCATCAACACTGATGCTACATGAGAGGTTATTTTAAATGTAAACTCCGCCTGTGAGTGGCAATTCACTTTAAATAAAAACTTTTCTCATGTACTGACTAGATGCCAACGTGGTCGTTTGTTTTTCAGCTCAGATGAAATCATTTAAAGCCAAGGCAAAGTCCCTCGCACGAGGTGTGGTTTTTGAAGAAGTCATTACCATAGATTTGGAGGAAGATGATGTTATGGCCGAGCCAAACACAAAAATACAAATAACCTCAAAGAACAAGTATGTGGTTCCCTGTAAA
Organism: Poecilia mexicana; assembly: GCF_051168715.1. Lineage (NCBI taxonomy): Eukaryota > Metazoa > Chordata > Actinopteri > Cyprinodontiformes > Poeciliidae > Poecilia > Poecilia mexicana. The sequence continues at coordinate 13,271,268 of NW_028263378.1, read as the reverse complement.
CTCAAATGAATTTAACATGATGCATTTTATTACTTTGACATTGCTGACTATTGTCTGACAGATGTTTCTGATTCTAGAAGCTCAGTTCAGAAGCTACCAAAAGGTGGAGCACCACTTCATACAGACGACGAGGAGATGGATGAGAAGATTATCAAACTACTGGAATTGTTTCCTCAACTGTCAAGAACTGAAGCGGTAGAGGTGAGACTTGGTCCAGCTGTTATTTATTTAGAGAAAATGCTTGAGGTAAATTTTTTATTTTAGGTTCAGTCAAAGGTTACTGTTCAATAAAGCAAAATAAAACCAAAAAATGTACGTTTTATTCTCCATATTGTCTTCTACTGCCATGATGTTCACTCTCTCTCATTTGCACTTCTCCTTATTTAAACCAGAGGTTGCACATGTAACTGACTTATCCCAGTCATTTTATGAAATTACAATAATAAATAATATAAGAATATTGTTGTAACTGTTTTAATATTACTTTCTTTTTTAAATGGATCTTTATTTGTTTCCAGAGTGACGTGAAGACGCAGCTTTTATAATCAAAAATTGTTGTAATTTAATGCTGCTGTAATTTAGTTTTGCATAAGGAAATGATTGATGTTATTGATTTGTTCAGCTCACTGTTTTTCCGATGCTTTCAGGTCTCTGGGAGTACGAGCACGTTGGAGGGCGCTATAGCTGTCTGCCTTTTAAGATTTGGGGACAAAGAAGGTCAATATTTTTCACTTTCTCTTTAAAATCAAATTTGGAACAGAAATCACACATTTTTGGAGTGGAAAAATGTTGATGGAGATTCATAAAAAGCCGTAGATCAAATATTTTAAATGCAGAAAAGGTCAAAACAGGAACCTCTGCCTAAAGGCCTAAAGGCTTCTAATACCAATCCTTTTACCTCTTTTGAGATCACTTCCCATTTGTCCTCTCAGCTCCAAATGATGGCAAGAAGAGAAAGCAGGACGGATCCAGCTGTTCTCAGGACAGTGGCGATATTCAACCGAGTAAAAAACGGAAACCGTCTTTGGTAAGAACACGACAGCTTTCTGATTACCTTTAAGAACCTAATGTAGATCGCAAGGCTTTGGACTTTAAGGCATAATTTCATTGTATAGGTCTCTGATGAAGAGGGCGAAGGGGAAGAACCAAGCTGGGAAAAGCAGGAGGCCATGGTGAAAAAACTCCAGAAACGGTTTCCAGACCAGGACAAAGAGGTGAAGACACACAGCAAGTCTGATGGAGCTTAGCTTTTTAAACTGAAGCCATTTTATGTCTCTTTTTAGTTTAAATTTATCTTTAGTTGGTCACATAAGGTCAAGTGAATCAAAGCATTGAGTGCCTTAGGTAATTATCCCAAAGTAAAATGGTTTAAGAAAAAGAGAGAGAAACTGAAAGGTGATTATTATTATTGCTACACTTCTGATGACGTTGCTGGTCTAGGAGTTGAGGATGGTGCTTCAGGAGCACAACTGGGATGTGGAAGAAGCTCTGCAGGTTCTTCAGATGTTCTCAGAATCAGGTATGAATCCAACTAATTCTCTGGATCTAACCAAATTTTTACCTTGTTATAGTTTTGATATTTAACAGTAATTCCTTGACTGACTTAAACTTTATCTCGTTTATTTAATTGATAGATAATAGTAGCACCAGCTTGGTTATTCCAGAAGAGCAGAAATCAAAGGGCAAAGCTGAATCAACTAGGAATTACTCAGAGGACAACAGTGAAACAGACAGGATGAGTACAGATACAGGTGCAGAGAATACTTTTTGACTGAAACTAAATATAAATATTTTATCTTCAATAATTTCTTGTAATCAGAATGTGTTGTTGAACAATCTGTTTCTTTTGACAGAAAACAGTTCTTCCGACTCTGATAATTCAGAAAAACCAAAACCAAAAAGGAAACAAAGGTCCATCAGAGATTACAAAGACTCAAATGTCCAGAAGTCTACTGAAAGAAAAATAGAAGCACATCATGAGGATCCTAAAGACCATAGAGACGTTGATAAAGCAGATGGGAACAGCACAGATAATACAAAGGACAGTGAAGACGAGTCGGAGCCAGAGGACACAAAAGTCTCCAAACTTAATACTAGCATTCATAATATGCACTCGCAGATTGCGTTTTTATCATGCTCTCGCATGCGAACCTCTACCTCATCCACCTCGAAGCCTTCGCCTTCCTCCTCGGCCTCCCAGGTTTTGCCCAAGTTTTCTAGCGACACGGGACTCGCAAAGAAGCAGGCGGCGGAGAGAAAGAAGAAGGCACGAGCTGCTGAAGAACAAGTCAGTTCTGATGATGATGAAGAGGACGTAGTAACAAGCGAGTTTGAGGACTCTGACGACGAGCTGGAGAGCATCAATGTCAAGAAGGATGTGAAAGATGAAATACTTGCGTTTTTTCAGGATGCTTCAATAGACGAACTGTCGCTGATTTCTGGTTGTTCTGTTAAAAAGGCCCAGAGGATCGTGGAACTGAGACCCTTTGACAGCTGGGAATCCCTGGTGAGATTTTTATTTGGTTGGTTCTTACAGAAATCACGCATAAATTGCACATAATTATTCTGCATCCATCAAATTAATTTGGAAATACTTTGAACTGTTCCCTGTGTGTGCTGGTTCGTAGGCTGTGCACAATAAAGTGCATCTTCGTTTTTATTTTTGCAAGTTTTAAGTAGATTAAACTTCATATCTGCTTGTATATATTCTACATTAGTGGTTCCTTCTTTCTATTAATGTAGTTAAGTCATTAAATTTGCAGTGCAAACCCACTGTAACAATGCATGTTGATGCTGTTGTGTGGAGAAATATTTTATAAAAAACAAAACTCATCCATGTAGTGTTTGACATTTCCTCTGAGTCTTAAGTTTCAGAAACTTTTTTTTTTTTTTACCTGTAACTTTTACTTTTGTAAATCTTTGTCCACTTTTAATATCGTTTAAAGTTTGGACTGCTTATAAATAGATTAAAACACAGCATGCATACACTATAATGTGCAAGCTACTAAGTAATGATCTTCCTCCTCAGTGGGACGTCTTCCACAAGGGAAACGGACTCTCAGACGATTTGATGCACGGCTGCAAGGTCGTCCTCAAAGAGAGGAAGGTTATCCTTGGACTCATGTCTAAATGTCAGACCATTTCCACAAAAATGGTGAAACGGGTCACGGAGGTCATGGAGAGTGGGACTGGCTCCACAAAACAGCCCAGTTTACTTAACAGCCAGTAAGTAAAATTCACTACCGACTATTAATTTACAAAAAAAATGTTGCACCAGTTTGTGTTAAGTGTCCCGTGTCTCTAAATCATGCAGGACGAATGTAGGCTTGAGTTTATAGTAAAACAAGTTTTTTTGTTTTTCCTTTTGCTTCATTTTTTTATGTAAATGCTTGTACAAAAGAAAACATCAGTTTTCTGTCACAGACTGTTGTAAAAGAGGATTAGATATTTAGAGTTAAAATAAAAGAAACCAAAAGATGTGGTAACGATTTATAAAACGGAAGCAAAATTAAACTTGACTTTGTTGAGAAGCTTGTAGAAATAGTTTGTAGGCTACATTTGGCTACATTTTAATGAGTAAAAATCTTTTATGCATCCTATAAAAGTGAGTTTTGTTTACTTTTCTTACTTGTTCCCTTTCAGGTTGCAGCTCAAACCGTATCAGCTGATTGGCCTAAAGTGGCTTATGCTTCTGAATGAACACAAACTGAGTGGCATCCTTGCTGACGAAATGGTATGGAAACATTTGGTGGATTTAATGTCGTGCCATGCCAGTATTCGTGTTGAAATTCCCAACAATGGAATAAACTTGTTTAGATCTTTTACTCTTGAACCTGTTGACTTTTTAAAGGGAACATTTATGTCAAGATGACCTCCTGCCCAGCTCTCCTGGTTTCTCCTCACAAGGAGAGCCTGGGCAGACTAAACACCAGTCAGTTTGTTTTGGTTGTGATCATCGATAACCAAGATCAACAAGTCAAGGTCTAATCACTGATTTTGTTTTTACAGTCAGTGTTCTAAGGCAAAAAAAAAAAGAAGTGTTGGACATCTGTAATTTTCTTATTTTGTCTTACTTTTCCCACATCATTTTGTGACAAAACTTTTAATTTAATGTCTCTGAAAAGATTTACAGAATTAATAAAGTACTTGATATGTTGCATCAAGTCTTACTAGATCTAATCCAGTTAATGCCTGACACTGAGATTGTTCTAAAGCGCATACTGGTGTGTTTATTACACAGATGTAAATGCATCTGAAAAGAGAAACTGTTTTTATCTACAATTACAAAGATTGTTGGTGTTTATGCTTTTTTTTGTTTTTTGTTTTGCAACGTTCATATAATCTAAAAGGAGAATTTTAAATATCGCCACATTTGTGGTTTTGTATATTTTTCTCACCATGTCCATTTCCCGTTCACATTTCTTGCTCTCAGGGTTTGGGGAAAACCATCCAGGCTATAGCATTTCTTGCTCAGCTGTATGAGAACGGAATAGAAGGTCCTCATCTCATCACTGTGCCTTCCTCCACACTGGGTAAAGGACCTCCACACAAAAAATGCTAAATTTTCTCATACAGTTTCTAACAATATACAAATATCAGTTTTAAATATCTTCTTTTCTTGTCTTGTCTCCGTCTTTTAGATAACTGGGTTAGAGAGCTGAGGCTGTGGTGCCCAGCTCTTGAAGTTCTTATTTATTATGGTAAGCCTTATATTTTCGCAGAAGAAAAATCACCTTTTTCATATGTACTGTTTCAATATAAATATTTTTTTTCTTATATGCTGCATGTAAGAATGCTATGCTAATATTCTATAGATTTGATGCCTTTTCCCTCTGAAAATCATTGTGTGCTGTTCTTTTCTACAGGATCTGTGGAAGAGCGACGCTACCTCAAACATGACATCCTGAACGGGGAAGTCCATTTTAACGTGATTGTGACGACGTAAGCAAACACTTTGAGGCTGAATGGAAATCGCTGCTGTTGAGTTTGATGGACGTTTAGCATAATTCTTGTTCTAACTGTTGCTTGCTGTTTGTTTCATTCACAGGTATAACTTGGCCATAGGGAACGACAGCGATCGATCTCTTTTTCGTAAGCTGCCTATCAAATATGCCATCTTTGATGAAGGCCACATGTTAAAGAACATGAACACGCTGCGCTACCGCCACCTAATGGCCATTAATGTAAGTTGACGTTTGCGTTTTCTCCTCTGTTTTATGGAATTTGCATTTCTTACCAAAGAAATTCGATTTAATGGTCTCTGTTTGCGTTTCCCTGCAGGCTGAGCATCGCCTCCTGCTGACAGGAACTCCTTTACAAAACAACCTGTTAGAGCTGATGTCACTGTTGAATTTCATAATGCCAACCATGTTCTCCAGCTCCACAATGCAGCTCTCCAAGATGTTTTCTATGGTCAGTATCAGTATGCATGCTTGGTATGTTTCCACTTTAGTTTCTTTAGACATTTGCAGACATTTTCCCTGTTAAGTAGATGTATATTAACCATTGCGATGATGATGATGGACACAGCAATGAAGAGCATCTGGTTTTACTTGTCAGCTGTAATGACTTCTTATACCAGCTGCCAGTTTAAATGTAGAATTCATAATCAAATAGTTTTATGAAATTTGACTCGTTTTTTCCCTTTTTCTCATTAGAAATCTCACGAGGAACAAAGTCGATTTGAGAGGGATCGAATTAATCAAGCCAAACTCATCATGAAACCCTTTATCTTGCGACGAGTCAAAAATGAGGTGAGTTCATTAGAAGTGACAGATATTTATCACACATTAAGCAAACTCCATGTGATTGTGTGCAGACATTGTGGTGTATGGATGAAGCTGTAGACGGCTTGTAGAAGAGGGACGGTAAATTAAATGAGTTCGTTAGTTTGGATGCATCATGTGTTCCTATTGGCCGATAGGGTCTGACCTGCGTTTTCATTCTTGTTAAATTGTAAAAGTGTTGATGGTGGTTCTATAATAAGGCAGCACAATATATTTTTAATAGTCATATTGAATATGACTGCAGTGCAATGATTGTTGACTGGTGTATTTTAAGTGTTATAATCTTGGATTTAGTCGATGTTCACTTCAGACATTGCACCAACGGCCAAGTCTGAGTGATAGAAGCAGAGAAGAAAATAGTCATATATTGCAATTGATGTCTTCATTGCATTATTGACCAATGTCAGCAGCATTGCAAAATTCTGAGAATACGCTGCTTTAATTTACGTAGTGAATATGGTTGGAGTTCTGTAATTTTGATGCGCTTCATGTACGTCATCTCTGTACTTGAGCTGATGAAGCAAACTTTTAGCAAAAAAAAGGGAATTAAAATATTTGCTTCTCCTAAAACATTAAATTACTTTTATTTACACTGCTATCCTAAAGAAGTATGCTCTCCATTTTCTGTCTTGCCTGCAACTGGATTGTAAAAAAAAAAAAAAAATTGACACGCATTGCTGTGTTGATGCTTCCAGGTTCTCAAGCAGCTCCCGGCCAAAGAAGAAAAGATCGAGTTCTGCTCCATGAGCGAGAAACAGCAGGTTCTCTACGAAGCGCTGCTAAAGAAACTAAAGAGCACCACTAATGGAGAGAGTAAGACTCATTTCAACTGCAGGCTCCCTGTTGTGTGTCTGGGCTTTATTAATAACATAATGAACTACAAACATCTCTTCTTTTAGAGCGTGAGCTGTGCAATGTGATGATGCAGCTGAGGAAGATGGCCAACCATCCTCTTCTTCACAGACAGTACTACACCACAGAAAAGCTTCAGGCTATGAGCCAACTTATGCTCAAGGTCTGTCCTGATACTTTCCTGGAGCTCACCTTTGATTTCTTTTTTCTTCTTAAAACTAAAACTATGAACCTTAAATAATTCTGCTGTTGTAATGTGTTAAGGAAATGCATAAGTCTTACCTAAGGTGAAACACTGAGTCAGCCAAGAACAAATCAAAATGCATTTTGATTATTACTTTATTAAGAAATTAAGCAAAGAATATGAGCAGTGACTCCCCTGGCTAGTCCAGGGAAGTGAAGAAAAGATGAAGGTACATTGCTTTTTAATATTCACCAGCACCTCTTACAGAGATGGGAGGAAAAGGGAGTTTTCTTCACAACTCTGGTATTTGCACCTGCAGACCGTCACCCTGGATGGTTCAAACCCAGTTCAGAAATACCCTTTATTATGCGTTTCCAGCAAGCTGACTCCAACATGAAGGCTGCTTTATAGTTAAAATTGATTGCTTGATTGAAACAAAACAAAATTTTGACATAACAAATGTTCTTAGCTTTACTCCCCTGAAGTTGAGATGCCTGTAAATATCCACCTTCGTTTGATCGATGTTTCGTTTTGTATCATCTTGTTTTCCTCCCACTGTTATTTTCTTTCTTTTCTCCTCAGGAGCCGACCCACCACGACGCCAGTGCTGCTCTGATTCAGGAAGACATGGAGGTGATGTCAGATTTCGAGCTCCATCGTCTGTGTCAGCAGTATTCCTCTATCGGCTCCTTCCAGCTCGACACCAGTCTCCTTCTCGACTCTGGGAAATTCCTCCACCTAAAAGAGCTGCTGGCCTCTCTAAGAAGCCAGGTCGCTACTGCTGAACTGTTTCTGTGACGCATAACCGAGAACATTCAATCTTTATTTACACTGAAGATTTGAGCTTTTCTCTCATTCTGCAGGGAGACAGAGTGGTGCTATTCAGTCAGTTTACTATGATGTTGGACATTGTGGAAGTCCTCCTGAAACATCAACAGCATCGTTACGTCAGACTGGATGGATCCACTCCTATCGCCGACAGGTCAGGGATATTTGTTTATGTTTTAATACTGACAACTCCTCGCCTGTGACCAGCATGATATGAAGCTGATGATGAAGCTTCTGAGAAATACACAATGGGAAAGGCTCTCTGCTGTGTGATAAGTTGTTATTCTCCCCCATGAATGTTATCAGAACATTCAGTGATGGACCTTGTGGTGCCGCAGTTTGGATGTATTTTCACACACCGACTCCGACCTTGATCTCTTAAATCCAAATACTATTCACATCGTACTACAACTATCCACTTATCCCTCTTTAAAGTATCCTTTTTTTTCACCTCAACAAATATATTGTCTAATCAAAATCCTGCAAAAAATGCCTGATGCAATTCTGCACCTGGAAGCTTCATTGTCCTCCATTGATAAACAGGTAATATCTTAAGATATTAGAACATAATGGGAAAACTTAAATTCAGTGCAGTAAAACTTTTGTTTTTATAAAGTCATAATCAAGTGTTTATATTTTTTGTTGTTTTTGATTATTAGAATTTATGAGGTATGAAAATCCAAAATACCCGTTTAATGTTAAACACAGCCTGCTGCTTGAGAATCCTTTTGCACAAATTAGTGCATCGTTGCAGCGAGGCATCGAGGCGATCAGCCGGTGGACTGGCTGAAATGTTAAAGAAATGTTAAAGAAGATACTAATAATTGTCTTCTTTTTATAGTTTCATTATTTCTCATAGTACTAAAAGTTCAATATTGCCCTTTTCAGTTGGAAAAATATACTGTGGACCAAAGTCTGAAGTCTTTTAAAAATCAGTGTTAAAATTGATAATTAACCTCTAAGATAACTTCAAAGTAACTTTCAAGTTTGTTGTTGTTGAAAGATTTATCTAATGAAGATGAACATGCAGGATGTTAGCTCAGGATTTTGCTAAATAAATCCCTGCATTAAGGTGTTCTTCTAAACACTGCAGTATCTTCTAACTGCTCATAATTTCTCTCCTGCAGGATTGTTTTGATTGACGAGTACAACACAGACCCAGACATATTTGTGTTCCTGTTATCGACGCGTGCCGGAGGGCTCGGCATCAACCTCACCTCTGCCAACGTTGTCATCCTGCACGACATCGACTACAACCCCTACAACGACAAACAGGCAGAGGATAGATGTCACCGCGTGGGCCAGACCAGGTTAGAATGACACATCGTTTCTATCTGGTCGTACATCAACCCGGTTACTGAAGAAGAAGAATTTATTTATTGGGTGATTTACATCTTTGTGACTGGCAGGACTGTACAGGTGATAAAGCTGATCAGTAAGGACAGCATAGAGGACTGCATCCTGCAGCTCGGTCAGAAGAAGCTAAAGCTGGAACAGGACATGACTGCTGCTGACCAAGGTAAGGGACTCTGTGCAAATAGATGACGTAATCGCTTTGTTTCTGCAATACTTCGGTGCAACAGTTAAGGAGAATGCACTTAACTTGAAAATGCATTTTAGAATAAGCAAGACTGTAATTTGTGATAACACCAGAAGCTTTGACGCAACATTTTACAGTTTTTCTTGACATTACTACAATATTTTCACCATTATGGTGTGAAATAGATATTTGATATAGGAGATATATATATTTATTAGGTACTCTGTTAATTTGTGGGTTGCTGAATTGCTTATGAATTGTTCTATAGATGATGAAGGAAGCATTCCTGAAGATATGGCCTCTTTACTCAAAGCCTCTCTGGGACTGTGAAGAACATCAGCCTTGAAACTCGACTGAACTGATGAAGACTTGTGACTGTATGCAGGCTGCTGCCAACAATATTCTGCCTTGAAACAAGCTGTAGCACGGTAACTGTGCCTAAATCACAAATTTTACCTGCTCTGTTTCCCCCCCAACATATGAACTGCCTTTTTGTTTCCAGACTCTGTACAGGTTTTGCTGGGTCAGCCAGCTGTAGAAGTCACACAAAGATATACAAATATGTATGTCTTTGTGTGTAGAAGTCACACAAGGGTTCAGTATTACAAGGGAAGCAAAAATGAATCTTCATTTCACATGTCATGCTCATAATTATTCATATATTTTGGTTTGAGTTTCTGTTTAAAGTACACTTGCCAAAAGTTTTAAAATAGAATCATTTTGAAAGTATGCTGCATGCGAAAAGTACCTTCAGGTAAGAGACTCCAATACTTTCACAAGGCAGCTGTTCGTGTACCGTATTTGGGGCCAATGCATTGTAAATGTACAGGTGTTACTGTAAAAGTTCTTTCCTAAGTCCTTTGTATGTTTTAAGGTTCATGTTTGAACTTACAATAAATATTGGAATAAATATCAGTATTTTGGAGTCATTAAAATTTAGTTGAAGGAATGTTTTCTTTTCCACCTTATTGTTAAAATTGTGATGCTTTGTCTAAATTCAACTCAAGTCGGCTTTCTACAACGTAACCAAACTCTCACAGAATAAATACGGATATATAGACATTACACTTCAGACGGGACAATGCAGCTGGTCTCTTTCCTTCACACTGCGCAAACGCGCAGCAACAAATCCTAAGCGATGTGGAACTATAACGCACTGAGTGAATGGGGAAGTTTGCGTGTTGCGGCGGAAAATTGAAGCACGTCAAAATGCATCAACACAACGAAGCTAATACGACATAAAAACAAAGCCATACTTGACGGAGATTGGCTACATCGAGGCTCACTGCAGTAAAAAAGACATACGGAGCGATCAGATAGCAGGTAAAGCAGCGCACAGCTACAAACACACACCCGGATTAGCATGACGGTCAGAAAGCTAAACAAATAACCCGCAAAATTATTTAAGTCTTCGTGCTGCGATGTAAGACTCTGGTTCTGCTCTCGCTGTTGAACCGCTGCTACGCTACAGGTAGTAATATTTGACAGACGGAGCTTCGCTTCTGCTCCACCTGGTAGTGACTCTCACACCGAACCTCTGCTTAAAGCTACAGCATCTAACATGAGACAGATAATCTCTAAAAAAAATAATCGATTTCCTCCCTGATCTGCATAATTACTCCGCTCAGTCAGAAACGGCCAATCAGAGCTAGCAGTAATCAGCTAGCCGCCATGCTAACAAGACGTTTTCATTCAGTAACTGGATTGTTTATTGTAGCATCTAACATGAGACAGATAATCTCTAAAAAAAATAATCGATTTCCTCCCTGATCTGCATAATTACTCCGCTCAGTCAGAAACGGCCAATCAGAGCTAGCAGTAATCAGCTAGCCGCCATGCTAACAAGACGTTTTCATTCAGTAACTGGATTGTTTATTGTATGGAACCTGTTTTTGCCTTTGAATGTTAAGTTTTATACTTGAATTTTTTTGGCAATGTTGAGAGGTTTTATTTTGGATTATTTGCATTATTTAGCCTCTTCAGAGCCTTCATATGTTATCAGTCTGTTAAAGATAGTATTACCAATAGCAGTACAATTTGCACAATGCCTGTTTTGTTTTGTTTTCTTCTTGAAAAAAGTTATTAAAAACAAGTTTTTGTCTAAATTAAGGTGAATTTATGGTTCCTTTTTCCACATAATGTAACCGGTAGTGTTTATGATAAAAATAATAATAATAATAATAATTATGTGATCGGTATCGGTGATCGGTATCGGTGATCAGCCCTCATGGGTGATCGGTATCGGGAGGAAAAAACCTGATCGGCACATCTCTAGTATTTACCATCTTTATCAACTCCACTGCTATGGCTTGTGAACAAAGGTAACTATGTCGTTTGATATATGATCTAAAAAAGAGGAATGAAGATGACTACAGAGAAATGGAATTCTAGTAATTTCTATTTCTGCCACAGGGTGGCCACATTTGCTAAGTTTTCAGTTGTGCTGCTCAAATGTCTACCTGTAGATCAAGTCAATATAATTTTATGTAATTTAATATATAATGGGCAAAAATATTTAGTGTTTTTTAAATTAATTTCTACATTTTATAATTTATTTCCCATCTAGAACTATGCAAGGCAGGCAAAATGTGAAGGACAGACAGCATATGAAGGAGGCTGCATGATTAACATATAGTCCAATGTTAAGAAAAAAAGATGGTCACTGAATAGAGGAATATAATATATTTAGACAAGAGTAGAATGACTGGGGAAAAAATTTACAAATAATTGTGCAATAAAGGATTCTGACACTTGATAAATTGCTTCTGTGTATTTTAACAAGAATTTACTTGCAACTTAAAACAATAAATGCTTTAGGTGATCAGAAATGGTAAAAGAAAACCCTGAAGTCTCTTACTATGTGTGTCCATGCAAATTACTACCTATAGAATACATTTAGAAGTACTCTGAAAACTACACAGTGAAATGTTAAATATTTAACACCTCATTTACTCAGCATGTGGAGAATATCGACCACATCTAAACCCTGTCATGTGCATTGCAGCTAATGGCAAAGATAAAATAGAGGACTCCTTTGTGCAGCTGACAGCTTAAAAAGTGAGTTCCTCTCTCAGTATAGATGATGGATAGCTCTGCATTGTCACTGTAAAGAACGTCCTTATCCCAGACTTCAAGCATCAACTCATGGCCCAGCTTGATGAGCCAAAATAATGTGATATTCCAACTGGGTCATTGTTGTCCATCACAGTCTTGGTCTCCTACACACGTGCTCTGCACAAAAAACAAAACCAAGGACTCCTCTTTGCATTTTGCAGAATATTTGATTCTGTTGCCAACCTAAAAAAAACCCAGATATTTTTTGTATATTATAATAAAAAGAATTCCATCTTTTTTGTTGAAAAGTTTATTTTTGTATGAATATACTCTAGAATACATTGCATAAAATAAATTTTTATAAAACAGGAAATCAATTCTTATGACATGCCACAAAAAGATCCCTTTTTCACCTATAATAAAACATACACTTAGGTAATATGTGTTTTACCTAAATGTTAACATATATGTTCATAATGAGTAAAGCAGGATATACAAAGGTAATATATAAGCAAGACTACACATTAAATGAGTTATATATTTGTGCAGCTTGGAGCTGAGGGTCACCATAAAGTTTGAAAATGAGCTTTGGTGTCTAAAGAAAATAATTTTGTTTTTAAAGGTTGATTTGTCATAAAATAACATGTTCCTCAAAAAACACCATCATCATATGTTGCTGAATATGTATTACACACATACCTATACAAAACATTAATGTATTAAGTTTTATGTGTCCAATTTACTCTGGTGGAAAAAGCTAAATTTCTAGCATCCTTTTTATATGTGAAAACACAATGCTCTCTTTTTGTTGCATGACTTTAAGTTTCATCTTCTTGTGTCTCCCTCCCAACCTGCTCACATATTTCCACATAACCGCTGGACCTTAATCCAGAGTACCTCCTCCTTTTCTTAGCCAAGATCACTACCACTATCACCACCATTCCTATCAAACCTATTGCTCCAATTGCCACGCCTGCTATTTTTCCCTTTGACATCTGATTGAGTTCTGGGTTAAACCTTTGCTGGTTTAACCCAGAACTTTGAAGCTTTTGCATTTCCTCTGGATTCACAAGTTTCCACCCTTTACTGGGCCCCGTCCTGACCCAGCTCTTATCTCCTTCAGTCATCACCATCATTGTGTTGGTGGTCTGCATTTTTACGAGAGGACGTTTGGTGAATGGAGGAAGACGGATTGGGTTCAGCTCACCCTCTGTAAACAGTCCAGACTGGACGCAGTAAAGAATTTCACAGCCATCGCTAACCGTGGCGAGGTGCTGGCTGAATTTGGGAGGGCATCTACTTTGGTTTTTAGCCAGCGGGTTACCAGACTCGCAGCTGAAGAGACCTCCAAATGGGACGGAGTATCTGGTGCCAGTCTCATAGTCGTCACTCATGCAGATCATTTGGCCATCTGATAGAAACTTCACTGGAATGAAGTTTGTAGGGCAGCTTTTGGACTTGGTGATGGGGTTCTGGAAAGAGGGGCCATAGATTCCTCCAAACAGATACCCTGAGTAATCTGGAGCTTTTCCATTCACAGAGCACCAGTAGGTATCTATACGAGCAGAGCGAACACGATATACATCACTGCAAACAGTCTTATCACAACTAAAAAACCACCAACATGATTCACTTTCTGTATGGCACTCATATGAATTGTAACCCTGCTGTCTCACTTCTGATCGCAGTAAAGTTGGAGTGTAAGGTGGGCGACAGGAGAAGTCACCTGTCTGTATGTTCTTTTGGGCCAGTGTATCACAGAGTGGATAAGCATCATAGGTGAGTTTAGTACATACTTGGTAAACTCCTCCAAAACTAAGGTTGGTGGCTGGACCCTCACAAGAGTTGTCATCAACATTGGCCTGAAAGTTGAAGTTCTTGGAAGTAATGTCCACACAACCAGGGCGCGTGTTGACCTTGTAATACAGCCCAATAGCCTTATTCACTCGACGAGCCACTTTGCCGACTGTAGGTTCTGGCAGATCAGGGAAAGTGTTTGTGTTTATGAAATAGTGGAGGGGAGATCCAAATCTGTCAATGGCAACCAGATTATTCCTGGTACTTTCTTGCCACTTCTGCAAAGTGATTCCAGGATAAAACGGTATGCCCCCGTGGCTTTGGATGAGAGAGTACTGAATGTTAGACTGATATTTTTGAAGTAATGAGCTTTGTTGGCTAAATTGACTACTAATATCAAATTTGAGTTTGTCAAAAAAGTTTAACCCGGCCTGAGCTTTAATAGTGGAGCTATCTGACTCATTATCGCTCATAAAATGGAGATAGTCTTCCTGTACCAAAGAAGCTCCTGCATCTACACTGGTGATAACATGGGTTCCATAGTCCAGCACCATCTTCTCTGAGAGATAATCTGCATTCCTCGTCTGATTATTTTCAATTGCATCTGCAATTTCCTTGACTTGCTGAACAAAACGGAGATCCAGTGTGAAGTCCGGGTAAGCTTTCACTGTGTAGACCAAATCACGAACCTTTTAAAAGGCAAGAAAAAATAAAATTAGGATATTTCAAATTATTTTTGATTTTGCAAAGATAGTATTTAATTTTTTTGTTTGTGTAAATGAACCAGTTTTATAACTCGAATAATTTAGCAATCCACATATAAAACCAACATAAAATGCATTGTGCAGCATTTTACAAAATAATTTTTAATCAGTTGAATTTTAATTATTCCAGAAAGAAATATAAGTTCTCTCCATCATAATTCCTAGTGATGGGCTTCACAAGATGTAGGTATTCATTTTCTAGTTGTAGAAAAATATTTTGACATGATTGCATCACATCAGAATGACAATTTTTCCTTAAGCTGTTTTCCTGGAACTGTAAGTTGTTTCTCCGCCATTAGCATACTGAGCAGCGGTTGATTGACAGTTCTAAGACCCTCCTCCTGGCTCTGATGTAGTTTTTGACTGGGAGCGTGCATTTCTTCCATCAGAAGAAATGCATACTTTTGGAAGAGGTGGAGGAGAGATCTTTTCCCAGATCGTCTGTAGCATATTATACTGTCTGGACATAGACAGTTTTAACAAATATATATATATAAAAAAACATTTTTCATTAAAGTTACATATCCCAAATTTAACCAACATAACATCACAGTAATTTCTACATCATTTCTCTTGAAGGAGAAAGGAGGAGGAATTTGCTTATTATGTTAAGTTTCCCATAAGATTAACTGCACAAACCCAGCGACATGCTCACGCTTGTGTTGGCTCAGGGAGGTGGAGTACAGCAACATCTGGAAGTTTCTTCAGTAACATAAAGTTACTTTGTACAAGAATATTTACATTTAATCGGGACAAACCAAATGTATTCCACAGTTTGAGGAAGAAACACAGGTGCTGCGCACAGAGGCTAAGATATAATATCACTGCATCAAACACTTGGTGCACTCTGAATGAGAAGAAAAACAAGTGGTTTTTCTTTTTATACTACGATTTCATTTCGCTTGGCCAAAGCTTAAATACCAATCCACACAGTGTTGATATTTTGATACGTTTGCTATTTCTTGACATTTGTTTTTGTTGTTTTTTTATATTTGTTGCTTGAATTTGGTAGTGGTCAATAGCTGCATTATGTTAGCTCCTAAAAATCTTCAAATTTAAATTATTATTCAACCATTTTTGTTGGGCACGTGAATTCATGTGACAAGGAAATCATCTCTACAGTCTTTACCAGCTTGTAAAATTGTTTATTATAATCTCAATAGCACTAAAACATGACCCATAGAATTCAACATGCCATTTTTGCATAAAAAAAGTAAAACAAAACTTAAGTGTATAAGTATACAAATTACTACTAATTAATACCTTGTGTTTACCTTAACCAAATTGTTTTTTACTGAGGTTGCAATGGATCAAAGACGACCTTGGAATTGGTGTGTGCAGTTATTGGTAACAATTAATGTTGCTTGTGCTGCTGGCAGTACTCGTTTTTAAAATGTCTATTTTTTCAATGACCACCCTGTTTTAACCTTTTGCTTTCTTGTAATAAACATCACAGAAAAGCTTTCCTAGAATATTATGGACATAACTTCAGGCCATATCTCCCACTCCTAAAATTTCATTTTTAACATGGTTAAAAATGAAAACTTACCTGAACCCTGGCTGTAGTAGCCAAGTCTTTAACCTGATGGGTTTTCATCCTTTTGTTCTCCTCAGAATATTTGCCATTCAGTATCTTCAGGTATGATATTTCGTTATTAATGGTATGAGATGTGGTGCTTTTTTCTTCCAGCCAAGAACTAATTAACTCAGAATTGGTCTCCACGCCTGTCTCCTTCTGCGGGATGACAAACACCTCGTCTGGGATGAGGTAGAGCCTGTCCTCGGTCGTTTGACACTCAAAGTAGCTGAGATTCATCACTCGGCCCATGTCCATGTTCCGGAGATTATCCCAGCCTCCTCCAGGGAGGACTTCCAGTGCTGTGATGGAAAGGTTGGTGGAGACCTGACATCGTCTGAGCCAGTTTGTCGGACGGGGGAGAGGACTTGAAGAACAGATTTTCAGACAAAAAAGGACAAACACAAAGGCAGTGACTGTCTTCATGATGCTTCTGCCACATATAGGGATTGAGGGAACTTTATATTCAAGTCAATACCCGCCTCCTGAATTGTAAGGTATCATATTACCATAAGGAACAAAAGAGTTGGCTTGCTTACTTTCATTTGTGTTTATGCTTGCCTGTTTGACTTAGTTTTTCACACTACAGTACACCCGCTTGTCAAGTTTAAAGAAAGTAGCTGTTGAAACAGATTTTTTTTCCCTGGGTGTTCACTTGACATTGTTACACTACAGGTTGTTGTCCCTTATTCTTTACAGGATTGCCTTTACGATTGATTTTTGTATTAATTTAACATAGCTGAAATAGATGATTAGTCATGCCAATTTGTTTACCTTGACCATGCTCAAAACAATCGTAGATGACAGATGCATTGTTTTTGAGTTAATAGTCAATTAATAGGGTAGGTAAACAGAAAGGAAAATATGTATTCTCACTGCTTATTACTTGTTATATATTTTTTTTCAAATCCACAATTAAGCAAATTACTCTATGTAATTACTTAAACAAATCCATATTAAAAAATCTATACAAAAATTTTAAAATACACTAAAGCAAATATTTTAGACTTGAGCTATGGATATTCACAATGACAACAGATTTTTCATAAAAAGACAATATATTTTTGGAGTTTGGCAGTTGCTCCCTGTAGATTGCTGTAAAAAAAAATCATTCAGCATAGGCTATACATAATTGGAACCCCCTGAACAAAATATTTCTAGAGTTTGGTTGTTGTTGCTGTTTTACAGCCTATACTGTAATATGATACCTGTAAGGTAATATGATTACCTATAAGGTAAGGAATCTTATTACCTGGAAGGTAATATGATACCTTACAGCACAAAACACTTGTTATCGAATCTGGATGCTTTTTCAGTTTTTACAGCCTATGCTGTAAAAAGATCCAGCATAGGCTGTAATGGGAACTTGCCTGAACATGTTGAATTCCTGTCACTGTCTGGTGTTTAGGTTTAGGTTTTCATTTTTTCATTTTTTTTAATAGTCTGGGTTCATTACTACTAGAGAAAGCTTTCCATATGTCTTTGTTAATTTCTTTATTCTTATTATTTTTTGTGCTTTGTTCTCTTTGTATTTTGCCCCATGTCACTCCAACTCCCACCCCTAGCTCAGACTCCCTGAATCTGAACTTTTATCTAACACCATTCTTCACTTCTCATTCAGAAATTAGCTCTCTGGGTTTCATTATTTGTAGCTGGTTCTTCCAGCTATCAACCTCTCTGCCTGGGCTTCTTGTCTGAATCTCCCCATTCAGGTTCTATAAGTTTTTTTTGTTCACAATAATATTTTCACTATGCTCATTTGAAGTTTGTATCTGCATTTTATTTCAGCCCTATCTTTGACCTCAAAAAATGGTTTTTAATTAAATAAATCATGGACAATTTTGGAGAAACTCTCTTTTTTATGTACCAACAAAAGCATAAAGCATTTAGCAAAACTTTTACATAAAAAAAACATTGGATTCCAGTCTCGTATTGTTAATTATTTTATAGCCATTGCTCCCTCTTGGCTAGGACTCCCTTGAAAAGGAGGTTTATAAGCTCAGTGGGAGTTTCTTGGTTAAACATTGTTAAATAAAATGGAATCAGTATGTTTTAAAAGCAAGTTTTATAACTTCATGTAAACGGAACTGTCAATCTGTTGTATCAACCTTACAGACCACTCAGGTTTTCTGGTTCAAGTTGACTGCTTCCTCAGAATCAAAATTTGGAGAAGCAGCATTTAGTTTCTGTGCTCTGATCTGGAACAAGCTTCCAGAAAAATTGATGATGCAGATACAGGCTTCCTTTAAGTCAAGGCCAAATGACCATTATTTTAGAGCTACTTTTGATTAGCTCTAAACAGGAAAACAGATCAAAACTGGAAAACAGATCAACTCTGCTCTGAATTACAACTTTTTTAATATTAATTGCTCATGACTTTCTGTACTTTTCTATATTTTGTGATGTGTCTGTTTTGTATGTAATCAGATTCTCTTGGTTACGTCCTGCGTCCCAATATTGAGCCCACAAGCAGCAAAATGAGTAAGAAACGGATCAGATGTTATAGTTTTTCTCACGCAAAGCACTTTGAAATGCGTTGTTTTTGAAATGTTCTATACAGCTTGAGATAAAGCTGTTGGGGCATGCCTCTGCTGAGACTGTTCATGTTTGTTTGTTGAGACATGCCCTAACCGTCTTAACATTCTCAACCTTAGCGGATGTCACAACTAGCAAATACAGTATTCATGCAAGTTCTTGTTTATTTATTGTGAGCTAATAATAAGCTGTGAGGCAGCTTGTTATTTTTGTTTCAAATAAAAATAGAAAATCCATTTTCATTTAAAAACGAAAGACCGAACCATACACAGATTGTGTGGTCCATAAAAAGTTCTGTCCATTTTGATCTGCAGTTCTGTGCATTTTTAAATCGTTCACTCTTAGTCCCTCTTATTCAAGAAGAGCTACCATAACTATGCAGATGATATACAGGTCTACATCACGATGTCACCAGGTGACTCTGAACTCATCCAAGCACAGAACAGATGCTTAGAACAGATAAATGTGTGGATGTGCCATAAGTTTTCAAGCTGAACAGAAACAAAACTGAAGTTATTATCTTTGGAACGATTATTACAGCTAGAAACCAGCGATCAGGCCTAAAATCTGGGAGTAGTGATGGACTCAGACCTGAACCTTCAGAGCCACATAAAGACAGTTACAACGTCGGCCTTCTATCACCTGAAAAACATTTCCAAGATTAGAGGACTAATATCTCAGTGGGATCTAGAAAAACTCATCCATGATGTTTCTCTTTAGTCGCATCGATTACTGCAACAGTGTCTTCACAGGTCTGCCTAAAAAAAATCAGCCAGCTGGAACTGATCCAAAATGCTGCAACTCGCATTATGACTAAAACAAGGAACATAGAGTATATCACCCCTCTACTAAAGTCCCTACACTGGCTCTCGTTAGCTCAGAATAGACGTTAAAATACTGTTATTAGTTTATAAATCATTGAACCGCTTAGCACCACAATTCATTAAAGATCTGCTGGTGTTGCAATAAACTTCCAGACCACTTGGTCTGCTCTGCATCCCCAGAACCAAACGGGGAGAAGCACATTCAACTTCACACCACAAATCTGGAAGAAACTTCCAGAAAACTGCTAAACAGCTAAGACACTGAGTTCCTTTAAACCTAGACTAAAATCCCTCCTGCTTAGAGTTGGTTTTGAAACATCATAAGTGAAACATTGGTCACCATATTTCATGTGTATAATTTTGGAGATGACACTCATCAAAACCTAATTGTTAACCTGTCTGTCACTAGAGGACCCAAATTTGGGTCCTCTCATGACAGGGGTGTCAAACTCCAGTCCTCAAGGGCCTCTGTCCTGCAACTTTTAGATGTGCCTCTGCTGCACCACACCTGAAAAGAATAATTAGGTCATTAGCAAGGCTCAGGAGAACCGATCTACACAGGGAGGAGGTAATTAAGCCATTTCATTCCACTGTTTTTTACCTGTGGCACATCTAAACACTGCAGGACAGCGGCCCTTGAGGACTGGAGTTTGACACCCCTGTTGTGAATGACAACCTGAGACCAACAGGTTGCTGACTGTATAGTGTTTTCCTAATAATTTTGTAATTTTGTGTTTTCCATTATGAAAAGCATTTTGAACTGCCTTGCTGATGAAATGTGCTATACAAGCGTATTGGAAAAAAGCAAAGACGTTCCTGGAGTGGCGGGAAAAGGCTGGTTAGGCATTCACATCCTGTTTTTATTTGACTTTGGCAACTCTTACACACACAGGCATAGCAAACATATATTGATGTTTTCCAATTCTGAAAATGTTCAAGTGCTTTAGAAATGTTCAACATATTAAAGATAAAATTATTTTAACCTTAAGATCATTCTTATTTGGACACATTTATAATACAGATTATATTTTGACCTGGAGAAACACACAAAGACAAAGCAATAATAGAGCTAATAAGGTTAGCTCTATTGACAAAATTACATTTTTGGCACTTAGACTCTGAATTAATAACTTCAATGTGCATCTTAGAATGAGGATTAGAGATAGTTGTATGTCTTACAGGCTTACATGGATCACAAATCCAGTACTGCATACGCACAGGTATTTTAAGACTTATTTTCTCGCCATAATTTTTTTTCACATATCTGCCTGAGTCGCGAGAGCCCTCTTGTGGTGTTGAAGTGTAAGTGTCCACACTTTTGTCTACTTCACATTCCCTCTTTTCAGGAATTGATATTTGTTCATAATATTCTTCTGTGGGCTCATTAGTCTCATATTTCTTTACACGTATCATATTCTGATAACAAATTCCTCACTTAAGACCGATAACTTTCCCCTCTTTTTTCTGTTGAAAAAAAGTCCTGTCTGAATGCAGCCTGTGGTTGGATGTTCTGTACCACGATACGCAGTAACATATTTCCTCAGCTCACATTTCCAGTGTGAACCCACAGCTTATGTGATCCTGATATTCTCATCAGGATCAAATGCAAATGCAAAATTGCCATTTGACTTCTACATTAGCTTGAACCCATGCAGCTCTAATGAGTACATTAGAGCAGCTCCCAATCTTGAGACCCTTGAGGAGGGTCTCAAGATAATCTACACCAATTTAATTTAAAATAATTTAAGATATACCATAAGGAATTTAGAGTTTTATTTTATTTTATTTTTTTTATAAATTTTGAAGTTGATTTCACAGCTAGCACTTGTACAATGCAGGTGAAAGGTTAAGTGCAGAAAGCTTATGAAGGAGGCTGAGTGATTAACATATAGCATCATGTTAAAAACAAGGTCCTGAATAGAGATTTACTTTTACTTAGACTACCAATGATATATACAACTTTTTACAAATTAAAAAAGTTAATAGGTCAATAGGTGATTAAAAATGGTTTAAGAAAGCCCTGAAGTCTCTTACTATCTGTCTGAGTGCCAATTACTACCTAGAACATAGGTTAGAAGTACTCTTTGAAAAACGAAGAACTAGACACTGAGAGGCTAAATACTTATTTACTCAGCATGTGGAGAATATCGGCCACATCTAAACCCTGTCAAATGTGCGTCGCAGCTAATGGCGTAGGTAAAATAGAGAACTCCTTTACGCAGCTGACAGCTTAAAGAGTGAGTTCCTTTCTCAGGAAAGACGATGCATATTCCTGCCATGTCATTGTAAAGAACGTCCCTATCCCAGACTTCGAACCTCAACTCCTGACCCAGCTCCACTGAGCCAAAGTCATATGTGGCGTTCCAGACTGGGTCGTTGTTGTCCATCACAGTCTCTGTCTCCTCATACATGCCGCTGTAGAAGATCTTCACGTATGCATCCGTTTTTGTGAAGGTGTCGGCCCTCAATCCTGCAGCTCTGTGGATTTCCAGACTCAGAGTTCCTCTGCCGGCCCGTAAAGGACAGCAGTTGTGATCCAGGTTGGGAGTCGGGGAGCAGTTCTTTGGGCCAAGCTGCTCCTCTTCCAGCTGGTTCTCATTTATGTACTGTGTGATCATACTTCTCAGATTTTCACTGATCTGATTGTCCTCCACCAAATGATGCAGAGGAAAGATGGCGTAGGAAACCACGTCTGGGTTGTTGTGGAGGCTGTTCATCCAGCTGTGGTATGCCTCCGAGGGGTCTTGCTGGTAGAGAATGTCAGGGAAATACTGCTCTCCTCCTATCACCTCA
The DNA here is from genome assembly GCF_051168715.1 of Poecilia mexicana. NCBI lineage: Eukaryota > Metazoa > Chordata > Actinopteri > Cyprinodontiformes > Poeciliidae > Poecilia > Poecilia mexicana. Next base: position 13,248,735 of record NW_028263378.1, on the reverse strand, counting down.
ATCTTGTGCGTCATGAAGCCCTGGTAGAAGCCCATGCTCATGTTACCCTTCAGAAGATTGTCACACTTGTTGGAGAAAGTTGCATTAGCGGGAAGAAAACCAAGAGCCATCCGGAGTTCAAGATTCAGGCAGTTCTTGATCTCTGACTCCGAGAAGCCCTTCAGTGTGGCCAGACAAGTCCTGAAAGCAGTGATCCGCCTCACCTTACCCCCAAGCTGCACCTAGAAACAAAAAGTAAATGAAACATAGGACTTTAAACGGTAGATTTAGCTTTACTTGAGCACAGGACTGTTTGAGCAATGGGAGGGATTTTTTGCATTTGTACAAGAATAAAGACGCTATAAACCTGGTGTATGTAATGCGTTCCATAGGTGTCTATGAGGCGTCTGTACAGGGCTTTGTTCTGGATTGTGCTTAAGCTCTGTGGGAGTCTCCTCAGATGCTTTGTGAACTCTGAGCTCAGGTGGGGATGATCGGCCAGCCTGTAGCTGTAAGACAATCATCAACATTATGTTCATCTTTCTGCAACAAAGAAAGTTTGCAAGCTTGTATTATTTATGTGAGAGCCTGTTAGTAAACACTTTGTCTTTTCTTAGCTTTTCTAAAAATATTTTCGGATATTTTCTAGATCACAGTTTAAAATAAAACTTTTATGCTTACAACATATCTAGCATATTGTTTTCTCAGTAAAAATGTATGTAGTGAATTATGCAATGCAGTTTAAAGTGCATTTTACTCTCTGGTTGTTGGTAATATTCTTGTAGTAGACAAAACACTGTCAGTGTCATTTCATAATGTCCTTGTTAGACCATGGATTTGGTCAAAACAGTCTGTTATGCCATGCTGATGGCATCCTGAAAACTTCAAAATGTGAAAGAATATTTAACAAGAAGCATATTTTTAAATTTCTGTCAATATGTCAAAATATCTCCCAAATAAATGACCTTACTTTGCAAATGCAGAAATCCAGAAATCTTTTAATATAATGTGACTAATTAACCTTAAATATCTACTAAAACTTTTATCACACTGTTTTTTTTATTTTGTACAATGACTACATGCTTGAACATTTTAGGGACGATAGAGACACAGGACAAAAGTAAGTTTTTAGTCACAATGTCAAAGTAGCCTGCAAAAATAATAGTAACAATTTTTAAAACTGCCCATCTTCATAACTATTAGTTTTTCCAAGTTTTTTCTGAATGGTTGATCAGCACATTATCCAATCAGAGCATGTGATGATGTTGCATCATGTATGGTAGTCTCAAATCAAAGACCAGGAACACAAAAGCATCCACACATCCAAAAGCCAGAACTGACAGTTTTCCAGTTTGAATGAAGTTTCGGGTGAGATAACGAATGTAATGTTTAGATATTCTGTCAGACATCTGAGTGTGGGACAAACACCTCTCTAATCAGTTCCACGACCCACCAAACAGTTTGATATCATGACCAAACATAGGCACACGGAAAAAAGTCGAAGTGGAAGCAAAAAAAGGGAACTCTGTTCCTGTTCTCTTGTGGCTTTTCTGGTGTGAAACGTTGACGTATAAAATGTGTCTCTGAAACTTTCCTAGTTCCTTTCCTCACTTCCTCTCCCCTTTTTCATTAGAATAGATGTAGAAACACAAAAACAAATGTGAAGCATCTTCCGTCTAAATTCTGAGATTTCAGTAGTTTCTTTTTATTTAAATTATTGGGAAAATGACCACACTGTGTTGTTAGCTATTTATTAGTTCCTTATGGATAGTGTTGAACTATTTTGATGCCAAATAATCTGAGAACTACAAATGTTTAATTTTCCCACTTCATATTTGTGATCAATTTCATTCAATAGGACAGTAAGGAACATATTTTCTAATACATTTTACATAGATTATTCAAATTGTGAGACTGACTGATTTATTTATTAAGCTAAATTTTTATCTAAAAATATACATTAGTGCAACCTTCTGTCCATTCCAGGTATATTCTACTTATTTGGTGGATATCTAAAAAAAGAGTTAGTAAATGAAATGACATTAATTCACTCTCTTTTACTAATTAAGAAGTTTTTGGAGAATGGGTGATTGTAGATGGGGCCAAATCTTGCATTGCCCCTGTAAAACTGACCCTGGCCCCTTTACTAAAGACATAATGGTTAATCCTTTTCGTATGGTGGTCCTCACCAGCACAGAAACAGTAACTGATTGGTGTTTTAGACCAAATTTATTGTTTAACCTTAATAGTTTTACCTAAACACTGAATTAATCAAATTAACCTGTTATACTAAATGACCTATATTTCCAGTTTTATAGAGCAAGTTTATTTTTTGTAAGAAACGATGCACTGCATTCAGCCAAAGTAAACCTATTTTTTTTTTCCCCTTACCTGTAATAGGAACAACTGATTTCGTGCATGGCAAACGTAGCTTTGTCCACACTGTGCTGCGAGCGCGCAAACTTGGCCAAATCTGAGCGGCTTCCTCCCAGCACCGCCTGGCCTATTTTCTCCAGGCTCAAACCCAAACCCCAGTTGTTGTTCACCAGCAAGTTGGAGCTACGCAGCAGGGAGTCCACAGAATGGTGGAGTGCACTAGACAGCTGCTTACTGCAGCGACTGAAGAGACGCCAGTCCAACACTGCAGCTGGGAGCCTCTGAATCTAAGCAAAGTGGAAGGAGGAGAAACAAACGATCTGGTCAGACTGAGGAAAAAAACTAAATATTTCTGTTAAAGTGAAGTCATTTTGAGAGGAGTGGAAACAGAAGCTCAAGCTGCAGGTTTTACAGTTATCACCTGCCCGCCTTGGAACCTGTTTGGACACAGTGTGCAGGTACGGTTGTCATCCAGATGAGCTTTGACATTGATGACGTACGCCCCTGTGCGACGCAGCCGCACCACATCGAAACCCTCCCCAGCCAGGTTGTGGCCTGGGACAAAAGGAGCCTTCTCACACTCTGGTCCGGTGCCAATCCGACAACCCAGGACCCTGCAGACTTCCAAAGTAACGGACAGTCTCAACACAAACAGGACAAAGTTTCTCTGCTGGTTTCCTCCTGCTTGCATGGTTACCTAAATGTGACAGAACACAAAAAGGCCAAAGAGACACATATTTGCTGTTAAAAACACTCTCTGTTTCGCGGAGAGACTAAAAGAATTTGTTTGATTTTAGTTTTAGATGAGCTTTAAATCCCTGGTATCACAGGAGCCTGTTGTAAACTGCAGTAATCCTGCCTCAGATGTTGCACAGAAATCATGCACACTCACCTCTTACTCACTTGTTTTTCCTTTTTTGTTCCTACAGATATTTTTCTTCTTTAACACCGGTGGTGACTTTCACTTTGGAATAAACTACTACTTCGGGTTTTCTTCTTTAAGCTTTCCATTCATGGTACATTTGACTAAATGATGAAGTACACGGAAACTAAAATCCTGAAGAGGCAGCTGCAGAGAGCTGTGGCGTCTCTGGCAGGCTGTACTGAAAGCCTGCTGAGTTCAGTCTTCGCTCTGTCCTCTGCATATTGAAAAGGAGGGAGTTTCCAAATGTTTGAACTATCTGTCCAAAGCTCTCCCTTGCCCATCCTTATTTTCCTGCCTCTCTTTCCCTGCAGAATTGCACATTTCCTCTGCATGAGTAGGTTTGTTTTCATGCTCAAGACCCAGTTCTCTAAATCCCAGCCGACCGTGAGCAGTATGTGTGCAGTATGTGGATATGTGGGGGAGGGAGAGATTTTGTGTTGTCATAGCAGAGGAGACCAACACCGATTTAAGGACTTTCCGGGAAATGTGTGTCTGAGTGTGTAGATGCTGCCATGTGTGTATACCGTAGGCTATGTAGTTTTGTGTCTGTTGGACTGGATATGTGTTTGTTTAAAACCTCTGAGCTGCCCTGGTTGTGCACAGCCACAGAGGAAGAAAAAAACCCAAGCACGTCTGTTTACGGATGTCAGTGGAATGTGTGTGGGTTTTCTTCTTGAAGTCAGGAAAGATGAGAACACATTTTACAAAAGGTTTTATACAAGAATAGAAACTCTCGAAAAGACCCATCAGCTAGTCGGTATGTTAATTTGAGCAGCAGCTTCCCGTCAGCCTAATGAACTGCTATGTGCCGCCTCTATAATTGAAGACTTGTTAAAGTGATTCCTTTCATGTGTGATCAATGTCTGTTTGGTTTTGAGAGAGGAGTGTGTATGTTGCTTGCGAGGCTTAAGTTATAGGGTCTTACATATTTTTAAAGATATAAAAATAAACAGAAGCCTCACTGCTGAATGCTGTGTCTTATTCAAAGCAGTTTTGGAACACATATGCACATGTGAGACTGAAACAAATATGCGTTGAATCTGACCCAGAGCCAGAGTCAAATTATAGAAACGCTGCACTAGATGCTACTCCACACAGCCTTGAAGCTTTGAAAAATGTTCTGTACACAATAAAACAGAGCGCCTCCTCTCTAAATCGGATCATTAGAGGAAGTGAGAGACTTTAAAATAAGCTTTAAACTTTAAACAAAGAATGCTTCTGATTAACTCAGATATTAACTCAATATGATCAGTTACTCAGAAACAGCTTCTCCATTGGGTTTGATGTGGCCTCTCGCTGTTGTGGATGTTTTATAAAGATTTTATTTGATCAGATACTTAACATTCATGAGTACAACACGAAACACACACCTACTTTTACTAGTTTTATTTTTTTTTATTATCGCTGTCAAATAAGCAAGCATACATTAAGAGTGTAGTCGTCTTAATGGCAGCGTACAAAAAGTAAGCTCTTAAGCTGGTTTACATATGGCACAAATCAAAAGTAGACCTGAGTTGTTTTAATAATTTTTATGAGCTTTTAACAAAGAAAAATCTAACTAAACACAGCATCAAATCATGCAAAGTATAATAATAATAATAATGATAAACAGTAAACGTGCTTTTTGACATGTGCAGCAGTGGTACTTTACATAGTTTGAAAGTCAGTTTTGGCTTCATCAGTGTGCGCTGCATATTGCAAAGCAAATACAGTTCCCTTTTAAGTTTCACAATTCATAATGCAAAGTTTTATGTGCAAAAAATAATATTCTCTTTCACAAAATAAATCTTTAAATTCGTGAAAAATAGTTTTAAGAATCAAAGGAAAATCACCCGGTCTTAAGCCATTTTTACGCCTCCTCGTGGGTCGTCTCCTCGTGGGTCGTCACCTCGTGGGTCGCCTCCTCGTGGGTCGTCTCCATCTCTGGCTCGTCGGTTATTTTCTGATATCCTGACCTAAACTGAGAGTACCTCCTCCTTCTCCTAAGGATCACTGCCACTATGACCACAAAGGCTATCAAACCCATCACTCCAAATGCCACTCCTGCCTTTTCCCCACTTGACATCTGATTCATTTCTGGGTTGAACTTTCGAATAAGGTCTGGCATTTCGTCAGGTTTGACAAGTTTCCATGATTTAGTGGGCCCCACCCTGACCCAGCTCTTATCTCCTTCTGTCATCACCATCACTGTGTTGGTGGCTTGCATGCTCACAAGAGGAGATTTAGTAAAAGGAGGGAGGATGATTGGTTTCAGGTCACCCCCTGTAAACAGTCCAGACTGGACGCAGTAAAGAATTTCACAGCCATCGCTAACAGTGGCGAGGTGCTGGCTGAATTTGGGAGGGCATCTACGTTGGTTTTTAGCTAGTGGGTTACCAGACTCACAGCTGAAGAGACCTCCAAATGGGACGGAATATCTGGAGCCGGCCTCATAGTCGTCACTCACGCAGATCATTTGGCCATCTGATAGAAACTTCACTGGAATGAAGTTTGCAGGGCAGCTTTTGGACTTGGTGATGGGGTTCTCGAAAGAGGTGCCGTAGATTCCTCCGAACAGATACCCCGAGTTTTCTGGAGCTTTTCCATTGACAGAGCACCAGTACGTATTTATTCGAGCAGAGCGAACACGATAGAGATTTTGACAGTTTTGCCGATGACAAGTCTTCAACCACAGGAATCCACATCTGTGGCTAACATCATAGCAGTAATTTTCTGTGTAACCCTGCTGCCTCACTTCTGATCGTAATAAAGTTGGGGAGTAAGGTGAGCGACAGGAGTAACCACCTGTTGCAATATTTTTCTGGGCAAGGGTTTCGCAAAGTGGATCTGCATCATAGGTAAGTTTTGTACACTGTTGGTAGACTCCTCCAAAACTAAGGTTGGTGGCTGGACCATCACAGGAGTTGTCATCAACATTGGCCTGAAAGTTGAAGTTCTTGGAACCAATGTCCACACAACCAGGGCGGGTGTTGACCTTGTAGTAGCGATCTATTGCCATACTCACTGTACGAGCCACTTTGCCAACAGTAGGCTGTGGCAGATCAGGAAAAGTGTTTGAGTTTATAAAATAGTGGATGGGGAACCCAGAACGATCAATAGCAACCAGATTATTCTTTGTATTTTCTTGCCACTTCTGCAAAGTGATTCCAGGATAAAAAGGTATGCCCCCATGGCTTTGGATGAGGGAGTACTGAATGTTGGACTGATATGTTTTAAGTAATGAGCTTTGTTGGCTGGACTGACTGCTGATATCAAATTTTAGTTTGTCAAAAAAGTTTAACCCGGCCTGAGCTTTAACAGTGGAGGTATCTGAAGAACTGTCTGACACATAGGAGGAACGGAGATAGTCTTCCTGCACCAGAGATGCCCCGGCATCTATACTGGTGATAACATGGGTTCCATAGTCCAGCACCATCTTCTCTGAAAGGTAGTCTGCATTCCTTGTCTGATTGTTTACAATTGCATCAGCAATGTCTTTGACTTGCTGAACAAAGCGGGAATCCAATGTGAAGTCTGGGTAAGCTTTGACGGTGTAGATGAAGTTGCGAACCTGTTGATAGAATTAAATTGTAGATTACATTCAGTTTTGTGATATGTAACTTTTCCTTTATATTTCTATAAATCTGTCCATATGCCCATAATGAAAATAGACAATCATATTTTTTACCCGATAACAAACAATATCATTGTTTTTTCTACAACTGCCTGATAGAGAACACCATGTTGTTTCCCTTTGAGGATTAACCTGCAACACCACTGGTTTAGATCACAACAGATTTATGTTAAACACAGTCAAAGTCTAGAGACCTACGTAACAGAGACCTTGTTGTAGAAAATTATATTTGCTGTTCATAAATGCTCCCAAATCAAATATGACAGATATTAAGCTAAAAAAATGCCAGTATTTAGCTGTGCAAATCTGGTAGAAATCCCAAATAACTTGGTGACGTCTGTGTTTCTCCAAAGTAGCACATAAATATGAATTCCAGCTGCATATTCAGAATTTGATTTGAAAAGATGAAATGTTTAAAAGAACGTTGATCATTCTCCTTTTCACTTCATAATCACACACAGGCTTGTCTATTACGTATATTTTCAGGAATACAAAAATAAAGATCAAGAGGTCTGAAAACTTTTGTACAGATGTCTGAATATTTATAAAAAGTTGTTTTTTTATTTATTTATTTATTTTTTAGCACATGAATGTTTTTAGAGTGTTCAAAATACCTGTACTCTAGCTGTAGTCGAAGAATCCTTGACCTGATGTGATTTCATCCTTGTGTTCTCAGAGGAAAACTTGGCATTCAGAACTGAGTAAAATGATACATCAGCATTTATGGAGTTAGATGTGGTGCTTTTCTGCTCCAGCCAGGAGCTGATTATCTCTGAGTTGGTCTCCACGCCTGTCTCCTTCTGTGGGATGACAAACACCTCATCTGGAATGAGGTAAAGCCCGTCCTCGGTGGTTTGGCACTGGAAGTAGCTGAGGTTCATCACTCGGCCCATGTCCAGGTTCCGGAGGTTGTCCCAGCCTCCTCCTGGCAGGACTTCCAGGGCTGTGAGGGAAATGTTGGTGGAGGCCCGGCATTGTCTGAGCCAGTTGGTCGGACGGCTCACGGGACCGGAGCAGCAGATTTGAAAAAAAGTAAGAGCAATAAGAAGTGTCAGGGCAGACTTCATGATGCCTTTGACTGAAGTGAAATCTGAGGCAACTCTATTGAAGTTCAATTAGTTCCCGCCTCTAATGTGATGATCACATGACTAACAGGAAACACAGAGAGTTGGTTTGTTTTCACTTCCATTTCTCTTAGGTCTTTTTTAATGATTTTTACAGACTGAAAAATACAAGAAAACAAAAGTTTGATCAAATTTTAAAACAACAATAACAATATTATGATTTAAGAATTGCTTATTTTGCAGACATTTGCAATTTCTCATTTATTTGTCCAGAACTTAAACAGCATTTAACCCATATTATAGAAGATTAACTAAAGAGGAAACAAATATCAAGGCTAAATGAACACCACTAACCCCACTCCCCATCACTATTGCAAATGTTTAGCAGATTTACCAGCTGTGCTGTCAACAAAGCAATGAAAAGATTACAGTTTCACTGTGAGAAAAGTTCTGCTCAGTGAAATATAACTATTATAAACAATTACATAAAACTTTTGTCACTGATAAATTGATACAGAATGAAATGAGGAAGAATCCTTAAACTGATGTGCTCTTTTCTGTTTTCTGTGGTTCTCTAAAAAGAGTGATTTTTAAATAAACATAACAGAACAGAAGCAGAACAATCAATACAACAATCTGTTTAATATAATGGGTTTAACGTAAAAACAAATCTCCCTTGCAGGACAGACAGGTTGTTGTTCAAACAATCCAAACATTTGACTGTAAAGGGAGAATAGACTAAAATCTTCTTTATGTGCAGGTTAGAAAATGAAATGGAACCCTTTATCTATATTGATGCTATATCTATATCTTGTGATAAGTATTTATAGTCTTCCTCATTTAAAAAGGGAACAGAAAGTAGATGTTCAAACACAAGATAAGAGGAAATTATGGTCAAGATCACATGAGAGTGCATCAGTGGGAAAGCCTGGTGACTTTCTGAGTCACCACCCAGTCCTTCATGTCTGAACCCGTTTTGGTTCAGGCAAGAGGCTCAGGTAAACTTCCAGGTGTTTGTGAGGAATGACCCACCGAGTTAGCAAACATATTTAGAAAAACACTTCCAGTTTGGCAAGTTTCTGTTATTCCCCTGTCTTTGTTGCAGAAAGATGCTTCACAGCAACAAATTTCAAACCTAGTTGAGAACCTCTCTCTCTCACCCCGTCTCACTTTGCCATCGGTCAAAGCAATACATTTCCATGCCTTGCAAAAGTTTTCCTAAGTTTTGAACATTTCTGCATTCTGTCATGATACAGCAATACATTTTGATGCATTTTACTGTGATCTTTTTTTTTTTTTTTTGATGGACCAGCACAAGGTGATTGTGATGTGGAAAGAACACAGTAAATGGTTTTCAGAATATTTCACACTTAGATGTGAGAAGAGTGTTGCATTAATAATGTACACTCAACAAGCCTCCCCTCCCCATTCCTGAATCAATACTTCACCTCTCACTTGCTGTAGCAGCTACAGCTGCAAATCTTGAGTTAGTAATTTTAAAGTGTTGTGGTTGATTCTCTATTCTACTTAGGTATTGACTTGAGTAGCACATTTTAATTGGTAAATGTCGTACATTTGTACAGTGTTTCATCAAGTCTGAGGACAGATGGAGCAATCATTCAAACCGGGAACCCACCAGTTGCAAGTCTAATCCAACCTCCTGAGCTAACACTGTTATCGTAGAATTAGATAGTTAATCTAAAGGATTCCTTTATAAGTCTGGTCTTGCTGGAAGGTGAACCTCCATCCCAGGTTTTAGACTTTTGTTGCATCTGTACCTCCTCCAGAGTTATCATGGGCCACTTTATTGCTTCCCTGATTTATGCTGTCTTTACTTGGCCTATCATTTTAGGTGGGCACCCATGCTAAGGTGGGTCTGCAATTGTGTCATACTCTTTTCATTTTCTTGAATAGTAATCTGTTGTGTGTTGAAATGTAATATGTTGTCTTATTAGCTAACCCTGTGTTGAGCTTCTTCCCAATTCCGTCCTTGACCTTGCTGATGGATTCAACAATATATGACATCCTAACATACCGTTGAGATTTTTCTTTGAAGGCCTCACTTCTGTACCTAATTGCAACCAGCAGATGGCGACAGTAAACTTTGAGACACTACTCACATAAAGCTTTCTAATTATGAGCTCAGTTTGACAAAAGAATGAAAGAAAAAAAGAAAGAAAGGAACCCCATGCCACGTTCTTTTTTAAAAATCTTTTGCAGTGAAGCTAAAGCTCGTCATAATGTCGAGATAACACGTCTCAACCTGTTTTTTTACGACTGCAACTTATAAACCTGAAGATTATGGTCAAGAACAGTCAAGACCAGTATGTACAGAATGACAATGTTGTGACAACGAGCCATCGTGTTTGGAAAATAAACCTCTTGCCACTTGGCCAGTGGAGCGTTTCTTGGAGTCACACCCTCACTTTAAATCTCCACAAATCTCCTGAATTGCAGATAATTGGGTTCAGACATTATTTTATCTAATTTCTTCAGCTTACCAGCTGAATGTAAAACAGGCTGACATTTGTATCAGGTTACGGCGGAAGGTGTATTCATGAGAACTTTACAAATAAAAGTTAAATATACTAAATATACTGCTTCCATCTGATTCATGTGGGCTTTTGATTTTTAGTGTTTAACAGTGCAGAAAAAGTGCAGCTCCTGAAAATATTAATTATGAGAATTAAGCAAACTCATCTTAAACCCAGCAAGGAAGCCTCTTAAACTGAGGCAAATGAAAGCTATTCTCAGTGAGTCTAATAAACTGTTTTGTTTACTTTTTAAGACAAAATGGTAATACTGCATAATTCTACCTGAACAACACACCTTTGTTATATTACTAAGCAAGTATGTATATAAAGAAACTACATCACACGTCTTAAATAAGAATTTTTCTTTTTTTTTTATTTCCAACAATGCAGTTCAGTCTACAACAGACTGTGACAGATGAGAAAAAGAGAAAAAATAGGAGATGTAAGAAAATAGCAAGTTCAGTAAAGCAAACTTAGTTTTGTTGAATGCATCTTAGTCCACACCAAGTGAAAGCTCAGGAGAAGAGCCTTCTGGTTCCATTGGAGCCCTCACTTCTTGGCTGGCGCCTTGGTCCTTTTAGCCTTGGCCCTCTTCACCTTCTTGGGGCTCTTTGGCTTCTTTGCCTTTTTGGCCGCAGCAGGTTTTTTGGCTTTCTTTGGGCTCTTGGCCTTCCTCTTCTTCTTTGGTGACTTTTTGGTTGCTTTTTTGGTGACCTTCTTTGCCTTCTTCTTGGTCTTTGGCTTCTTCTTCTTCACCACCTTCCTCTTTTTGGGCTTAGGAGGTTTTTTGTTGACCTTTAGGGAGCCCTTGTTCCGGATCAAGACTTTCTTGTTCACCAGACGCTTGATGGCAACAGAGATCCTTGCCTTGTTCTTCACCACATCGTATCCTCCGGCTTTCAAAACCTTCTTCACGGCTGCCAGGGACACGCCACCACGCTGTGCAGAGGCAGACACAGCCTTCAGGATCAGGTCAGACACTGAAGGACCTGACTTCTTCTTGGATTTGGCTTTCTTTTTTGCCGGCAGTGCCCCCGGCAAAGCAATCGCGGGAGAAGACATTGTGGAGCTCCACCTGCAGGTTCAGGTCAGTTGAGGTCAAACACAGGATAGACCGGAGAAATCCTTCTGCTTGTCTGCACCCAAAAGTCAGGCTTTATAAAACCATGATGAGAGCCCTACAGAGGCAGTCCCACCACTACGGCGGGCACCTTCCCCACCCTCTCTGACATGATAAGGATTGTGTTTTCTTCTGCTGGATTTTTCTGTAAAAATATAAAGAAAAGGTTGAATATCTGCATAAATGAATGTTTAAAAATCTGCACATAATGTCTACTGCATATATATTCATCCTTACAGTAGAACTGTTTATATTTCTTGCAATTTTAGTCCTTCTTTAGAAGCTGGCAGTTGTCTGATGTCATTTGAAATGTGGATTTTCTACATTTTCTAAAGTTTATAACCCCTGGATAATAGGTTATAAAAATATACGACTAAAGAGTCTAAAAGTGCCGGATGTTTTTTATGTATTTTCCTAAAAGTTATTTTTTATTTCAGTTTCATTTGCATAATTAATACATTAAAAGATGGCCAAAGAAACACAGTTGCCTCCAGGTTGTATTACAGTGATGATTAGAAAACGTCGAACTTCTTCAGAGAGAAGGTATTAAGCAAACATAAACAGAGATGGGTTTCCATGGACAGAGTTAAAATGGGCAATGAGAAAAGGATTAAAAAAGAAAATACCTTAATAATATTTAACTCAATGTAGCGGATCGAACCCTGATGAGAACCCTATGGAGACAGTCCCGGCACCGTGGCGGGGATCTTCCCCACCCTCTCTGACAAGATAAGGTTTGTGTTTTCTTTAGCTGGATTTTTCATCAAAAATTCAGAGAAAGAGGTTGCATATGCACATAAAACCACATTTTAAAAAATTCACACAATGTTTTCTTCATTAATATCTATTTTTGATCAAGACTTATCGTGGTTGATAGCAGCTTTTTGGTGTCTTTATGAGGTGGCGGTTTTCACATGTCTATTCAGATAATAATTTTGGACCATTTCTAAGGTTTATTACCTCTAACCAATCAAGTAGAAAGACTTCTAAAAAAATAATCTTGAAGGGTGTGATGTGTTTGACATATTATCCCACGATTTCAGTTTTCTTTCGGCATTTTTTGCTTAATGGATTGATTGAAAGATGATCAAAGAAACACAGTTGATTCTTGTAAGGTGAAGAAATGAAGAGTGTCGTGATACTTTTTCACAGATGACAACATCTCAAACAATCGGAAATAAACACTTTTGTTGTGATTGGATCATGCGAAAAATAAAGAATAAGTGAATAAAATAAATGATAAATAAAAAATCATGTATTATGCAAAAAACCATAATGAGGACCATATAGAAGCAATCCCACCGCAGCCCGAAGTGGCGCCTCTCTAACATGATAAGGAGTGTGTTTTCTTCAACTGGATTTTTCTGTAAAATTTGACAAAAAGCTTTGCGCATCTTCTTAAAAGCACATTGTAAAAAAATCCATACAATATCTACTTCATATAGCTATAATTTCATTAAAAACATATTTGAACATAGAAAACGTGTCTTGATTCTATACAAGCTGGCAGCTGTCTAATGCCATTTCAGACATGCATTTTAATCACTTTACAAGGTTTTTGACCTCAAAAAAATCATGTAGAAAAAATACAAACTAAATCGTCTTTAAGCTTGTGATCTTCTTTGTGTGTTGTCATAAAATATGTGGTTTATTTAGTTATTATTTGCTGAATAAATGCTTTGAAAAATGATCAAAGAAACACAGCTGCTTCCTCAGTAAGCTTAAATCATGACAAAACAAAGTCACTTTTTTGCAGATAAGAAAATTGTTCTCATGTCTAAATGAAAATGCTTTTGAAGGGCAGTATGATGCTTGGTGACAAAAAAACCCCTTCATGCTGTGTAAATATTGATTTGTGAATAAATCTAAAATGAGAACCATATAGAGTCAGTCTCAGCACCACAGGGGGGACGTTCTTCATCTTTACTGACAATAAGATTTGATTTCCTTCTCCCAGATTCAGAGAAAATATTTGAGTACTCGCATACAAGAGCATTAAAATACAACGGTTTCCAATTTTTTCCATCCACATTTGTTTTTTTTTTATATTTTAAAATCTGACAGATTTGTTGTGTCTTTGCAAGCTGGTAGTTGTTAGACATAATTTCAGATGTGCATTGTATAACATTTATAATGAGTTTGACCTCTAAATAATCAAAGATAAATGATTATTAGGTCATGTTGAACAGTTTAATGTTTTTGACATATTGTTTAAAGTAGTTGTTGAATTCCAGTTTTATATGCCTAATTAATTCAATTTAATATATAAAAAAATAATGTAAACACCATAATAAGTAAATGTGTTATGCATGAAATGTATAATATGTGTCTGTCTTCACTTTTGGAGGGAAGTGGATCTGAGCCAGAATAACATTATCAGCCAGCAATGGAGGGTGGGTAGAAAAACGAATTCAAGATTATTTTCCCGGGTTCTCCCTCCCCAACCAATTTAATCAGAAGAGTACACAAATTGACTAAACACAATTCCTTTTCCCGCTTTCGTGACCCAAACATCTGTGTGTTTTCTCCTGTCCTGACCTTTCAGTTCACTAGAACTTCAAGAGTTTTAAGAGACCTTTGCACTTTTGAATTCTTACTTAATTCTGGATGTACTCACAACTATTAAATCTAACGCAACAGACTCATCTGAATAATTACTTATCTTTTCCAGATTTTATTTTAAAATGGGAAAAAAAATAATAGTAACACAACAGGCACAAAGCCTTTTAAAAATGCAGTGGAAATACCCTTACTATTTATTGTAATAGCCAGTATTGCTTTCTATTGTGGAAAAAACACTTTTATTGAAAATGATGAATTGCTTTAAGAAGTCAAAGTATGTATATGCAAATTGTGAAAATGATGTTTTTATCATGACTGTTTCTCAAGTGACAGATTACATTAAAAACGAGATCATTAACAGATAAACTCACTATAAGCAACAGATAATATTTCTCCCATTCAAACCGCTCAAACTAAACAGATATATATTCTCCCGCTCTATCTTATCGTGTCTTTTTCTGCACTGCTGAGAGATAGCAAGTTTGCATGTGTGTGCATGAGGGAGAAGATTGGCAAATATCCTGCTGCCTCCTGCGGTGCACTGATAGCGCCTCCTGCAGTTGCATTCAAAGGTGAATGCTCAAAAAGTCCAGCATCAGACTGCAGTTCTGCTTTATTCCTGTCAGTGGCGACTCAGTGCTGATGTTGGAGCAAATTAGTCACAATGACAGATGTTTAGAAACAGAATACGTAACTGTGCCAAAAGAAGAGAATTTGGTCTTACAAGTTCAAGTTAAAAGTAGACATTTATTTTAAAATCTCATTTTTATTGTCTCATTTAAAGCCCTGCTTCTTCATCAAAGTTCTTTTTACCAGAGGTTTAGTAAATGGAGCCTACCTCCCTGCCAGCATGCCTAGGTGGGCCGCATATGGGGCAAAGGAGGGCAGACCAGATGGGTCCCATGTGGGTTTGTCCGCGGGTTCCATGTGGGCCACCACAATGTAGGGCCCATGTAGGCTGTGGCCCTACATGGGCAAACCCATGTGGGGCAACCGTGGAACCCGTGGACAAACCCATATGGGACCCATCTGGTCTGCCCTCCTTTGCCCCATATAGGGCCCGCCTAGGCATGCTGGCAGGGTTGTGCATCATTCAGTCCTTGTATAAAACCTAGTATAAATTCAGAAACTGGGCAAAGTTTTTTTATTTTTCATCTATACTTTTAACAGAAATGAAAACTTTGCAAATGTATTTACATGGTGTTTTTTTGTGAATATGAACAACACTAAATTATTTGAAGATTATAATGTGATAGACCCCCAATCTGAGCAAACCCCAAAAGTCAGATGCAACAATGGCAAGATTTGTGTCAATCGTATCAAGTAAACAAGTTAGGCTTAGTTAAAAAATACATTTATGGATGAAAATATTTAAAGAAAGACTACTGGTTTATTGGACCTTCAGGATTTTATAGACAATTTCTTAGGAAAGACATAGGGTCATGTACAAGGGGACATTTTGACCCGACATGCATGATGTGCAGATCTTCTCAGCTATCAATCTACTGTATGTTGAACTAATTGAATATAATTTTGGGGATAGGATACCAAAACTATCAGGATATGTTATCCTGAATGCACCATAGCGTGTTTAACATGGCTTGAAGGTCATTCTACAAATTAGTTTATGTATAAAATGTTCTATTAATTACCGTATTTTCCGCACTATAAGGTGCACCTAAACACCTTCAATTTCCTCAAAATGCAACAGTGCACCTTATAATCCGGTGCGCCTTATATATGGACCAATATTGAGCTACAAAAGGTCTAGCAACTACGGTAAGCAGCCGACGACTTTATTTTCCCCGTAGAAGAAGAAGCAGGCGGCGCATGCTAGGATAGTTGTCAGAACTCTGGTTTGTAATCTATTGATAAAGTTTGGCTGACCTATCTACCTACCGACCGTCTAGAATCAGGTCGTCTGCAGGTCATTTTAGCACCACGTTCTCCACGAACATGCTGTGCACGAACGGAGAAGGGTGGCCATCGTCCGGCCACGCCCCGGCCCAGTCAAAGAAGGTTCTCCTTGCCGACCGGAGTTGGACTGTTTTGTTGACATTCTTAGTGCAGCTCCATCTAGTGGATGCATAACGTAACTCAAGCCTCTACTGTAGAGTCTATTCTATGCTCCTTATAATGTGGTGCGCCTTATATATGAAAAAAAGTTTTAAAATAGGCCATTCATTGAAGGTGCGCCTTATAATCTGGTGCGCCTTGTAGTGCAGAAAATACGGTACAAAAGGGAGATAGAAATCACATCCAGAGTTTGAATGCCTATGAAAACATTTGTTCAGAGATAAAATAGGTCAGGCCATTTACTTCTCTAATTTAGTTCTTAAAAAACTGTAAGAATTAAAATGAACTTTGCCCAGCCTATCTGACTTGATTTGTCTCCAAAATATCTTACACTTTTTAACACTTTCAACTTAGAGCCTCATGCCATCATGACTGACATAATAACCCCAGCTGTGTAAAATCATCTTTATGATGCTCTTGTTTAATGACTAACACCCTCACAATTTTCTTGTGAAACCTCTTTACTTCATATAAGTGGGAGAAATATCATGATAGCACAAGAACTGGTTTAGTGGTGTCTCATATTTCAGGTGCCCTGTATTAAGCTTTGCAAGTCAATAATAAATTTGACCAGTTGGATAGAGTCTGACTGTCTCTTCTGCTCACATGTCTTAAAGGTCAAGATCCTAAAGCTAAGGGAGATCAGTGAGGACAGACAGTTGATAAAAAATTCAAAAGAATAATGTGGAAAACATGGGTTAATCATAATAAGTGTCATCATGGTAGAACTGGAGTAGTATATATTTACCATTCACACAACATGCCAAAGTAAAACGACATATTTCCAGACCAGGTTTCAAACCCAGGACATTCTTTCTACAAGAGAAAGGTGTTATTGACTTGCCCAACAATGCAGCACAATACTACGATCATTGTTTGATATGTACAGATAAGTTAGCTCAGGAGCTAAAAAACCCCAGCAGAATTAACCACATGCTGAATTATCAGAATTACTGTAGGAGTGAACTGCTTTGTGATCCATAGAATATACAGACAGGACAACCGCTTAAGTCAAAAATGTTGTAAAAACTGGAAAAAAAATAAAAAAATAAAATCTAGAAAATGTACCCTGGAAAAGTATTGCATTTTGAAGCGGAAAAAACCCTTGAGTATCTATACTAAAAACTGAAAATGGACTGAAGATAAACAATGATTTTGGAGTTAAAACTAGATAAAAGGTCATTCAGTCCTAATTCCAGTGAATTAGTTTTTTGATGTCATAACTGTACCACACAATAACGCATACTGAGTCAATCATCACTGAGTGATTGACTCAGTATGAGTGACTCATCAATAGTCATACTATTCTTACTGTGAAGTATCGTCTCACAAGAAACATTCAAAACGACTAATCTAGGGCATTTCTGTGGAAGATTCCTGACTTTGTTGTTGTTGGTGGTTTTTATTTTATTTTATAAAGATGAATAAAGTTAATTCGCTAACAAAATGTTTCCCCTGGATTGTAACAATGCTCTGTTCAATCTCGAACAGTTGCCTCAGTGACCCCTCCCCTACTCCAGAATCCCCTTACAGCAGTCATGTGACCATGTGATTTCAGCCTTTCAGTCGGCGCAGTCAGCCAGTGAGAAGGAAACTTGTGACTGCGGTAGAAGCAGCTGGAGCGTGGCCTTTCACTGCGAGATTAAAGAAAAGGGAAAGAATTTACAGGACAGCTCTCCTTCAGTCTCCTCAGCTCCGTCTGACAACATGGACTGCGGCATTTGTACGTCCAAGACCATCCTGCTCTTCCTCAGCTTGGTATTCTGGGTAAGTGTGTCTTTGTGTGTGGGGCGGGGGGTAAATTTGCACCTGCTAAGGTTTGAATGCGGACTATTCGGGGAGAAACCAGAAGCAAATATGAACTGAGTCTATTTACTTTACAACAGCCGCGTGTTTTATTTTTATTAATGTAATTATTAGTAGGTAGGCTACGCGTTTACAGAAATCAAAGTTGCTTTGATAAACATCGCAGTAGGGTGTGAGCTTTAGTGGACAGTAACTTCCTTATTTCTGCTCACATAGGCCGCATGTGGAGTTTTTTTTTTTTTTTTTTCTGGGGAGATTTAGAGGAATCTATGAGACTTCCCACCCCGTCTAACATTTCCAGTAATTCTGCTTCACCTGTGACACACTTTCCATGTTTAGACAACAGGCCATTTACATTTGTTTTAACGTAAACACTTTGGTCCGCTCTGACTCGCTCCCCCGATGGTTTATTTTTTTATTTTTTGAGCAATAAGCTAAATAGATTTTTGAGACAATTTGCAACGGAGGCCTGTGTAATTACGTTACTGTCTGATTTACCCGTCTGTGGGGGAGAAAACACTGATACTGCCTGCTTTCATCTTAATACCCGCCTCCATGTTGTGACTTCCTTCTTTTTCCATAGTCTGTCTCGGTTTTCTCCGGATTACTGCCCTGGTAGGCCTTTCGCTGAAGTCTAACTCAGCCTGCATGTAGAAGAGATGCAAAGAAAGGTTTACCGGCGACTGGAAACTTGATAATTTGATTTGTCTCAGTGTAGATAATAGATAACCACTTCAACATTGCGCTAATAAAAAACCCTTTTCCACTCTCACTAAGGGAAGAAGACTCAAGCTACTTGATATGTTCATAACATTAAGGAAATATAAGAAGCTATTTAAAATGAAGCTGCCTTTTCTATATCGGGACACATATTTGTTTAATTTTAGCTCCTGAAGAGTGAGAACGAGCACAACAGTTGGCAAATAAGAGGGAGGCTGAGAAGAGAATCAATCAATCAAGTTTATTTGAATAGCACATTTCAGCAACAAGGCAGTTCAAAGTCATTTACATCATAAAAACACAAAAAATACAGTCATGGAAAACGGTCAACTTCATAGAAAAGTTGTCTATTTTTTTATTTTGAGCATTCAACCTGCATCTGTCATGGAATATGCTAAATTTAGAAACGCTGGCAGCTTCAGGCTTATAATAAAGGGGATACACACAAAACTATCTGTATTACTGTCTCAGTAATGCTAGCCATGCTAACCGCTCATAAGCTGTGAGTGGAGTCACCAGCTCAGAATTTGGCCACAAAATTCTGTTCAATGCCTACATAAGAGGTACGCGTTTTCCTGTTTTGTTACAAATCAGCAGCGGTCATCTCTGCATACGGAGCAAAAATGTCTAAACTTCAGCCCTCAAGCAGGATCATCCTTGCTCTTAAAAAAACCCAGAAGTTCTGTTCGGGAATCAGTCAAACTTGGTTTTGTTTTGTCAGCTGTTTCCAAGAATCAGGAACAACACCGTTTCATTTGGGGTTGTCCAAGTGTTAGGATTTGCTCAAGACGTAAAAAAAACTTACAGAAAACATTAACTACTGTCCAAGACTTGATTTAAAATGTTAACAATGTCACTTAAAATGGCTTTATGAAATAATGACATGTCATACAGACATCTAATTTTAGTGTTTTTATGAGACCAAAGTTAAACATTAAGTCAAAGTTTTGCAAGGACAAGAGCTGAAGTGATCAGTTGTTCTTCTAATTTTAAAAACATTCATGTGGAATGTGGTCCAGTGACTACAGATCCAACAAGTTCTGCAAGGAACTCTCCAAAAATTATCGCCACAGATTAAGAAACATAACCTCAGACAGGCTTTCTCAAATTTCATCGAGGCGACGCGGCGTGTGAAGGCCATATGTTGTGTAAACATCTTTGTGCTGCATCATAGGCACAAGATCAGATTTTCTGGGGAAAGTAGGGGATGAGGAGCACAGGAAGAGGTGCAGGGGATCAGGGATCTTGTGACTGGGGAGTGATTAGAGAACTGAGTCATGAGACCTAAGTCCATGTAAATTATTGTTAGACTACAGATAACACATCTGTACATATAAAAAAAAGTAGTCAAACAATAAAAGAGCTGTAACGTTAAAGAGGAAGTAATACTGAAAACAGCTCTGATGGTGACGAATACATGAAAGGGAAGTTTGATTTTATTTTTGTTGTCTTGCCTTTTGCATGATTTTTAACAGGCAAAGTCAAAAAGAGCCCATCACTCGTAGTTATTTTTCATATGACCAGAGTTGTTGCTTAAGAAACGCCACACTTGAGTTTGTTTATTACTTTCTTCTACTGCTGTTTTACTTCTTTTATCAGTGACTCGGATTTAAATCAACTCAATTTCAAAGGGCAAAGGGAAATTGGGCGTGTCAACAAAAAGATAAATGCTTTACCTTTACCTCTAAAGCTGCCCCACTTCTTTTTTTTTATCTAGGCTTAACTCACATTGAACTTATATAAGCAAAGCTTGTCTTAAAAAGATATGAAGTTGTTCAGTATGTGCAAAGGAGTAACTCATGCATGGTGTCTTATGATTGGTGATGTCAGTGCTAAACAATGATAAGGTTGTGACTTTGTCAACCTTTTAGCCCAGGAGTGATCACATGATTTCATATCGCATGACGTACAACAAAAGGAAATCTTTTCAAACAAGACTTTACTGCTTTGCTCTTATTTTACGACCAAATGCATATGTGTGTTATATCTGTAACTTTTCTCTGTTATATGGACAGAACAAATGACTTTAGTAGTTTTTATTTATTTATTTTTTAACCTTTGCTACATTTCTTATTTCTTATCTTCAATAACATATCTGAATTATGTCAGATATGTTATTGAAGCAGAAATTAATTAAATCAGGACAAATACTTTAGAAAATAGGATTAACATATTTACCCGTCAAACAGAAAGAAGCGAGTGACTCTATTACTTATCTTCTTGAAATGTATCATTGTCTTTTCAAGGTCTGAGCTTTTTTCCTTTTGCTATAACTGTGTTTACAAGCAATCAATAAAGTTACAAAGTCCAGCTTCCACGTCAGAGGGAGTTTTTCTCATCCACAGATTGACCCAGTTTTCTCATCTGCCTCCTTCCCCCCCGTCTGTCTGAAGTCTAGTGGACAACAGTGCCTTATAGTTTTGCCTCGTATCTGTATAATAATGTTTATGGCATGCAATGAGAAGAGAGTCTGCACCATACTCTGATGGTCCTTTCAAATACAGCAGGTTTTGTCTCAAATATATGGCATATCGGGTCGTGTGAAGAGCAAACAAGTATTTAATCATAAATGCAAAGTTTGGACAGACTGGACTTTTGAGCCAGTTGGCCTCACAGAGACAAGAGCTTAGATGTAGTGTGTTGTATCTGACAGACTGTAAAATTGTGGGTTTTTAAATATTAAACTGTGCTCATGGCTGCAGCATGTTAGATTAGTTACTGTATTAGGTTTGTGTAGGAGTTATGCTTACTCTTACTTTCAAGTAGTTGCTTTTATGTGTAGATGTGGCAACAAGATATTGTTTTTTAAACGGCAGAAGTTGATTATTATCTCAAACTTAAGCAATACCTAAACTATGACCCCATGGCCTTTGAAGAATGCTGCCAAGTAAAGATGTAAAAAAAACAGAGCTACAAAAGCAAATTAGTTGAATTAGCAGTGCTTTCCAACAGCTGACTGTGTCATACAAGACATGTTGCTGTGAAATATTGTCGTCTCTGCCTGGATTATTAGCTGTTAGCTGTTATTAGCTGTTAGCAGACAGTCATGAGATTATCATACAGCAGCAGTGTTTAGTCTAGGGCTGTTGTAAACGAATATTTTAGTAATCGAGTAATCTATCGATTATTCTTACGATTAATCGAGTAATCGGATAAAAAAAAAATTATAAAATGAAATATTGGTAAATCTGGCATAATACCGGTGTTACTATCAGATATCAATATCAGTCCAATTTTTCATATTTGAGCATCCCTAACAGTTGCTTTTTTGTAGTTTAGAAAACTAACCTGTAACAATAATAGCTCACTTTCTAAGTTAACCAGAAGAAAAGTTATAGAAAAATCTGAAATTATATTGAATTTAATAACAAAGAGGCAGGCTCACAAATATGCTTATAAAAAATGTCTACAATCCAGCTTTTAGTTTATGTATTCATCTTCAGTGAGTTTAATAGGTTAATTAAACTCACCTCTCCACCTAACTTGTCACGCTTTGGGTTTGAAAATACGGGAAATGCCGTCTGGAGTGGGAGGAGAGGGCGAATGAACGAACGTAAGATGGGGTGGAGGGGAGGAAATAGACCAGCGGACTGACGAACCGTTAGACCAGGGGACGAACACGGGGGGAAGCAATACGGGATATTTACGACACCTTCACTGGTCACACTCAGAAACTCATCTACCAGCCATGTACGATGCGCTCCGCCACCCGTTTCTTCAGACCGGGATATGAAATTTATTGTGCGGTTCGTCGGTAAAGCTACATTTACACGGTAAGCATCAGCTACTCAGCCGCCCGCCCTGTTCAGGCTATCCGCTCACCTCAGCGCTCTTCCCGCCGTTCGCTTTCAACCAGCAGCCCCGGAGGAGAAATGTTGCCGTACTCCAGGCATTCCCCCAGTCATTTTAAGGTCGGGCATTATCATCAATCAATAAAATCCCCACGGGCCAATCTTGAAGATTGGACTTTATGCCGCTGAGACTTAGCTTTTGTCAACAACTCAGAGGCGGAAGTGAGAGCTCCGCGCAACGCAAATGAAGTCCCGGCCGGAACACGGTGCGCTAAATAATAAAACATAAATTAACGAAGCTTCGAGGCAGGTAAATTTTCCTCGAGGAATTTTAGTAATCGAGGTACTCGAATCATTCGAGGAATCGTTTCAGCCCTAGTTTAGTCAGACACTTATTGGGACATATGGCAGGAATGACTGCTGCTGGGTAGCCTTCCTGCCCGCAGCCATAGACAACAACTCTTTGAAGAGAGTTACGACATCACTTAATTTTCCCCAATAGGATAAATACAGTATTTATTTACAAAATAAATAATGCTACTGTGGTTTTACTAAACTGTGCCACAAACTTGTTCACTCAGACGACAAAATGTTTCTCTTTGCCTCGCAGGGTGCCGGAGCAGCGTTGGCCTACGTTGGCGCCTACATAATCATGAGCTATAAAACCTTTGACAGTTTTGTGGAGGACAAGCAGTCTCTGATCCCCGCCGGCATTATCATCATTACCAGCGTGGTGATGGTCGTCATCGGCCTGGTGGGATGCTGCTCCACGCTCAGAGAGTCCAAATTTGGCCTCGGCTGTGTAAGCATTTGTCCTTCTCTGGATCTTCTCAATGTTTGTTCACTTGGCTGGAAGGGAATAGAGTTTTAAATGCATGTTTTGCTCATTTTGGGCATAATTTATTTTTTCACAATGCTTAACAATTTCGACATTCTAATTTCTTTCAAATGTTTCCCCCTTTTTGCAGTTCTTTCTGGTTATCGTGATAGTCTTTGCTGCTGAAGTGACTGCTTTGGCATTTATCTTCATTTACCAAAGCAAAGTGAGTCAAAATAACGCAATCTCACCATTTTGTAAATGTATTTTACTTTGGTTCCTATTGTTGAGGTTACCTTTTCTACTTTCTATCTTGCAGTCAGCGCAGATAAATCAGGAGCTGCAGCGCTCGATGAATGAAACCTTTACAAAGTATGGAAACGGTCTTGAGACCAAAGCCGTGGATGATCTGCAGTCTCAGGTTTGTCTTCCTGTCCACATATCTGGGCTTGTTTTCTCAGCTCTACTTTCAAACACATCCTTTTTGCTCTGCGTCCTCTCTCCCACCCATGTGGTTTCACTTCCTCCCTTTGTTCTCTCCGTTTGCATTTCCTTCTTCTGGGAAGCCATATTAATGTTCATGAATAATTATTCTTATTGAGCCTCCCCAGAATACCTTATCTGGACTTTTAATCCAGAGAAGGTATTTAGGCAAGCAAGATGTAAGGGTGCACTGATCAAAAATAAATATGACTTGACTGATGATCTCTCTGTTGCTTCACAATTGTGTCAACATAGGCAGAAAAATATTTGTGCCCCATTTGCAATACTTATCTCAGTTGTTTGTCAAAAACGGTAATACATGACCTATGGAATTTTTGCTTACATAGTAGAAGTAAGTACATACAAATTAATTTTCTTTTGTCGTTGCAGTTGAAGTGCTGTGGAGTCGTCAACTACACCAGCTGGTACAACACCCCCTGGTTCCAAAAAAACAAAACCATACCTCATTCTTGCTGCATAAACACAACTCAGTGTAACGGCACCACAGCAAGCCAGTTTTATCAAGAGGTAAATCAAACACAATCTGTACAATCCACAAGTTTGCATGTAGTCATTCCTGATTGTGCCCTTGCCTCTCTCTGAATTATGCTTTTTTTTCTCTATTTTTATTTGTTTTGACATTGCAGATTGGACCAAACTTTATCTTGTATTTTGAAAAAGTATTTTCAGTAGATGTACACTTTAACATAAAATAATTAAAGTTACTACTAGAGTTGCAAGAGTCAGTATTGAAATTGATTTCTGACTTCTGTGTTTTTTTTGTTTTTTTTTGTAAAGCTGTAACCCACTGATTCAGGCTTCTTTTAAAAGCACAGTTGCTAAAAAACTGTTTTACATATTCAACTGTGGTTAGCATCTTATGTATGTTATTACTGAAGTTAGCATCAGTAAACAAACGACTGCGTATTCTCTACTACAGAATGCTGAGCCTTATATTTACAGCCAGTAATTCCAGATTGTACTTGTTCAACCTTCCTGTTACCTATTGAATGTTTTGCTCTCTCTAAACGGCATACCTCTACACCATGGCATGCTCTATCTTAGAATATACCATTTTGTTTTAAATAGGTTCTTACATCTCTGTTCTTCTTCCAACTTCATTTTGGAACTCCTTAATCATACAGACAACTCAACTTCCAAATATTTTAGTTGCCACCGTAGACTACGAGCACTTGGATACGTCTCGTTTTCTCCAAATATACTCCCACAAACACTGATTTTGCATTTCTATCCAGCCAGTTGACAATCGGGGTTGGTTGAACGCTTTCCGATTTGAGTCTCCAGCTCATTTATCTGTGCAGATCTCTTTTTAGGTATCTATGACTCTCTTTGGGTAGATTCTAATATGAACTCATTGTCTTTGTTTTTTTAGGGTTGTGTGGTAAAAGTGGAGAAGTTCCTGCATGATGTGTTGAATTATGCCATGCTGGTCATTCTTGGGTTTGCCATCATCAAGGTAACCTACAGTTCATCTGTGAAATGAGCTTTAATATGCACACTGGTATACAGCATGTTTACACACAAAAAAATCGATATTGTGCCTTTTAAGTACTTTGATTTGTTACCGTATTAATGACAATTTCAGATGTCAGCTTGTCGGTATTGAACACCATCCATACTGGAAGTACTCCAGAATGGAAGTTGGCAAACTAAATAGTACGCATCTCAAAAGCCTCATCTACAATACCAGCTCTGTCAACATCTACTCTTAAAACAAAAAGGGGCCATTGTGGCATTCTCCCAGTCATTTACAGCAGTTACACACTCCACTGATCAGATTATGCTTTTCAAAGAGATTTTTCTTCCAAGAAAGGCAAACTCCAATTACCTCAAGCATAAAAGATCTGAATGAAATGTTCCCCTTATTACACTGCATGTTGTCAGTTTTAACGTGGTAAGGTAGGATTGCCAAAATCATTCCCATCTGATAAATGCTTTAATAATGAGCAATAAAACATTTTAGACAATGTTTTATTACTTTCTTTTAATACACAAATAACCCCCTCCCCCTCCTGTGCCGTTGCAGTTCTTCGGGATGCTGAGCGTCTGTGTGATAACCTGTAGAAGCAGTCGGAGGAGCGGCTATGAGCCTCTGTATGCCTGAGACGCTTCCTGGAAGTCCCTCCTCATTTTCCTCAAAGGGGTCTGCAGACTGCTTCCTCTGCACTGTAAACAACAATCAATTCCTTCTACAAATCTAAAGTTTATCTCAATAATTGTACCTGAAAGTCTTGCCATATTCTGAAGGGGATCATATGACAGCATGCCTCCTCAGACTGTAACAAACTTATGTGTAGCTCCATCCATGTAGGTTTATTGTCTTGAGTGCATCTACTTTCAGTTCACTTTCCATGACGTAGAGCTACTTGTGCTGTCTATATGTCTCTTTGCAAACAAATTGAGAAATGGAGTCTGTCTGAAATGCTTGAATTTGTTTGAACTGTTTACTGAAAGCCTTACTTGCCCGATGCAGACTCTCCCAATAGATGTGATGTAAAGAAAACCGTCTGACATTGAGGCCTCGTCTTTTACTTGTTTATCTTTAACCCTTCTCACTCTTCTGCATCGTGTAGATAATCCTTCAAAGGACATTATTCTGTGAATGTACCTTAGTAAATGACGTCATTATATCTTTGAAGTTGTTTGCGATAGTTAACCAAAGGGTTTTATTGCCATATTTAGGGATCTTAAAGCAAACTGAAGGGGGGGAAATAAAACCATGCCTTTCTCTGGTGAGTTAACTGTATGGAGAATCGTGATATGTTTATTATATTTCTAAATTAAAAGGGTAAATATTTCACAATGTTGTTGTTGTTGTTTTGTCTCCACTAAATGACTATAGATTTTCCTTAAAAATTGTAACATGTTACCATTGAATGAAGTGTATTAAAAAAAAAAAAGAAAACTTGTTGCTTCAAAAAACAAAAAAAAAAAAAAAAGAGTATGCACACTGAGTTTCTTGAGCGTGACCCACAGTGTTTATCTGTAACCTCCTGACTCGGCTGATAAGAGACCCACATGGTGGCGCAGACAGATGATGACTTCATCTTACATGAGCTCTGTCACTGTTTACAAAGATTAAAAAAAAGAAAAATACAAGTTGCATTCTAGAACTTGGCATTCTTGGAGTTTCCTGAGCAGTCCACAGTCAGACTTCATTGGAAGCACAAGTCAGCCAATTAGAGGAGCTGCCAATGCAAGAGTTCGGCAAGCTTTAGTTCATTTGATTGTGCAGACTGTCACTGTGTTGTATCCCACTCATATTTACAGGACCATGTGGTAACATCCTCCTATTCAGTACATTACATAAATTATTGATCTCTAACTTTTAGTCTTGCTCTTCTTTATTAATATCTCTGGCCTTTGATTTTAATTTCACTTCCTGATGTCAATCTTTACATTTGTGCATTGATGAGGATTTTGTAAATCGACTCTATTGAACAGAACAGCTTGAATAGGATGAGTTTTATTATTCTGTTTCATGAAAGCATTTAACCCATGCTATCACTTAACATTAGACTAGCCGTAAATCGTAAAACTTAAAAAGAAATTTAAAATCTCACCAGTTTTGAAATGAGTTGCAGTAACAAAGAGAATCCAGTAGGGGGTGCAGGAGAGCCAAAACTCACTTTAGAGCCGGTAGGGCTGCGCTTAGTGGACTCGAAGTCAATTAAACGTGGGAATATGATAACGCAAAATGTAAGGTTTTTTTTTCTTCAACAAAACAACCTACGAATATACAGTTTTACATATTTGTTTTGCAAAGTAACTTATACATGTTTGTAACAAATGATCACTCAAAGTATATTTCAGCTGCTGATTTCTTCACAATTAGCTTTATTGGCTAAGATTAGAAGGGATTGTAAAATAAAGTAAATAGAAGAGTTCATGAGAGATTCAGAAGACGAGGGATAGTTTGGAGTCGATCCCCATCACTTCCAAAATTGCCAATGCCAGCTTTAATTAAGATTTCGTGCCTGCCCAACTTACCGTTTGACCAAATGAGAAACGCCACAGGCCCACTGATGCAGGTCAGCTGAAGTTTATCATGACTTTCTGGACACCTCAGCAAGGCCACAAGTTAGTGACCCTGGGGCCACACTGCAGTGATGAAGTAATTAATGGAGAAAAAAAAAACAGCCAAGTATCGATTGCCGATGCTGCACAGGACTGTAAGATATATTTTTCCGTAGGCAAACATTCATTAACAAACTATTCCTTTGTGTACAATTAATCTATTTATTGTCTACACACAATCTATATATTATGTCTTAAAATCATCTTACAGAAATCCAAAATAGCTTCCCAAATTAAATGTAAATCGACTATATTGATTTGAAAGGGAATCTCTTGCTGTAAAACTTGAGAAAATCCAATCCAAATACTAATAGTGATTTTAATCAAACTTTAAATTAATTTGATACTTAATTTGCTTTTTTCTGTATTTTTTCCCCTGGAGCTTCTTGGGTTTCTATTTTTCTGTTGTTTTTTTTTTTTTTTTTTTTTTGTTTCTTTATCACTTCATGCATTTCTAATCTTGAAAATGTTTTATAACAAAACATGTCTTAAAGCTAGAAATGAACAGATTTAGGATTTGATTTACGGCAACATGGTTCAGGCACTGAATTTGGCATTGTAACTCTTTTTATTCCCTTATGATTCAGTCCTGCACACCTACAGATGTGGCCTCCTTTTCCTTCCCACTTTGCACCATCAGCTCACAGGGAAAAATGCTCTTCACAGACATGCACAGACTGAGCCAGATGCCATCACCGACCTCTAATTTATTTATTTCTGTTCCCACTTACGCTGGGATCTTGTGAAGGGAAGTAACCTGAGGAGGGGACGACTGCAGCGCCGCTGCACACTTTGTGCTGAAGGGAGATAAACAAAAGGGCAGGATCACAGTTTTGTGTGTCTTTGCACACATCTGAGCTCGTTCATATTTAGAATTCCTTTGTGGCACGCACAGCTGCACTGAACACCTTCCCTGGATTTGCGTCAAACCGGGTAGTTTTGTTGTAAATCTCCAAGCTTTTAGATCAAACAAGCATCAAAATCCTTGCTCTGGACAAAGAGATTGAAGAGAATCACCTTGTGATCTTGTTTTTGACATATTTGGCGTAAAAATATTGTGCCTGTTTTATTTTTTTTATTATTCCAAAAGAGAATAGCAATGGCATTTTTGATAAGTGTTTAATTTTTTCTTCCTTTTTGGTTATTTTAATGAGATGTACGCAAAATAATAATCACACACTGCCAAGACCTGGAACAATCCCTCCTATTACATGCAGCCAGTGCGAGTCTGTTTCTGGAAATAGCCACCCACAGCTGACACTGTGATGTTGCCATTTGTCAGACGCTATCAGTGTTAATTAGAGAGGGCAGCCACAAAAGAGGAACAGAGCTACACCAGAGACACTGAGAACAAAGACTGAAACAGACCAGAGTCACAGCATCATCCACATTTCCTCCAGCTGCACCGACCTTCTGACCTTTAGATAAGACCTCATGTCACATTTATGCTTTATTCTCTGTTTCCTTTTCAGTTCTCTCCACTCTATTTTCTTTACCAGTTCCTCGTTTACAGGTTTTTTTCTATTTCTTTTGTTGATTTATATCCATGATTTTCTTTGTGTTTTGTTAATTGTGTTTTGTTTTATTATGCAAACCACTTTTAGCTTTAAATTTTGAACTATTCATCGTTTCCTCCACTTTGACAAAACCCCATATCCGCCTGAACAGAGTGAAAACCCACAAATAAAAACTCAAGTGAATGCTTAGATGTTTCTAGAGTGTTTAAAGTGTTTCAATGAGTGCAAACCAATGTTACATGGAAATTTTGCCGATTCTCTTTTTTTAAAAACAGATTTTAGTTAAAAAAAAATAAATAACATGAGTAGATAATAAAAATATGCTTTGAAAAGATTTATTGTGGTTTCATAGTCAGAGAAAACTGACTTTTTTTAAATAGAGGCATGCACATTTTTAATGTCCACTGTAAATTAAGTGAAAGAATGCAGCAATCTTTCATTTTGAATTTATCTTTTGGGGGAGAGAGAGGTTTTGTGACTCTCTTGCTGTCATAGAAGACGAGAATAAACTGATATCGACAGAAGCATCTAATGATTTTAAAACTACATTCCATTTGTAAACCAGTTTTACGTTTTCCCGATGAAAAGATCTGAAAGAAGCTGCGCACCGGGAGAATTATGAGCCAGCCAGCTTTTCTCTGAGCACATCTGATAAAGGGCAGGGATGTAGTGTGAAATAGAAGCAGTCACACCTGCTTATGAACGATATCTATAATTTCAACCCTCTCCTTTGCAAACAAAACCATAAAATCAGAACAAATCCACTGACCAATCCCGCCTTAGCATTGTTTTAACATTCATCAGATCATTGTGGCACATTATTAAGCTGAAGGGTGAACAAACATAAACAGAACCGTTTTTGCTCTGCCGACTAGAGTCAGCAAATAATAATTATTCTTTCTTGGTGTATGTGTTTGCTGCCAGTCATTTCAAAATAAAAAGCACCATGCACACACTGAAACAGCCAATGTGAGACCCTGCAGGCAGAAAATCTGTTTCTTCTAACATCTGACATGTATGTATTTATATATATATATATATATGTGTGTGTGTGTGTGTGATTTTCCACTTTTTGAACACCTGCTCAAAGATTGTCAATTTTAATAGGTTCGTTTAATCTGAGATTAAGTACCCATATACCCATAACCACATTGTGTAGTAATGTAGTCTATACGGCTGTATGCATAATCATTCAATAGCACAGAATATGCTTTCTGACGATGCTCATTCAGTTTCCTCTTAATTGATGTGGTTAAATAAAAAATAATGAGGCTGAGTGAAATGAAACCTCCAGAGCCCGTCTTGTCATTCTCCTCTGCTCCTCTCATGATAATATCACAGACAGCTCATTATATCAAGTGAATGATGAATATGTTACCTTTGCAGCCTTTCTCATCTTCATCAATCCCTGAGGATGTAACATCTTTTGGGAATCATTTTTATATTCAGCATGACCTCCTTTTTTTCTTTTGTCTCCTCGATGATGAAGCGCCTTTAAATCCCAACCCACCAAACACAGAAATCACCAGATCGGTGTGACAGCGAGACACAGCAAACATTGACAAAGCTTTCTGCTGTTCGCCCGTTGCTCTCCCTTCAACCTCAGCGGAGCATTCCAGGCGATGTCTTAAGAGTTTTCAGGAGTGCTGAAACAAAAGTAAGAAAACACAAAGTAATGCACAATCAACTCGGGAAATGACAAAGTCATGAGTCTGAAATGTTTAAACAATATTCTTAAACAAACAATGCTTAAACTTAGGACACTGCAGATCACTGAGAGTCTTTTGGGGCAGGGGCACATTTTGCCATGACAACAGATACTTCTTATGAAAATCAGTCTTCACCACTTTTGTGTATCTGGAAGCTGAATTGTTTGCCCATTCCTCTTTGCAAAATAGCAATAAATTCTGTCAGATTGGATGAAGGGTGTGTAGGAGCACATAAGAACTGACATAACGTACTTTCAAACAAACTTTTCCACTGCAATTCCGACTGTAGGCTAAGATTCAGTGTCTTCTAACCCCCCCGAGTGGATTGTGGCAGATGGCTGCTCACACTGAGCCACGTCCTGCTGGAGGTTCACAACATGCTCATCCAGGAAGCATGAATGCTGCAGAAAGTCAATGACTCAATAATTTAGATAAAATAACTTAGTACATTTAAATTATTTTAAAACACTAAACTGAACTCTATGAACTGTTTGATAACTGGGTCATTCGGAATGTATGCATGATTGAATTGAAATGACCTGCTGTGCTCTCTGTGATTTGTGGTAAACATTAAATAGACTTGTTATTTTTTATCTGTCTTCTTACCGTTCAATAATGTGTCAAGATTTGTGGAATGTATAGTACGTAATTAGTCAGCGTCTTCAGATTGCAGCTAGTTGCAGTGGATTTTATGTAGGGGTGTCAGAATTAATGGGTAAAGTTTGTTACTACTGTTGTGTTTCTCAACCAGTAAAACCCCGTCTTATTTTATTGCAAGATAAGAAGAATAAGATAATTGGGGATTAGGGATTCTCAATCACCTTTGCGAATCCCCAATGGGAATTTTAAAACCCATATGTGAAAAATATGAGCAACACGGCTCTTCACACAGGGTGGCATAATGTCCATGGGTAGTGCCATTAGTGCCATTAGAACTCTTTTTTTAAGTTATATTTCTTTATTCAATAGGTTTCTACTGTTTGCATGTTCAAATCATGGGAAGCTGTGCCCTTCCTTCATCTTTTGCACCATGTAAGGATTGTAAGAAATATTGACTTTTCACATAAAAAAATAAAAAAATTAAAAATCAGCACTACGTTTGATCATCTAAATCCAAAGTACTTTGGCCAAACCAAAACTTTTTTCTTAAAGCAAAATTGAATATTCAAGAAACCTTTATTCTATAGATGGAGGTACAAAAAATATATATATTTAAGGTTTCTTGTGCATTGGGGCCTCCTTAAATTAAGAAATAAAAGATGAATAAAATGCTTAGTTGGGTAAGCCCTAAAACATTTTTGTAAACTACAAAAACTAGCACTGAGCATCTTAATATTTCTCAGTGTTTGATAGTTTTGACAAATTATTTGATCAGAAGTGTTTCACAAATTGTGAAGGAGTATGTTTGGCGAAGTGGGGATGTGTGTTTCTATTGAGATCCAGTGTTCAATCTGTAGACCTCAACGAGTTTGAACCAGATATCCTGCAGTTTTATCAGGGGTCAGGCGGCCGTCTGGAGTTCTTGGATGGTTTCAAAATCAGACTTAACGGTGGTTAGTTACAATGAAAGGGGCGGGCGGGAGTCATTATTATATTATAATAATTGCTGTTAGTATGAAGAAAGCGCTTCATACTGCAGTGTGTGTGAGTTTGAAGCATCTTGAGGCTGCTACCTGACTCTGGTGGGGGATCCCTCTCGCACTCACCCCCCCTCCCCTCTCAGATCATCCCTCTGAAGCGCTGACAGAGAGCGGACACTCGCCCACAGTAACCGGCTCTGTAGCAGCCACTGGCTTATCTCATCTCAGAGGATCGGATCGCTTCCTCCGGTGCCAGTCCAGCGCCCGCTGACTCTTCCTCTCATAAATCGTCCGTATCTCACTTTTCACTCGAGCGACAAACAGAGAGATGGACAAGTGTTTCACTTTCTTCGCTCACAAGGACCCATCTCTATCGCATCTTTTCCTCCGGATCTTTGTTTCTGGACGGGAGGCTGCGGCTGCGTAATGCCTCTGTGAGTACAGATGGTTGCTGTTGATTTATCTTTCGATTCTATTTTTTCCCCCCCTCTTTAAAAAAAAATAAAAAAATAAAATAAAATAAAATAAATCAGCCACCAAACACTCACGTGGGTAAGATTTCTGGACGCTTAAAATAGTGAAACGATGCACATGGGCTGCTTCTGCTCTTTCTGGGAAATGAGGCTCTTTGTTTTATTATGCACTTTCAGTGTTTTTGTTTCGTCAGAGGGGCGTTACTATGTGGACACAAAGGCAGCTGCACAGAGCCAGTGTTCAGAGGAGATGCGGCGTTTTTATCAACTGAAGTAAATCTGCATTAGCGCAGCATGGAAAGTAAACACTGTGGGGGGGGGGGGGGAGAAAAGAAAATGCAGCTGAGTGAGCAACACATGAAGCATTGTTTTGCTCATCCCGCTATCAAATATATTAAGGATATTGGCAAGTGTGGTTTCATTTCCTGCTTTTAAGCAGACTATATATGTCATTTAAAGCCAGTTTACTTGTTCCGATTTTGTTGTTTCTGCATTCGGATTTCTGATCTGCTTTCAGAATCTGCAAAATCAAAATGGGTTTAGCTGCTGAGTAACATGACAAATCGTGGAGAGTAAATGCTTAAAGAGAGCAGGAACCGCTGTTGCAAGTGATTATGCATTATTTATAAAGTTACCCCAGTGCTGCACTTCCCACCCAGCTCCACTGCCTCCATCTCTACTCTCTGTTCTCACCTTACAATTTTGCAGCCTCTTGCAGTCTGCCTGAGTGAGCATGATCTGAGAGAAACTGTTGTTGGAAAATAAAAAAGACTGATGTGACCTGACCCTCGTCTTCCAAACAGCGGGTAAGACGGAGGCAGTTGCGCTCAAGCTACAGAAATGAGTTAGATCTGTCATAGCAAAGGAATCAGAAGATGGACAACAGAGATTCTGGAAGCAGGAAGAAACACAAAAGTATCTGACAGATTTAAAATGGAGCCAAGTTGAAACTAAATAAACAAGCTGTGTGATCTGTTCCATCTTGTCAAACTGAATTGTGCTTTTATGTGTAAACGGTTTTAAGTGTAAACAATCTTTTTGGTAAAAATGGAGATGCACCAAAAAGAAATCCTCCGCTGACTAAAATCAGCCGATTTTCAGCTTGTCTGGCCCTGCCTTATGATTGGTAAGCAGGAAACAGAAAGAAATCTAATAATTTCCCAGTCAGTGAATGCACAACCAAACTAAATAATATGCACAACCAAAGCTGTTTGATGTATATGTCAAAAGTGAGTAAAAAAAAAAGTCTTATAAAGATTGTACTTTTAGGAATACTTAGATGCTATGAAATAAGAGGAAGAAAAAACGTGTAAGGAACATCAAGAAACTATGAAGGGATGTTCCCAGATAACAGAAAAACGCAACATTTTAGAGAAAAGTTGCTATAAAACACTGTTATCCAGGTTCTTGAGCTTTTATTGCATCACTTCTATCCCTGATGTAAATAATTTAATGACTTTCATTGCAGGAAGACATTTTTCAATAAATTATTGAAAAATGTGAATGCTCTTCATTACATAAAAAAAAAATCTGCATCTCGCCAGTTTTACAAAAAAAAAAAAACCGAGATTAGGAATTGGCTGCAAAACTCTGATTTGATGCATCTTCAGTTTACAGCTGACATGACTGTACTTCCTGACTGAGAACATCAAATTGCTTGCGTGGATTAGGTTACGTTGCTGTTCGATGTTATGTAACAGTTACTCTTTAACAGACCCAGTCGCTGTTTAACTTTCGTCTGTCGTCTGTGTGTCTCGGCTTTCACCCCGTTTCTCCTCTTTCTACCCACCAGCAGCAGAAGAAGAAGTAGCAGATGTGCTGTGCAGGATGTTCTCTGTTTGACCACGGCCTGCTGCTGAAAGCCCTACATTCATGAGAAGGCAACAGAAAGAAGATTACTGGGGGATTAAATACATGCACATGTGTGCACATGCAAACGCAGGGGGGTACTACGGTTCCGGGATTTAACTTCCATCCAACTGATCTGAATGAACTTCCCTGACTGACTGAGAGACTCCAAAGGCATCATGGAAGAAGAGGAGGAGCCAACAGAGGCTCGCTGAATGTTCTGTCCGCTGACCCCACCTTCTTTCCACCTGTCTCACCATCAAAGGCTCGGAAAGCTTTAAATTGCAAAGCTGACTGTTGATGCTTAGCAGTAGTATTAGCCTCGCCTATTGCTTGCATATATCTGCCTACCCCTGCCCTGAATTATTAAAAAAAAAAAGACTAGCTGACATTCTCTTCTGGGAGATACAGAGAAAACTTCATTTTTTAAAAATCCTGCAGCCATAGCAGAAACCCCCCCTCCCCCAAAAAACATCAAGTGTCAAGAGGAAGATGCTGAAGAGAAAGTGATATTTTTAAACCTTTGCTGTAGATGCCTTACCACCACCACAGGCTTACACATGAGACTCAAGGATGACTGACAAAACCACACCTTTGATTCCTTTAAGTTCAGAAGTTCTGTTTTTAGCTCAAGCTCTTCTTGTTTTGGATCGGATCAACGACAACAAAGAAATATTCCCATTGCTTTGCTGTTTATGCTAAGATGAGTAGCAGATCTGATGTGAGAATTGCTGCAAGGCGATAAAGATACGTCTTATTTTTGCTGCAGCACATCTCTTTTCATGAGGATGTAAACCAGATGTGACTTTTCCAAAATATTTTGGAGTATACGAGGCCTTAACAGCAGGAAATACATTTGCACGCTGAGGTTCCTAAAGAAAGTGCAGATGACGATTCACCAGCAAAATGTAACATCTTCTGCATAAAACAAGAACAAACCTATCCCCTCAATCTGAGCTGCAATGGCCAGCCAGGCCACCCCTATGTTTCTCCACGGCTTCGAACTCAGCGGTCATTTTGTTGACCCTCGACCTCTTGGCACCGGTGTCACCGGGCTGGTGCTGTCTGCTGTCGACCAGCGCACTGGACAGCGAGTAGCTATTAAAAAGTTGTCGATGCGAGACGCAATCACAGTGAAGCATGCCCTGCGGGAGGTGAAAATCACCCAACGACTGCACCACGAGAACGTAGTGAGTGTCCATGAGGTCTTAGCGCCATACGGATGGCCGCTGCCCCAGGACCCATCCCAGCTGAGTGCCATATACATCATCCAGGAGTGCATGGAGACTGATCTGGCCCGGTTACTGGACCAGGGACCACTACCTACAAGTAAGAGAGAACGATCAATTGTTTATTTAATTAATGGGTTTAATGAAAATAAGTAATCTGAGAGAAGTCGTGGGCTGGTGAATGACTTTGCCTAATAAGCATGAGAAAAAAAAATGGATTCAAGCAATACTATGATGTAAAAACATTTTTATTTAAAATTTAAAAACAAATTGCAACAGTTAATTCTACGTCTGTTAAAAAGCTGCTGACTACTACAACTAGATTGGTTTTATAATATGTACTATTTTGATTTTGAAACTTTTGCTAAACCTTTGGTTACATTTCAATGACCAGCAGAGGTAACAACTTTTATTGATGAAGAACTTTAATAATAAAGTAAAAGTCTAGTAACATAACACTTGTTTATTAATTTTGTTGTTTGTACAAATTAAAACAATAAAATTTGTATGTTTTGTCCATCGTAGAATAAAATAAAGGCTTGTCTAACAGAGGGTTTTCTGCTAAATCTGTCACCATGGTAGTTGCTCATCCTGTGCATATTAAACTAGTTGGGATCAGGCTCCCATATGTGCTTGCTCTTTGTAAAGAGCAAGCACATGATGATTTGTGAAAGTCAAATGGTCTCATCTCCTGTTCCCTTTTGTGTGTTCATTCATGCCTTTCCCATTAACAGACCTTTTAAAGCCCATATGGGTAGTCCACCTGGGTTCAGTGGTGTAGAAGCTAATGTGTTAATTTAAGTGACAAATTTAATGTGGATTTTAACCCTTGGTCAACAAGAACCCATGATACTTAGTACAAGCTATGTAAAACCTAAGTGACAAAATACAGGAGTTATACATGGCAGCCAATGATGTGTCAGATAAATTCTCAGGTTGTACCATCAGACATGATAAAAAGATGTGGAACTGACCTTCAAATAAGTTGTTTAGCCTGCAGGTGTTTTCTTCAGTGACAACTTTACAAATTTCTTCATCCATACCTGGGTTGTTTTGAGAGGTTTTGGGGGATTGATTTATTAATTCTAGTTTCATTATTATTATTTGTTCCTTAGTCTCTTTATTTGATTAGATCAGCCTTATTTCTGTTTTACTTTAGTTCAGTCCTTCCTTAGTGATTCTAGTTTTTTTATGATTATTTCTTGTGTCTAGTTATTCTTTGTTAGTCTTAGGTTTAGATATTTTTTAATGTTAGATTAATTTTCATAGGTCCCCTGCTGTGTACGTTCACTCGCCCTCTGTGCCATTCTCTCTCTCTCTCTTGCTCTCTCTCTCTCTCTCTCTCTCTCTCTCTCTCATCAGCCTGTCTTTGGCTCTCTCCCCTCACACCTGCAACCTGTTTGTCAATCAGCCAGGTCTATTGTTCCAGCATTCACACTCCCAGTATTTAAGCACCTCTTCTCCTCTCACCCTTCACTGGTTCCTCCCTGTCATCTCCTTGCTATCTTTTTTCCCATGGGTCCCTGGTTTTTGTTTGCTTTGGCTCCCTGTGATATTTTAAGCTTTGTTCACCTTTTTTTTTATTTATTAAAGCTTCAAAAACTACTCTCCGTCTTTACCTCTCAGCATTTGTGTCCTCTTCAATCTACACACCATGACACATTTATTCTATAGGATTTACATTGATGCATAAAGCACACACATATATAATTCCATGATTTAGCTTTGAATGGCTTATATGGATCATGTTCAGATAAATGCATCCACAAAAGGTGATATGTAAAGAAATCAGTCTACTTTAAAAAGTGGAAATTATCTACCTTAGTTTTAGATGCTGTGTGTTAAATTATCTAACTTTTATCGTTAAACAGGTCATGCCACCCTGCTGTTTTATCAGCTGCTGAGGGGCCTAAAGTTCATCCACTCAGCCAACGTCCTCCACAGAGACCTGAAGCCTGCCAACATCTTCATCAACACAGACCAAATGCTGCTCAAGATCGGCGACTTTGGACTTGCCAGAATAGTGGACCCCCATTATTCTCATAAGGTGAGTGTTAAACAAGCAAAGAGTCCCACTCCCACACATTCTGATACAAGGGTTTACTTGTAGCTGAGGCCTCTGAGATGTTTCTAAATACCTTGTAGATCTTTGTATTTATATGCTTCACTATGTAAGATGGAAATTTATAATTGTATCTCTAAAACGGGGCAGCTGTTGCCCCGGAGGAAAAACAGACATTTACCAGTATAGAGGTTGTTAGCATAACTCTATCTTTGCCTCCACATATTGAACTGCCCTGTGATAAGACACTCATCTCCTTCAGTGTCCCAGATTTGCATATTATTGTGTTTCTTGTGTGTGGCTGAAGAGTAAAGCACAACTAAATGTAGCCCTTTTACTATTTAGTTTTACCTATAGTTGGATAGCATTCGATGGATGTTGGTTTGTTCAGATCAAAATAAATCAACCATCTCTACATGGATAAAAGGAGAACATCAAAATGTTGGATCTTTGTACTACCTCCTTTGAATGTGTAATGTTTTGAAGTGTTATATTTATATCATTCCTGTTACAAAATAGTTTAATATATTAATATTCAAGTCAGTAGATTTAAGGATTGTTTTGTATTCTCATTGCTTTTATGCTCTCTGCAGCTGCTGAATAAATCAAAAGAAAAAAATTGTAATACTTGTGCATGTTATCTCTTCACTTCATTTAGATTGGGTTGCTATCAAGAAACTGACAATAACTTCTCTGGGGCTGTGCAATTTTTAGACAGGGTCATATTAATATTTTTCTCTATGTAGCAGTGTGTAAACTGCACTACGGTTGTGGTTGCACAGACATTCTATCCTCATAACTCTCTGACAACATAAACTTTGCAGTACGTTGCAAAGATTGACACAAATAAAGTTGTTGTTCGTAGAAAACCTTTAGGTGAAGGATCTATTGTTGGACAAACTTCAGTTGAAACTGTCAAGTATCAGTATGTAAGTCTTCAGGGCTTGTTTGCCGATGAGAACTCCTGAACCAGAATACATTAGGGTCGGGAGGACTTTTTATGTTCTGTGATTTTCTGTGGCTGTGGAGTTAAAAACACAGCCTTCAGAGATAAGAGTCTGTGAAGAAGGACATTTGGCTGTTGCCGAGGAGGTTCGCTTTACCATTTCTTGACTTAGAAAATGATGGATGGATGCTTTTGAACAGAATGGAATCTGCTCACAAACCTGAATACGCTGTTCCCATGGTGAAAAAGGGTGGGCTTATCTTCTGGGAACATGACCCTTGAGTCAGAGCAAGGATGGAAAAGTTTAGATCAAAGTATATTCGTGTGTCAGTTTGGCCCAGTCAAAGTTCAGAAAATTGAAGTTAACAAACACTGTCCCTCTAATCTCACTGAATCTGACCTTTTGCAAAGCATAAATGACACAAATCTGTCTGTAAACAGACAACATAGGGCAACTTCATATTTCTGCAAAGTACTGAATGAAACTCATTGTTCTCTTTAGTCTAGTGGTATCAAGATGTCACTGCATTGATTCTGCCTTTTAGAAGGACAAAGACTTTGATCTCAGTCATCATTTCCAGAATACTTTTCGTATCAAATGATGTGCAGGCAAAGCTGTATTATTTACTGGCACAATTATTTCTGCTCTCTCAGATTACTTATCTCTAAGTCCCTCAAATGAAGCTTCCTCTTATGCCCAAACCCAACTCCTACTCCAGAGATGGTGTCAAGTTTTGCGCTAATCAAGCTCTGTAATTAGGCTGTCAGCTGTACATAAAAAATGCCTGAAAGATTAATGGAACAATTCACAACTCCGTTGTCCAGCTTTGTTATGTTCAAAGGTCCCACAGCAGTACTGTAACACTAGCAAGTCTGCATTTGTGTTCGTTTTGTGTCTCTGCGAGGTTTGATTCGGGCCTGTGCGTGTGAGGAGGTGCTCTCCTGAAAGGAAATCTTTGTCAACTGAGGGCTCGGGACTTTGGGATCAGTTGGGTGCAGACACAGGGGTGCATTGGGAGAGCGAGGAGGGAGAGGATGGAGGGGAAAGCAGAGGAGGAAGGTATGCTGAGTACATGAGAAGCAAGGATGGGAAATTTTAAACCAAAGAGGGTTGGGGAGAAGGGAGGTGAAAAGTGCAGAGGCAGAGGCAGAGGGGGAACAAATCCTTAACATAAACAAACAGGACAATGGAAAAGGCTAAAAAACACTCAAACAGAGAGAAAAATTGATTGAAATTCAATTTATTTGGTTATACAAGGGAGTAGAAACAAGGTTCCTTCTGTTCTACTGCATGTTTTGTTAGAAAACAGTCTGTTTAGGCAGCTAACATGGAGGACAGATATAAGAAGCAGATGAATTGGGATCCTGTTTACATCCTACACTGTAAAGAACTTGGTGCTTCTGCGAAGGTGGGTGTGTTAATGTCACACGCTGAGTGAGTGTTTGAGATGCCCAGAAACTGTTCATAACCAGAATGAAAGACAGAAAGTTGGGAAAAAGTCTAAAGAAATAAAAAGCAGTTTTTCACATGTGGGGTGCGAGACAGCAACCGAAGAAGATACAGGTGAGGAAGGAAGTAAAGCTGTAAAAAAAAAAAAAAACAACAGTGAGACTCTGTTGAATGTGAAGACAAAGAGGAAGAACTGAGAAAACAGTCGCAGCAAATCAAATGAGAGGAAAGTAGGAGGTGAAGGAGAGAAGATGAAGAAAGGTTTATGTTACTGAGTAGCTGTGAGGCACAGTCTGAGCAGCGTTTTAAACAGTCCGTGCATAAAAGATGATTACACTTTAAACACAGGAAACAGTGATTTCACAAAAGCATTATAACGTTTTATGTGACATATCAAGGCAAAAATATTATATAGGTGTGTTGCAGAAGGAAACAGATACATGTAATTTTTAATAGATGGAAATCTTTATATTTATTCCTCTTTA
Organism: Poecilia mexicana; assembly: GCF_051168715.1. Classification (NCBI taxonomy): domain Eukaryota; kingdom Metazoa; phylum Chordata; class Actinopteri; order Cyprinodontiformes; family Poeciliidae; genus Poecilia; species Poecilia mexicana. The sequence goes on along the minus strand of NW_028263378.1, from coordinate 13,207,472 downwards.
TTCCGATACCCATTGATGAAGTGTGGCGCAAAAAAATGTATAAGGGACACACAGCACACATATAGAAGTAGATGCTCTGGTCAGATAGGACTGATATGAAACTTCAGGTCGAACTGCAAATGCTTGAAAACTAAAACTTTCTCATAGCATCCTGCTTTGGGCAGGGACAGATGTCTAGTCAGAGTTGATGAGAAAATTGATGGAGCTCAGGAAAAGCTCCATCAAAATATTTCTTGTGAGAAATATTTTTAGAAGTTGGAAAAAACCTGAGACTCTGGTTCACCTTTCAGCAGGACAATGACCATACGCATACTGACAAAGCTGCAGTGGAACGGTGTTCATCTGTTGGAATCTCCCCATTAAAGTCTGGACCTAAATCTAATTGTAAATATATAGCAATACCTCACTGGCTCAGCTTATGTTGCTGTGTAAAGAATAGGTTTCAGTCTCTAAATTGAAAGGTTGTCCTGTAGAGTTTCAAAAACTAAGTTAATGTGCACATCACAGTTTTCAAATATTTATTCTTGAAATATACACCAAATTTAGCTGTGAACTATGAATATAAAAAAAAACAGTGTTTTGTTACTGATTTTGAATAAAGGTGCTTTGTGATCACCTTTATTCATTTTAGTATCTCCTTAAAATTTACAACATTTAGTCTATGCCTGACAGGAAGCAGCAGTGAGAGCTCAGATGAAGACGGAGATCAACACAGGGGGTTGAGAGAGGCAAGGTCAAAGAGTCCTCAGTTTGGTAATCTGCTACAGCAAAGACAAGAACAGATAGGAGGGAGGGGAAAGACAGGAGAAAAGAGATGTGAAGTAGAGACAGAATAATAACAGGAATAAATGGACTAGTGTCCCAGAGGGGAAAAATTGAAGGATTAAAGGTGGCACAAGAGAAAATGGTGCTAAAAGAGAGCAGTAAGATGTGATAGGCAAATAAAAGACCTGTCAAAAATACCTGTAGTTACTTATTTACAGCTGTTAAGTTGTGCTGTACGACTGGGAAAGGAAGATTTAACACCAGTGTCTCTGTAAGATTTACTTTCATACAGAGAGAAGCTGGCCTGGAAAACCTTGCAGAACAACTTTGAGTCAGGCTGAGTTGTGTAGAGTTTCCCCGCTGAGACAGAGATACGAGTAAAGGTTAGGGAACCGTGTGAGTGACCTACAATGAATGGCTTATAATTAACTGCTCATTTGACAAATACGTTTTGAAAAACAATTTCTTTTTTATTTACAACTGGAAAAACCCAACATATCCATGAAAAGTGTGTAGAACATGTTTAGAAACATGTTTAGACTCTGAAATTAAAAAGGGCCTCCTAAGTGTATTTTTTCAAGAAAACTGATGTAACTGATGAGGTTTAGTTAACTGATCTCCATGCTACCACTAAAATACTTCACCATGAAGAATACAACAAACAAACCCTGCATTTAAAAAAAAAAAGAAATCCTTAATTCTTACTAAGAATGATTAAATATTTTGCTTTCATAATGAAAACTGGTCCATTATGAAATGGTCCATTCATTTGAGTAGAATATTGTCAGAGTTGATGATGTTGATCAGTAAATATACATATAAAAATGTTTTGAAAATTGGCTCTCTGTTGCTGCTTTAAAATTTTCCACAACGAATTCTTCCCTGACATCTCCGTCTTCCTTCATAATGCTGTTTTTTCTGAGGTTTTCTAACAAACCTCTGAGACTTTGAGAGAACAGCTGGATTTACACTGAGTGTAAATCACACACAGGTGGACTCTATTTACTAATAAATAATAAGGGGCATTTGATGTAGGGGTATCAGAGTAAAAGGATCTGGTTACAAAATCGCTCCACACTGTTCAGTTTTTCAGACTTTGAAAGCTTTCCTTCTACATCGTATTCATAATTTTACCTTGTTTTGTGTTGTCACATAATCAGTTATGAAGTTTGTTGTTGCACTGTTGGAAAGTGTTGGAAATGCTTAAATTCAGTGTATTTATATTCTACTGTTGTACAGCTCAAACTTTTTTATTTCTCTCTCTGTTCCAATTTGGTCCAACTCCTCCCATTAGGGCTATCTGTCTGAGGGTTTGGTGACGAAGTGGTACCGTTCCCCCCGTTTGCTCCTGTCCCCCAACAATTACACGAAGGCCATAGACATGTGGGCTGCTGGCTGCATACTGGCTGAGATGCTCACTGGACGCATGCTGTTTGCAGGTACTGTGATGAAATCTTTATCAAAGGACTGTTGTGATTACAATAAAACAAAAATACAGTCAAAGTTGTTGGATGCACCACTAATAATTTAACAGAATCATATTCATGAATGAATTTGGACTCCTTTATAACTAGTCTCTAGCTTCCTTCCATTTTTTTTTTTTTTTTTTAGATTTTATCATAGTTTTGGTGGCTTCCACAGACAGGAGCTATTTTTTATTTTCTGTCCTCCACCAAAGACACTTCTCTCCCTCCTTGTGGGCTGCTTCTTTGCCTGAGCAGAATAACAATGATAATGGAGAAATGCTGTCTGTCTGAAGCAGACGAAGTTCCAGCTGACCAGCTGATTCTGACCTCCACTGGCTCCTCTGCGCCACAGGGCCGACCACAGAAACTCAGAAAGGTCATCCTCCTTCCCCCGCTGTTCGTGTTATGTGAGACTTTCACACATCAGGTGTCGGAGCCGTTTGCCGCAACTTTCTCCTAAGAAGCACAAGAGCAGTGGACTCGCTAGGTTTTTGTTTATGGGGTTGGGGATGGGGGTGAAATGAGGCACCCACATCCAAATATACTGCTTACTTACATCCAACAGTGTTTGTGTAGCACCACCTGCTGTTGTCCTTGAAGTATTTGTATTTCAAGTTCAGACATTTTTGTTGCTACACAAAACATTGGCTCTGTCTCCGACTCAGTGATCAGGACCACGTGATTCGAGAAACAAGCTCGGAACATTAAAAATCTATAGAATATTGAGTTAGAGTAGTAAAATCTCCGAGCAGCTTGCTACAAAGTGCTGCAGCCTGTCTGCTTCGTTTAGATCGAATCGTCTCCTGTCGGCTCACACCTCTGGGTTATTCTCGTTTGACTTTATGTTTTTTTTTTTTGTTTTGTTTTTGTTTTTTTTATGCTTATGTAACCAAGCCTTTTTCTCCTTTCTGCCTCTCTCTGATTGGCTCTCTCTCCCTCCCAGGAGCTCACGAGCTGGAGCAGATGCAGCTGATTCTCGACACAGTGCCCGTACTGAGAGAGGAGGACAGGCAGGATCTCCTACAGGTGACACCTCAGAGGGCGACTCGAACCACAAAACTGCAATCTGACATTTGTGAATGTCTGCAAACACAACACCTCTGAGGGCATTTTGGACCAATTTATAGTCCTTTCTAAAGAAGCAAAGATTAAAAGCAGTTCAAACTTGTATGTCACAGCTGAACTTTTGAGATCTTCCTATATCCACATCTGGAGTAATATCAAAGTTAATCAATTCCACATCCCAGTCCCACAGAGATATTTTTTTTTATAAATCTGCCCATACATTTTTTAGTAGTTCTGCGCTGATGTTGTTTCATCTGCTGGATATTCAAGAAGCAGAAAAGAAATGGCTTCATTCTAGACTGAGAAGAACTAGAAACTAACTCTAAAGCTCTTTTTTTTAGGTGATGCCTTCATATGTCAGTCATGGATGGAGAATCAAGAAACCTTTCTCTGAGCTGCTGCCTGAAGTGGATCCTTGGGGTGAGTGGCGTTTAATTGAGAACTGAGTACAAAGAGGCAGAGAAGCAGTAAAATATGCAGCATTGTTTTCATTTTTTGATACTCGTGAATTTTTTTTTTTTTTTACAAAATGGCTTTTATTACTTTTGCTTAAAAATAAATAAATAAATAAATAAACACTACATAGGATTTCCCCCCTTGGAATAGATAGACTTAGATAGAAGGTTTGATTTAAATGTTTTTTACTTAAATTAATAATTAATCTCGAGACAGACAGAGGAATGCAGTATTACCTGTTATTTCTCCTTCACCAGTTTCTCCCTGTTTTTCCTCTCAGCGGTGGATTTTCTCGAGCGCATCTTGACATTTAACCCCATGGACCGTTTGACAGCAGAAGAAGCTCTGTCCCACCCTTTCCTTCAGCAGTACTCCTGTCCTGAGGATGAGCCTGTCTCCTCGCACCCTTTCCACATTGAGGACGAGCTGGACAGCCTCATCACCGAGCAGAGCTTGAGCAGCAGCGACAGTCAGGCCTCCAGCTTTCACTGGGAAAGGTAAAAAATTAAATTTTCACGAGGGAGAACATTCATGCTACGAAGAGACTAATGAATTTGATCAAGTCTGTTGAATTTCTATTTATTTTTTAAAAACCAACTCATGGAAATGTGGAAGCTCACATTTAATTTTCTATGCTTTGCAAGAGATAAATAAAATTGTCTTCTGAAATTGTTTACAAGAGGAAAAAGGGTATGCATTATAAACTAGTGTTGGTATATTTGCTGTAGATAAGAGCCTTCTGTGATTCCATAAATATGAATGGAAGAATAAAGAATGTCATGTTGGCTTGTGGGTGTATTCAACAGTGGGTGTGCACTGTTCCTGATAATCTTCAGCTGGACATTTTATGTTCTTTATTTTCTTTCTTTTTTTTTACAATACATGGGAAAAAGTAATGACTGTAATTCATCCAGATTTACAAGTGACATAATGAATCTGTGTTCAACTGTTCATGACTTTAGTCTGAGCTTGTAAATGTTCTTGGGAACTGCCATAACAAGTAAAACACTAAACATGCACTAAAACAAGCAATGAGAATATTTCTATGCAAGTGTCGATTATCGTTAGATTGAATAAAAAAAATATCCCTTGCCTGCAGGTTCGACAACAGTTTATCAACCAACATATGGGCACCATACTCAGGCGAGAGGTGTCGGTGTTTGCCCTCTGGTCCTGTTCCAGCTGACCTGGGAGACACCACAGATAACGAAGAGGTGCAGCGGGACCCCAGGGCCATTTCCAGCTCTCTGACAGAAGAGGCGCAGGTTGGACGTGCTATTTGCCGACTTCTTCACTTATTTATACTCTCCTCACTTAATCAGCAACGAATTTGCTGGTAATGGTTTTTTGGGCTCATGCGTTTGTTCGTGAAACAGAAAACTGTTTATACGTGTCTCTTTAAGAAGAAATTTTATAAACCATGTATCACTTTCATTCTACTATGCAACTGTCTGTTACCTTGTGTTGGTCTGTCACATAAAAAAATCAGCAAAATCCTATAACATTTGTGGTCATACAATGACAAAGCGTATGATTACTTAGGGAAGGCAGAAAGAGATTTTTCTAAAGGATTGACCTGATTTTTATCTCTCTTCTCTTCACCCACCTTATCACAGGTTGACCCCCGCAAATATTCCCATAGCAGTTCAGCTGAGCGTTTCCTGGAGAGCTCTCACTCGTCTCTGGAGCGCGTCTGTGCTTTAGGATACGGGGAGCTTGACTGCGGTCGCTCCTGCGATTACAAAGTGGGCTCTCCTTCATATCTGGATAAAATTGCATGGCGAGAGGGAAAGCCCCAGCACTACTCGGAGCCTAAGCTGATTCTGGATCTGTCTCACTGGAAGCGTAACACTGGCAGACTCCCCGTGCCTGCCGAGCCCATTGGTGGCAGCATGGAGGACCTAGGAGAGGTGAGGGTGGAGGAAGCAGAGGAAGAAGAGGAGGAAACCGGGGATTTGTTCCAGGAAATCACTCGCTGGGTGGAGAGTGCTCATTCTCGTCTGCACTCGCCCAGTACCAGTCCATTAATGGACCACTGCTCACCCTCCTGCTACACCTCCTCTCCCCCTCTTCCGCTGTCTCCCACGGACCTCCCAGCTCCTGTCTTCCACTACAACGAACACATCCGCCCTCCATCAGTTGACTATGACGAGGACAGACTGAGCCCGCTTCCTTCCAGCACATCTTCCTCCAATACCCTCCCCTTTCTCTTCCCATCGTCACCCACGGCTATATTTTCACCTCAAACAGCATCGCCACCACCTACTCCACTTGTGCAGCTCCCAGCATCTCAACCGCTGTCCTCTACCTCCTCTGTATCTCAGTCCCCTAATGCAGACTCCACAGAGTCTCTGCCAGTCAAGCAAAAAGAGCGCTTGTTTGACCTTGATGTGTTCATATCCCGAGCTCTGAAGCTGGTCCGGCAGAATAAAGAGAAAGTTCATGTGAAGAAAGGAAAAGATGAAGGCTGGATGGAGGAGAGCAAAACAGCGAGCATTAAAGGAAAGGTGCCCCGGCTTTCAGAGCACAGGACTTCCCCATCACAGACTCCCAACTCCTAATCTCAGTTCGAGAGTTAGCACAAAATAACTATAAAATTAGTCACACTTCAAAATATACTGCAAACGAGGGATGTTCTGCATTCTACAGTAGCAGCTTGTCTTTTTAGCAGTAAAATGGCTTCAAGACAAACCTTCAGTTTAAAAACAGCAGTTGTGCAGCTTTGGTTCTCAGGCAATAAAAGCTAAGAAGAAACTTGAGTAAAATATAAATCAACACACTCGGCTCTAATAAATACTAAACATTTACTCGATGTGAGTAGTTCTGCTTTATGCCTGTTCCAATAGGTAGTAAAGCTAACTATCAATCGTTCAAAACTTGATGATCGCTAATGATGCTTTGTCTTTGTACTAAAACTTGGATTTAATGAGTTCCCAGTTGGAAATACAACACAAATGTACCCTGAAGTCATATCTCCTGTCAGTAAAGTGAAAGGTCTCTTGGTGTGTTTGTTTTTGGAAGTCAAAGCTCCGATCTGAGAACATCACACATGAGTCTGATAAAGAAGAATGTTCCCTAAAATTAGAATTATGACTAAGAAGGTCTCCTGTTAAATTTTCTCTCACGTTGACACTCTGATGAGAAAATGACACTGCACCTGAGTTTTGTACATTCCATTGGTGTGTTCTCTTATCTATAGGAAGTTGGATTTTCCGAATTCCCAGTTGAAATGCAACGAGAACATCAGAATTCTAACTGTGAAACTGTTAGAGAATATGTAAGCGTAGTGCTTTAATGCAAAACATGAAAACCAAAAACATATCAGTCGTAGTTAGCTCCAAAGACAAACAGCCAGTCACACCAGTTTTCTGACTTAAGGCTACAACTCTCTCAAATTAAGACTCAGATCTCCAAGACAAACTGAGAGCAACATATTAGCAAATCAGAAAATTTGTGAGGTTTGCTAACTGTTGTAGTTCTATACCGCTGTCACAACTTAAAGGTAATAAAAATGTTTTTTTTTTGTTTTTTTTCAATTTTATGCCTTCAAACTCTAAAGCTACATGTAGTCACAATTAGAGGTTGCACAGCATAATGCATGCTATCAGTTGACCAAGATCTGTGCAGCTTTCACTGTGTTTGATACACATGACTGCCATGTTGGATGCTCTCTTTGTCTCCCTCTCTCTCTTCCAGTTAGATACTGAACTCTGGGATGTTTGGAGAATTACAACTTACCCAGTCAGAATTTTGCCTCCAGTGGTTGTTATTGTATATCCGACTGGGAATTCTGGGAAATCTGAATTTAGAGTACAAAAACAAGACACAATCTGAACAGCCTCGAGTTCAGTCTTCATTATAGCCGCTGTATATATAAAACAGTGAAGGTTGCAGGAATCAGCTATTAACGCTTCTGTCCGCTTGTGTCTAATGAAACCTGTGACACACATGCTAATGCACAACCTCTGATTTTGAATATGCTCCTTTGCTATTTAAATTGTAACCAGCTGGTGGGGATGTGACGTAGTGCCAAGGTTCAAGAATCCAACTTAATCCAATGCACGAAATACACGTCACAAAAAATTCGTCACTGATAACAGCACTCTTAGACTCTTATTATGTGCTTAAAACATGCTGTAATTATCTTTCTAAACTCCATCCTGTTAACTCTTGAAAGAATCTGTCAGTCTTCCAACAACATTTACCAAATGACGACAATAAGTGACGCAGTAAAGCTTTTTCTAAGCGTTTGAATGTATTAACTAAGAAGTAACCAGACAGAGTGTGGCGTGATCAACTGTTAGTTTTATTTATTGCTGCTTTTACACTCCCCCAATGAGTTACTAAGTTTTAATAATGGAATCTTGTATAAAGTTATGTTCGTATTGGATTTTCAAGTACATGTAATATATCACTAGACATTTTTGTGGCTAAAATAGTTCTGCAATATTTTCTAAATATTAGAAAGTATGATCTTTTTAATGATTTTGGAGATAGCTGGGATTTTGTTTGAATTTGTAGTGAGCTAATCTATGGTAGTGCTTTATGATTCTTCTGCCAGCTGGACTCATTTTTTAAACACATGTAATTTGTTTCCTGCCTGATGTACCAAATCTGTTCCACAATGAAAACACAGTTTTCTTCCACGGCTACGGGCCTAAATACCTTCTGCTCACTTCAATGTTAGCAACAAAAAGCTGTAGCATGTATAACGATTATCTATAATTTGGGAAATGTAGAGTCTGCCAAGTAGCTCTATTTATAATGTACATTTTTTTCTTAACTCTTTTATATTTATTAGGTTGTTACTGTAGATGCTTCTGTTTTGTTCACTTTTTTAATGGTATTTTGGCTCTTTTATTTCTCTCAGCCAAGTCAACCATACTGGAAAACACACAGCACCCTGCACACTTACTGGCAACCCCCTAAAATTAATATCTATTTTTTTTCTAAATCAAGTAATATTGATTTTTGTTTCAGCTATAATTTTACAATAGGATATCTTAATATGTGTGGTGCCAATAATTGTGGAGGGTGGTGCTGCTGTGCTGTATGGCTGTTGAAAAAGCCAGCTAAGTTCAGTTCATTTTTCATACGTCCTCGGTCAACGGTTGTAACAATTTGAAATGCAATGCCTTGCTGTGAAGTTATCGTTATGTGTATGCAGAGTGCAGTTGCACCTGTCCTGGAGTAACCCTGTAGAAAGTACCAGAGGTAAAACTCTGAGATCAAAATTCACTGCCAGCAATACTGCAAAACAAGCATGTTTAGTCATATGTTTGTCTTTCACTGAATGACCACGTTATAAGCCACAGTGATATTGCTATCAAGCATTGAGTTTCATATCAATCTGCTCATTTTATGCACACTGTAACCTGCAGGTAGTCAAGTATTTCCAAATGATACTAACACAAGATATACTCTCAGTACAACCCAGAGAAACAGCAGTCAGATCACATATTTCTGTTGTTAAATTTACAGTAAAGCACACGTGGAATATGAAGCACATTAACAAAGGCAGCATTTGGTCACCATCAACATTACGACTCTGTATTGTCTTATTTTGTCAGCGATGTACCTCTCAATAAGAACAAAAGCCTTGACATATTTAGAGCACTCAAAGAAAGTAAAAACTGATCCAATAATAGATAAGTTGGTCTACAGTCTGACTTTTACCACGTCTTATAATCTACATTTGTAGCACAGTTTATTTCAGAGGCAACCTAAGCCAGCAATAATGCCATTTATTGAGTGACACAAACACACTGAAACACATGTGGTTACTGAGCCAAAAGTAAAAATCCTTATTCTATCAAGCAATGTTGAAAATGTGCCTCGGTACACCTCGATGCTTCCAGCTTGCTGAATGTAAAATATGCCCTCATCTCTGTATGGCTATGCAGGTAGCTTAATCCATGTCTTAATGCTGTATGTCTCTGAAACAGTAACAAATTATCTGGTTTCTTATTCCATATTTATCATACTTATGCTTCAGGGGGATTTCAGCCTTTCATTTGAGAAAATCTGTGGGAATTTTATTGTATTGGCTTGATAGCATCTCTTTTGAGTGTCAACCTTTGTTGGAAAATTAATAAAAGAATGTTGAAAAAAGATCTGTCTGTCCGTCCGTCCTAATATCTATATAAGCATAGTGTTAATCCCCTGCTGAGCATTGAATTTCCATGTGGGACAGACAGTTACATTTTGTCACTATATCAAAATGAGGAGTTGATCTCTCTAAAGCTCCACATTCATGCCAATGAAAGTGTCCTGGTGTCATAGGTGAAGTTCTCTGTGAAATGGTTCAATTTGGGCAACATCTTCAGAAAAGAATAAATAAATAAATAAATACATAGCATTGACATATTTCAACGTTGGGGACTTTAAATTGTATCTATAAATATTGCGCATTGATAAGCATAGTTAATTTTGACTGACATGACAAAGTAAATAATGTCATAAAGTAGCAGAGAATTGTATCTTGATAAACATTTGCTATATGTTTGCAAGTAATCACAAACTGCTACTATGATGAACAAAGTACTAGTGTTGTGGAGGTTGAAGCATGTCAGTTCTTTTTATTAGAAAAATGCACCAAAGTTTGATAAATATTTTTGCAATCTTACCGTAATAAGGAATGATGCTTCTCTTCTGTCACGCGCGCCACCGTCTCTACGGCAACCAAGAAGGGAACCCCAGCATGTGATTGGATGAGCTGCCAACCTCTTGTGTACAACAGTCCCTCCCCTCTTTTCAGTCATTCAGCTGGCTCCGTCTGCAGCAGTAGCTCTTGTCCAAGGATACTCCAGCCCAGTCCAGGGTGTCAAACCTCGAACGTTACACCGAAGAAACATGCTGAATAAACATTAGGCTGTCCAACAGAAGGAAAGCGGTATTATCACACCCGAAAGCAGGTAAACCAAGTCGCTGTTGTTAAAGAACAGAAAGCTCCGTGTCACGAACGGAGAACTTCCCGTTTCCGAGACTAAATTAGCGTGCGAGGGGCTTGTTGATGATGGGTAGGATGAGGTCAAGATTTAAAATTCTGCTGTGGTTATGATAATTTGTGCTTGAATGAACAGCAGCAGTTTTAGATATTTCAAAAGTTCATTCTGTGTGTGTTTCTATTGGTGACATTTGGTGTGAAATCTGGAGTGATATCCAAGTATAGACAAGGCTGTTAGTTAGCAAGTTGCTAGCTTGTAGCACCTGTTAGCTTCCTGTTTTATTCACTGAGTTTTTTTTTTTAAGATTGGCATATATTTATTTATCTAGTTGTTTTTCCCATGTTCATGTTGATAGTACCGTTATATTTCCACCTCGTCCTCCCACGCTTTCATTTATTACCAACTACCGATTGCTGAGCGGAAACTTGTGTCTAAGTTTGATTAGTAACTCATTAAAAAGCGGTGGCAACATAAAATTAGGTGTGAACAGAGCTTCCATTCTTCTGCATTGGTCATTGGAATATTTACATAGTTGGTTTATCCTATAGAGCTACACTCCCGTCGATAGAACAATGAAAACATTCTTTAAATACGTTTCTGTTTTAAAAAAGGTGGATGAAGAGAACTATGTCCTTTCATAAAAGCAATAAAATATACACATAGGTTACACATTAAGGCACGTGAAGAGGACGTTTAGCTTGTTCAGCTAAGCAAAGATGCATCCACTAAAATACACAGATTGCTCTGTTAGTTATGTCTTCATAACTTTTATTAGTACATAATTATTTGGGGTTCCCTTATCTCCAAAAACCAATTAATTGGATGCATGAGGTTTGTCTTATGTGCACTTAATTTATTTCTACTGTACAGCACAACTGATGAAGTCTAAATGCACATCTCCAAGGTGCTGTTTATTGTTCTTCACAATTTTGCAAACAAGCACTTCCAAACTTGTTTCCAAACTGTATTGACCTTTTTCCACTTCATCAAGCATGCAGTCGGATTTGAACAATGTTGCAGAAATACATGTACATGCTATGTAACTAAGAAAATTGTCAATTGTTAGTTATTTGTTTCAAGTTTAAACCTATTTATTGGGTAGGTTTGTTACACACTGTGATATATCTCAGGAATTTATTTCTGTTCATTTTGGATTGTGGTTTACAAATTCAGTTTCTGGTAAAGTCATATAAGATATATAAAGGATTCAACAAAGTACATAGTATATAGTAGTGTTTTTTTTAAATATAATCTGTTGAGATTGTTATTTTTAATCAGCTAGAGTTTGATGTCTGGTATGTAGTGTACATTAGCCTAAAATATAAAAAAAAAAAATTCTGTGCTTTGGTTGATTCTTTTTCAACCTTTTTATTGTTGTTGTGTGTCTTCCATTGTTTTCTTCTCAAAAAGGATTATGATAATCTTTGAAAGCTTTGTATTCACCAGGCTCACGCCAAACTGCTTAAAACCAGAATTCAGATTAAAGACACTGAGCATTTGTAATCCTCAGTGGAAGGACTGTCTGTACACACTACAAGCATAACCTGGCTTTGACAGGATTTGTAAATTGATGGCATTAGTTGGAGCTTAATATCATGTCAAGCAAATAATGGGATCTGCTGACATGTAATTAACAATTAACAAACTAAACAAACCTTAGATTGCTATGGCTGTAGAAGAATGATTATGATGGCATGTGTTTTCTCACAAGCCATATATGCATTGTCGGCCAAAAAGATTTTGTGTACATTAGAACTGCTTTCATTTGCTGATGATTTTTAGAATTGTTAAAGAAAACAATTATGGATCCATCTGGTAAACATCTGTCTAGTAAACATTGTCCTTTTTTAACCCCAGAAAGTTTCCATCAGTGCTCCTTCAAGATTGTTGACAGTCCACCATGTTGTCAAGGTTGAGGACATCCTGGTCCCTGAGGCCCTGCGTCTCCGTTTGCAGATGGGCACACACCAAAGAGAAGGGAAGACCCCTAATGCTTAATCCTCGCACCAACAAGGTAGACTGTCTGACTTTGCCTTCAAGTGTCAAGATTTATCCATAAATGTCTAGGTTTACTTTGTGAAACTGCGGTCTGATCTGTACGTGTTGTGAAAACTGCATTGCTCAGCAGGAAACCTGTTCCTTTGTTAGGCCACAGTGCACAAAAGAAGAACTTTAGACCGAAACTGAACACTAGACAAAATAAATGTTGATTATCTAGAAAATGTTCCTCCTTTTTATGGTTTTCATGCATCCATGAAAACCATAATGCATGACCTGGTGCACCTTTGTTCTAAATTATGAGGCAACAGACAAACTAGCTGAGTTTGAGTTTATTTATTTATTCAGGACTATGCACAGGAACAATAATATCAGAACCTGAAGCAGTTCCCCCACTCTCCTTGAATTTATTTATTTTTCGGATTTCTTCTGATCAGATCCCAATTATTGGAATTCCAGGAAGCTATGTGGTATATAGATAGGAAGGCTCACATCCACAAAGACAGTAATGGAAAAACGAAACAAAAAAGTTGGAGAAAGAATGCAGAAGCACAATTAAGCTCACAATGGATGGTAACAGTAAAACCAGGCAGTAGTGTTAAATTATTCTGGTCTTTGCATCAGTTATGTAGGAGAATATTTATTGACAGGAAGAAGTTTTTTTTTAATTGCTTCTATAATAAACAAATATGTGTACAATAGGTGCAGCCTGCACATATTGTACTATTCATATTAAAGACACTCTGCACCTATTGTGCAATAGGTACCAGTCCCTCACATTAGTTGTGTCTGTTTACATTTTGTTTTGGGTTTTAGTTTTTGTAAAAAATAAAATAAAAAACATGTAGCTAAAGTTTACAGACATTACAGATAATGTTGAAATATATTGGTGTGCAACAATTTGAAAATGGTTCCTTTTAGACAACATTGAGGCTAAAATACAATAAGAATCTCAGTGCTGTAGTTGCACGCCTACAAGAAGTGGAATAGCTGAGATATAGCCAGCTTGCTATGAGAGTGCAGCTGTGAACACTCAAGGCTTTTGTCATTTTTATCGTCTTATAAATCAAACCTGTGTAATTTACTGAGAACACCAGGGGCTGTTACTGAGGGAGAAAGCAGGTGCACAGAGTCTGCTTTCCAGGGCAGGATTCAGGGCTCCCTGTACTGTTTCTGTGTGTCCGTGCTCAGTTTCAACCCACTGCCTCTGTAGGTTTAATTTTATATGATTCAGTACTCAATTCTGAGTAATGAATTAAGAAATTTGCATATTTTTTCATAGTTTGCTATATCAAGACCAAACTATGGAAAAAGATCTAAGGTTTCGCAGTAATGATGTTAATCTAAAACAATACATTAGTGCTGTGATTTCTGAAGCATGGCACCTAAGTGTAGTTACTTATTTGCAAAATAATATATATCTAATAATAACTAAAATTACTCCTGAAAAAACATTTTATTCAATGTTTGTATTGATCACTGCACAGACTGAAACGCTTATTTTTTAATAGATTTATTAGACATAGACTGGGATATTTAAAGCCAGTATATTTTTTGTAATTTTGATGATTAGAAGACATGTTATATGTGCTAGTAGGAGGGCAAGCCACAAAACATATTACTAAAGGGTCTGGTTGTTCAGAGTACTGTGACCAAGCATAGAGTGTTCAGTGGAAGGAAAATGTGTGGTAGGAAAAGATCCACTAGCTATTGGGAAAACTGCAACCTAGGGAGGATTTTTGGGCACAGTTCATTTGAGAATTTGAGGAAGCTTCACACAGAGTGGACTGAGGCTTGAGTCGGCACATCAAGAGCCACTAAACAGACAAATCTCACACAAGGACTACAAGGGTCTTACTGAGGAGAAAAAGAACTGGACTGTTGCTCAGTGCCCATTGTCCTCTGTTTAGATGAAAGTGAAGTTTCCATTTTATTTAGAAATTTATGTCTCAGAGTCTGGAGAATGGGCGATGAGGCACAGAACCCTCACTGCTTGAAGTCCAGTGTGAAGTTTCCATGATCAGGGATGATTTGGGGTGATCTGTTCATGTTGGTCCACCGTGTTTTCTGAAGTCCATGGTCAACGCGATCACCTCGAAGGAAACTTTAGCAAATCTCATGTCTTCTTCTGCTGACAAGCTCTACGCAGATGCTAATTTCATTATCCAGCAGGACTTCCCACAATGCCGAAGGTACCAAACTCTGTTTCAGTGCCCATGGTGTTCCTGTACTTGATGGGCAGCAAATTTACCTGATCTCAATCCTCTGAAGAGTCTTTGGGATTTTCTTAGGGAGATGAGATACCAGATTCAACAGTGCAGTAATTATGCATTAATGCAGTGATTCATGCAAAAGGAGGTCCAATCAATTTTTCAGTGAATAAAAATGAACATACTTTTCAGGAGCCTGAGATTTATTTATTTTAGATAAAGATATATTTATTTTAGTATATGTCAAGAATTTATGGTGAAGACTATAATACAAAATCATCTTCCTTTACTTTGGGACTTCAGGTACAAAAGAGAAGTAACTGATAATCCCTATTGACCTAAAACAGATAAAGTTTTTGTCTTGTATATGTTAGACAGTCAAAGGTTGCTGTCTTCCAGAGTCGACAACAAAACTGTGTTGTTTTGGTCTTCAGCAGTAAAAGGAATCTGCTGTAAACTTTGTTTTAGTGGGGGAAGCAACATGTCGTCAAGGACTATTATATAATGTAATTTATGCTGAATATGTTTATGGAATTGGACACATCATACAAGTAAAAAGAAAATATTTATATTGTTGTTTATTCGGTTTAGCTTAAAACACTTCAGGAGAACTGATGCATTCTAAACAGCTACAATCATGTAAACAGAAACGCTATCAGATGTTTACAGCACTGTTACCTTATCCTGAGAGCGGCTCATGTTGGAGCTGAGTGAAGTAAATGCTCACTCAGCATGACTTGGCATTTTTTTGTGAAGCAGCCCCTCTTCCATATGACTGTTGCAGCACAATCAGCCCCCTCTCCAGCCCCTCACTCAGTGCCTTTTTTTGTTTTCCGCCCATTCCTGTAACTACTCGTGCACACATGTTCACATATGCTACAGGAACACAAACAACAAGAGCCCCATCTTTTATAAAGGGGTGTTTCTAAAAATTGTGTCCCTCATTGGCTCCTTTAAGGTGACTCCATGTTTTATTTTCCTGTGGGCAAATTGCTTTCTTCTGTCTTCTCTCATGTCTCCCAGATCTCGCATTCTGCTGTCAGGAGCCCATAGGTCAACCCTATAAACCCATATAGGGTGCCCTCTAGTGATAGATACTGTATACCATTATGCATCCAGAAAAGTTTTAATAATCATTTCAACAAGATCAACATTTTACATTTTACAGCAAACATAGAAGCCAAATGGTATACAGTTTTTCATCTGGGAAGATAAAATGTCTAAAATGCTACATCGACTAACCTGGCATAAAAGCATATCTAAAATCACTTTCAATAAAGCGTTCCAATAAACGCATTATTGGAACACAACAATGTTACTGTAAATATGCAAGACAGTGCAAATAATTGAAGCCTAGCTAACGCAAGTGCCAACATATGTTTGTCATTCTGTATATGTTCTGTTTAGCAACCCAGGATGAATTGGATTTGGAAGGAAGGTTAGGATTAGGTTTGGAATTAGGGTTGAAAGGACGGTTAGGATTAGGATTTGAAGGAGTGATCAGATTAGGGTTGGAATTAAGATTGAAAGGATGGTTGGGACTAGGGTTGGATGAAGTGTTGGAGCTAAGGATGGAAGGAGGGATGAAAGGGTTAGGTTTGGAACCCTCATAGCTAACGGTCAGTGTTTTTTTTTTCTTTTTTTTTTCTGAAAACTGAGCATAATGCAAGCAAACAATTGAAGATGGATTTATTGAAATCTGTAAAATATATAAAAAAGCTGAAATAAGTAGAAGTATGACTACATTTTAAAGTTTCTATCTCAAAGTTTGTGGAAGTAGTTAGCTGTGATAGAGTGCAAAGTTTTTAGCAGTATTTTATTATTATAATTTTTTTTTTAGAAATTATAGGATTTTCCTTTCATGTCAGTAGGGCCCAAGATGATCACACAAAGCTGAAATATTTCACAAACCCTATGATACAATATTAAAAGACGTAACCCGTAACGTCCTCAGTGAGCAGAATATGGTTAAAGTTGGATGGTTAAAATTGCACAAAGTATGCAGAAGTAATTAAGTAGTAAAAAGTGAATGGAAAAAATTGGACAAACTCAAATATTAGTTTCCAGCAAAAACTATGTTTACTTTTTTTTTTTTTTTTTTTTTTTTGCAGAGATTCTTCCAACATTCATTCTGGTCATGCTCTTCTTGCATTTTGTATGTTACTCCACAGGGTATGGCCTTCACCCTGCAGGAGCGACAGATTCTGGGGATTCATGGTATGTTGCCTCCCAAAGTGGAGTCTCAGGACCTTCAGGCTATGCGTTTTCAGAAGAATCTCAAGAAGATGACGGATCCCCTGCAAAAGTAATTACATATTTTCCTTAAAACATGTTAGGGTGGGAGTTTTTGGATTCGTTTTTCTCTTTTTCTTATTTGTTTCTTTTAATGCACAGGTACATCTACCTGATGGGAATCCAAGAAAGGAATGAGAGACTTTTCTATAGGGTGTTGATGGAAGACATCGAGGAACTAATGCCCATAGTTTACACTCCTACTGTGGGATTGGCCTGCACACAGTATGGACACATATTTAGGAGACCAAAGTAAGCAGGAATAACTAATACATCTTTGCACATTTAATGTATTGATAAATTGTAGAAATATTAGTTACTTTTATACTTTTATTGAACCAGGAAGAAAAATATGTTTTAATTTAGAAAATAGATTTATTGTTCTGTTTTAGTTGAGAATTAGTCCTAAAATGGCTTAAAAACAATGTGTGTTTTCTCTCCTTAGGGGTTTGTTTATTTCAATTCTGGATAGAGGACATATCCGCTCCATCCTTGATAACTGGCCAGCAACAAATGTGGCAGTGAGTACCTGACCACACAAATTCATTTCAGATAGTACTAATAAAACACTGTAAATATCACTCATCAAGGCATTATTCTTTCCTACATCCACAAACAAGTGATTTCACAAAGTTTTTGAGGATATTTAAAACTGATACCTGTGACGCTCCTGAATATATTTGATTCAGGAGCATTTAGATAAATGGTAAAATGATTTAATGTTTAGATAAATGGCAAAATGATTTAATGTCAATTTTTTTCCCTGCCTTCTCTTGCTGTCTTTCTAAAGGCTGTAGTAGTAACTGACGGAGAACGTATTTTAGGCTTGGGAGACCTGGGGTGTTACGGAATGGCCATACCTGTTGGGAAACTCTGTCTTTACACCGCCTGTGCTGGCATTAGACCTGAGAAATGTCTTCCTGTGGTGTTAGACGTTGGCACAGACAATGAGGTAGGAAGGCAGACTATACATACAGTACTTTGTTTGCTCCATTTATGATCCTTGTTTCAGTTATAGCAGATTTATAACACTGTTCCTCCTTTTTATCTTTGCGCATCTGTCAGACTCTTCTCAAAGACCCCTTCTACATGGGCCTGTATCAGCGACGGGATCGGTCTCAAGCATACGATGACCTAATTGATGAGTTCATGGAAGCAGTTGTGGAAAAATATGGACAGGACACACTGATTCAGTTTGAGGACTTTGGGAATCACAACGCATTCCGCTTCCTTCGGAAGTACAGGGAAAAATACTGCACCTTCAACGACGATATTCAAGGTACACCAATCCTAACACTAGCATGTTGGTGTTTTGGCTAACTCATTTTAGTTATACACTGGTTACTACAACTTAAGAAAAAATAATAAACAGACCAAAAGCATTATTATTGTATTGGTTGTTTTCTGTATGGCTCTGTACGTTTCCATGTTTCCAGGGACTGCATCTGTAGCACTGGCTGGTCTGTTAGCAGCTCAGAGGGCCATTGGCAAACCCCTCACCGAACACCGGGTTCTCTTCCTGGGAGCTGGCGAGGTAAGTCGACATTTCCCAAGTTTTTAAAATTCAGCTTCTTTATGAGAGTCACACTGCCCCACACTGACAATAGCTGGTTGTACTGAAAAGAAACACAGTAAGACATGGATTTGCTCAGTTAATGTGATAAAAAGGAACAGTTTCAATATACAATGTCTGAATACTTTCCCTCCAGGCTGCTCTTGGTATTGCCAATCTGATTGTGATGGCCATGATGGAGCTGGGGCTTACCCAAGCAGAGGCCAGAGAAAAGATCTGGATGTATGACGCACATGGTTTACTCGTGAAGGTTAGTGAGCAGAACAAAACCTTCTGTGTGCACACAGCTACATTTTGACCAGCATGGCTGCTTCCTCTTTGTGAATCTTCAGGACAGAGAACACAAAACGGATGCCAACCAGGAGCTCTTTGTTCATGACAGTCCGGGGAAAGTACAGACCTTCCTAGATGCTGTGAACACTATCAAGCCCACTGCTATCATTGGTGATTACAGTCTAGTTTTTTACTTCTTGGATGTAAAACACATGGCCTTTATTTGAGGTTTCAATCACAAGTTTATTTTTTCTGTCTTGTTTTTTTTTTATTTTTTATTTTCAACTCGGCATAAGGATTAAGGTTTGGTGGCTTTGTTTTTTTCCAGGTGTGGCAGGAGCAGGGCGTCTCTTTACAAATGATGTCATCAAAGCCATGGGATCCTTAAATGAGCGGCCAATTATATTTGCCTTGAGTAATCCAACGAATAAAGCAGAGTGCACAGCAGAGGAAGCCTACACAATAACTAATGTAGGCATTTTTCGATTTTTTTATTTTTGGCCTCTATTTATTTATTAACTTGCTTACTTTTTGAACTGTTGTAGGTAAGTTTAAAACGGAGTCTGCTGGCTACCCCAGTGCTTAGTTTTCTGTGTCTGTGTCTCACAGGGTAGATGTCTGTTTGCTAGTGGCAGCCCGTTTGGTCCAGTCACACTGAGTGATGGTCGTGCGTTTATACCAGGACAAGGGAACAATGTTTACATCTTCCCAGGTTATAATAAAAATGATTATGGATATTTATTATGTACCTAATTGAGCCTAAGAGGATATAAATTATCTGCACATTTCATGAACTTGAGAGATAAAAAAAGATAACTTATACTTTGTTTTCACTTTGTCAAGATGACTGATGACCCTATATTGTGTATTGAAGCTCATCCTACTCATCCTATTTTTTGCTTCAGGTGTTGCTATGGCTGTGATCCTGAGTGGAGTGAGACATATCTGTGATACTGTGTTCTTGGAGGCTTCCAAGGTACAAAAAAGTGTTTCTCAAATCATTTTTCAGACTTTGCTGAACCTCTCCTTTACGTCACACTCTCTCCAGCTTTCCTTTTGTTGCTGACTGTCTTGTGTGTTTGCTTCTCTCAACCTCGTTTAACCCTTTGATGTGTCCTTTTCCTTCTCTCTAGACTCTGGCATAACAGCTATCAGATGAAGAGCTTTTAAAAGGCTGATCCATCTGTGCGCTTCCTTCTTTTGCTGGGATACATTTCGATTAACACTCTTCACTGCAAATGATTAACACAATGCTTTCATGTTGAAATAGGTGTCTGTATTGCAATGGTAGAACCGGTTCTGCACAGTTTTAGTTTAATGTCTATTTTATTACTCAACCACTTTAAATTAATGCCTGCAATAAGATATGATTGGCAAGCAGAATAAATTACTGACAAATGATTATAGTACTGAATATATTCTTTTTTCATAGGTTGAAGAAATATAACATTAAAGTATTTCCATATCTGTTGCAGTCTCTTGCTGAGCAGCTAACAGATAAAGAGCTTGCAGAGGGAAGGCTCTATCCTCCTCTCGCCAACATCAGAGAAGTTTCTCTTCAGATTGCTGTCAAGGTAAACCCTGGAACAATACCCGTTTGTCAATTGCTCATTTATTATTAGTTGATGCTTCGACTGCTGGTGATTCCGTGTATAAAGTCATTTAATTTAGTCAAATCCTTCAGATGTAATCTTTATTTGATAGAGGCTTATGTTGTCTGGATAGAATCTGATTTCTATCAGATTCTGTCTATGTAATGATTCCTTGAGGGAATCTTTACCTTGGCAAAATTCCTGATTATTTGTCTTGTCTGAAGAAACTAGATATAACTTTGTAAATGTATTAAAAATTCAGCTTTGAATGTCAAACTGCACATATCTAAATGTGGTGATATCAAAGGTTTAAAAACGTCTCCAGCACTGCATGTCTCACTGATGTGTTTCTTCTCCATTGCAGGTGATGGAGTTCGTCTATGCCAAAGGCATGGCGTTCCGTTACCCTGAACCTCTAGACAAGAACGGCTTTGTGCGTGCCACTGCGTTTAACACAGACTACGACTCCTTACTGCCAGATACTTATGACTGGCCAGGTGTTAGCTTCAGTCCTATCAACTAGAAGTAGAAAAGCACATCCTCAAAGTGGCCAGTGTCTTGGTGGACCCCTTTTCTCTTCTTTCATTTTTCACCCCAATTTTTTTTTTCCGTGAAACAGTTAAAGCAATGCTGAGGCAAACGTTAGTTTGTGTCAAAGTAGTTGCACTGGATCTGTGAGAACTGGACTAGAGACAGACTGTAGAAAGAGCCACAGCTTCTCTCCACAAGTCAATACTGTGTTTTTTAATGTCAACTAGAGGGCCACCTGGTGGTGGAAAGGTGCAGTGTGTGATACCTCGTGAAATTTAAATGCCCTTTGCATTTCTTCTTCGTTTGAAAGTAGAAAACATGTGATTGTGTTATTTTTGGTTTTTTTTACATTTTATGTCCAGCAACACTTTGATCAAACACTTTGAACACCGAGATAGCAATTTTGTAAGGGAAAACAAGGAATACTGCAACTATTTTAGTTTAAAATTTCTTTAACAAAATGGTTAGACATATAGTTATTGTTTTTGAATACATCCTTTTTTTGAACATAAGAATACATTGGCTACTGAGCAATTGCCCTAATTCTTTTAAAACCGATTTCACCAGGTATCTGACAGAATAAATGTAACCCAATTGTTGTCTACACTCCAAATGAACAACTATTTATTAAGCACAAACTTTGTTCAAACTTTTTAACTGCATGTAGATATTACAACCAATGTTGTGTTAAAACTCCTTTAGTAATTTTATATTAGATAATCCATCCCCTTAAAACATTTCCTTTGGCTTAAGTGTTGAAGAAAATATATTACCCGTATTAGTATAACATTATAGAATATACATTATTTTCTTAAGATACTGTGCACTTTTTGACTCAATATTTATTTTATTTTTTTTTTACTTTATTATCTCTCTCTTTTCACATGCAGTTGAGCACGTTGAGAATTTAGGCTTTTTTTAATCCATCCTGAAAGCTGTGGCCACAGATGAAAATTGCGGCTCACAGCAAGAAGTTGCTGAGCCACAGAAGATACAGATACCTGGAAATATAGTTTAGCGCCAGCTAAATACAGCAGAAATAATAAAGATGATTTACCTCATATGAAATACAAAAACGAATATCAAGATTTTCACAGAGGGAATAACTGTACAAATACACACATACACACACAAGTACAAATATAATAAACTTTATTATAAACCAAAGTGTCAGTTGTGTTGTTAAAGACTTTGGCAAAACTGAGCATTTAGATACAGTCTTATAGCCATAGGTATTGTTTTAGGTAATATTTACTGTAGACAGCTGAGAAATGGTCCGACAGAACAAAAAGTGACTTTGGTTTTAGGACTGAATGGTTTTCAATATTCAATGTGCAGCTTTTTCTCTGCAGCTTTAGGATGTGATGTGTTGCTAAAGGGAAAGTGTTATTTATATTTATAAATGTATACATGCAAAAATTAAATTAATCTGAAATAGCTCATGTGACTTTCTGCCATTTCCTGGCAGTATTTGTCCAATGTTGTGTTCCTGAACTTTTTTTTTCTTCTTTTTAATAGTGCTACTTTAGTTTTTTAGTATGTTGGTAATTTTACTGAACTCTTATACAAAACTGCACTGCATTCTGGGAAATGTAGGTAGAGGAAAGGCTTTATCCACTCAGTCTCCTAGCCAGCTAAGCAAGGTGGGTGACAACTAACTCACTTTTGGTTACTAGTAGCGAGTAACTTGCGCAGTAGCAGTTTTGTGTTTCGCCACTGTGCCTCAACTTAGAACAACATAGAGTGATAATATGAATGCCACAGCTTAAAAGGAAATTGAGAGTACAGGTCACATCACCAGTTTTGGTAGTATTTCAGATATTTAAAACAAAAAACTAATCAATATCTGTTAATTGATATGAATACGCTGACATAATCATATCGCCCAATCTAATTGATGTACTGCTGCAGAATAAAATTTTGTTGTATCTTGACTCACTGGTCTTGTAGTTTCCTTTGGATCATCTTTTATCCTTATAGAGATATTATAACAAGCAACCACTTTTAGAGTCTGTTGCTTAAATAGGGACTTAAGTATTAAAAGTATTTTAAACACTATGCTTTTATTTCATAAACATTACAGGGAAAAAAAAAGTCGGGTTGTTACAATTAAAGCATTACAAAGACAAAGAAAATTTAAGCCCTGTGTTTTTAGCGCGTCTTTTCAGCCAATCCAATCTTCCAGCGCCGCGCCGTCTCACATTTTGCGTCATCACTGTGAGACCTGTTCTGGCAGGCAACATGGCTCACGTCACTGTTTGTGGAAGTTTCGATATTTTGGACTGATCTCCTGTAACTGGGAGGATGGCCATGGATATGACCTTCCTCGGAACCGGGTCGGCTTACCCGTCTCCTCACCGCGGCGCCTCGGCCGTGGTGCTGCGGACGGACGGGGAGTGCTGGCTGTTTGACTGCGGAGAGGGAACCCAGACCCAACTGATGAAGAGCCAGCTCAGAGCCGGTGAGGAACCAGCCGAACCCCGCTAAGTAAAAAAAAGGTTTGAGATGGTAATAAATGAGATTCATTTCAATCTGGACTTCTTCATTGTTGGTAGATCATTGTCACGTCATGGTGTCCACACAGGGCGCATCACTAAGGTTTTCATCTCCCACCTGCATGGCGATCACCTGTTCGGGTTGCCTGGTCTCCTCTGCACCGTGAGCCTCAACACCAACCCCGACGTCGAGCAGAGCCTGAAGTGTGTGGACATCTACGGGCCCCGGGGCCTCAGGAAGTTTCTCAGAGTGACTCTTGGCCTCACAGGATCTCAGCTGCTCTTCCCGTATGCAGGCAGGTGCAACGCAAACCTCCTGCTGCTAAAACTCAGGACCGAATTGAAAACATGAAAGCATACCTTGTTTCCTTTCATGTTCATGTAAACAGGCGTTTCATACTTTCAGACATCTCAGCTGCTGCCTGGAGAATCATTTATCATGAAATTTTAAATACTTGGAAAAATAAATACAATGCATTCTCATGAAGTATTAAGTATATGACGTATCCAGCTGTTTAGTTTAGAACTGGTCCTTTTTTGTTGTCGTTTGTTAATTGCTTATTGGTTGCCTCTTGTTGCTGTAGTGCATGAGCTGCAGCCCACACCAGACCAGAGTCCTGAAGAGGGACAGCTGAGTCTGGAGGTATGTTTTTTTTTTTTTCTTTTTCTTTTTGAAGGAGTTAAAGGTGAAAAAATGATAAGCCAAACAAAAAAAACTAAAAAACTTATTTATTGTTTTATCTTGATCTTGAGAAATCTCAACAAGCTGTTGAGATGAACTTCCTCCATCATATAAATGCATCAAGATTATTTCAGCTTCCCTATATTTATTTACACTTCTTTAAAAATGGATGCATTGAAACGACGTCTGTTGTTTATTACTTTTATTTGAGTGGTGCTTGTAGGTTTCCGATTTGCTCTGACATTTGTCTAACATTACAGATGACTGTGGACTGCAGCCCTCCCCATCCTCAGGAGCAGCCTGGCAGGACGATTCCTCTGGACGTCTCCGGCGACTGCTACCTCCTCTTCCAAGATAACAAGTTTGTCGTCAAGGCCTTCCGGCTGTTTCACCGCATCCCTTCCTTTGGCTTCTGCATCCAGGAACATGATCGTCCCGGAAGACTGAAAACAAAACTACTAAAGGAGCTCGGTAATAAATACCTCCTGATTTACTATCAACCTGAACCAGCCATTGGACAGACGTTTCAATTTCCCATAGAAAAATCCACTTTTTACCACAAACAACCAAAGAATGAATTTAAAGTTATTTTAATAGTGCGTTTAGTACATATACTCCTTTTTTGGTTAACATCACAACCTCATGAACTTTTGAGACATGAGGGACATTTTTGGACAGTAATTTCTGTATTTTTCAACTTTCTTGGTTATGTTGAAAGAAAATTTCCATCACGATGTATATTTTTAAAACCCCTTACACTCATACACTTTTTTTACCCGGAAAAATGTAAAAAAAAAAAAAAAAAAGGTTTGATGCAAGTGGTGTGAGTGTGCCTAAAATATTTTAGGGAAACAAAATAATAAAGAAATAAGTGTGAAAACAGGGAGAAAACATTTTCAATGCAAATTTAAGACTGCTTGTATTTTTGTTCACATTCCCAAACTGACAATGCTGTTAATCATTGGCCGATTTCAGTTTGGTAACAAAGTGTGAAACTATAAACAGGAACTTTGTAATTTTGAAAGCTTTTAAGCTTATGAGCTAGACAGTGTAACTGAAAGTTATTATTCTAATTTTATTAATGATTGATGTATTTTCTGAACTTTAGGTATTAAACCAGGCCCTCTGTACGGCCGTCTCAAAGCTGGCGAGTCTCTGGTTCTTGACAGCGGACGCTTACTGCATCCCAGTGAGGTTCTGGAAGCAGACATTCCCGGGAGGAAAGTCTGTGTTTTCGGTGACTGCAGCTCGGTGCTTGGTGAAGGAGCTTTCCGTCTGTGCGACAGGGCGGACGTTCTGGTCCACGAGGCCACCCTTGGGAACGAGCACCGGGAGAAAGCTGTGGACCACGGACACAGCACGCCCGAGATGGCAGCGGCCGTGGCTCGGACTTGCTCTGCACGGAGGCTGGTCCTTTATCATTTCAGTCAGCGCTACAAACCCAGTTCCCTACAGAAGGAGGGAGACGAGGACGAAGTCTCAGAGCTCAAGAAGCAAGCTGACCAGGCTTTACAGGACAGTGGGGTAGAGGTGATTCTGGCAGAGGACTTTTTGACCATTCAAATTCCTCTCAAAAGACAGCCGTCCAGTTAAGGTTTGATGTGACGCAAGTGGATATGATTAATCTAACGTGTGTAATTTAGTCCTTATTTATCACTGACTTTCATTTCCTTGTTCACTGTAAACCAAAATGTGACCCAGACATACAAATACACGCTAAAGCTTTTCTGACAATGCTTTTTTGTTTTTCTCAATTTTCTTTAAAGTAAAAAAAAAAACAGCAAATAATTCAAGTCCTCCAGCAGGTTCTGGCATAACTTCTGTTTGATGGCAAATGAAGGTTAATTACCTGTACTGCAGTAAATGTTTGCTAATAACTCAAGTATATAATGACAATTGTTTAATGCAGCATGCAAGTTGTCGAGGGCGTTAGGAAACTTCCACTCGGTTAGCCTGATAAAAACCAGCTCCTTGTTCTACGCTTTGCTTCAAACAGCGAGTCCGAACGCCCGGCTATTGACAAATGACCGCTTGCTGGAGGGTTGGGCTTTTAATAAACTTGCAGGGTAGGAGTGAATGTTTTATTAGATGTTCAATATTTATCTTTAAGATAACAGTTCTCACTTTCTTCTACTTGCTGGACAAATCTCCCTGTAAAACATTCACCTCGGGTATTCATGTTTGAGGAATGGAGAGCTTGCTATCACTGTTTTCATCTTTAGCAGAAGTTATGAATTGAAGCTTAATCTTGCTTTGGCAACTTTTATCTGCATTTTATTTTTTTGATGCCTTTTTCAAAATTCTCAATTTCAGTCAGATGAATCTTACAAGTTCTGACCGTTAGCTCGACACCCATTTTTCTGGGATGTCAACTTTTCTTCTACAGTTTTTCTTTTTTTTCTTAATTTCATTGTTCAATATACTGACCTCTGTAATATTACTAAAGACAAAAAGAAGTATGCAATCATCTCTGAAGTTTTTCCAGAGCTTTATTTCTGGATCTGTACACAAGGTATTAAAGTACAACAGAAAATACAAAATAATGTTTAACAAAAGGAAAAAAAAAAAAACAACAGCAATGTTTATGTATAATTCTTATAAACAATAAAGATAGCTTCTTGAACATTTCTCATAGTGAAGTTTTTGATTGTCTATATTTCTGGATATACATTTTTACGTTTTGTAGGGTTTTTTTTTTATTCACAAAGGTGTTTTTCGGTTTTAAAGGATGTGAATTTTCAGTTTCAAAACACGACTGCTATATTCTGTTTAACTTTTAAACTTCTAAACACAATACAAAATATAAAATAAATTTTAGTGCTTTCCTGCACACACAAATCTCAAGCCAGAGAGATCAATAAAATATCACATTTTCCGAGTTCACAGGGAGGTGAGAACCTACTCAAACTACTTAATGGCCTTTACATTCTGACAGTTTTTAGTCTTTGTACAAACCACATGTGAAATAAATATCACTGCACTGCTAAAGCTAGAAGAGCTTGGAGGACCTACTGCATTATGCGCATTGCATTAAAAGAGAAACGAGCTCTTCGCATACTTAGACTCAGCAGCCATCCCTTAACCATCAAGACAAATATCGACGAGTAAAAAGATTTAGGAAAGAAAGATGAGTGTCTTTTACACATGGCTGCAAAAACCGCAACATTGAGTAATACCAGCACGTCTTCAGGTAAAGCCGTTTTCTGTGGCACACTAGAGAGGCAGGCGCAGCTGGCATGCGTGGTTTCAGCTGCCGCCTGGAGTTTTTGGGTATTGTGACTATCCAAACAGAGAAATGAGATTTGAACAAGTCAAATGTTTAAATGCAGAAAAAAAAAAAAAAAAGAAAAATAACCCATGACTGTACATATCTACAAATTATTGCCTTTCTGACAGAGAACCAAATTTCAAAGCTTTGTATCAACACAAACTCACAAGTGTAAGAGGTCAGTTAATAGGCGTTTTAAAGGCTATTTGCTAATTATTTACATGAAATGCAGATGTAAAGAACCTCTCTCTGATGCTGGGCTTTCGAACTGAATTTACATGATGGAAACTTAGTGATGATTAGTGGGCGTGAATTTGATCTTTACACAAACATTATGGGAGAAATGCAAGCATGTACTGGACAAGACAGACATGATGTTCCCCTGAAACAAACTAAACACTCATAGCACGATGCATAGATAAATTAAGTAAACACTACTACTGCATCCAATTCACTGACGCCGATCCGCTGAACTTTTTTTTTTTGGATTTTTTGTTTTTGTTTTACAATTATGGAATTCAGTCAAGTAAAAACCGCTCCATTTCTGCTACGTTGCTCCCATGAAATTGTCAATCGGGTTTTAAAAGGCATCTCTCGTCAGTACAGGCTAAGCAGAGGTTACGTACGCAACTCAAGAGGCTTTAAATAAACATAACACCACCAGCAGGTTTACCAAAGCCTGCTAGTAATGGGGGGAAAAAATGGAGCTACTTGATTGAGGAACAAATTCTACCATATTTAACAATAACAAGGTCATATACAGGTAAACCTGCCAAAGAGCAGCATGAACAAACTCAAAAGTATTAAATTAAGTCTTACAAAGGTCAAAGTATACTCAATAAATACAGAACTTTACTGTGTCAGTGTTTACATGGCTATGAACCCAACCACAAATCTTTGCATTGCTATATTGCTGTTACAGTTTGCTCCAAAGGTTTCACAACAGGGAGAAAAGGAAAACAATGCGACCCCCAATTACGTTGAGGCTGCAAAACGTTTTCTTCACCAGCTGTGTAGAAGCACGATGATAAAACAACAAATCAGGGCCAGAAATTTAGATTTGACATGAGGAGAAAAAAATTAAAAAAAATAAAAAATTAGGATGCTGCAAAGGTTCGCACATGCCAAGTTAAATTAATCTGAACTTAAAGATGAGCTGCACCAACAGACTGCCTCTTTACGGTTTCAAATCATGACATGTTTTGTGCGTCGCACTCCTCGGGGTTTTGATGCTGTAGCTGAGAGAAAGACTGGAAGCTAATTATTTTAGTATCAACAAAGTGTTTGAAAATTAAACTTCTATAATCTATGTATAAATTAGGCTGCAAAAGAGCAAGACTTGACTCAGCTAAAGTACTCTTTTTTTTTTTTTCCTTTAAGTGCTTGTGAGTAATGGAACATGCCAGATTTGCCTTTTTGAAAATTTAATTAGTCTGCATTCTTTATCGAATGGGATGGGATGAGTTTTGCCTCTTCAAGACAAATCAAAATGTCAGAAAAAAAAATGTATATTAAGTAAACAAAAAAAAACTAAAAGATTCTGATTGGTGCATCTCCATAAATTAACTCAAATCGAAGAACCTTTGCAGCAAGTCAAAACACTTCCTGGCCTCTGAGTGAATCTGCATGCTAGTGTTACTTCCACTCAGGTTTTTGGAGTTGGTGGGGTGGGGGGTCAACAACACCATCTGCACCATTCTGATTACTGAAAAGTACCTGTAAACCAAACACAATTAAAAAAAAAAAAAAAACATTAAATATAAGTACCACATCAAATAAAGACAGGCAACTACTAACACTAGAGGCAGAAAACAATCTGTTTTGGCAGCTGAAAAGACTGGTAGGATAACAGACTGTAGCGCTGAAGATGCTTGTATATGTCAGGGAAGAAGATTCACGACTCTCCTACTGCAGCTTCTGGGCCCCACGGTACATGGACGTTACACATCTCGTAAACGCAAACGAAAATAAAATAAATGGCTATATAAACTCTTGAGAGAAATCAAGATTTTAGTTCTATATGGTAGACATCACTGATGTCATATTACACAAAAAATGAAAACAAAAGGTATATTCATATACATATATATAGATATGTATATATTTATATAATAGAATTTAAACAAATCAGATTTTCCAGTGAGGTCAGTCTTATGTACAAGAAAAAAAAAAAAAAAAAGGTTTCAAAAAGGGAAGAACAGAGGAAGAAGACGAGGAAGATCACTCTGACTGAAGTGCTGCAGTATGCTGTGTGTGGTGCCGCGCGTGCGCTCCCAGAAACCCGTTGGGCTCGCCGCTGCCGGCTAAGCTTCCAAAGTCTGTGACGGACACGGCCATTTTGGCGCCGGTGATTCGGTGGTGGTGCGTCGTTGTCCGTCGGGCTTCAAAGTCCACACCGAGGTTAGCGACGGAAACGTCGTTGATAAACGAGTCAGGCAGTGTCATCTTGAGTCTCTTGGAGGGCCGCTCGCAGTCCTTGTTGACGCACACTCCTCCGAGCTGGCCCAGGTCGGAGTAGAAACCGGCGTCGAGCATGTTGAGGCAGTCGGGGTCGGCGCCGTTGGAAGGGAACCCGAGGGATTCGTCGTGGCTCAGGGATCCACGGTGGAGACTTTCCAGAGGAGGAAAGCTATAGGAGTCTAAGCAACTCACCTCACCAGGGGCGCATACTGTGGCTACAGTGTTGCTTAAAGCTGTGAGGACACAGAACTGTGTTAGTTTGGAAAATCTAAAGTTGACAACTACGTTAAAAAAAAAAAAAAAAAAAAAAATAGGACAAGTCAGAAAATCAATGCTACGAAGAATTTCACATTATCCCCACACAAACCTGTGAGATCGCTTGCAGTGATGGAGTTGAGCAGACTGAGCTGCTGCTCTGTTGTGGCCTCCATCCTTCCCCCTCCACCCGCGCCTGAACACACAGATGACGAGCTGTCCACCGCCAAGCCCTCTGCTTCATCCACCAGCCTGTCCATCAGGTCACTGCACAATAAAATCACAACCGAGACAATTTCTTCAACATCAGGTATCGTATGTTTTCCCCCAGCCTGTGTGTGAGACACGGAGCAAACAGGTCAAACCAACTTGTTCCGGTCACTTACGTTACACCAGGATAGCTGCTGTACTTCTTCTTCCCAAACCGATTCTGCTGCACAAACACGTCGAAGCGCTCGGACTTCTTCCACATGTAATAAAACGCTACGCATTCTGCTACTGTCCGTGTTGTTACCTGAGGGGACAAAAACATTCAAATTCAAAAAAAATTTTTTTTTTTTTTTTTACTTTTGCATAAATACTTTAGTAAAAACATGAAGTAAGTCTCACTTTGTGCTTCTGAATAAGGTGAAAGTTCTTGTCGTACATCTGAAGAGCATGTTCAAAGTTCCTGCATTCTTCCTCCGACCATGGAGGAGATTTTTCTAAAACAAAACACGACAAATATTAAACAGCGATTCCTGGAATCATCTGAAAAGTAAAGGATGTCTTAACCACAGAGTCCGTCTAAATAACTGAGCTTAAAGGCTGAAAGAATTAAGTTTATTAATTGATCTAACATCTGACAAGACAAACTTTGGATATTCCATTATTTACTATTACACCTCATCTGAAAAAAAAAAAACCATACATATTTATAAATAAAGGACCTATTGAATGGAATAGTGAGATCATTTCCTTGTTTGCTTACCTTTAGAGGATTTCACATGGTTGCAGTATCTTTCTAGTGCTTCACGGATGTTGTAGTTGCATTTCACAAGCTCGTACAAAGCCTAAGTTGGAAAAAATTAAGTATTGGACAAAAAAAAAAAAAAAAAAAAAATCAGATAAAAACTACCCAGAGAAATCTTTATTTATTTATTTTTTCAATATGTTACATCAAAGGATCGTCAAGGAGATGTAACCTACCTGCTCGTCATCTCGAACATGCATCCCTGGTTTGTCGCATCCTGTGCTTTCATCCGTTGTCCTTGACAATACTTCAGAGAGATAACTCCTAACCTTGTTTTCGGACAGAACGTCTGGGCTCCATAGTAACTCGTCATCATCTTCATACACTGTTTGAAAGAGGAGATGGTTTAGAGTTAGAGCTGCTGCTTAATTCCCCTTGATGTTGTTAGGAATTGGCTAGACAGCATGTACAGATGCAAAGAGCAGCGCTCACCTTTCTCCTCATCTATGTAGTGACAGAGGCCAGATGGCACCTCTGCTTGGTACTCGGCCCCCACCATGATTTCCTTGAAAAATAGAGAATATCATGTTGAAAGTAAATACAAAAGGTCTGGCTTCATGTGACATGAAGTTTATTATTACGTAATATATAATACAATCCATCACTCACTTTTCCAGAGTCGTCGGGGCTTGGCCCAAGATCGTCACACTCTGATTCTTTATCCCCATCAGAGATGGCATTGGCTAAAAAAAAAAAAAAGAAGAAATCATATTAATAAACACACTCCTTTACTTTCTGGCTCAGAAGTGTGAGGTTTAAACCTTCATATAATTTTGAGAATCTACAAGATGATCTCATTTGTCTGTAAAATTTTGCTGAACGCACAAATGGTGTCAGGATTTAGTGTAAACTGGTAAACATTTTAAATGTCACCCAAAGTATTTGACTATTTTGCCATGACTTTGACATATCATCGATCTCCTGTTCATAGTTTTCTTTTTCAGGGCAAACACTCTGACTTTGATCGTCACCATGTTAAATATTGAAGGACACATCATCAACCATTCTAAAATCTGATACAAAATGTTATAATAAAATAAATGGATGCAAATTATGATTGTGCAAAGTCACTCAGTCACAATCCAATTGCAAATATGTCATTTTTCACTCAGTAAGCTATAGATAAAACTTTAACACCAACAGACACAAATCTGTAAACTTACATCGAAGTGTTCTTGGAAAGAAGTCTGTGGTCTCATGAGAAGTAACTGATGGGGTCAGATCATCAGCTGAAGATTGGGTCTCCTCCTCATAATGACCAGATAACAGATCTTTCGCTATTTCCTCCTGATGAGACCAGAATAAACAATTAGATAGAGCACAACTAATTATTTTGTCCAAGATATAAACTTTTTAATATGTTTAATGTGTGTGTGCATTTGCAGGTCTTTACCTTATCCAATGTCATGTCAGGCAGCTCATCAGTCAGGTCCCCAGAGGAACTGTCTATACTGGAGCCAGCTGACGCCTCATAGCGATAAATCGCCAAAAGTTCTTCCAAAGGCATGTTCCCTTCCTGATGGAAAAAATAAAATAAAATAAAATGTAAATTTTTCTGTGATGTGATGGCTGCATTAGATGGAAAATATTTCTACCAATTTAAATAATAAACTTAAATTGGCTAAATTTAATAATTAAGATTAAACTAGAACATACTGAATGTTTTAATGAATTGACTTCTTTTTATTTGTTGCGGATTGGTCTTTTCTAAATTGTACTGATTAAGTACGTAATTTGAAGGCAAATGAAATGAGGACTAGTTTACCCTTTCCAAATCTGCAAGTTCAGAGCTGAAGTTCCTCCCGTCATCTAAAGACTCCTCCTCTTCCAGGGTCCTCTCGTCGTCGTATTCATGAACTAACATTTCTGCAGTTGGGTCAAAGTCATGGTCCTCTGATGATAAAGAGCCAACTGAACAAACAAAACAGAAATATCTTAGCAGCATCGCACACAAATTGTTTAAGGGAGATCACACCATCACAAGAGTCGCAGGAAAACACAAGAGAGCACAAGACTAGATTGTTCAGATTTCAGTGCTACTAAAATAGTCAGTATCCTTCTAATATTTAAGTAATACAAAAGCATTTCTTTAAAAAAGACTTAGGCAAATTAAACATAAAAACAATAATTCATGGTGAATTAGTTACCTGGACTTGAACTTCCTAGAGAAGCCTGAAAGTAAAAAGAGCAAAATATTAATATAATTATATATATATATATATATATATATATATATATATAAACCCCATATAGCTTTGTCATTAGGAGAAAAAAAAAATCTCTACCACAAAAAACATTCATGGACGAATATGGGAAATGTGTGATGCATGTGAATCTATGAGCTAATAAACATTTTGTTCATCAATGTAACTTTCATTGAAACATCTTTACATCACACAGCATTAACAGATGCAACCAAGAGAATGCATACATGTTAAATATGGTCACAGATGCTAAGAACTTTCAAATTTGTGATTGTGTTGCATCAATAGTTACACAGAATTTTTTTGATTTAACAAAACAGTGTTTGATTCACCTGAAAATAAACTGATGTTTTTTAAAGGTTTGACTGTTGGTTGACATTTTCAGATACTGATATATCAAAAATTCAAATGATTTAATAGGTTACACCATGCTTAATTAGGTCTCTCCCCCGCACACACAACCACACACCAGGCTGTATTAAAATGCTGACATAATTTTCAGATGAAATTTAGGTCTCAACTATAATGTTTCATTTTAAAAAGAATAAGATGAATGCATTTTCATTTCAAGACAGCATAATGTCACCATTTTTAAAGGCAAACACATATTTTAAATCACAGCACTAATATGACATTATCACACTTCTCATAGTATAGCAATATTTAAAACTAAGAATTTGTTTTTTTCTAATCCCACCCCCCCCAAAAAAATGTTTTATTGAAAATTCAGAGGCATAAATGAAACCAGAAATTATTAAGCATTAAACTACAAATACAATCTTAGCATAAAATGATTTGATGCCCTTTCAGATGAAACTGGTTAACATTTCCATCTTCAGAATTTTGCCAACATACCTGTATGCAAAAAAGTGCATGATGTTTTTACAGCTGCAGTAATAAAAATTAAGCAAACTCGTGAAATGATAAGCTCCAAAAATTCGTAAGTTGATCGAAATAGTAGCAAATGACCTAAAATCTGAAATAGTCATTATGATGGGCCAAATGTGGGTATACTTTATTTTAAATGTCTCTGCTCCAAACAGCATCATGCATTCATCCAGAATACATGTTAACAATCCACAAAGGGGGATACATATTCAGAAATACCGTTATGGTTACCTGCTATGGGTAGCTAATTTGACATGAGCCGCAAGTCATATTGCAATTTCATATTTGAAGCAAGGAATTGGGATTCTTCACTACATCCAAATAAATCAGGCCCCTGTGTAAAAGACAACAGCAAGATTTGAACTGAATCTGCTCCCGAAACACTTTGCTAGCCGCCAAGCTAACCCTAAAAGCTTAATGTTAACCCTCTGCATCGAGAAATGTAAACACTAATTTGGTTTGCATCGCGCCGTCATCGGTGGGGAAAGATGTTCTTTTCCGTAAAGGTACTGTAAAATAAGCTCAAGCCATTTAAATACAACTTAAATTATAATAAACTCGAAATGCTCTGTTATTTCCTTTAAGCAGCCAACTGGCGTTAAATTTACGTATCAATTTACACAGTCTCTACTGCGAAGCAGCTGAGAGCGAAGGCGCAGAGGCCTCCTAGTGAAGGATCACTTCAGACATTCAAGCATATTTTATAGGAATAAAAATGACATTTATGGCATAAAACACGCTATACATGCAGCAAAAACGTTTTTCTCCTCAATCGATAACATAAAGATTAAAACTAAAATACGTGAATACAAAAAATATCGATTAAAGACCGGGAGCTTCTCCCCTGTTTTCCCTCTTACCTCCGCCATATTGGTACCTTTAGCTAATGAGCTCGTCCTAGCTCAATACCCGGATGAGAGCTCTGAGCCAATCAGAGGTCCAGGTGACGGCTGTAGTCGTGACGCCGGTCAAACCAACCACTGATCAGAGTAACGGCAATGATCAATACATGTTAAATTGACAGATGAATATTTCAAGAAAACGTGAAAAAAGCACAAGTCAGATCAATTTTCTATACAGAACATAATAGATGTCATGTCATCGACCCTAATGGTACCTCACGAACCAGCAGTTTCAGCAGTTTGCTAGAACATTCCTGGTACGGTCTCAGAACATACTAGCTTATTTCCTACTCTTCCTATTACATATTGTAGCTATTTCATTTCCAAAACTCTGTCGTGGACATGGTCATTTATTTCGTTCCGTTGTCCTTGCAGCATAAGACATATTTTGGAGCCCTGTTAAGAAAATGACCATAGGCAAATTATTGAACCTTTTCAGTCTATAATCTAAAGGCATTCTTACCTAAAGTATGCAATAGTCGTCCAATATTATTATTCCCTAATGCATTAAATTTTACCAAAGTTTTTCTTCTCAAGTGGTTTCAGTTACATTTAAGGATGGCAAAAAATTATATTTTCATAATAAACTTTTTAAAAGAGTTTTTTCACACGCCTAAGCAGATCGTCGAAACAACAAATAGCGTTCTATAGTTGTGCGCTGGGCAAACACTTCCATTTGCAGCTAATATTTATATAAAATTTGTATATTTTAAAAGCATGGTAAATGTTTTATAAATTCGTGATCAGATATTTTAGTTCAGTTTTCAATTCTAAATTTTTCATCGGCAGTTGGCTGTTTAAAAATTAAACAAATCTTCATAATAGACATAGAAATATCAAATGTAGAGTCACCTTAAAATGTTATTTGACTCTACAACATTGCCTTAAAAGAGATTAAAACAGTCTGTTTCTTATACAATGGCCAGCAGGAGGCAAAATAAGTGCAGGGAGCCATTTTTTTGTTTTTGTTTTTGAAATTTTGTCTTGCTCAAGAAAGCTATCATTCAGTCATGTATAAAACTGCTGTGTAATTTTACAATTACGTAAACACATATTAATTTTATGTAATTGTAATTCCTAAGCCATGGGAAAATGTCATTGTTTCCTAAATTATCAGTGCTTTGGCATTGCTACATTAAACACAGTTTCCCCATTATTTTATCTAATGAAATGTATTGTTTATTTAGTCAGTATTATTATTTTTGTTTCGCTGTCACAGGAAGTTAATATCTCTAAATCTGGAAAGTGGAATCCCCAGTGAAGGACAAACAGTGTGGGCTGCATTGGAAGACTTATGAGTCACAGTTTCAGACTATTCAGAGGAACCTCCCTCCACAGGTTATACTTGAACCATATATGAGAGTGTTTTAACAGGTAAATATTATGTACTACTCTTCACACCATTTCCCATACATTCCAGAGAAACAACTAGGGCACCCTATGAAAGCTTGTCTTTTTTCTAAGGTACACCAGGGAGTATTTTGTACATGTAAGTACTTTAAGCATGGCAGTTAAGGGGTCAATATCAATTTTAATACTTGTGAACATTTTAAGTTATATAAGCAAACAATAAGAATTTAAGAAGAAAACAAGTTATAACTGTGACAGACTGGTGACATATCCAGGGTGTTCCCCCCCTCTCGGCCAAGACGTTCACTGGAGATAGGCAGCAGCACCCCTCCCGAACCCAGTAGGGACAAAAGTGTACAGAAATGGATGGATGGATGGATGGATGGATGGATGGATGGATGGATGGATGGATGGATGGATGGATGGATGGATGGATGGATGGATGGATGGATGGATGGATGGATGGATGGATGGATGGATGGATGGATGGAACAAGTTATACATTTGATTAAAATGTAATAAAGAAATACAATTTTTGATGGGGAATAAATTAAGACAATCCCAAATTCTTCCCACTTAAAATGGCTAAGTTACATATGACATCAGCTAATAAGACTACACATGCTTACATTTTAGGACATGCGTGCAACGAGAAATGAAGAGAAAACGCCTTGTAAGATAAGACTTGTGTTGATAGGACAGAATAAAGTTTGCCAGATAGATCATTGACAAATACCAGCTGTTTTAGAATAATGTGTTTTTTGTTTTGTTTTGTTTTGTTTGAAAGATGAGTGTAAAACTGACTTATTTGTACACCAGGAGAACAAAGTATGTGTTTGGAGTGAGAGAAATATATTCAGAAAAGAATCTCACAAAATCTAAATAGTTTGGGATGCTTTCCTGCTTACTGCATGACCTGGTCAGGTACTTGGACTGTTGGGTGTAAAAGCAACATTAGATACACAAAATTTCTCAAGCATCTTACATTTGAAAATGAAAAGTGGGAGAAACTTTCCTCTGAACCATGTCATAAACTGTTAAATGAGTACAAGTCATTCAGAGAGATCACCATACTATCAGTGTGTCCTAACCGTTCTCTTGATGTTGCTTGTGTAACAAGTAGTGGCACAAATATTCTGTCCAGAAAACGGTGTCAGCTGATGTTCAGCATCTCAGCTGTGATTAGTCCAATGACATCAAGCAGGCAAGCAAGCAGTTGTTGATGTCTATTGGTTGTGTTGAACAAACATTGCCCTAAAGCAAGGAAGATTTTTAAACATGCAATTTAATACATTTGTTAAACAAAGCAAAAATAAAATAAAAAATAGAATTAAGCTGAAGTAGATTAAAAAGAGAATGCAAAATATTTAAATTGCAATACTGATTTTAAGAGAATGTTGTGAAGAGCTTTATTTAAAACATAGCAATCAAGTGTTTATGAATATCATTGTTCATAATAAAGAAAAAAAGTAAGAAAGAAGAAAGAAAGAAATAACAAAGAGAGAATAATATATTGTGGCAGTTGGCTAGTTTACATCAAACATAATTTTTGTTGGATTTCTTAGCTGGTGCGTCCCTTGTGATGAGCACAGTAAAATAAAAGCAGCATTTTCTACCTGTTTTGTTCCCCTTCATCCCTCCCTCTCTGGCAAATCTATGATTACTCATTTAAAAGCACTTTAAATCCCTACTTTCACAGAACAATGTTGTCAGGAAGATATGTGGGCCCTTACTTAATGAGTGAAATTGCCAGGTCAACAAGTTATTCTCTGACGTAGGTTGTGGAGAGGCGGGTTAGAAAGGGTCACCGATCCATTGTTATACTGCAAACCGGAAGCGCATGATTAACACTGGCCCACACCTACACTGAATCTGCAGCGGTCCCGCAACTACCCACTCAGCTGATGTGCCTCATAGTGCATTGTAACAACTTGATGATCATCTATTATGCTCCAGAATAAATGGAGAGATTCACTGCATGTTGATCAAGCTAAATATCATGCATGGTTTAGGAATGGCACACTGACTGAAATGTAAAAACTGCTAGACTATAACAATTAAAGTGGTCATCAATTCAGCTTGTCTATATATGCATGGTATATAGTATAATGCAATACAATACAATATAATATAATATAATATAATATAATATAATATAATATAATATTTTTATGTTGAATAAAATAAAATGTAATTTAATTAAGAACAATAAATAAGAAGTTTTTTTTAAAAAAAAACATACAATGAGGAAAATTAAATGTCATTAATACTATATAAAAAAAATCATGACTAAAATATTTTTTTAAATAAAGAAAAATCTATTAATCTGTGCAATTAAATCGCTTATTAGCTGAGCTGTTTAATGGGATAGAAAAGTGACAAAATAGTAACATTGCTGAATCCTGCTCCATATGTTCTGAACCCTGTTCCCGTTTTAAGCTTTTTTAAGTTCACCGTGTACTTTCCATGAACACTTGGTGACTCGCTTTCCATAAAATAACTGACCACCAGGTGGCAGTGTGTGGATGCTTTGGGTTCGAGATGACTCAGCTAAAGCATTTTTCCATTTTCTCTATGTTGCTAATACACCATCTTTAGCAGTGCTGCAGCATAAAAAAAAAAAAAACGGAAGCTCCCCCCAAAAAAAATAAAACAACAAAACACAAAGTGCATTATCACTGTCCTATGTTTGGATGAATCATGGAAACTCCAACATGCGCAATGACACAGGTCTGTTTTATCAAGCTGAGCATTTCAGTCCACCATAAACAGTGAGCAGCTGCAGAGCAGTTTCCATAGTGTCAACAAACTCCTCTGAAGGACTTTGCCATTTGAAAGTTTATATTATTCATCCTAAGCATAAACATGGTGTTGTGCTTTTTGGTAACAAAGTAATTTCCACGAAACTCATGAAAAGTGATTGTATGTGTCACTATTTGCATTGGCCCGTGAAATGAGCTGGAAATAGATGCAAGTAAACAGTTTACAAAGAAGATAAACACAACCACGAAAGCAGCCTCCGTCGGCAAGCATTGATCAAGATTGAATTAGTTGATGAGAAACACATGTAAGCTGCATTTAGGCACTTTGTGATTGCTCTAACAGATCCTATAGTACATATAATATTTTGTATGAATGAGAACAGATAAGTGAAGTTACTTGAATATTGCTTGAATATATTTCAAATATATATTATGCTCAGAGCAGAACCACTCACTATCTTAGAAAGTATAAATAGACCTTTGACGCATTGTGGGATGCATTACCAATATTTGTCTGGTTTCTATAGAAAAGCTCTCCTAGTCCAGCCTGTCAAGTTAACTGAGATGATGTATCTTGGTAGGTTTGTGCCACATTCATTCTAGTTTCAGATGGATTAGACAGTGTAATATAATCTATAGGAGAAAAGAAACATAATTCATTTTTTTAAGTGCAAAGTTTTTTTTTGCATGTGTACTTTCTCTGACTTTTTTTTCCCTCAGCATACAAATACGACAAGATGGTTAAATAGGAAAGGTTTTCCTAATACAGGTCTTGTGTGTTTTGTTAATTATTTGTGATGTTTTTTCCTGAAAAATAAGAGGTGGCTTGGGGACAAAAATGGCTTGTTGTAAGAAAAAAAAAATTGTTAGTGAGATCAAAAATAAAACACCTCTAATATTTTGGTTCTGAAATGCACCCATCTAGACTCTCAGAAGGGGTTGTTTTATTTTTAAGGGTACATTAGCAACCATGTGTTCATACACTGACGCTCTTATGAAGTAAGAGCTGCAGTGGAAGAGTCATTATTTTTCCTATGTATGATTCTACTGGATAAAGGTGCTGAAGTACTTCTTAAGAGCTCATCTGAACAGATGTGGGCAAGGGGAACGGACTGAAAAAAACACAACTATTTCTGCCGTGATGAAAGGACACCTCAACTGAAGCAGACAAAACAAACACAAATCATGCATATAGTTTCAGGCTGTCAACATCTACCTTATAGAGATGTTTTTGTGCACCCCATTATTGCTTACGATGTTGTCATGTTCCAGCTTGTGTTACATAATATTTTCATGCTAATTTTGTTCATATGCATCTTTGGTCACATCTCTTTTCAGTTGGCCTTTTACATTCAGTTTTTTTTGTCTGTCTTTGCAAGCTTCTGTATATAACTTGTGCCATCTTAGGCCAGATATAGGTTTAGAATTTTGTTGTATTTTGAAACATTTGTACAGTTTTTCTTTGTTTCTGCTCACGTCTAATCCACATTTGGTAGAAGTTAGGTAACACCTTATGCCATGCTGTGTCTCAGTTCCACAGCATGGCAGCTTTTTAATGCTGTTCTTACCTTCTGTAGTAATTTTCTATTGAAGTCTAGCTTCCACATTTATTTGCCTTAAGTTTCTACTCTATTCTATTCTGTTCTATTCCATTGCAGCACACCCAATTCTTATTTCTCAGACACCACACAAGAAAGAAGTTCTTATGCTTGATGCACAAGCTGCAAGAACTCCCACTGCAGAGGTGAAGGAACAGAAAAACGTGATCTTGTTCTTACAGCTTTTGGAAAGAAGAACAGTTGTTTCTGTTCTTGTTGATTATGAATTGACATTATCTAACTAACCTCTTTTGGCCCATTCTGAGACAGAGTATACCCCTCACTGAATAAAAAGATGCATGTTAAAGCAGAGATAAAGGACAGGCCAAAAATAATTCCCTGATGAAAAAACAGCCTGGTTATGGTTACAGTTTTTGGTGTAACCGTTCTCCCTGTATTTTACATTAACTCTGTATTATTGCTGACTAGTCGAGGACCCTTGGTGCATTTATCTCCTGCTAAGTGTACCAATTCCAACAATTGAAAACTCCAGAGCTGTTTCTTTATTAAATCACCTCCTAATGCACCTATCTAACTTCATTTTAATGTAGCCATTGTGAGCTGATACACGATTGTCTGCAGTCTGTGAGGAATCTGTTGTGTCTCCTCAGTTGCTGGTGAGGTTAGGGAGTTTGAAGCATGCATCAACCGTTAGTGTGGGAATTAGCAGGGCTGCTTCTGAACTCGGCCCCTCACTGAGCTCTGAAACGCTGCACAGCAGATCCAATATTTCACCGGCTGCCTTCATGCAATGTGTGTAAGATATATGTGCATGACTGACCAAAGGTTTTGAAATTTAATCGTAGGATCAGAACAAAGTTCAGTTTCATAACTGTAAATTATTTCATGTGTATTCGTGTTTAACGTTTTTGTGCCAGTTTCTTTCTGTTAGTAATTCATTATCCTGTGATGTATCACTTTGATGAACCAGCTAAAATATTATAAATATGCTAAAATCTTACATAATTTAACTGAATTGTGGATTTTTTTTCTGAATATTTTATATTAAACTCTGTTTCCACCTATTGTGACAAAATTACCCAGAGTCATCTCCTGCTGGTAGATATTAAATATTACCAGCAGGAGAACCATATTTTTCCTAAAGTATACCAAGAGAAAATAAGCTAACAGAGAATACCTGACACACTCTTCACCAAAAAGTCATTCGTGTACAGACTAAAACTACAAAAGTAAACACAAAGATAAGGCACAAAGACAATAATTTTAGCTGAGCACACACTGAATGACTTTGGGAAGGAAAAAAACAATCTTGAAACTGTAAGAACTGCCAGAGAAAGAGTCGAGTTGTCCTCTCTGTCATAGAGATACAGAATAAGAAAAGGCACAGAAAGTTCATTCACTCAGCAAACATGGCTGCCACGGCATAAACCACTCTTGACCAAAAGGGAAACACAGGCTAATCTCACATTTCCCTAACATTTGGAAGATCCCCCAAGACTACAGGTTTTATGTGGATTGGCAGGACAAAAGTGGAACTTTTTGGAAGGTATGTGTTCCATTAAATCTTCTTTAAGGACAAGCAGGAAACAGGATGTCTCTCTGATGAACACATTGGACACCATCCGGGTAGACAGGTCCTCTGCTTTGAAACTGTCTCTATGTTGTGACAGAATGGTATGAGACAGATAATTTGTGAAATTTTGAGCTTCTCTGCCTTCTCTCAGTGCTACCTAGAAACAACCAATCAAAATTAGGAGGTGGATCTTAGCCCTGCTAATCACCGTTTTACTCTTACTCTTTCCCCCCTTCCTCCTGGTAGCAGCACCTGTCATGAATGCTAGGCTAGCTAGCATGGCCACCAATGACTGTGGACAAACACAGCCATTGTGTTCCTATAAATAACTATTAGCACCTTGAACAATGAGTACACATGGATGACTGACAGCGCTAAGACACTTCTCCTGGTTCTGATTGGTTGTTTTTGGTCTGGAGCGGTGCATTTCTTCAGACAGATTATCTGTCTCTTATTACACTGTCACAACATGTTGGTTTTAAGAAATATGTAGAAAACATATATTATTAAAAAAGTTACATACTGTACACACTGAGCCCATTAAACCAAAGTCACATTCTTTGTTTGTGTTCACAATCTTTGACCAATAAAGCCTATTCTGATCCTTATATTAGACTTCAACTGATTAACTGAAACATTTAAGTGTGACAAAAACACTAAAGCAAAAGAAATTCCTAAGAGGGCAAAAACTTTTTTACATCACTGTAGGACATCACAAGACTTCTCCACTTCACGAGAAGTAAACCCTTTCAATTTCCTAGAAAATGTATCAGCTTAAAGTTTATGTAAAAGGGTCTAAATGCTGAAAAACCTGGCACTTCTATCTGTGCTCTGATTCTGTTTTGTAAATATTTGCAGCTCTACAAGGAGGAGAAACAGTGAGTGGGCAATGCAATTTCCTTTCTTTCTGTGCTCAGACGTAGTATCTATATGTGTAGGTGTTTGTATTTCTAATCACCACCTGCATCACTCTGGGCGCTCACGTTTCACGTAAGATAACTTCTCTGAATGACTAGTTCTTAAAGAAGCAGCTGCGGAAATGCCCATATTTGTGAAGCTGACGCAACATGTCAGTGGCCAGGAAAGGCAATGTGAGCCTTTCTATTCCTTTTAAAGTAAGATAATCATTTATTAACCCAACACGAACAAAGGTTAAAAGATGTGCTCAAATTGCCAAAAAAAGAAAAAGAGGTGTTTGTTCCAATACCAACAAATCAAATGTTGTTTCTTTTCACACATCAATGCTCCCTTTGAACACATTCATTCAGATGCATCTGCTTACAGGAATGACAGTTCAGAGAGGCACTTGTCATGGCAGCAGTGCTGAAGGTCTTTAGCAGTTTAGGCAGGATGCTGGGCTCCAAAAGCTCCTTTGATTCGAGTCCTGTGAAGAATATGCAAAGTGATGAGCAATGCACCAAATGTGAAGGAAAGAGGAAACAGCTGTGTTGTCATGGATAAGAGGCTCCTCATGACGAGACACGTGGGTGATCCTGTCTCCATGGGAACCTAAGATTCTGCCACAAGAACAGTTTGTGAAGCAAAGAGGAACAAAGGATGGAGAGTGAAAACTTGGGAAATGTTCTATTTCTTTTTTTTTTTTTTTTTTGTTCTTTGGAATGT
Source organism: Poecilia mexicana (assembly GCF_051168715.1). Taxonomy (NCBI): domain Eukaryota; kingdom Metazoa; phylum Chordata; class Actinopteri; order Cyprinodontiformes; family Poeciliidae; genus Poecilia; species Poecilia mexicana. The sequence continues at coordinate 13,163,271 of NW_028263378.1, read as the reverse complement.
AAATTAATTCATGTTTCACATGCACACCTCCCATTCTTGAACAGCCATTCTCAGAGTTGCTAAAAGACAAAAAGGAAATATCAGCTTGAGCCACCTACACACTGGCTCCAAAAGCTATTAACGAAAATGAGATAGGCCTTACAATGGGCATGCCTAGGAAAAAACAAAAAAAACAAACAAAAAAAAAATAGACAGTTGTGGCACACTTAAGAAGAGTGACTCTTATCTTTTCTGATTGAGAGGACAAGTGAAGAGGAAGGAATCATTATCTTCCATGGGAAAATTAGCCTCTAGTTGCTGATGTTTGACTTGTAGACATATGATAACCTCAAATAGATATATGTGTGGATTTTTTTTTTATCAATACAAAAAGCTAAATTCTGTGCAAATAAATACTGACAAACTTTGAGATTTTTCAGTTTAGAGAAAATACTCTTTCGAGCAATTATGTAATCAGAACAGTCGTGTCCCCAACCACCAATTTCAATGTCCTTTCTTGATATTTTAATCAATGGACCTGCACAAGGTTGCATATAATGTTGAAGTGAAAAATGATAGAGGGTTTATAAAATATTACACTTTAAAATCTAAAGTTTGGCATGTATTTCTATTCATCATCCTTTACTCTAAAATGAAGAGCAACTAAATCCCTTCAGAAGTTGCTTTACTAGTGTATGGGGACGACACATGTTGACTTGACTTGTGCACTTCACAAATCTGACCTTTGTGGAAGAGTTGCATGAAGAAATCTCACAACACTTCAGGGAACACACTGCATATGTGGGAGAATTTGTTCTGGTTATGTGAAACCAAATTGAACCGTTTGGCCTTTGTGCATTTACAAGTATGTTAGACAAAAGAAAAACATGTATTAAACACACTCTTTTCATTGTGAAGTTTGGTTGTGGCAGCATCATGCTTTTGAAAGAAACTCTTTCAAAATATGTGGCTGCTCAGCGTGACAGAGGCACCGCCTGCTGATTCAAGGATCCCACAAACAAAGAGGACCTGCGACACGTCAAGTTGTGTTTGATATTTCCTGGGAACAGATTTGTTCCCAATATGAAGATATGTCGTCAGTTGGTTTTTATGTTGATTCCTTCAGTTCTTATAACTTGGTCTGACCAGTGATAACTCAGTTAGGTGCTTCTCTGAATTAAGAGAAACTCTTGGTGATTTGCTTTTGGTGTCATTTCATTGTGAGCTGTCAATGCAGAAAGTTCACATAGCTGGCAGAGTTGTTGTGCTGTCAGTTTATCACTCACCTGCTGCTAACTCGGTGATTAGCTTAATAAAACTAAGACTGCTGCTTTAGTTAGAGATGAAAAACTCTGCATTAACAGCTGTGAGCTGTTTAGTGTGTGTTTGCGTGTGTGTGCCTACGTCTGACTCTGCAGCAGTGTTAGTGGTGGTGAGGGGGACACGATTCTGCTGCAGCAACAAGTTGTGCAGTCTCTCATGTTCCATCGTGCTGCGTACAGTGTGACACGTTCAGATCCTGTCAAATGTTTGAAACAGTACAGTGTGTGTCAGGCTTTAGAGGCTGTAAAAGACTTGAGACTGAAAGGGAAGTTAAACTTTTAGCAGGATCAAAGCATAATCCAGGTGTTAGATCTGCACACTAAAAAAGTAACACGTAAAGCCAAGTTGAACATTTTTGTCATAACTGGAAATCTGTACTTTTGTTCTGGTTATGTGAAGAAACAAAAATTTCTTCACATTTTGCTGCTGCTGTTGCTGTTGAACAGCAACAGCAAATTGCTACAAACACACAAACAGCAAATTGCTGTTGCTGTTCACCAAAAGCAATTTGTTCACCAAATTGCTTTTGGTGAACAGCAATTTGTCCAGTCTGACAGAGCTGGAGCTACTTTGAATGAGCAAAAAAAGTTAAATGTGCCCAGCTGATAGAGATGCCTCAAAAAATCTGAAGCTGTTTTTCAGAGGATTCTGAAAAGAGTTGACCGAGGGGTTGAATACAATTTCATGATAACAAATGGAACAAAAAAAAGTACCAGCTTCCTTCAGCTTAAAAAATTAAACACTACTTTAAGTTACAGCATGAAATCCCATTAAAATAGATAAATGTAAATTGGGGTTATAATATGACGATGGGAAAAGAGTGATTGAACATTTATTTTGCGAGGGATTGGAGTTATGCTTAAGTTAACAAGAGAGTCAATTAAAAGATTGCTAGTGGAGACAAAACTACTGAGAATTATATTCCTAAACTGAACTGTGCTCACTCTATCTCAGTTCTTTTAAACTGAACCATCCTTTAACATTCAATCTTATAAACACACAAAGAACTCAACTTCCTGTTGTTTTATCCAAGCTAAAGTTGAGAAAGAACAGTAGGACCTATTTTTAGCAACAAGATGCATTTTGTCTGTAGCTTTAAGTTTATAGTATGTGCAGTTAATCTGCCTATTGTCCAAATGGTGGAATGAACAAAGACTGTCTAAATAGAAAATAAATGATTTAAGCATAAATATCAGTCTGCTAAACTGGAATAAGTTTATGCTAAACTTGACAGTTGCATAAATGTAACTTTTAGAATAAATGCAACCTTCAAAAGGGACCAGTCTTATCTTCCCAGTGACCTGCAGTGAGGGGGCTTTATGTCATCATCCTTTTTTAACTTTTTAAGTCTGAGGCCTGACATGTAAAGACAGGCCAGCTGTCTCCACAGATGCTTGCCTGGAAGCAAAAGCTCTCTGTGAACAGTGATAAGCAGACAAAAGGCTTGCATAACACTTTACTTTTAGGAATGAAGGTTTTGGCTAGATTGTATTTAGTTTATAGTCCATTAGCTTTTTGTGCTTCATTTCAGCAAGATATGTGTTGAAAAATTATACTAGTGCTCACATTTGATCAGTATATGAAAATAAATATGTAGAGTTAATTGTCAGAGACTGACAATTTGTGAAACAGCAAATAATCCAAATACATTTTAAGGGAGAATATTTCTGTGCAGACTCCATGGTCTCAGACTTCAAAAAATGTAATAATTACAAAAGAAAAGTGTTCTGCAGTAAAATTCTTTTTTTTTTTTTTTAAAGCAGCAATTTACTGATAATGCTCCATGAAGTTACAAACAGTGTTCAAAATGTGTTGGCATCCCTTGAGGATTTTGGTTCTGCTCTAATCACACCTCTATATTTGCAGGCGCTATCAGAAGACCGTAGGTGGATAGACTGGAAAAGGAAAATGGAGAAAGGAACTCTCTGGTGGGGTAGCATTTAATGTTGCATTACGTAATCGCTCACTTTTCCCATCTGCATAACTGGCATGTTACTTGGCCTACAAGTTCCTATTGTCTTGAATTCTTCACTGCTTCCATTTTTTCCTCTACCTCACCACTGTTGCAAAGAGGTACACAGCTCCAAAAGTCTTGAAACCACTTCAGGTTTTTCACACTTGGTCATTTCACGACCACTAGTGTATTTTACCAGGATACCAACACAATGCAGAGGAAAATTATACAAGTTTCAATGTTTTTGTAAATTAAATGTGATACACAGGCCATGCTTTTCCGTTCACCTTAAGTCAATACTTTGCAGAATAATCTTTAGCTGCTATCACAGGTATCTCTATGCAGCTTTGTACATCTAGATACTGAAATTTTCATCCATTTGTTTGTAAAGTAGCTCAAGCTCAGTCAGATTTGTCAACATTAACTTTCAGGTTTTGCCACAGATCCTCAATTGGACTGGACAGCTAGATTTTGACTGGTCCATTCAAATCAAAGTCAGTCTGCTTCCATTGTAGCATGACTGTCTGTTTAATGTTGCTGTATTGTCAACATTATGCAACCACTAATTATTTTCTAGGTAGGTGTAGTGTTATGAGAGTAATGCAGAGTTTTTTTTTTTTTTTTTTACCACATATACATTTTACATTTAAGTCAAACATTTCCATTTGGGTCTTATATGCCCAGCGAACCTTCTTTCACGTGTTTGCTATGTCCTTTATGTGCCTTGTGACAAACAGGCTTTTTCTATCATCATCCTTTAGCAAAGCTTTCTTTTTTTTCCAATATGAGATTAGGATTTATGCATTTCCAATTTCTTAAAACAATATTTTGTGGCCCTCATTCTTCTTACCTTGACCTTTTTGGCCCACATGGCGCAAGACTTGTGCCATGTGATCTAATTAGGCCAGATCTTCAGAGAAGTCATCGCACTGGATTGTATTCATCGGTAGAATATTTATGCACACCACAATTTCCAGATTTTTGTTTTGAGATAGGAAAAGTAAAAATCATTTACAGCTTACTTCACAATCAGGTACTATTTCTTTGTTGGCCCAGTCAAACTTTAAACTTTATAATTGTAGAATTTTAAATGTTTTAAAAAAATACAGTTGGTATTAATACTAGTGGAAGCAATCTGATTCTCCTTTTTAAAATCTCAGCTTACATCCATGCCTGTTTTCAAAAACAAATTTCCACTCAGGATAAAGAGACGGATAGGAAAGCTGCATATAAAGCAGGTATATTGTTAAATCCCAAGGAGACTAAATATAGCGCCTGTGAAACATCCTGAAAACAAAGCTGCAGCTGAAAACTTCCATCCTCCATGCTATTCTGATCAGGTCCGCAACGTGAGAATGTGCACGACAGATGTCACTTTGGCACCAAGCCCAAATTCACAGTGACACAAAGTTGTAGTAACAGGAAACTGGGGGGAAAAAAATCACATGATTATTCTTTAAACTTATGGATTAGGTTGTTCTGTGAGCAAGGTTTCGATGCAACGTACAGAAGTGAAGCAACGTTTATGCATTGTTATCTAATTTTGAAATCCTCTTCATATTTAAACACTCATTTACTCCCACGCTGCCTGTTAAGTAAAGATTGTTTTTAGTTTCAAACAGGTCATTCTGTTGCCTTTCTCCAATTGAAATGGACAAACCTGAGTCCTACATTAATGCCAAAGCAGTGAAGGTGTGTTCCCACGTGTTGCTAGGAAGTACCAAAGGGGACGTGCTTGGCTCACCTCTCCACCTTCTGATTCACGAGCACCTCGCCCCACTGACCTGGGTGGTGGCTGACTTTCACAGCATTGTTCCAGACCTGCCATACTCCACCATTTTGTTTCCTGTGCAGAACAGGAAGTCCTGCCTGCAGCTGTTCCCAGGACCGTGAACTAAAGAGCTTGAACAAGCATTGACATTCATACACACACACACACGCACACACACACACACACACACACACACACACAAGAAAACAAAACATAAAACAACATTTATCCTCTTCCTTTGTGCTTCCCCTCAGCCTGAGTCCAGGATGCCCCTCTCTGATGTGAAGATGACCCCCAAGGAAGATGGGAAGCAGTCGAGTGCGTGCACACTTTCCTTTTCAAGACAAAACCGGTGCTTTTGCGTCAGCTGTACGTGTCACAGAGGAGCTGAAAGGATATTGTAATTTTCAGCAAGTTTCAATATTCTAAGCAAGATACCACAAAGAAACCGGAACAGAAAATAAATGATTGAAATGTTCAGTTTCAAGAACCAGTAAACATGCAAATTGATTAAATTTTTTTTTCCACGAATTAAACAACTGTAAACAGCAAATACTTTGATTCATGTTTATCTGGTTTGATTGATGTTTACATTTAAAAAGGGAATAGATGCTGGCTGTATGATGGCAAAAATTAAATGACTGTATACTCTAGATATACTTGCTCAACAGGATGTTTGACTATTTAGCAACGAAGCCAGAAAGAATCTTATGATGACAAGCTTAACAAAGTCAGGCCTTGCACAAAAAAAAATTATTTTCTTTCCCGGGAATAATCGCAGTAAAAGTCAGATTTCAACGTCGATGGAAGCAAATGTTTTCATTATTGCTAAAGTAAAAAGTACTTAACTTAAAAAAAGTAAATTGTGTGCCAGAGCACGGTGGAGCTATGTTGCCTTCAGCTTTCATGACGGATTGCCACATTAGTGATAGCTGTGGTCCTCACTTAGCCCACTTTAGACTCCCATCGCCGGTGGCTGAACATTGTCTGTGAACACAACAGGTGGGAGGCAGGAAAATACCCTGGACAACTTGTTAATGCATCTGATTGAATAAAACTCCATCTCATCAACCTCTGGGCAATTTAGACTCCAGTCTTTCTGATTTAGAGTGTGGGAGGAGAAAAAAAAGTATGAGGCTAAGCCATAACAAGACTGGGGGCCTCGAGACTTTTTACATATTTAAAAAAAAATCTAAATTGGCTCCCGAGCTGTACATACAACAATGATCTAGAGTTAGCCATGCAGGATATGTTTGACCATTGATCAACATGAGAACAAAACTGTAAATCTTTTCTTGTATGTTTACAATGTGAGTTATCTTTTTTTTTGTTGGGATAAAAGTACCACACATTATCCTCATAGGGCTCTTGTTACCCTATTCTGCCCACATAAAAAGAACTGGCAAATGCAGTGAGCCAAATTAAATATGACCTATCACGACAGCAATAAAAAGCTCTTTCCTCTCATATTATAAATAATTCAATGACAAGAAAGATGCTGTTTTTTTAGTTTTTTTACCTGGAAACATTATCTTTCACTACATTTTTTAAATCATCCAGCCACCCCCCTCAGAAATAAAAGGAACTTATTCTTTACAATGATTCTTGAAGTGGTTGAATACGTTTTTGCTTTACAAGAAAAAGTGAGAACGCAGAGCCAAAAGTCTCAAATTATTATTGTCATACTTCAGGTGGAAAAATCACAATAGAACTGCAAGTAAATAACTCTTGAGCCGTCACATATTTGTCCTGATTTGGGAGTTGGTCTCACTTGTGAAAACACATCTTTAAGTATTTATTTCTCCTAACACACATGACCTGAGTGAAGATACATGCATGCTTGTTGACCCAAGGAATGTTAATGCATGCCGCGCATTCCCTCTTATTAAGGCTTCCTCGCTGCATCCTTTGTTTCGCCCAGAGGAGAAGTTGGTTTCTTCCTAAAAATCAAACATATGTTTCCTTTACGGAGGATGCCACTAACACCTCCTCCTCCTCTTTCAGGGTTCCACCCTTTCCTTTCTGTCGACCCTTGGCTCAGTCAGGCAGAGCAGCGAGGTCCGGATAGGGTGTGATGTTTCACACACCAGACCCTGATTACATGAAAATGTGGAACACAAAGGGGCAAATGCGACAATCACCTTTGTACGGAACACTTTATGCTCATTATGGGTGTGTATCTGTTGATTTTGCCTTTATTGCATCATTTTTTTTTTTTGCATGCAGCGGCTGATGTAACTGAAAAGCAATCAACTTATTCAGTCAACATCCCACTGTTACTCGCAGGTATATCAAACTGTTTAAATGCATGGTCTTAGCACACCATTGTTTCAACAAAGCAATAACCTTTGGAATCACTTCACGGCATAGAAGTGAACACACATCAGAGTTAAAACGAGGACAATGTGGGGGAGTCTTCTGTTTCATAGCCTTTAAAGATGGCTGCATGGGCTTTAAAGTTGCAGTTGCTGCAGCTGAGCATGGGGGGCACCATCTGCCCACACGGGCCATCTATATCTGTGGATTTGCTTGTGACTCACTGTGTTAAAAGGAACAGCTCTCTGACTAAGGTGAGAGAGGAGGTGGAGGAGTGCGAAATATTGCTCGGATCAAGCGGAGCGAGCCGAGGATATGTTTCTCTAGACGAAGGAAGCTCTGTGAATCATCACTGGGATTCCATGTGCACACAAGGCACACGAGCCTCCCCCTTAGCAGCTCTGGAGGAAGACTCTCCCACAGGTGAATAGGTGAGAGCAAAGGAAACCTCCAATCGCAGGCGGGGAACATGAAGCCCAGCAGGAAAAGAAATTAGGGTCACTCCAGGCAAACTAGTCTGTGATTCTCAGTTATTAGAGGTTGTTAGAATGTATTGACACAGGGAGGAAAACTACTGCTTTCAGCAATATCCTTCTCTCTGCAAAAGAAAAATTAAAGCATGGATACATTTATCCTGTTCTTCAAGAGACGCACATTTCTGATACATTTTTATGAAATGTTTGCATGTCTCTTTTTCCTTCCCATTCTTGGGTGGAAATGTCCTTGTGAACGTGGGCGGACTTACACAACTACATCTGTGAACGCACAGCGTGTGAACACCTGGCTAGCAAGCAAGCCAAAATTTGTAGAAAAAAAAAAAAAAGAAAAAAGAAAAGGCCTCTCATGTCATTAGCAGCTTTCTCTGAATCCAACAGATGAAAGAGTCAGTGAAAAGTCTCTTAAAATTTCAACACACTTGTCAACTGATTACTCATAATGAGGCTTCAGCAGGAAACAACAAAATTGAGAAAAATGTCAAAGTGTTGGTATGAAATTGCAAAAACCTAAGTAAAGTACCGGTAGCAGATGTCGGGTGAAATCTACATCATTCTGGAGAAATAAAAAAAAAAATCTTGTTGAGAAAGTGCCAGATGTTGCAGGTTGGATTGTGTTATTTCTGAGCGACTTGAAAGTGCAGTATGCAGTGTGTGAGGACTGCATCCCTCCAGCAGCTCATGCTCTCGGCATTCCCACATCCGCATGGCTGCAGACTGTTGAACCACCTGGAACTGAGCTACGATTCGATACCTCTTTGCAAAGCTGCAATATAATTCATTAAAGAACAGCACTGTTTGTTTGACATATATTATCATTTTTACAACTTCAAAAAATGTGAATAAAATGGTGAGTGGAGAGTTTAAGTGTGGGACATTAAATTTATGCATTAGCTAATAAAGTCAAAAGTGGCATTACGTCTTCTAATTAGTCTGTCATAACTTTTTGGTAATTATAAAACAAATGCTAAACATTCAGGACATTTGACAGCTATATTCAATCAGGATAAAATAGAGGCCAGTTTAGAAAGTAGTTAGGGACTGAAAGGACAAATTTATTCATGACTTCATTTTCACATTACTAAAACATTCTTCTGCAAAACGCTGCACATACACATAATGCCAGCCGGTTTTTTAGGACAATTACTGTTGCTGGGAAGAGCTTGTCAAAACTGGACGAGGTGGAGAACCAGCCAGCTGTGGAAATTTGCAGTCCTCTGGGGGATGGTAGGAAGTATTCTGTTTTCCACCAAAATATCATCAGATTGAATCAGTTAAATGCAGAAGGAAGATTGGTTCTGGGACGTAATAAGCCTGTCTCAAAGCAGCTGTTGGGCTGCGTCATGACAACACTAAAGCTTTATTTTTCAAAACTAAAAACGAAGGAGATGTAGACATTACCTCTTAAACTTACAGAATAATACATACAAAAGCAAATCTGATTGTTCTAACAAGTACATGGAATCAAGTCACAATGAGTTCCAGCTATTCCTTAGACTAATAAGGCTGAAAAAGTGTAACTGCTGAAAAGATTTAAATATGCTCCTTTTATGGGCTTATTTCTCCCATCTTACAAATTAAAATGGTAGTTAAGCTTTTTTTATGAGAAAGGAAAAAAGGCTGTTCAATATTTTTAACTTGGAAACCCTCAACATTTTTATAGCATTTAATAATAGCCTTGCAAAGGGAAATACATGTATGGTAAATTGACTCATATAGTCATGAGTCTCGGACTGAATTGCATTGTACATGAGGTTCTGCTATTTTACTGTTGCAGTGAACCAGGTCAGCTATAACACTATGGTGATGGACGTGGCAAAAGCTTCAATGATTGCACTTTAGTGATGAACCATGTCAGCACGTCAGTATTGCACGGATGTGCTCCTGGGCAAGTCCAACTGTGCAATATATATCCAGAACACTGGGTAAAAAGCAACGGGCACACTTCTACTGGCCCCATTTAAATTTCTTCAGGAATTTTCTAGTTCATCTTTGCGAACACAACCTTAAATTACACAACCCAAAGTGTTCGGGACACCCAGGATGAGGCAATGTAGCCAATGGCAACTGTTTGCTTTCTGTGCTGCAAATATTAGAACTGCTAATCTGTTTTCAGCTGTGATCTCCCACTGGAGGTTGGTTTACTTTCATCAAAGGGAACTTGCTTTTAGAGATTATGCAACTCCATTAATGCCACTCGGCTTGGTTGCTGTTCACTAATGTTCTCGTTGCACTTCCATCACGATGAATGCCCTCTGACAAGAGCCAACACAATTCCTGTGAGGGCTTTGCTTTGGTGGATCCATGGGGATTTCTGAAACATGGGGTTTAAATAATAAGGACACAGAAAGTCTCTAAACTATTAAAGTCTGCTCAAACTTGTGGTGCTTAGATAAGGCTGTTGTACATGAACTATAAGGATTAAAACAGTCATGGGTGCTAGTTGTGTTGAAAGGTCCCTTTACTTTCTCACTTCTTTACATTTTATCCTAAAAGTAAAAATTCTTTGCAATTTAATTTCACCTTCATGTTTTACCAGACATGAAGGTCTTTTAAACATTTTTCTCTTGATGATGGCTGCCTATTGACTCACAAGTCCACAATTTAAGTTTAATTCATATTTTTGTTTTGCAAGTATTATGTCTACACATGATGCACAACTGACAAAAGTAATTAGATCTTTAGGCCCTTTATTACTTACAGCCTTTGGCAAAATAACATTCCCCTTCATTTTCCCAAATTGGCAAAAATACAAAAGATATCACAGTGTGACAGACAGAAAACAGCATCTTGCAACAACAAACAATATGCAAGGAGCAATTATAAAATTGGCAGGCAGCAGATCAATTAACTGAGGAATGATACATTTTTCAGCTCCACCAGAAATCTGGAACTTTAAGCATCTAGCTCTGCTCATTCTCTTAGGTTGTTTATATATATACATTTTTTTATGTCTGAGTTATTTATGTTGCAGTATCTATGAACACTGCAGAAATGGCTAAGACATGCCAAGTTCCTGACCCAATGTTTTTTGGAGTTCATCTTGTTTTTTCTAAACACTCTGTTTAATGTCTCCCTATACGATTTGAAAGTATTATTCTGCATTTGGAACAAACTGAGTTTTGTGGCAGGCTTCTTCTCGCAATTCATCCTATATGCAATGTAGAAATGTTTTGCTAAGTTGTCTATTATGTGCAGACACAATTGGGGTTTTACCCTTGAGCTTAAGTGTCTTTCATACTGACTCATAGGTCAGACTCGGTGGCTAAAACAAAACATTCCTCGACAGGTTGTGAGATAAATGGAAGAGATATATAAGAAGTATAAGCATCATAAGAGCACACTGGAATTAAGACGCGCAAACACAGACATTTCTTCTGTGTTTGCATATTTTTAAAGAGGTTCAACAGTGGCCACTGCAGCACTGCAGTTTACAAGGTGGACGTCATCATGTGTGCCAATGTTTAACAGTGCAGAATGGGCTCAGAAACAATAGACGGGGGAACCCTCAGGGGCAAACTCTTTCCAGGGATGATTTCAATCCAGAAGGAAGTCAACTGTAAAAATGGATGGAAAAGTTTGGAGAGGGAGGTGGGAAGGGAGAGAGGAAGTGGAGAACTCTGCAGCCTTTTTTTTTTTTCTCCCACAAAGTGCAGCTGCAGAAGCAAAACAATAATGTCATGAAAAACAACAGGCAAAAACAAGCACTCTCTCAGCAAAGCACTCCTGATACTTTGGAGAAAAACATAACAGCCCGTGATTAGGCACAAGCACCAATTAAGCGTGTCATGACCTCGAAAACCAGAAAGATCAAACTCCTGGTGCAAATTTCACTCATTAAGCAACCTGGGTGTCATGGTTTGGGTGTCGATGGCATTCGATGCCAATGAGACCACTTACACTTAAACTTTTTCATTATATATTTCCCTATATAGTTTACAGCTTTGGGAACTAAATTTCAATTTAGAGGCACTGAATGAAATAATTCAAGTGTTTACTATCTTTAACAACCTGAACATTAGCCTACAAAATCTAAGCTTAATGATGTTGGCGTCTGTTAGCCACTTTAATTTATTGTTGCTATTTATAAACCAATATGACAGGAATGGTTGGATAACAGATTAATCCTGCGTGGAGCCAAAATTCACCCTGTCCTGATCTCTTTGGAGTGCAGTTTTCTGCCTGATGCTCAGCTAAAAGCTAACATTGCTTAAACATTTGCATTGTACATCTCTTTATGTACAGCTTGCAGCAATGGGCATCTTTTATTTCAAAACTGATTATTGTTGTTCACATTTGGATTTTGTTTCTGATGACTCCTAATGTTTTGAAAGCACAAAGAACTGTTGTCTCATCGTGGTTTCCAGGCTCCATAGAAGCGCACTGTTTGCATTTAACTGAAAGCATTGCCATGCCCAAGAAGAGACTGATGGAGTTGAAGCTGTGGAGACCTCTGGAGGGAAAGTCCATTATATTGAGTGAAAATGTAAATAGTGTTGCCCTGCGACAGACTTGGCGACCTGTCCAGGGTGTACCCGGCTTCTCGCCTGGAACGTTAGCTGGAGACAGGCACTAGTAAAGAAAATGGATGGATGGATGGATGGATGGATGGAAAATGTAAATAAGCTGTCAGAAACAGAGCTATTGATATTTCTGCATGCACACCAGCCATGTGAGTTTTTCCAGGTTTTTCACAGTGATTGAACTGAACATTTCAGGGAAATCACAAGCAGCTGAAATCAAGCTCATTAACAATCATTGTTCTCATTATTTTGCCTCGGGATCCCGCTGAGCTTTTGGTATACTGTGACTCACCGGGGATACGCATGGAGAGAGAAAACGAGAGAGGGGGGGAATAATGGAAAGGAGGGTTTCTCTGTTGTATCTTTCTCTCAGGAGGGGTTAATTAACAAGCTATGTTACTTTACTGTTCTTTGTTCTTCAGTTCATTGGGCCTTTTCACAATTCTAAACTTTTAGAATTGCAAAGAATTAAGAATCTAGAACTTAACTTGTTATTAAGCTACTTTCTAATGAGTAATTAAGCCAAAAAAAAAATAAAAAATAAAATAAAACTGAACGTCAACACCTAATGATCAGCTAATCAATCTATATTTGAAATTAAAAGAGAAATTTAAACAAGGGTATGGATTTGAGAGTGTTACCATCTTAACTGTTCATACCTGTAACATTTATCAATTATCTGTCAGACTACTAGAGGCCTAAAATAAAGGGTTTTTTGGTTTAATTGTGAAATTTAACCTGACAGGGAAATATCTAACTATGCAGACCTGATTCAGATGACTGCAGTTCAGGAAAAGTCTGTTAATCAGCCATCAATTGAAATCAGGTGTGCTGAATCAGGAGCAACATGCAGGCAGTGTGCTCAGAGGACCAGGGTCGACAAACGCTGGTGTAACTTTCCTGGAACTGTCAGTTCCTGGAGTCTGAAGTCCACTACATCAAAAGAGATGTAGCAAGCAGTCTGAGTGTCAGATTCTCAGAATGCTCTGTAAATGCTCAGGATACACAGTAAAGGATATTTATACTGTATTGTATTTAAAGTTTTGCATTATTAGAGATAGATTAAAGAAATTGTTTTAAAGCTTTAACTAACAGACTTTAAAACCTTGATACATTATTTTGAATAATCTCAACAGAAAAGTTAATCAAACTTACTAGCCATAAACATTTGATCCTAAGATATTCCAAAAAATTAATTCTACTTAAAAATGTAATTTTACCATGCCACTGCAAACGTACTTCTTTCATCATCGGGGCGGCTCATGTTTGTAAATATTAGTTTCCTGGGGGCCTTCGTGACATGCTTCTCATCGTGTTTACTCATGTACTCGAGTCTCTTTAATCTGAAGCCATCAACTGGCTCTCACTCCTGTTTACCCCGCTACATGTGTCCTCATTAAAAAGTGTTGTGCTGCTCGCTAGATGGCTCACGGTGGCTTGTTGGGCTGAACTTTGAGGGTAGCTCAGGGAAAAGTTCAGCACATCACAAAAACCACAGACTCGGTTAAGAAAACCCAATCTGTCAATCACATCACGGCTGAGAGAAAAAAATGCACGTGCACAATTGCAGATTTGTTTCTTAACTATTCAACATTGATGGTGAGGATTGCACTTCAACTTTTACCTGGAAAGAAACTGCCAGCCTTAGAGCTGCAGACATGTTCATGCACAAAGTGTTCTGGGGACAGCTGTGTGAAGGACAGAGGAAGGAATACAAAATGTTTGACCTTTAGAAGACTGTGGTCTTAAAAAAAAAAAAATCAGCACACTCTCTTCAAGCCTTTTCAGGAATCTTAGAGAATTCTGTGAGCCTGACTCTCCGTAATTACATGTTAGTCCCGTTGGATGAGAGTAGAGAGCAGGCGGAGAGGGCCAGAGAGTAGGCGTAGCTGCACAGTGGGTGTGCATGTGTGTCTGTGTGTGTGTTTGCATGCACAATTCAATTTGGGGATTAAAAGGCTTTTAAGGCAAGGACAAAATGTCAAAGTGCTCATTCTAAATCGAATTAATGTTTAATTGAGCTCCTGGACAACAGTGAAGTTCAAGTTAACACTTTGTATTAACAATGTCCTGGTCTGCTTGGAATAGCATCCCAATATGCCCTTTGTTCAAACTTTTTCTCCAAGCTCATCTTTATAGAAGGAACAATTTATCCTGCTCTGCCTCATTCTCATTTTATCTTTGATAGTTGTTGCCTAAGTTATTTATTATGCTCAGTAATTATAGTTAGCTATTGCATCCTGCAGAAAATACACCACTCATAGTCAGAAATAACCTATCACAGCCAGGAAAGAATCTCACTGTGCAGAATGTGTTTATGGTGGATAAATAACCTATTTATTCAATTTAATCTTTTTGATTTTGTTTGAATAATGTATTTGTAAATCAAACAATAGCAGAACACAAAGGCCTTTTATGAGACAAGGGTTAACTGAGGCCAACATGGAGACTGAAACGCACATTTAACACAACGCATAAGCACTAAAGTGTCAAACTGCCAAGCTGATTAATATTTCTATATGATTTTTAAATGCTTTAATTTCTAAGTGTAGCAAGTGCAGGATCGCATCTTACATAACTAGTTGTTTAGAATATGTGACCAGGTGCATCTCCTCATCTGCGCTTTGCCCCGTGGGACAACAAGCACCTTTCCTAGCGCTGTGGCAACGCTGAGAAGGAAAAGACCCTAGATGTTTGTGTGAGGGTGCAGTTTGCATCAGTGAGCCGACGGTGGATCCAGGCATGTGTGAATGCCAGCGTACATCTGTGCTTGTGTGTTTATACGTCAGCCAGAAAGCGTTAAGAAACGGCCACATGGGGCAAGGGTGGTGAGTGTTGCTTGGTGGTAGGACATGATGAATCCTGACAAAGTGTCTGTGTGAGTTTTTGTTTGTGTGCTGCTTGAAGCACGGAGGATGCAGTGGTGACGACTGTAACTGACAGCATCCTGGTCTGGAAATTTACCCCAGCAATGCTTTGGCTTCCACTTGTTCATTTCCAGTTTCTCTTCAGCAATGAAATAGGAAACGCTGCTATGACTCTCTGATTATCTCCATTTATTTTAGCAATGTATGCATCATTTGCATTCTACTTTTCACTACAATAAGATATTTTTAAAACAATCTTCTTAATCTGACCAGTCTGTTCTCTCAACATCATGCCATTAGTTTAATATTTGCCAAGCAGACATGGCATGCTAGTTTGATTTGAGTGTTGAAATGCTGCAGTGCAGACAGTGACTCATCGAGGCACAGGAAGCTGTAGTTGACAGAGCAGAACCTAAGAAGAAATGTCTTAATGCATTGTCTGTACATGTCACCATGGATACCACAACAAGTTTTATATATTTCACTGTGATGTGACAGATTGAATATTGTCAGTGTGATAAATGAGGTCAAAAACAAGAGATCAATGAAGAGCATATTTTGGATTTGGTAGCTGGTGAATATGTATACATGAATTAATTAATATTTAAGCTGACTGAAATTAATTCACAGCTAATTCATGTTGAAGAGGAATGATAATATATTTTACAGACACATAGTGCCATTTTATAGCACAGTGAAGTAACTTTGTTGCCTTCAGTTGTTATGAACATGCTGTATATATAAAAAAAACTTAGAAGAAATATCAATTCAGCTCATAACAATATGTGATTCCTTGAAATTGTCTCTTCAAGAACTTTTTACCCTTCCTGACCCTCTCACCTCACCATGTCATCACAACAATGCTTCTCTCCACTGTCTATTGAAGCTCCAAGACAGAGCTTTTGGACAGGCAGTGCCTTGTATATGCACGAAGGCATCCCTGAAAGATCCTCTTGGTCATAAATCCATATAACTAAACGGTTACACTTCTAAGGAAGTTTAAGAATTTATTCGTCTAATTTCTGTTTTATTCTGAACTGTGCATAATCTAACCTTTTTCCTTCGTCTCAGTGCAGAAGTTTCCATAATACTTTGAAAGGAAGTTGTTTGACTTCTGATAATTTTCCAAAGTATGAGCTTAATAGAATATTTTTTTAATCTTCCGGGCATTCCTGCATTTTGACAGAAGCTGGCAGGGACCCACAATCAACCCGAGACCAGAAGTCTGCGGCAGGGTGAGGGGAACTCTTCTCTTTGTGAGCCAAACTCGGCAGTTCCGGTTGCACATTGAAAAAGTAAGGCTGATCTGTCTCAGCTAAATTAAGCCCATTTCATAATTTAAATAGCATAACCTCTAACGTAAGACTTGTTACAAGTAATCCCTCTCTCAGCTCCTCTGCTCAATAAGGATATTAGCGTTACCATGTTTCTAAACTTAACATAGCCTCACCTTGTTTTGTGGTGAATCAGTCATTTTCAGGTATTTGTTAATCTTGAGCATCCGTCCTGTTTGTCATAACTCAGTTTATCACTGATTGCAAATTGTTTATGGTTGGTCAAAAATTCAGTTCAGTAAATTTCAAAAGGTCACCTTTAATCCTAAGGAGCTTAACTTTGAATATAATTAAACAAGATTAAATTAAATTAAAAACAATTAAAGAATTCAATGTTGTCATCCTCATCTTCTGCTACATTTAGGTAAGGATTATTTGACCAACTATGGACATTTTCTATGTACAGTAGAGTGTTAAGGTTTAATCCAGATGATCAGGTTATTTTTAAGTAACATAGCCAAAAAGTAACATAGCCTGTACAAAAACACTGGTTTTTACCAACTTAATTTCAATGCACACACTACAGGTACACCTGAAGACTGAAAAGTTCCTGTTGTTAGAAATGATTACCAGGATAAATGCCCAGGCTAAATAGACTTCAACGCGGTAATGAACTAGCAGTGGGTAGTAAGTAGTTTGCTCTAGTAGCACCCGGGGATCTGAAAATGGATTTGAAGAAGAAACATTACAGAGAAACTGGAGAATTAATCAGGATGGCAGAGCGACAAGTAGGTCCGTACTTACTAGCACCTGACTAGTTGGAAGGCTGATGACTTGAGATGATCAGAGCTTGTGACCAGGGTGGCTTTTGACATGGGCAGCATGGGCAAAGTTTAAAGCAGTGGTGCCCAAAGCATCCTGCATGTTTTAGTTTCCCCCTAGTGTGGCGGTAACAACCTTTTCAGCATGTCAGTGTTCTTTTTAGGCCTTCTAATGAGCCATCATTTAATCCAGCTGTGTTAAACCAGGAAGAGAACCAAAACATGCAGGATGCCGGCCCTCAAGGACCGACTTTGGACACAGCTGTTTAAAACAACGTGCATGCTAAATATTTGCACAGTGTGAGTTTGAACTCTTTAGCACAAAGAGTCAATGAAACATTTTAGTTTGTGTTCCTATTTTTGACAAGACAGAAAAATGGATGAAGGTGGGAAATGAAAACACTTTCAGATAAACACTAAAGACTTGTGATACAGATTTTACACGAAAGACAGGTCTGGATATTTGGTCTGACGAGATGGGGAAAAAAAAAGATTGGGTCTGTAAAGGAAATTGACTTCGACCAATTCTGATTCAGCTAATTTAGGACTTTGTGCAATGTACCCGGTAAAGATGTGATGCATTTGTTTGGCTTTGTTGAGCCAGACTGTCTGTGCCAGTACTTGTGGTTATATTTACCTCTTTTTTTTTAGCAGATGCTATTTCAATCCAATAAAAGCCTCAGCCAATGTAATGTCACAATAACCACTCTGTTTCTGTAATAGTGCCCACAGAACTCAAAATAGCCGCCTTCAAGTCCTTACTTACAGCCAGTTTAAAGGATAGTTGGTATCTCTCATTTCCCACCTGAAGCATTTAGAGAACATGCTGTACTTTTATTTCCTAGACAAATGCATGTACTGAGGTATTCGATAAATTAGTCCTTCTTTTTATTAATCCAAATAACTAAATAAATTAAAATTTTCCTGACAATAACTAGAGTTTCTGATTATCGTAACAAAATTAGATCCAATGTAAAAAAGTAAGCATGTCTAATTATACATGAGAAATGTTTTAAAACAGTCATGTTTTGTGTACTCTTCTTTATTCTGTTTTGCTGTTTCTTGTCACATCTTGTTCACTTGTAGCTTATGATCTATTCTGACCTAAGTTCATGTTCACTTGTCCTTAAAACACACTCCTAGCATAATGAGCAAAGTACTTAAAAGATTTGGATGGAAGAGGTGACTCAGACAAAAACAACAAATGCTTCAACTTTTACCACAAAGATCCTAATTTTACTTCATCTTACTCATGTAACAACAAGTTTTGATTAGGATGAATTACTAGAATTAAAAGTTTCCTGAGAACAATGTGAATTGTAATGTCAAAGGTGGAGCTGGACACTTCGAAAGAGAGTTGTTTTCCTCTTCCTTTCATTGCTCTGTTAGCCTAGTTATTTTCAGTATGCTGTGTGTGTCAAAAGCAATAATGTTGCTTTACAGGCAAAATATGCAGCTCAGACAAAGGCCACAATAGCAAAAATAATAATAATAAAAAAATAAATAAAGTCAAAGCCAAAATGAAAGGCTGCTTTTGATATCAAGAGCATAACATGTCAAAATAGCCAAGAGGTGAACCCCCACAACACAAAGAAACTTTGCCAAGGACTCAGGCAAGAGAATGGCAGTAACAATATTAATGACCAATAGAAATTACAGTTGTTGAAGGAAGTGCTGTATCTCCACTTTATGTAACTTCATTTCTTCTGGATCTGTTATTTGTTTATTGCATCATGAAAAAAAGAATGTGCAGCCTGAATAAGCTATGTGAAAAAAGGTTTATAAATCAACCAGTGTCACAATCTGATCAAAAATACATACAAATTCAGCGGTCTCTATTAGAAAAAAAATGAAAAGCAACATTTCTGTGAGGTCTTTAGGGCTTGGATTTTTTTTTATTTTTATTTTTGATCAGCGTTAAAATGATTAAAATTTTAAAATGTAAAAGGCTGCTAATAAAGATACGATAAACAAAATAAACTGGTACTCAAAATTTAGAATTTTTTTTATTTAATTTTTTTTATTTAGTGATACTGCAGAGACACAAAAACCGACAAATGTAGACAACAATTTAAACATTTTAACATTCATCACCACTTTTAGTCAACCAAGAGAATAAGGAAGGAGGGGTTTGGGTTTATTTTTGAGCTTTAGTACCAAACAGCAGGGAAGAAAGGGGAAATGATGGCCAGAGTTCAGAATAACATAGATTTGTCATCTTCCAGCACCAGAACCTACTTATCTACTGTGTTACACTGAATTGGGCTGCTGACTCACTCACTGGGCAAATTAGCCTTCTCCGCTGTTCCGGGTCACAAACAGTTGTTGATTTATCTGGAAGGTAAATCAGACCGGCAGGTGTCAGTTCTGACACAGTTCAATGTGTTGGTGGTTTCTCACTTTAGATTGGATTAAACTAAAAAAAAAGTTACTAAGCAACACCAAATACTGTTGCTGGTGAAAAGAGTTTAATCTCAAGTGTTTGCATACACTTTATATAGATCAAATTCAATTCTTATGATTCCCCATCTAAACTGATCAAGTCTGCAGTGACTGAAGCTACTTGAAAATATAATCAGTGTAGAAAAAAACTACATTTAAAATGTCCATGTTGCAACAGCCTTTTCAACATTTTACATGTCCACTTGTGCCACCTTACTGCTTTGTGCTATTTTTTTAAACGTCCTTTTGTATTTAAAAATGTTTCAAAACAGTCTGCACGCATTGAATTGCTTGTTTGTTTGTGCAGGTATAGTCAGTGCCCAGAAAACGGGCTGTGTAATAAATACAAGAACTATGAAAGGTTCTAAAATGTCAAAGCAGTTCTAAAATTTCAATGTTCCATTGCAAATTTCTGGAGCATCTTTGAACCAATTTATTTAATAAAGTCAAATGTGCATTACTATCTAGAGTAAGAATTCATGAAAATATGATGGCTTTATAGATATTTCAGAGACATTATTCAGCATGTTTTCTATAAACCTAAAATAACCTTAATGCCCTTAGCAGAAGAAATAACTCTTACTGTCCTGATCTGATAGAGTTTGAGTGTCGTTTGATTCGCTTAGAGTCATATGAAGCAGACAAAAATAAACATAGCCCACTGGCACTCTTCCCCTTTTTTGCAATATTTTTAGCAGTTATGCTTCAGACAGTTTAAAGCTAAATCATAATTCGTAGCAGGGTCTGTGGCACAATAAAACAGATACAGTTAAACTCATAAGCAATGCATTCGTCGGCGTCTAAATGAAAGCATAATATAATGAACCATTGCAAGGACAAGTGAAAACACTGTGACAGTCTCACTTTCTGCCCCAACTTCACAGACAGCCACTGAAGGAAACACTAGCTTTAAATTCAGGGTCACAAAACAAATGGCTTCTTCAAATTATTTCCAGCTATGTAATGTGACCACATTCTGTCGACTCGTACCACAACAACTTTTGCGTGGCAGTCATTGTCAAGATTTTAAATAATTGTTGACATAAAATAACAATAATTTTAAAAAAAAACAGCTATAACCGAGCCCCGTGAGCACTGTGACAACGCTCCAAAGGAGGAATTATGGTTGCTAGTAATAATTTCTGAATGACTGCTTCATTACTTTGCTGTCTGAATGCAAAGAGAAAAAGCGAAGCTCTGCATTTTCCGTCCTTCAGTCCGCTTAGTCTCATTGAGCAGCAGCTCGCTCTGTTAGTGCTGTTTGGCCTCCGAACAGGGATAAATCCTGAATTCGCTCTTGGTTGCAATTTTGTCGGTCAATTTTGTGCGATTCATGTTTTATTTTACATGAATCCCACGGCTCTCTCGTACAATGGGTTCTTTAATCGTTTTGAAGCTGTCTTGTCACACACACAGTCCTCAGCACTCCCTGCGTTTTCTGTGTCACACTAGCCTCGCTCTCTCTCTCTGTCTCTCTCTCTCTCTATCTGCTTCATCCCTCTTCCTCCGTTATCTCTCTTTCACCATGCCTCCTGCCACCATTAGTATTCTGTTCAGTCCCAGCCTGTCTATGAAGGTAGTAGTTGGCTGTCTGCTCCTGTGCTCTGGAGCCAATGGCGTGAGATAGCCTAGTATGACAAAATACCATTTTAATCAGTTTTTAACTTCTCTCCTATACAAACACAAGACACCACAGAAAAACACTGCCAAATCCATATCAATCTTTGTATCTCACCCTGCAGCCCCCTCCAAAGTCCCCCACCCGACCCCTCTCCTCTCCAGTGTGGTGGTAAGTAGTGCTGCTGCACTTCAGGCTGCCCCTGAGTGCAGTCTGAGCTGACAGATTTCATTAGAGCTGTAATGCGGCCTGTCTCGCCTGCCTCACTACGTCCTTCAGGACAACACAGACCTGAGACATCACGACACAGCTCAGCACCCAACAATGCATTTAGAAAAGCACAGCACGATGCAGCAAAGGGAAGAAAAAAGATGAGCGTGGAGGGAAAAAAAACCTAATCTGACAACTCCATTTAATAAATGAGAAATTTGGTGAGTCTTATTGTTTCTTAAAAAAAAAATAAGCAAGGGATTACTCAGGCCATTTAAGGCGGTGACTTCACCAGATGTCACGTAAAATATACTTGCGATGCTCTGCAAAAATATGTCATTCCTGTGCTTTGGAGAACCTTTACTAGCCCTGAAGACGGTAAAATAATGTAACTCATAAGTAAATATCACCTAGACAGACTCACACAGAAGAATATTGCTGCTCCAGCTTTCTGTGGTATAACTTTTGTATGCAGGACCATGCTTTTACTTTCAGTCAGGGTCATCTGTGGTCAACCCACGCAGAATTTTGCAATTGTGAAGCTGCCACAGAGACCATTCAGAGAACTGGAGTCTGCCTTTTGTGAGTTGTGCACAGCATCTGCAAAGCAAGGATGGATATCAATCAATGTTATTTAGTCATTGAATAAAAACCTTAAACTGAGTTCTTTAAATTTAACTTTAGCTGAAAAACATATATGTTGGTGTGTGGGATAGATAATTTTTGTTTTCATGTGTCCCAAATGAACTAATTTTGATGTGAATGTACTTTCTCCCCACAATGTTCTATGTACTATTTGTTTTTAAAAATATTTTTGTGTTTAGATGAGTCAGAGAACAATGCTGCAGATGCTTTATCCAGCTCAGCAGGGAGGCCTCCAAACTCAGCCAGGCTCAGAGAAAAACAAACCCTACTCTACATATTATTGTCTGTTTCATATCAAATTGTCAAGTATTTGCTTTCATCTTAGGTCTTTTTTATTACCTTTTCTACATTGCTATGGACCGCTGAGTCTGAAACATAGTTCGTACTTAAAAGGACAGCTGTTGTTTGTCATATCCCTGTTCGCACAGTTGCCAGGCTAGAAGAAAATTACAGGTGAAGAGGGTATGTGGGACCATCACAGTGGGGGGTTTTTACGTCAAGTGGATGACGTACACAAATCCCACAACGTTGCTGCTGCACACATTTAGATGCTTCTTTGGATTGATGCACATTTGAACAAATGAAGCATTAGGATGTGATTTCTGACCACTTGGCGTGAGACAGTTTATCAATATCTGAGGTTTAAAAATGCAGAAGTAAACACCCCCATGCTGTCTTGAGGAACAAATTACCCACCTATTTCCATTATGTGTGCTTTCTACCTGAAACATCCATAATGAAGTGTGCAGTCTGTATCATGTAAATGTTCATTTAAGACTGACAGTGGCTCAACATAAATTGTGTCAATCCCTCATTTTATTAAAGCCCTGGCAGCAGGGCTGTAATACAGAGACCTTAATATAGTACAGAATCTTCATGCCAGCTTTCCTGGCTCAGTACTGATGAGTTATATTGACATAAAAGATTCAACCGGTTGCTGCTTGAGTACCATGTGGCGCAACATGTATCTTATAAAAGTACCCACACTCCCTGGGATTTTATTTGGATCCATTAAATCTGAAATGTGTGGATTTGTTTCCAGCCCCCCTAAACTCTGATACCCCTACATAAAATCTAGCCCAACCATTTGCCTTCAAAAGTTACACAATTAGTCCACGTTTGAAATTTTATCTTCACTTTTGTGAAGTGGCTTGCCAGATAATACTAATTAAGTAATGGCTCTAACAGGAAGAAGGAAAAGACTGGACAGGTCACAATTCCTCCTGTGTAGTTAAGGGGGTGGAGGACGAGGTCGAATCCAGTGCTTGTGCCTTCACCCAGTCTATATTTCTGCAGTCTGCATGAAAAGCCATCATCGACGGTACACTGAGATTTCAGGCACAGTACAACTTTCTGCAGAAGGCCCTGTTGGGAACTTACATGCTAAAAAAAAAGACGGGAAAATTTGTGTGAAGTGGTCAAGCTAAC
The DNA here is from genome assembly GCF_051168715.1 of Poecilia mexicana. Classification (NCBI taxonomy): domain Eukaryota; kingdom Metazoa; phylum Chordata; class Actinopteri; order Cyprinodontiformes; family Poeciliidae; genus Poecilia; species Poecilia mexicana. Next base: position 13,139,606 of record NW_028263378.1, on the reverse strand, counting down.
ACCAGGGAAATGGGAAATCTAAAGATAAAATTTTGCTGATTCCAAATAAATTCCTTGACAGGAGTATTTATTCAGCTTCATGCATTTAATTACTATCTTTTCTTCTTTCTTTTTTAGAAACACACCTTATATAACAACAAAGTCACAGCAAGGTAAAAGACATAAAAAGCAATAATATATTGACCAGAGGCTGTACATTTCTTTTTTTCTTCAATAGTGTCGAAGTTTCTGCTACTGTCACCGCCCACTGAATTCATTCAAAATCAGAAGAAGGAAATTTTGATCACCTCTCATTTTATTTGTTCGCCTTGTCCTGCGCACACAGGGCCATTATCAAACTAACCTCATCACTTAGCGGCCATTTGTCCACTGACCTCTTCTTCTTCTTCTTCTTCTTCTTCTTCTGCTACTCCCAGAAATCAATACACCAGAGTGAGCTCTATTGCCTTGCTTTTCCATGTTTCTTCTCTGCCCGCGCATTAAGTGCTTTGTTATGAAGATGGAGAAGTACACTTGTATAAAATGTAATTCTATTTTTAGTTTTTGTCAGATCCCTTTTAGATACAAGATCTCGTCTTCCAGGTAGTCACAAAGCGAGGATCAGGCAAAAGGAGCACCCACGTCACCAGCAGAATTACTCCAGCTGCCTCCTTTCACTGGTGACCTCAATGGTTCTTTTTTGAGAGTTTATTAATTTGGCGAACACTTGACAATCAAGCCTCCTCCGAAGAAGGAGACCTTTTTAGGCTCTTTCTCACCAAGACAACCAAGCACAGCGGGTTTATTTCAAGCTGAGGCACATGAGGGTTCATTGACATTCTGAGACAAATCACACTGAGCAATCCTCTGCCTGAATCCTATGGATTACACAGGGCTTGCATCAAGCCGGACCATGCAGTGCTGGCCTAAATTACTGTGATGATTTGGAGTTTCATTTCAGTGCAGGGGCATTTAATTACACTTTTAACTAACGCAACGCTACAGAAAGATATGTAAAACTTAATTCAAAAGTACTGAGGCAATCTGATCAAACACAGTGCTTCGTTACAGAAACATAAACAGAGATGGTATGCCACTGGGTAAGCAGCATTAAATCCACAGCAAGTCCAAAATCCCAAGACACCAGTTCATTGACTTTACTCCTCAGGATTTGCTGGTTGTTAGTTTTTGAGATGACTTATACTCAACGATATGAACTGTGCCTTGCTTTGAATCAGGCCTATCCTACATTACGTGGTATTTCAGACAAGTCCAGACAGGTTCTGTAACTGGAGTTCAGTACGCAGGCTCCTGTTATGACACAGGAAAAACCAGAGAACTTTGCACATGTGAGCATTATATCAAAAACAACCTGACAGTTCTTGATGAGCTGGAACAAGTAAACACAGTAATAAAGTCACACGAAGTCCTGCCTGTGTAAATGCCATTTTGCCAACCCAATATTTAACAATTTTGTGTTAAGTTCATCATAACTTAAAGGGATACACTTCAAATCTTTTTTTGCATGTCTTTTTTTAGAGGTAGCTTCCATTTAATTGATAATTGTGGGGGTGAGCTGCAGTGGTGCTGCGGTAAAGCATAACCCACGTATGGAGGGCTTAGCCCCAAACGCAGAGGTTCGAGTACCAGCCTGACGACCTTTGCCACATGTCTTCCTCCTCTCTTATTAACCACTTTCCTGTCTGACAACTCTCAAATAAAGGCCACTAGCCTCTATAAAACTTGACGGTGCCGTGAGAAAGGTTCAAGCTGTTTTTGCTTTGAACTGCTGCTTCTCAGCAGGAAGGTCCTTGGTGTAAATCTCATCAGGTCTCTTCCATTTGGAGTTTGTACCTTCTCTCTGTGCATGCACGGATTCTCTTCCATCACCCCAGCTTTCTCCCACAGTCCAAAAATCTGCACATTATATTAAATGGCCAATGTGAGTCAGCATGAGTGTGCATTGTCCAGGGTGACTGTCAGACAGATCTCAGTCACTATCCCTTAAACTCCTTTCTAACTGTACCATCTCCAGCCCTGCCACCTCCAGCGTATCCTTCTGTCTGTTTTGATCATGTCATCTTCAGTCCATACGTCATTGCAGGTCTCCCTCCCATCTTGGGAACCTTCGCCATTATTCTGAGAGTTATCCTTCTGTCACAAAGTAACCCTGTCACTCATCACCATCTAATTGTCTCCACCTGCCCTTTCCTCTCCGCAGTGGCCACTCTTTTGGATGATTGACCACACATACTAAACTTTATCCACCATTTTCTGTTAAATCGTGGATTATTTTATTTCATTTTATTAATTTGTTTATTTTCTTCACTTCAGTATAAGTAAACTAAGATTCATTTTGTGAATCACAGTTTATCAGTGTTCCATGCAAAAGCCATTTATTGATTTTAAGTTTTCTAAAGCCTCAATAGAAGTAGTGGGAAGTCAATTTAGTTTCTCTCTTCTGGTTTCATTTTCTTTCTGAGAAACTTTCAGAGGATACAATTTTATGTAAGTTTCCTTTAACCCCTTTTATATGCCAGTTCTTTTATAAACAGGCACAAAACCCACTTTGTTTTATTCCACTAAATGCTTCACACACCTGCTGAGGAAAGCAAAGACAATGGAGTAAAATAAGCTCGTCCATCAACTCCTTGGAGGCCTTCCCAGCTCTCTTGTGCTGATCCCCATTTCCTGTTGTGCAGGAAGTGAGACTGAATCCACTCCACCCACTAGCTAGAGGCTAAATACTATGTAGTGCAGCAAGATTGAAGGGATGGGTAAAGTGAATGAGTTGTTAGCTCTGTTTATGTAGCTACAAAGCAACACTGGTGTATTTTAAGTTGGTAAAATTAAAATATAGCTTTCTTAGACAATGGGCTGTGAATACAACTTAACATAACAGCTGAGTTTGTCCATTGTAGGAGGTCAGTGATGGTTCAGTAACTCAGGAAACAGTCTGGCAGGAAAAGAACTGTTGGGTTAATACAAGGTGCAGGAAGCCATTTGCTTGGACAGCCATCTCTTTCCTGCTGGAAGGAAAGGTGTGATCCCTTTCGTACTCGATGATCTGCAGCTAGAGGCCTAGCTAGACTCAGCTAACAGCCTATTGTGAAACAATTAATGAGTCCCGTTGCATCATGCATAGACTGCCAGTTTTTCTAATATTTAAATCAGAATTAGAGGTTTTTGTGTATTCTATGTAAATACAGTCCAATGTAAGATTTGTGAACAGTAGATGAAGGGAGTTCACGTTTGGGACCATTTAAGGTTTTAAACCGTGCTGCTGGCTTCAAATTAAAATGACTAACTTTGTCGTAGAAGTGGAATAAAATGACCCTTTCAACATTTGATTTCATTGTTGTTTCTAACAAAATAAAATAATAATCTGCTATTAATTTAGGGTTTTCATGCAGCGAAAGCTTTCTTTCACTTACTTACCACTGCGAAACCCTGGAGATAATGATGGTCATTAATCAAGCAATCACTGAGCTGTAATTTTTTTTAAACAGTTTATCATTTTAATTTACTAGCTGGTGGTAATTTTTGGTTATGCTTTTGGTTAATGATAATGTTTCAATCAGTTGGCTGTTTGAGCAGCTCACCTTTCTTTCTTGATCAGCAGAAATGATTCAGCTCAAACAGTTCAGCTCGAATACAAGAAAAAATTTCGAAATGTTTTGAAGGTTTCCACAGAGCTCCGACAGAAGAACATGAGCTGGCATCTCCAATGACCCTAACCTGGTTTCCTAACTCTAGTCAATGTGTTATTTTCCCAGTGAGGTTGACTGAACACACCAGTTTCTTGTCAGTACTGCACATGGGTGCATTTGCATGGCAAAATGTGAACATGTGACCTGGATAAGAAAAACAGCTCAAAGCTAAATTAATAAACTAATCAACTAGGTTTAAATCCTTCCAGTTGGATCAGCACAAATAAAAAAAAATAGATTTATAAGTTAAATGAATGTTCTGCATATAAAGTAAATAAAGAGGGGAGAATATGAAAGACCAAACAGGAAAAGGATGGATGTGTTTCTTATTTTCTTGTTTCTCACAAGAAAATAAAGTAAACGGTGTGGCTTGTGTTTTCTTCAGCCCCGAGCTCTGTGAGATGTTCAAAGCAAGTGTACATAAAAATACAAACGTTTACTTGTGGGTTTGCTGTGGTTCAGTGGGAAGAGTTTCCTTGCAATCAGAAGGTTTTATGTTCAAATGCAGCTTCTTCCCTCGCCTCATCACTATGCCAGCACAAGGCGTTTAACCTTGAGCTGCCTTTCTGGATATCAGTGTATCCAGCCTTGGTAAGTGAGCAAAGCCGGATAAATGTAAAACACTTTAAGTGGTCAGTGTGAATAGAAAAGCTCTATACAAAATTTCAATTCCCTTTATAAATTCAGTCCTTTTACTCATACAAGAAACAGTGTCTGTGAATCTGTGCAGGTAGACGAAAGATATACTTTCAACCTCTTGGATGAAATTCAACTAATTCTACCTTGACTATAATGCTTCACTGTTTGACAATCCCCTGCAGGGAAGATTTGGCAACCAAATGGCAGCTTGAACGTCATTTGGTTGTATTTACCTACGGGCTCAGCGCATCCCAAACTGCCACTTGCAGTTCAGGATTCTAGTATTTTTAAGAGAATCACATCACTTCTTGTTTTACCTAAAACATTACTTTAAATGTTAGCATTTTCTGGTCAATTTATTTATTTATTTTTTTCATTTTCTCATGGACTTTTCCGCAAAGAAACATAACCACTCTCACAAGTTAGCACGGTTTTCCCCACATTGTTGTTGATCCACATGTGAAGCTGGCAGTTTTCTCAACACTGCGACTGTTGATTGCTAATGGACTGAAAGCAAAGGTCCCTCTGTGAGGCTGTTTTGTTGCCTCATCATCATTCCAGTCTTCTACACACCAAAAAGACACCCCACTCATCCACATACCTTCCTATAGCCTCCTCTGGTTTATATCCTTATTTTTCAGCTCTGTCCTTTATAACCCTTCTTTTCTACTCATGATTTTCATTCACAATTGTGTGCTAACTCTGAAGTTTGAGTTTAATTTTGTGATATCAATGACCAGATGTAAAAGTTTACCTTTAAAATCTTTCATCTGGTTGATGATGCTAAGTGTTGAGTGGTTTTTGTTCTTCTTTGACTCCCAGTGCTCCCTGTGTTTTGTACATTTTTGATCATTTTTCTTACTAAAACACCAATATGAACTCATTGTTTCAGCCTTGCTACATTTGGGTCCGCCGTCACTACGGCACCATCAGGTGAACACAAGGGCGTAGGAACGAGTCTGTCATTGGGGGGGACGCATATCGGAAACCTGACAGATCAGTAAATAGCTTGAGCAGAAGTGTCAATTATGCCATCAACACGTCAGTAATGCGTTACTCTAATTTGACCCTTGTTTCAGTAACAAGTATTCTAACATGTTACTATTTGCAATCCAATAATCAGATTAAAGTTATGCATAGTATGATGACCGTCATTCCAGGATGAACACTCACTTTAGAATTTGCCTCACAACTAGCAAGATAAATACTCTGGTAGCACACACAGGCTAACAGATTCTGATATATCTTCTTGGTCAAAAGACATTTGATTATTGGTCAAAATGCATTGATATAAATTAACTGGTAATTTAACTGGTTTTACTTCTTTCTAAAACCAAAGTAGAAAACAGCTCATAAAATAGGACTCGGCAGTTTTAAACTTAATACAGCAGTTTGACCTACAAAAATAAAATCTAAAAACAAGTTTTGTTCTTTTTGAACAACTCTACATCAGTGCAACAGTTTGATCTACAAAATAAATAAAAATTATACTTTTTCACATCTAACAGACATCTTAGTTCCTCACTGTTAACTCAGTCCCACTTTCCATCCCTGCATTCAGTAACTTACCATAAAAAACACTGAGGCAAAAAGCCTAAATGTTTTTTTTCCTCCTGTCATTTTCAGCCACATTTAACTAAAATATCTATGGATATGTGTTTCTGTCTCTGCCTCCCTCTGACTCTCTGCAGCCTGATGTTCCTGCATGGATTCATGGATTTACAACAGACACTACAGTGATGTACAGTGTCAGAATGTGTCAGAATGTGAACTAAATTTCATACAGTATGAGAATTTAAACAACTTAATTTTCAGATGTATACATTATTATACATCTCAACTTCATTTACTGTGTAGCAAAAATTTTCACAAATTTATTTTAAACCTCTCCTCAAGCACCTTTCTTATTGTCAATGTCTCCTAATCATTACCCTTATAGTTTGGAAATAATGGAAAAAAATATTGAAACGTTGAAAGAAATCAACCTGACATCAGTCTTCACCTGTTCTCCTTTCTGGTTTTATTGAAATTAATGTAATTTTTATATCTTCACATTCTGAAACTTCACCTGGCTCTCCAATGTCTTCCCTGACCTGCTCCTCTCATAATAAAATAGTTTAGTTTATTTAAAAATTAAAAAGTTAATACATATTTTAATAAACTAAATGAAGACCTCACCAGAGCTTCTTCACCTTTCTTCAACATCATTCCAGCACTGTTGTTCTTCTAAATATCTAAATAATATAATATAATATAATATAATATAATATAATATAATATAATATAATATAATATAAAATACATGTTAAGTGGTCGAGTATGATCAGGTGTTGCTCACTTTAAATAATAAAAAGGCTAATTTTGCTGCTGTTTCAGTCTCAATCTGATTAAATAAATCATTATGGCTAGTAGCTAACTTTTAGACAAAGTAATAATATTGGACATGTGACTATTCCAGAATTAAAACAGCTTAACCAAAAAGATTTAGTTCTATTTATGAAAGTAAACTGACAACAAGATGTTATAACCGAGCGACATTCATGGCAACATTCCTAACAGATCGTTTACCTCCTTCAAACGGAGTTTCTGACTCGTCTGCTGCTGCCTTTACTCTGAGCCATTCAGAGGGGGGAGGGGCAGGAAGCGCTCTGCTGAATGCGCTGTTGTGCGCCTTCAAAATAAAAGCATGCGAGTGGAAGATTTTAAAATTCTTCGCAACTGCGGTGAAATTATTGGGGGGGACGAATGTGGCTCTCTCCAATATTGGGGGGGACATGTCCCCCCCGTCCCCCCCGCTTCCTACGCCCCTGGGTGAACATACAGTAAAAGGAGGCTGCAGTAAGGCACAGAAATCTTCAAAAAATAGCCTAAGACAAACGTGCCTCCTGTCAGTACAAGTTAATATACCTCGTCTAATCTTAATTGATGTCCTTGCTCGGACCATAACCCAGAAATTGAAAGAACGTGAAGTCACCATTAACCAGCTATGACCAGATGCTCCTTGAAACATTTCAAATTACTAATCATATAAGTTGTTCAAGCTGCAAAGGCAACTTTGAGAGATGAACTCACCCTGATTGGCCTTTATGTGCTTTCATTACACAAAACTCCACAGTTTAAGAAAAAAAAAAAAAAGAAGCTCTTGTTTAAGGTTTCCTGCAAAAGATTTGGACAAGTCAAAGAAATCCTGCAAGTATATTCTGATGAAATGAGACCAAGGATGACATTTCACACATCTTTAAAAATGTTGCTCTGTTACCCTAAAACACTACATGAATGTTTTTTGCATTTGTGAATTACTTGAGTTATTTTTCTGCACCTTGTGTTGTGTATATATAATGTCAATTAGATATATATTTACAGAGAAAAATATTGATGTATTTAAGACTTACTTACCACGCTAACAACTTCACACCATCGTGTTCAAAATAGCCAAACCGTCATTTTAAGAGGTGATATGCAACAGAGTACAGTTCAACGTAACACCTGTCTCCCATATGTTACATAATCTTCCATAAGCCTGGTGTAAACATCAGTCTCCAGGGGAACGTGGCAGTAAAAATCTTAAAAAAGGAACGATGCTGATGTCATTTATTTCTGTCTACCAGAGCATGTTAAGATGATTTCAGTTTTACAGAGTAAGTGGCGGGTGATCTCATTTTGTCTGCCACTCGTGAATAGATGTGAAAACATTTGATCTGATTTTGTGTCTATGACTGGTAAGCCATGACATCACCTGAAAGCAGAAGCAGACGAGATGCGCCGTTTGACCAGCGTTATCATAACATCATCAAGCTTTCAAGGACGAGCAAACGAGGGCTGACGTAAGACCAAGAAATGCAGAGGCAGATAAGGAAAAAAATATATAAAAAAAATTACCTGGCAGGTATTCTTTGAATTGCAGAACATTCTTAAGGACAGCTGTTATTCCCACATGTTGAAACTAAGATGATATCACACGGAGAGTTGTGTTTCAGTCTTGACAATAAAAATAAACACACACAATAATTACAACACTGCTGCTTTCTTTTTTCTTTTTTTTTTACATTTTTTGCACTTCTTTTTTTCCCACATCTGAAAGAAGATAGACAGCACCTGGCAAATGGGAGTACAGATATGAGTCTCCAATCTCCACATTGAGTGGTTTTGGACAATACGTCTTCACACAAAGAAACATAAGAAACGATTGACAAAAGCTCCTTCCAAAAGATTTCCAATAAATCACAAGCTTAGCCCATAAACAAATTAATTATTTTTCCTCGTTCTTGATAGTTGAGAGTTGAGGATTTTGAAGCATGCCTGGACTCGCTCATACCGGTATAAAAGATTGCTTAGTGATTTTCTTTCTTTTCCTTTTTGATTTCTATCGTGCCTAAACATGAAAGGTTGTCAAGGACAGTGTTTTTTTTGTTTTTTTTTCCTACAATTTTTGCCAAGCAACCCTGACAGAATAAATATCAAAAACTGTTCGTTCTAGATGATTTTTGGGCGTGCTTAAACAAGACCCCCATCTGGAATGAGACATAAGGTTATCCTTACATTTTCTGCAGTTGTTTTCATTCCTTCACAGCTTGTGCTTAATAATAGGTGAAAGCAAATGTGCCTGCCTCTTTCAGTATAATTTGTTTCCGTGTAAGACATCGGCGCTAAGTTATTAAGTAAAACACAAAAATGTAGAAAACTGACTAAAAAGTGTTAGTCAAACGTAACTTTTGGTCTGCAGGTGGTCTTTCAGCTGACACACACACACACAGATGTACAGACATAAAGTAACAATTACTTTCATCACGTTACCCTGATGAGAGTGTGAGTAATGCTGTTTTGTCTGTGTTGTTGCTTTCAGTCAGTGTAAGTCACACACAGGTGAAGTCAGCACAGAATCCTATAAAAACTTCCCCTGGGCCACAAAAACCTACATGTAGCTTGCAGGCTATTTGGAAATTTGTGGGCCCTTATAAGGATACAAGACAAGTTTAAGTATAGACTTTCATGATAGGTGAATACAGAAAGCATTGTGCAAACGTGTCAAGTAAAAGAGTATGAAAAGAAAAAGTGAACATTGCTTTGGGCTGCAATGAATTAATTAGTTTTATTTGTAAAATGGAAAATGGAGTGTTTATAACAGAAACAGAAAACATCTCTGTCTCCAGAAATGTACCTGAATTGAATTTATCATTGTCTAAAACTTAGAGTCACCTAATTGAAAAAAAATCCAAAACTATTTTTACCACACAGGAGTCCCCATCAAGTGCTCCGTTCTTTTAAGCGATGTGTGCAGCTGCAGGACAGCGGGCTGTGAGGAGCAGGGCTGGGAAACTCTGAGTTAGAGCATCTCTTCAAAATTCCAACTCTGATTGTTGGGGTTTTCAAGGCAACCCCTTTGTCAAAAACCCAATAGCCCAATAAGCTGAGCATACAAGTCCTCTATCCTTCTTGAGGATTCCATTTCACAAAACAATTTCCTCACATAGTACAGCACAACCTTTGTCTTGTTAGCATGTTGCTGCAGTGTTTAAATAGATTTTTATTGGCTTTGTTTTCTATAATTTGCTTGGTTAGTATCCTATGGTTTAATGCGTCTAATTCTGAAAATAAGGGGATCAACACATAAATTCTAGCTGATGGTTTATTACATTCCATCTATAATTTAACTTTGTCTAATAAAGCATGCCTTCAGCTACAAGCACCGTTCAATCTTTCGGCACAGGCTAGAGGAAACAGTGGTCTTTTAATATATGATAATGTAATATTAGCTGTCATTTAAATTAAGATTTTGACTTTAGAATTACATTTCAGAGTATATTAAAATGTTTTCTAGGACGTTGCCTTCATTTTCCTTGTACCTGATTTGCCTTGGAGGATTTGAAAATGGTTATTATATCATCACATTTCTTGTCTATTATTAAAAAATACTGTCTTCTAGAGATTTTCTCCCACCTCCTCCATGTTTTCCTCCCAGGGCTAAACTCATCTGGCTTATTGTTCTGATTTCATCCACTGAACCAAACAGAGGATATCCAGTCGGATGTGTTCCTGTTCCCTTCTCCCAGAAGCAATACAAACAGTGACAACAGCTATTGTCTTGCTGCCTGGTTAACAGTAAGTGACATGACAGTTCGTCAGCAGTTATTCTGTCACTTCTGGCTAAAGTCGAGGGTTTGTTCAAAAAAAGCATGTACCTCAGCGGCTGTCACTGTTTATCAGTCCTACGTCAATCTTATAAATTATTCTCTGAACAGTGGCAGCAGCTGCATCCTATTATTTCTGCTAGTACAATGAAGCTTTCCAACAAGCTACTTCCCCCGATGGTCAGAAAAGTGTTGCTGAAATTGCTTTCTGAAACAGCTGATATCCTTACATGTTGCACTTGTCGGTTTTAAAATGCTTGAATTCAACTCTTCTGAAAACTAACGAGAAGTGATCAAAGCAAATGATGAGATAGCCATGTTTGAGATAAACAACTGTGTTTACTTATCTGGGCGGACACTTCCTGTGGATATCAGAACGATAACACCAAAGTGACTTTTAAATAGGGACACTTGATAGAAATGAGATTACACCGATAAGGCAAATTAGTTTTGGGAAAGAAAACGCCAAAACATGTCTAAAAATAATCCCTGTTTTGTTTACATTTGATTAGATTTTAGCCTAATATTTTCAAACTCAAATTAGGCACACCTGACTAAGACGTGTTTGGCTTTTTCATTGCTGTAGTTTCTGTTGTGACATATATTTTTGTGACTCCTCCATTCCACCACATCTCAAAAGTGCTCTGTTGGAGAGATCTGATTTATATGGAGGTTCACTGGAGCACAGGGAGCTCATTGTCATGCTCAAGAGACCAGTTTGAGATTACTTGAACTTTGTGACGAGGTGCATTATCTTGCTGGATGTAGCCATCAGAAATGCATACTCTGTAGTTATACAGAGATGCATATTTTACTATTACTAGCAGTCTGCCATGTTTGATGCTGTTCACACCTAAATCTTACCCAACTATCTGTATTTTGTAGATATTGTGACTTATCAGTCTAGGCAATGCTGTTTTCTATCTGTCTCTGCTATTATTGGTTTCACTCATCTGTTACCCTCGTCCACATAAATGCCACTCACCCAATATTTTCTCTTCAAACCTGAAAGATTGCTGTTTGTGAAAATCTAGTGGAGCAGAAGTTTCTGAAACATTCAGACATCTGACAACAACAGCCGTGCCATATTCAAAGTCCCCCGAATCCACTTTTTTCTCAATCTGAGGCTCGGATTGAACTTCAGTGAGTCGTTGTTCCCTCCACTGGATGTCTGAAGATGAATGGTTGATTTACATTTTGTGTCAACAAACAATTTAACAGGTGTACCTATAAAGAGGATGTTGATACAAAAAAGTGCATGCTCCCCTTTTCATGCATTTGTGTCCTAAGTAGATTTTCACTGGAACTGTTAATTGGCCACTTGCCATCGTTCGTCCTTATTTGTCCCTTGAAAGGTCAATGTGTCCTTAAGACTTAGTGCTCCATAAAACAGAGTCAAATAAAGGGCATAACAGTCACACTCCAGTTCTATTGATTTAACCTAATCAGAGACAAGGAGGTGTGTAAGCAATATAGGATGACTAACACTGAAGCGCAGCTGGATGTTTACACGCAGGCAAATGTGAGAAAACTGTTTGCCATGGAAACAGCATTGTCTCCCACTCAAGAGCAAGTGTCTATTATCTGAGATGATGTGCTGATTGGCAGTGTTGTGGTACTCGAGATCGGTCTTGGTCTCGAGTCCGGTCTTAAGACCGTTTTCTGATGGTCTCGGTCTCGTCTCGGATTTGGTCTCGGTCTTGTCTCGGTCTCGGGCTCTGAGGACTCGGCATTTTATTTCAAGACCAGTCGAGACCGCAACTGTGAAAATATCACTAAACGTGCAGCATACTGTCCAGTTTATTTGTTAACATCTTTGTTTTCAGTGGATGCAAAACTCACCGATTAAAATCCAAGCAACTACGTGTTTCTCCCCCTCCCCCTCCCCTCCCCACCTTTCACTCGCGCGCGGCGCTACTCCCTCCTCCCTCCTCCCCACCTTTCACTCGCACGCGGCGCTCCAAGCGGCAGAAAATGTTTGTCTAATCGTCAGTAATATAATAGCGCTGCATAAATAGTAAGAAATCCGATGGCCAGAGCTAACTCAGCAGCGCTTCGCTTTCAGAGACGATGGGGACAACGTCTAACTATTTTCGTCACTTAGAAAAGTAGCTCAAAGAAGGTAAGCTCCGTTAACATGATGTTAGCAAAGCTAGCTGTACAGAGACACATAAGAATTTGTGATGAAAAAAAGTCACTCACTGCCTGAATTATTGTGCGGAGATGTTGACTGACCTGTCGCATATATAGGACAGCTATGTCCAAAAGTCTGCAATATAGTGATGTGACATTCAGAAACAGTCGATTCTTCTCCACGGCTCTTTATTTATTAGATAGGACTGGAGTGTCACTCACTGAGAGCCGTTGTTTACGGTGGCCGACAGGTGCAAATGCGCACCAAAAGAGAAAACACCCCCGAATTAGAAAACACCCCCGAATTCGAAAACACCCCCGAATTAGAAAACACCCCCGAATTCGAAAACACCCCCGAATTCGAAAACACCCCCGAATTAGAAAACACCCCCGAATTAGAAAACACCCCCGAATTAGAAAACACCCCCGAATTAAATGCAGCAAACAAAAAAGAAAACACCCCCGAATTAGAAAACACCCCCGAATTAGAAAACACCCCCGAATGAAATGCAGCAAACAAAAAAGAAAACACCCCCGAATTAGAAAACACCCCCGAATTAGAAAACACCCCCGAATTAGAAAACACCCCCGAAGCAGCAATGGCGACAAAATAATTTTTGCTGTATTACACTTAAAATTACACAAATTTATTTTTTACAATGTTTTTAGGCGAGAATGTAGATGTGTAGATCTGAAATATCTGCTCGGTTCATTAATAAATCACCTACTTCCAATATTGCTCCGACGTTTTCGGAGATGTCTTCTCCCGCTGCATTAACAGCCAGCTTCACTCGCAAGCTGTCAGCTGGCCGGGCGCTCCATGTAGATATTAATAAAGTATTTAATTTATTCCTGAGCAAATGGGTTTGACTGATTAAAGTTAAGCCTTCAAACATAGTTTATTTAACTGTAATGTCTTACTACCTGAGATCTGGAGAGTATTTGAAAATGAATAATATCCCTTGTATACATTAAACATTTTAGAATCAGACAGATTTTCTTTTTACTATGGAACAACTTTTATTACAAAAGGTGAAGAATAATACAGAAATAAAGAGTAAAAAACAACTGAGTCCGTTTTTTTTACTTCGTTGCTCTGTGCTTCACGTTGTCACGGTTGCTAAGCAACATAACGCCGAGATGGAGGCTAGGCAGCTAGCCGGAGGCTACAGCTTCTCTCTTCTGGTCGTCCATATTCGTGGCCTTCGAAGGACCCGTCTTCTGTAGATCGGGCCGTTTCTCACATAGACATAATAAAAGGACAGACGCCTAATGAACCGCTCTCGTCTTATCAATACATACTTATATAAGTATACAAACATAAATAAATAATCATTAATACTGAATAATATACATTAGGCTATGCATGATTATGCACGCACACACACACACACACACACACACACATATATATATATATATATATATATATATATATATAAATATAATGTTTTCCAGCCTACGAGTTCTGGTTTAAGAGTGATTCAGCAGCTGAGATTGGGTCCAAAATCCGATACGAGATTCATCCGTGCTGTGCAGTGAATCTGTCTCTCCCTTCTTCCTCACGTCGTAGGAAACCTTCAAAACAAAAACGGGACATTTTCGAGTTATCTTACGTTGACTGAGTTAAATAATTAAATAATAGCCATTGTCATCTGTGTAAACTTTGCTGGTGAATGTTATGATTTTTATAATATTGTTTCATTTCTATAGTAGGCTCTTGTATCAGATAATCTAAATGTTGGAGAATGACTGAAACATTTTAAGATTTACGGAATCTCGGTTAGCTGTCAGAGCGGGGGCTGAACACCAAGCACTATAGCTAGCATTAGCTGGTATTTCGCCAGTGGACATAAATACAGTATAGTAATATTCTAATCACAAAAATACACAGTAATATGTCCATCTTACTTGCGAAAAGTCTGTCGAGCCCTCACGTCAGTAGTCCGTCGATCCGATCAACAATATTCCGCAGTGCTGAAGGCATCTTCTGCTGTTTTGGTTGAGCAAAGCAAAGTGTATTTGCGCCGGAGCAGCCAATCGTGGGGGGGAGGGTGTACTCTTTTATTATGTCTATGCTTCGAAGGATCAGTTTCTCAGGGCCCTTGAAAGGATGCAGAGCCTGAATTCGGACACAGCTATTTTTTGTTATAGACTCCCCATAGTGGTCTGGAGCACTTCCGTTTTCAACACTTTTTGTTTGCTGCATTTAATTCGGGGGGTGTTTTCTAATTCGGGGGTGTTTTCTAATTCGGGGGTGTTTTCTTTTTTGTTTGCTGCATTTAATTCGGGGGTGTTTTCTAATTCGGGGGTGTTTTCTAATTCGGGGGTGTTTTCTAATTCGGGGGTGTTTTCGAATTCGGGGGTGTTTTCTAATTCGGGGGTGTTTTCGAATTCGGGGATGTTTTCTAATTCGGGGGTGTTTTCTAATTCGGGGGTGTTTTCGAATTCGGGGGTGTTTTCTAATTCGGGGGTGTTTTCTCTTTTGGTGCGCATTTGCACCTGTCGGGGGTGTTTTCGAATTCGGGGATGTTTTCTAATTCGGGGGTGTTTTCGAATTCGGGGGTGTTTTCGAATTCGGGGGTGTTTTCTAATTCGGGGGTGTTTTCTCTTTTGGTGCGCATTTGCACCTGTCGGCCACCGTAGTTGTTCTATCAGATTACCATACACTGTCAGAATAGCATACGTGCAGTGAGTACCATGCCTGCGCATGCGCATTAAGAAGTCCGACCGTCAGAGGAGTTGTCAGTTCACCATATGCAGCAAGTTATGACGAAAATAAGTCATTAAATTGTTTTCAATGATAACTATATAGATATACATGTGTTGTCATGGTTGCAAAGTGTATTTAAAGCAGGTCTGGCTGCAGCTGGAGTCAGCTACAACACACGCCCGTGTAAAACTCACTTAACCGCTAAGTCAGGATGCCATACAACTGTTAATAACAGATCTACGTCACGATTCTATGTTCCTAGCATACATGCAGTGAGTACCATGCCAGCGCATGCGCCTTAAGAAGTCCGACCGTCAGTGGAGTTGTCAGTTCAGCATATGCAACAAGTTATGACGAAAATAAGTCATTAAATTGTTTATAATATGACATAATATGATAACTAGATAGATATACATGCGTTGTCGTGGTTTCAAAGTGTATTTAAAGTAGGTCTGGCTGCAGCTGGATGCCATACAACTGTTAATAACCAAGTGTATGATGATCTACGTCATGATTCTATGTTGCTGATTAAATAAAATCATATGGTAATGACAGCGTATGCATGTCTGAGCTAAGAGTACGACTATCTGGCAACGTATGCTGATCTGACAGAACACCGTGAGTTCGTGCTAAGCGTATGACGATCTGACCTGACAGAACACCCGTTCTTTGTTCTAGTAATGCTCTGAGTACACTGCATCATTATTTAATTATGTACGTTGATATTTAAATGAACAAATAACTAAAACACAAGAACGAAAGAGCATGCAGAGCATGCACATTGCTCTTTGTTTTTGTTCAAAGTGGCAGCTGTAATGTCTGCCATGGTGTCAGACTACCTGGCTTCATGTACTGGGAGAGAGAGTGAAAACAGTCCCGATGAGCGCCTTCTGTTTGGTTACTTCTTGCTTGTTGCTCCTTGGTCAGTGTTCATAGTTGAGTGTTATTTACCATCAGGGCATTGCCTCAATTGCTATGTTTAATGGTGCAACAGTGGTGGATTCTTATATGAGCAATATGGGCAAATTCCCAGGGTGTTATGTTTTTAGGGATGGCACGAGACCATCACACATTGTAACACAGAAATGGAATATTTAATATTGGTAAAATGTATTAAGTATTTAATATCTAGGTGTTTTTATGGGAATATGGATCTTTCAGATTATTCTGAGAAGCAATTTCGATCATATTTTACATTTTATTGTGTCATGTAGCATGGCCGCTGGTCTTGGTCTTGACTCGGTCTCGACTTTCCTCGGTCTTGGTCTTGACTTGGTCTCGGACCCTAAAAGTCTTGGTCTTGTCTCGGTCTCGATACACTCTGGTCTTGGTCTTGTCTTGGTCTCGGGTTAGGTGGTCTTGAACACAACACTGCTGATTGGTTCATTGATGTGTCTGTCCAACAGGCATACAGGAACACCTCTATTGACGGCTCTCTTCTGATGTCAGCCTCTCCTGTTTTCTCTTTCGCCTGACATTTTACGGCTCTCTTTCACAGTCTATGAATGCCTGAGCACAAATCAATTCTTCATGAATGAAGACAATAAGGCAGGCTGGGTGGCAGCAGCTGACTAGAAAGATCTGTTAAAGTGGGGGTATTATGTATATTTCAGTGCAATTTTTAAAGCACAATTACCTTCAGTAATGCTGTCTGTATCAAACATAACTTAAAATATATTTGACTTCCAAATCTGACACTTTGAAATTGGGTGGCTGTCTCTTTAAGAAGTTCTTTCTGACATGCCTATTTCACGTCAAAGTCGTCTGGTGGGGGAGACCTGAGAAGGGACACTCTATGAGGCAGAAGCTCAGCTGCTGCCTGCAGCTCCGAAGAGGAGCTTTGTGTTAGCAAGCTTTTAGGCACTCCAAAATGGTTGCCATGGGAGATTCAAGGATTCCTCAAATATTCATGAAAAAAATCAAATGGTAAAAATGGTAAATGACCTACACTTGTACATCGCTTAATCAAGTTCAGAGGACCCCAAAGCGATTCAGACTGCATTCAGTCATTCACACATTCTCGTGCTGATGGTGGCAAGCTACTCCAAGGAATAGCATTACACATAAAGCTAAAAAAAAATCTACTTTTAGAATAAGCTGAAGTTATTCTGTGTGATCTGAGAATAATGATTAATGAAATAAGGTCATGCTTAACATCTGTTTATTTTGATTTTGCTATATTGAGCAAAGACAGAATGTACCCACTACATTTAGCGGCAGTTTTTAAGTACAAAATAAATACATTTGCCTTTCACAGAGCAGTAAAGTCCAAAGTTAGTAGTAAAGGATCAGAGCCCGGCATGTTGGAGACATTTCCCTGTTTCAACACACCTAATTAAATATGAGTGTCTTGGGCAGGCCCCATGCAAAACCTGATGCCCTGCTGAGGAACTAGTTTAACATTTTAAACGAGATGTGTTAGAACAAGAATCCACCTGTTTTTGAGGGCTGTCACAAAACAAATTGAGAAAAAATACTTTAAAGGTACACCCTGAGGACAAAAATAAAAGTTAAACGTGGAGCACTGTATAGCTGTTTAACTCGTATAAAGTGTGTATGCATGTATGCATGATTTAGCTGAATCAGCAGTTTTACATGAAAATGACTTGAACATAAAATATTTTCTGTAGCTACCAGCTCAGTACATCCGTTGAGACTAGAATAGATTGTGAAGTGCCAGCATGAAGTTAAAGAGAAACATTAACATTAAAGGGTTCCCTTATTGAGCAACATGGCCCCACCTGTGTGTACAGGAGTGTGTGGTGAAGGATTTTCTTTGCCTTCCTATCTGTGTGAATCACAGGACTGAAATGCTGCTCTGATGCCTCAGGGCTTTCCTCCCAACGGAAGACATGGCCATGTTTAAACACTGGCCACACTTCACAGATCTTTTCTGCACAATTACTGATACCGACAGTCAACCTGAAACAGGCTTTGAACAGACTTCAGCAGCTTGTGTGACTGATTAAAAGACCATGTGCCTTTTTTTTGTCTGTTTATGACTCCAAATGTTAACTTATACAAGTTAATTAATTTTCATCATGTAACATTTTATAGAATGATTCATAGCAAATTGCCACAAGGCGGGTTTGAACTGTGTAAACTACTTCAAAGACAGTCTTTTGGAAGCAAAGCTTTTGAACAAATAACACATGAATGAATCATCTTCTGTATCAGCTTTTACATGCATACTTGTTGAAACTTTGCACAAAGGAATTTGAGCAGGGGGTTCTCACACCCCATTGGCTTCTAGGGCTGGAATTTGGGATTTTTTTTTTTAGTCTTAGATGCAACTGTTCATGAGAAGAGCTTGAACAATAATTACACCCCTGTCCAGCACATTTCGGTGATTTACAGTGAAACTACCGTGTTGTAATGATTGGACTGACAGTGTGGAGCTTTTAGGCAAGGTTTCGATCCCACTGAAATTACTGCTGCAAGTTAAAGCAAAAGCAGGCGGTGTTGGGACAGTCAAAATATGTAACTGCCTTGTTTTGATAGAGTTTGAGTTTAGTTTTATCTGAATTGCTTTTGTTGTTTGTCAGTTGTTTAGAACATCCCTTAGTGTTATTTTTATTTTGAACTGTTTCCTTTGTTTTTCCTCCACATCAACTTTGCTTGGTTTTCCTTAGTTCTCCAACCCTGCAGGTTATTCAGGTAATTAAATTCACTCGTTGCTTGAATAAGTGTAAATGTTCAGTCTGTGTTCAGTCTTTCATAGAGTCACCACTATCCACTCCTTGGTGCTCTCCTGATTGTCGTTTTTTTTGTTCTGTAAATAAATAAATTTTACGTAAAAACAAACAAAAAAAACTTCATTACGGCTTCGTAAAACTGCAGTGAACATGTTTTCACAGTTTTCCCCAGTCCAGATTTGATGACTAAACCTGATGGTTGCCATGTCCTGACAACGAAAGCGGAAACATATGAAAAAAAAAAAAAAAGAAAAAGACAAAGAGGAAACTTCTACCTCTAAACATTTCATTATCTTCTTTTGGCCTTTTCCTGTTTATGTATGTTTATTTTGGATTTCAGAGCGCAAAGCAGTTCAAACTGGTCTAAGAAGTAATCAAGCATCATATCGTCCATCCTGAAGGGAAAAAAAAACATAAAATTGGCTCGCTGAGTTGGCGGAGGTCAAGGATTACGATTATAAAACAGTGAAAGGTTTGCATTGCTCCTAATACCAAGTTTGTTTTACTTTAATTTTTAAAAGAGAAGCTTTTTAATTTGAAAATTGCTATAAATCCAGTCCTGCTGAGAGAACAGAAAATGGCCTTTCAGTACCCTTAGTCATAAGTCTGCCCACGCATACAACCATGTGATGCTTTAATAGCACGTCTGCAGATCATCACCCCATTTTTCGAGGAAACCAGATTCTCCTCAGACCTCACGGAGGAGGGCTGCACCAGTCAGAAAGGACGTAAGAAAATCTCTTATTAGAAATGGAACAAAAAGCATCAGTCAGTTCAATACAGTAATCAGCTTGTGATGCTCATCTGCATGTGACAGCATCTGAGACGGTAACGCAGCGACTTGACGTATGAGAGGGTTCATCCGAGTTCAGTCAGTCTGGCACGCGTGATTAATGTCTGAATAAAACTGTTGTTCTGTCTTAATTAGACACGTTCAATAAAGCATGAAGTCCAAGCATTTAGTAATGGCAGCTTAATTAGGAGCTGGACAACTGGACACATGGGAGACAGAGCGAATTAGACAAGGAGAGTAAGATTAAAGCTAAACATATTCAGCTTCTCTGTGCACAGTGATCTGGATTCAGAACATGGGATGTGCTTCAGTCTCTATCGGTAACTGGGGATATTTTTGCCAAACTCTATTGTATTGTTTTAAAGTAGAATTGATAAATTCCTCTGAAAATCGTTGGAAAGAACGTTTAGGGTTTTTCTTAGGCTTTGCCTGCCTCATTAATTGGTTGTAATTCAGAACTTGGCATTTTCAAAGGACTCTTTATTTTTCTGGTTTAGCCTCTTAACTCTGACCTATAGTAAGGTTTTGAAAAGACTTAAAATCTCAAGAGAATACCATGGCTACATAAAACAGATTTCACAATAAATCATGTTAAAATTTTACTTTCATGTAATTTGTTGCCGATTGTCCAAAAAATTTGATTCCTTCACATTTCTATTGTTGAATTTATCATAATAGCACACTTTAATTCACCAAAAACGTGATATGCATATCGCTTTAGATATTATAGACTTGTTTTTCTGCACTCAACTTGTCCACTGTCAGTATTTTAGCCACATCTTCTTTAATATGCCATTCCAGATAGAACTGACAATTAGTGAACAGCTGCTAAAGTCAAACGAAAGGCTTTAGAAGAACAAACTGCTGATGAAGACTTCTTTTAAACAATGCAGAAAAGTAAAAAGAAAGAAGGGGGATTAAACCTTCAAAAGTTCACAGGAAGGGGAATAGAAGTGGTGATAAATTTACATGAAGGTGTTTGAAAGGGCGTTTCATTTGGAATCAGTCTTTGCTCCTTTTGTGCTTTCTCACTGAGGTATAAATAAGATAGATTTGGCACAATTCTTTGATCCACAACTGAACCAAAGCCTATTTTTACAACATGCAAGCTTCTATTTTTAGTTGGTCAAAAAAGATCTCTTCAGAGGGCTGATTGTAGGAAATTGCAGGAATCAGAGCTTGAGCGTCACACAAAGTATCCACCGCGTCTTACCCGATGACTCATTCGCAACTCTAAATATCACTGAACACCTGGAGGGAAACCAAAGATGACATGCTGCAAATACACTTGAATATCTACAATCTTATTTAGACACTCAGTAAACAGATTTCTTTTATGAACAAGAACATTTTGGCCCCAGGTAATTTTGTGAGAATTGGCAAGTTCTGATCTCTCCAGTCAATAGGCTACAGCTGGAGTAGAGGAAAGGCTGAGTTGCACTCATCCTGGCTCTTTTTCTGTTTTAGTCCACAGAGTAGGAGGAGGAGTGCTGACATTTGATATGCAAAGGCCTTCAAATTCCCAAAGAACATCCCAGTACGTGTGTACTTCAAGGCTTTTTTCCCCCCCTTTCAAAACTCAACTAAATTCTCTTCATGATACCAAACTGACTCATTGTTCTGCCTGCAGAGAACTTTCTAGCAATAAAGAAATTCATTTCACTACCAAGTCTGCCTGGTGGAACAATACCTTTCTCAATGTCAATATGACATTTCGAAGCAACAGCTTTGTGGGTTTCGAAATGGAAAACGACCATGTTTTGCTAAAATTTTAATGGGAGATTGCATCACAGCAGTGCTTCCCAAGCAGTGTGAGAAGTATCACTTTTAGGGGGGAGCATAGAAGAAATGTTAAACATAAACTATTAGTAAGGCATAAACAGATTAACTGAAGGATTAAAGTCATTGAAAGCCAAAAAGACAAGTTGTTAATTTACAGCTTGAAATGACATCAAACTAAACTTATTATAAGGGCATATATGGCATAGACCACAATGTTAGACTGACTATCTATCTATCTATCTATCTATCTATCTATCTATCTATCTATCTATCTATCTATCTATCTATCTATCTATCTATCTATCTATCTATCTATCTATCTATCTATCTATCTATCTATCTATCTATCTATCATCTATCTATCTATCTATCTATCTATCTATCTATCTATCTATCTATCTATCTATCTATCTATCTATCTATCTATCTATCTATCTATCTATCTATCTATCTATCTATCTATCTTCTGCAGGTATTGGTAAGCTGTTCAGAGTTGATTTGCAAACAGGAATCGGCGTGCATCTAGAGGTTTCACTCTCTAGATGCGTGAAGCGGGAACAAGCAACCTTGCAGATGTTATGGTGATGAAAGGTGGATCTACAAAGTGTTGCCTGAGGGTGTGCCAGTGGATGGCGGGGGGGACTGAGTCAAATATAAGCAATACTTTTTGGATTGTTACTTGTGAAACATTTGGAAAATCATGGCGTGTTTTCACTTCATTTCACAGTTAGAGCTAACTGTGAAATGAAGTTAGCTCTAACTTCATTTCAGATTTTATGTGATTTTATCACATAAAATCTCAAAGAACTACATAGCAGTTTGTGTTTGTAATAGGACAAAATGTAAAAAACTTTAAATAGCAACTGAGTCACAGTAATTTAACTTTCAAAGGAAAATAGCCAAAAGAGGTTTTTCTATTGTTCTCTATGGAAACAATAGAGAATATTCCATATTGTTCTCTATGGAAAAACAAACTGGAAAAAGTGTAGTCCCTGTTATGGTACTGTTGTAGCCTCTCTATGTAGCTGTTTCAGTGAGGTGGTATTGTCAGAAAAGGTTTGAGAACTACAGATCCATACGATGCCAAACACCAAAAGCTATTCCCATTTGACACAAGCAGATTCCTGTGTGGCCGGACAAGTTGATGAGCAAACATTCACTGACCAGCTCCTGATGTGACCTGAATTTCTGAGTGTGTGTGTATATAAAAGCTGAATCTATATTCAACCATAGAGAGTTCTCACTCTAAAAGCCTAAGGGTAAGAGCCAGTTTCCGAGCTGCCTCCTCAGAAGTAGCTATTATTGTATCCATGCGATGAAGACGCTGCACTTCTATCCAGTAGTAAAGATGTCCTTGAAGGACTGAAAAACTTCCCATCACCAGCAGGGTCTATTCCTGTCAGGCTGAAGCAGCCATTCCAGGGGTCATTACTGTCTGAACACACACACACACACACAGACCTGGAGGTGTTGTCATGAATAATTCCAAATTGCTGCTCCTGTAGGCTACTTCCTGCTCTTGTTTCTTTTCTGTGTGGGTATGTTTATGCATGAGATATTCATAATTGAACTCTGAAGTGCACAGATATTTTCTGAGTGAACAACTAAAGAGAGGAGATGACTCAAACATCCATCTTCAACTTCCACCATTACGTAAGCACGAAAGAGGTGGAGAGGTCTTCGGCAACAGACGGCTGAATCAAACACTGGCTGGGGATAAAGGCTGATTCTCATTCCAGCTGATAAGCGGCCAGTGGTTGTGATTCTCAGTGCAGGGGATCAGCGAATAGAAGCAGCGTCACACATCCTTTACGCAGGGTTTGTTAATTTCAAGCTCTCGTCACGTTGGTCAGCGGGTTGCTTGTTTCCATGGCCACGGAGAGTGAATGTGAGAAGATGTTCAAGAATGAGTGTAGTGACTTTCCCTGAAATGCTGTGATGTAATCAGTGACATAGTTTGGCAAAGTCTGTCACTGTGATAGTGTGTCTGTGTGCAGCAGGCTTTTCTTTCCACATTTCTGAGCCACCCGCTCTGCCCACGTATCTGCTAATCAGTGCGCCTGTTTGTATGAGAAATAACGACCTCCTGTGTGTATGTGTGTGTGTGTGTGTGTGTGTGGGGGGGGGGTGTGTGTGTGTGTGTGTGTGGGGGGGGGGGGGGGTGCGTGTGTGTGCGTGCATGCATGTGTGTGTGTGTGGCACAAGGTCAGCCACATTGCACAGACGTCCATTTTTGCAATCCATTATTTACAGCTGCAAATGAAAGCTAAGCTGAAGGAAGAGGGAGCCTTGAACTGCAGTTCAAACCACTTCCCTGCAAACAAGTTTTCCCATCTATCCATCGCTCTACCATTTCCTGTCGTAATTGCAAGATAAAGTAACCAGACCAGTGCATGGCTTAAAACACTGAGAGTTTTAAGATTTAATCAAACAGACTACAAGCTGAGTACAAGAGAGATTCTGTTAAAAGGTTTGAATAGTTACCTTACCTGTATGATGTACCTCTTCTTGCATCTTTATGTGAGCTTCAGCTACACTACAACCCCTGGCAAAAAGTATGGAATCACCAGTCTTGGATGAGCAGTCATTCAGACATTTCATGCTGTAAAACAAACTCGGATCAAAAACATGATACAATATTAAGGTCATTCCAAAGTGCAACTTGTTGGCTTTCAGGAACACTCAAAGAAATGAAGAGAAAACATTGTGGAAGTCAATGAATGATACTTTTATTGACCAAACACAGGGAAATAAATATGGAATCACTCAATTCTGAGGAAAAAAGTATGGAATCACTCAAATTGGAGGTAGAAAAAAGGACACACCCAGTCTATTTCCTTTCCCTAAATGGACACCTGCCCCAGATTAGATGTGCCCGTTAGTGTGCAGTTCAAAACACCTGCAGTCATGACACCTTGGAGGGCTGCTGGACGAAGTGGAGTGGCGAGAACCATGACTCCAACAAGAGAAATGTCCCTTGAAACAAAAGAGAGGATTGTGAAACTTCTTGAAGAAGGTAACCCTTCACGCATGGTTGCTAAAGATGTGGGCTGTTCACAGTCAGCTGTATCCAAGATATGGTCCAAACACAAACAGCATGGAATGGTTGTTAAAGCCAAGCGTACTGGTAGACCAAGAAAGACATTAAAGCGTCAAGACAAACAACTAAAGGTCATTTGTCTTGAAAACCAAAAAAGTACAACTAAACAGATGAAGCATAAATGGGAGGAAGCTGGAGTCAATGTATGTGACCGAACCGTAAGAAATCGCCTAAAGGAGGTGGGATTTCAATACAGGAAAGCTAAATGAAAACCAGCATTGACACCTAACCATAAAAGAACAAGATTCCGATGGGCTAAGGAGAGGCAATCATGGACTGTGGATGACTGGATGAAAGTTGTCTTCAGTGATGAGTCAAGAATCTGCAATGGACAAGGTGATGATGCTGGAACTTTTGTTTGGTGCCGTTCCAGTGAGATTTATGAAGAGGCCTGCCTGAAGAAAACAACCAAATTTCCACAGTCCTTGATGATATGGGGCTGCATGTCAGGCAAAGGCACTGGGGAGATGACTGTGGTTAATTCTTCTATCAATGCACAAGTTTACATTGACATTTTGGACAGTTTTCTCATCCCTTCAATTGAACAGATGTTTGGAGATGATGAAATGATTTTCCAAGATGACAATGCATCGTGCCATAGGGCAAAAACAGTGAAGGCATTCCTTGAAGAAAGACACATTCAGTCGATGTCATGGCCTGCAAATAGTCCAGATCTCAACCCAATAGAAAACCTGTGGTGGAGATTGAAAAAAATGTTCCACAAGAAGGCTCCAACCTGCAAAGCTGATCTGGCAACTGCTATCAAAGAGAGTAGGCACCAAATACTGTTTGTCCCTCATCAAGTCCATGCCTCAGAGACTAAAAGCTGTTATAAAAGCCAAAGATGGTGCAACTAAATACTAGTGATGTATTTTGAATGGTCTTTTGTTTATGTGTTTTTCATGATTCCATACTTTTTTCCTCAGAATTGAGTGATTCCATATTTATTTCCCTGTGTTTGGTCAATAAAAGTATCATTCACTCACTTCCACAATGTTTTCTCTTCATTTCTTTGAGTGTTCCTGAAAGCCAACAAGTTGCACTTTGGAATGACCTTAATATTGTGTCATGTTTTTGATCCGAGTTTGTTTTACAGCATGAAATGTCTGAATGACTGCTCATCCAACACTGGTGATTCCATACTTTTTGCCAGGGGTTGTATTTTGAATAGGTAATAGATAAGCAACACTCCACCATGACATTTCTAGCCATTTAACAATGTAGCAAACACTATTTGATCACCAGCTAAACAAAACTACCTCAGGTCTTTTAGATATGTTTAAAACTCTGCAGCATAAATGATGAAGTGCTCAAATGTATACCTCATATGCAAAATTGCTATAAAATTCCCACAACTGCCTCTCAAATGTCCAGAAAATGACTCAATAATAGCAACACTTAACCTCAAAACCAGGCAAAAACTGTACTGATGAAGATATTCTCACATAAGGATAACTAATACTGAAAATGAAAGTGGCAGCATTACCCACCCTTTGATTAATTCAGTTAATAGTTACACTTATGTCACTTATGTGCACACAGAGTTTGTTTTGATGATCCTTGAAGGAAAACTAAGACAAAATAAGACAAGACAGTGGGTGTTGCAGCTGAAGCAACATACTCCATCCTGATGCAACCGGAAACTGTGAGTTGCACACCTTCAATCCTAACACACACTCATAGTTCAAACTATAAATTAATAAAACTTCAAAGGCATGACAAGACTCTATGGTCCACAAAGTCCTCTTCTTTTTCTAGGCTAAATGTTTTAGGTAACATGTATTTTTTTTAAAAATGAGGGAAGATTTTCACTAACATGGTTTCTAGAACAGAATATAGTAGTGGGCATGATCAAAGTGGGCGTCTGCGTCATAGTTTTTAATAAAACCTGTAATTTCTAAACAAACAACTGGAGATAGGCGCCATCAGTACATGTTCTGTTTGAAACATACTAAAAACAGAATAGAAAAGTAAGACACTCTAAAAATGAGCTAAAAATTATAAAATATGTGAAATGTGAAATTACCGTACTTTTATATCTTTTTTTTATTGCTCTGCTGTTCTCAGTATTTGCTTCACACAGGAAGAATGGCGTGTCGCCTCCTCTCTCCACTTTCTGTGTAAATAACCACTGGCTTCTTGGTAAATTCCCAACTTTTGCAAACATCCACAGATTTAATGTTCATAAAATACCATTTGAATTCAAATCCACTTGGCTCTTGTCTAGGAGCAGCAGTTACCTTAATTCTGATCTTGATTTATGCAAAACGGTGATTACTCTACTTTACTAGAGTAGCTTACTGGAGGTGAGATGTTAACTACCCACATTATAAGATCCTAACAGAACCCTACTCTAAAAACTCTTCTACTAAGAGTTCATACCTTGGAAGGTATTCAATAAACCTCAATGCCTTCCAAGTGCTTTTGTTAATGAAAATTAGTACGGAAAAACTCAAATGAAAACAATAATCAACTTTCTTTTTTTAGAAAACACTCTTATTTATTAAATAAATAAATACTGCACTTTATTACACAATAAGTTATTTAAGACATTGTTACCTAGGTGATAATGGCTCTTAAATGGTTCTAAAAAGACCTGGTGTAATGTCATTCTACATAACCTCTCGCTCATTGTGCCGAGACCATCTGTCAAATAAAGACAATAAGAAACAAATCACAGTTTTTAAAAGTTAGCGTAGTGTTACACCCCTCCCCGCTCAGACAAACATGTACTCATTTAAACCCTTCAACATCCACACCAGTCATTTCTTTCCACAGCTGCGGTGGCTTGGACACATACACTGTACATCATTTACAGTATCTCACAGTCGAGCTCTGTTAAAGTTCAGAGCTTCGTTTTATGCTTCTGGAATCAAACCAACTGTTCTGTACACACCTAAGCTGGTGCCAGCCCAGCATTAGTCTCGTTACATGCCCGAAAGCCCAACATGTGGGGTTCACATTCGAACCAACATCCACGGTCCTCTCTCTCTCTTTACCAACAGTAGAAATCAGCCCTTTGTTCCCCATCAACATTCATTGTGCTACATTTCGTTTTCCCCGGCTCTTTCAGTCTCTCTCTGCATTACACTTTCACCTGCACCGACGCTGAGTCATGACAGTGAAACGGTGCAGGAATGTTCATATATTTTGCTCAAGCCCAGCCCTGAAAATCCGCCTGTTCTCTCGCAGGTTTCCTGTTCCTCTGCAGCACTGCAGTAACACAGTGGGTGGAATTTTCAGTGTTTCAGTCCAAAGCAATTTTTGTGGGTTTAGCTGCATCTCTGAAGGAGCATATTGAGGGAGTACACCAGGCGCTGGCGCAGGTCGTTGGGGCAGCCAGACGTCAGCAGGGAGCTGAGCTTGAACGTTTTAGAGACTCGTTCCTCGTTGATGTACGTCAGCATGTACTCATCCCTCTGGCAGCACAGGATGATCTTGGTGTGATCGTGGTAGAAGTTAACCTTTGGAGAGAAAAATAAACAGAAACCCATTAGAATATGTTACCTTTTATCTATATCTGATGTGTAATTCAGTGGAGAGAAAATGTCATCCAAACAGTTCCTCTGAACATGCCCAGCAACAACTGTGTTTTCCGCAGCTGTGGGTGTGTTTACCTGGAAGGTGCCGTCGTTAAAGAGCATCATGAGGGCGCGGTCTGACTTGAGCCACTGCAGCAGGTAGAGACGGGGCATGTGTGAATCTGTTGTAGTACCAAGGTCCCCACCCTGAGAAAGCAAAAAAGACAAATGCCTCGGGATTAGACAGGCTGCAACTTGAACATTTCTCATGTTGTAGGGTGTGGAGAATGGAGGAGCAAAAATAACAGCAAGAGAGATACGGCTTAGCTTGAGAGACTGGTATTTTTACTTACATCCATGAGGTTTTCCTCCATGTAATGGGAAAAGTACTTCAGCACAGTCACTTGGCCCACAAAGTGCTCAGGAACCTCGCAAGTGGGAAAGACAGAGCGCTGGCCTAACTCTGCATAGTAATGAATGGTCCTGAGAAGGAAGAGAGCACAGGGTGTTACACATCCAATTTGTAAAACCAACACTAGATAAAATAAACAAGAACATATAGCACATTTTGACTTTTGGAAACAATTTTTTTGTGAAAACTGGAGCTGAATATGTCAAAAAATAACCCAATCTTTACGGTAACTCCTTTTTCCTTTTGTAAATCTGACTGTATCACCAAGCCAACAGCTTTAACAACAAAGTATAGGCGTTATGAAAGCATAGACTACTGCGTACTTTCTATCAGGCAGGAGGCTCATGTGGGTGCCATTGTTGAAGAGGACGCCAACGGTGTGATCGGACAACTGGTAGCCGAAGCCGTACTTATTGGAGTAGTCCACCCATTTGGTGACCCACTGAAGACTGCAGCTGTTTAACGTCTGAGGAGTGTCGTTTGCTGCAAGGAGAGAGGAAAAGTCAGGATCAGAATACAAGTACATGAAAGATTTTGGGCAAGTCTGAAGCATGAAAGTACACAAGGGAAAAGCTAAAGGACTAAGGTTTCAGTTACTCAGTAGTTTACTCACCTTTAGGCATATTTTCTAGGCATCCTCTTAACACACTGGCAACAGTCTCAGCCACGCTCCCTGTTGTATTGTCTTCAAGACCTTTGGAAACAAAGACAGAGAACCATTTATATGGATCACAGGTAAAAAAAAAAAACTAAAAAAAATCCCCGCATACACTCAAGATTTATTACACATAATCTTTTCACTCATGATGTAACTTACATTCACTGCTGCTGCTACAGCTGCCCAGACTCCCCCTGACGATCAGACGAATGGTGTCTTGCGTTGCTGGCGACTGACTCTCTGTTGCCAAGGCAACGGGGCTCCCGGCAGATGGCGGAAGTAGACTTCCATTCTGAGGTGGGAATGACGACAAGGCTTAGATTCTGCGAGTTTAGATCATCTCTTCCTACTCTGACTCAGTGGTCACCCACAGATTTCAAAGTGCCTGCCTTTAAAGGTTGAGATTAAAGTGCTTTCAGCTAGTTCAGAAACTGTGCTTGTTAGAAAGTTTTGCTGCAACTACAAAGGGTGATTCATTGGATTCTCCACAGAGGGGTATCTCAAATCCACACAAGTTTTAACTGCTGTGTGACTAATGCACCTGCGAAAGTAGCCTACCCACGCCCTTGTAAATATTGGGCTGTTGCTTTCTTACCTCAGACATCTTTTTGCTCTGCTGTTGACTGATGACCGTCCTCTCCAAGTCGTGCTGCAGTTTGTAGATCTCCTCCTCCTCCTTAGTTAACTTGTCTGCAAGAAAACAGCAAACATTAATCCTTCAAGCTGCACAAACTGACTCTTAGAAGGTTTCATGCAGGCATCATCTGAGTCAACTAAGTAGTATTTTTTTTTATTATTATTATTATTACTATACTCACTGAGGGTCTCGTAGTATTTGACCTTATCTCTCTTCCCACCAAACAGTGCAGCAGCAGCTTTCTTAAAGAAGCTCTTTGCAGGACTGGAGACGTGAAAGTCTGGTGGTGAATGGCAGCAGCTAGGCGACAGACGCTCTGGACTAAAGCCCTGTGGAGAAATGGGGAAAGTGGGTCAGTGTGTGGACAGATAATTACAGGGGCAGAAGAGTCATCTCTGAACTCCCACAAAGTGACATTTGCAGACTGAAAGCCAGAGCAAGCTGAACAGAGGTCTAACCTGGGTGAAGAAGTCGTGCCTCAGAATATGCTCTAGATCGGGTCTATCTTCTGGAATTTTGGCCAGCAGATTGGCAATGAGCTGCTTCGCCTGCGGTGACAACGAGGAAGGGAGCGAGTACCGTGCTTCTCTTATACAGCGGTAGGTCTCCTTCAGGTTGGTGGTTTCAAATGGAGGTCGGCCCAACAGCATAGTGTACCTGAAACAGAATCCAAGCGATTGCATGAGTATACGGTTTAGAAAATATATCTTCTGTCTTCAAGCGGTATTGTAATTTATGATGTT
Source organism: Poecilia mexicana (assembly GCF_051168715.1). Classification (NCBI taxonomy): domain Eukaryota; kingdom Metazoa; phylum Chordata; class Actinopteri; order Cyprinodontiformes; family Poeciliidae; genus Poecilia; species Poecilia mexicana. The sequence goes on along the minus strand of NW_028263378.1, from coordinate 13,108,963 downwards.
GACAAATTTTGCTGGAGCTTTTTGCAGTCCCTAACAGTGGAATAATAGGAACCCAACTCACATTACACAGCCCAGAGCCCAGATATCCGATTCACAGCCGTGACCCTGCTTGTTGAGGACCTCAGGGGACAAGTAGTTTGGAGTCCCGCAGATCGTCTTCCTCCTGTTTCCCGCCGGCTCCAACTTGGCAGCGAGACCAAAGTCTCCGACCTTCAGTTCCATCGACTCGCTAACAAAAAAGTTCCCTTTGGGAGAAGAAAAACAGTGGAAATATGAATACTTGCTAAGCCAACCCAAGATCAAAGGCATGGTACCACACAATTATTATGGATTTGAAGAGTTTGGTTACAATAAATCACATACATGTACAGATTTGCAAAATTTTGCAAAAAAAAAAAAAAAAAACTGTTATGAAACTTTTGTGGATAAAAATTTCTTACCCAATTTAAGGTCCCTGTGAAGAATTTCTTGTTCATGCAGATACTTTAGTCCAGAAACAATCTGTCTCAGGTAATACCGCACTTCTGGCTCGGTAAGCACTTTGCGCGCCTTCAGAATGTGGGCCAGGGACTATGGAAAGACAAAATAGAAAATATTTAAATATATACATCTACTTTAAGAAATCCTACATTGACATGCTCCATCATAAATGCAACTCTGTGAGCTTCATTAAGAAGTCGAAGGTTGTTATATAGTGCATAATAAAATACAGATAACTGGTAATATATTTACTTTCTATGCAATGTCTTCTTTATCTTTCTTATAATTGCACTCACTTTTCGACTGCAGTATTCTAGCAAGATGTAGATGTTCTCTTTGTCCTCAAAATGGTGATAAAAATGCACGATATTTTTGTGGTGCAGGACTCTGTGCAGCTCAATTTCTCGGTCGATCTGCACACAGAAAAAGGACAACACGGTCACGTCTGCAACCAAAGACATTTGAGCGACAACATACCCGTGAGTGCGCACAGGCACCGCAGCAGCGCGCTTACCTTCTCCCGCTGGTGAGGCTTGGAGACGCGCGCATGTGGGATAATCTTTGCTGCGTAAACTTTGCCGGTGGAAAGGTCCGTCATCTCATAACATTTAGCAAATCCTCCCTGGATGAAAGAGGGGAAACAACATTGTTAAAACACCGTGCCGTCGGGGTGAGAAGTAAATTCCAACGAGTCGAGGGCAGATGCTGAGCTGTGCGCTACCTTTCCCAAAACTTTCCCCCGGCAGTAGCACTTCCCCGTGGCCGGGTCGGTGATGATCCTAGCCATCTCTGACGGAGCGCTGCGCTCCTCCGTTCTCTTCCGCCGAGGCTCGCAGGACCTCTGCGTTGATTCGCACATGCTGCTGCTGTTAGTCTGTTGGAGGACGGTGCTTTTATGTACTTCCATTGGAGAACTGATTCTCTTCCCGCATACAGAATGCATCCCAGAGAGGCTCTCTGGAAGCTTTTATACCCGCTCTTCCTCCCTCCTTGTGCTCTCCCCGTCTCCCTTCTCCTCCCTCATCACCTACCCAACTCCCTCCCTCTTTCTCTATCTTATGCTCTCTCTCTCTCTCTCTCTCTCTCTCTCTCTCTCACTTCCTAACGTCATTGTAGGAAACGGGAGCAGGAGGTCTGACTGTTATCGATCACCTATACCAGACAGAGACTGCCCGTTGATGGTGACACAAATATAAAATACGAATTTAATAAAACGGAGTGTTTTGATTGATTTATTTTATTTGCTACATTATGACCCCAATTATTTATTAGCAATGGGAAAATGGTAAATGGCATTTATTACATTGCGATTTATCAAGTCCAGAGGACCCCAAAGCGCTTTACACTACGTTCAATCATTCACGCATTCGTGCACACATTTAAACACTGATCAATGGAAAAAGAAAAAAAAAAATGAAAAAAAGATTTGTTCACGGAAACAGAAAATTAAAATGTTATGTCTATGTTATATCATGGTAGAAAACAAACAAAAACAAAAAAAAACAAAAAAAAAAAACAAAAACAAAACAAGGACATTTAATCCGTGGGTCTAATCCAAAAAGTCTGCACGGCTCACGACAAAACCAATCTGCATTCGGTACAGCCTGGTTTTAGGCTGTGGAGTACCAAGGCCTGTTTAGAGTTATAGCGCCCTCAGGTGGATATTTTTGAGTCAGGGTGGATAATTGTGTCAGCATGATACACAAGTCAGATGTATGACCATAGACAGGTGAAGTACATGACTCTCACTGTCTGGGTGGGATATATTAAGCTAGAGAACCTGTTGTCTTCAAAATGAATGTGTTAGAAGTAGGAAAAATGCCCAAGAGAAAGAGTTTGAGCATATTTCACATGTACATAACCAAAACTGCAGATCTGAAGAGGGGCTTACAGTGTTCTTCATCTATTAAAAGTGGTCTAAGGAAGAGACAATCTTGATCCATCAGACAACCAGACAACTGTTGCAGAAGCTGATGCAGATCCTGACAAAAAGGTGCCAGGATATATTAATGTAGTTTCTTGCATGGACAGAGCAGTCAGCTAACCCATGTTCACTGTTAAAGACGGCAATAATGTGGACATCAGAACTGGACTATGGAGCAACAGAATAAGGTGATTTGTAAATTAACAGTTGTTGTGTGTGTCACAAACCACATCGATACAGTATGGAAAGAAGGTAAGCCACAGGTTGTAGCGTTTTGATTTGGGTAATGATCAGCAGGGATACCCAAGATCCTACCATCCACATAGATGTTAGTTTGACACCTACCAACTTCCCTATAGCCCAGTGGATAGCTGGAGCCTCTTCCAGTAAGATAAAATGGTTCAGGAATAGTTTGAGCAACACAATAACATAGTTAAGATGTTGACTTGGCCTCACAATTCTCCCAAGATCTTAGTAAAGAATCTGTGGGATGTGCTTGGCAAACAAGTGAGAATCATGGAGGCCTCACCTCCATGAAATATACAAGACTTGAAGGATCTGCTGCTAATATGTTAGCACGGATTAAGGGGAGTGGAGTCCATGACTTGACTCCAACAGACCCCGCTTCCACCGTTAACGCAATTTACAGAAAAATGTCTAACTCTTGACATTTAATGACATAAGGCGATTGCAAATGTCTTCTGATAATCTTAGAGATAGAACAAATTCAAGCCTTATTGACATTTATGAACTTGTTTTATTAATATTTAGACAGTGTGCTGCACAGATAATCAGTGTTGCCTGTGCAAAACTTATAATTTTCAATTTAGTTAAAAGTGTTATCTAATGTAAAAAAGATCTTTTCAGATTTTCACAAATCATTGACAGAGTAAAATAAGTTAAATCTTTTATGAAAAACTGAACAACAAATAAATCATAATATTCAGCATTCTTCATTAAAAAACAACAACAACAAAAAACACTGCACTAAATGTCGGTCACAGTATTCGACTCATTTCATCTCCGTCTTTCTCAAGTGTGAGCGCACAGAGTTGATCTCATAAGCAAACGTCTGGTCAAGTCCAGAGCCGGCAGCTGATTTTTGGGGCCAGTTAGGGAAAGGAAAACGGCAAGAAATGACCAGCGCATCTTGAGGAAGCTCCTTCAGTAGCTTCTCTCCCAGCACTTCGATCTGTTAACAGTCATAGGAATACAATAACAATACAATGACTTGGTAGCAAAAATAAAGTAAAGAGAAGATTTTCAGTAGAAAAATGGCTTACCACTCCTGGAACAAGGAAGGCTGTCACATTGTTGTACGAAGACAAATCGGCCTAAGACGAAAGATCAAGACACTTAGGACTTTGATCACATATTGTGACTTTCTAAATTATTTTATAACATTTAGGAATATTACAACCACAAAGTTTAATAGATTTTATTTGAATTTTAGTGAGAGACCAAATCAAAGTTGGGCATAATTTTAAAATGAAAGAAAAGTACTACATGGTGCACATGAGCCAATCTACCTATAATAGTATTCGTCAAAGACCCGAGACCTGTCCACACAAACTCCATGCTGTGATTACAGCTAAAATCACAGTTGATTTGTAAAAGCAATAAAAAGGGTAAAACATCCAAGCTGGTGAATACTTTTTATAGACCCTGTATCAGCTCTCATGTCCCTGACAGTGTGATGCTGCCATCAGCATGTTTCACTGAGAGGACCGGTATGTTCGGGGTGATGTGCAGAGATAGTTTTCCTCTACTAAGTTTATTGCAAGTTTTAAAAAAAAAAGTATAGTTTGGTCTTATTTGACCAAAACACCTCCTTTCACATGTTTGCTGGGACTTCTCCAGGACATGTGGACAAACTTTAAATAGGAGTTCTTCCTGCTGTGCATCAACAATGAGTTTTTTCAGCAATCCTCCATAGAGGCTACATGTATGGAGAGCTTAACAGTTGTCCTCTCAATAGATACTCCCACTGTAGCTGTGGATCTCTGCAGCTCCTCCAGAGTTACCATTGGCCTCTTAACTGTTTCTCAGGTATTTTGATGGCTACTTTTGAAAGGCACAAGAAGACTGTTTTTGTCCAAGCCTTACCTTCCAGAAGTCCTTCTTAACAAAGGTTACTTGGCTGGAGGGGATTCTTCTCCAATAGGCTTTGCTCCTTGCATAAGCCACTAGAATTGAGTTGATCTCAAACCCTGTGCACTGAAAACCAGCGGAAGAGGCTGCAAATACCTGGAAATAGCACAGCATTGTGTAAAATTCAACCACAGCAAACAAGGCAACAAGGAAAGTGTCTATTCTGTTCATTTTGATAAACTTGTTTCAGAGAGCCTCTCTTCACTCACCAATCTTCCATCTCCAGCTCCAAGATCTGCTAAGCGACCTCTTCTCCCCTGGAGCAGCTTCATAACGTTCTGTGCTTGGTCTTTACTGGAGGGCAAATATGGGACCTGAGCCACAGTGGACACAGCGTGTGGTGAGTCAACATTGCCTGCCTGAGCCACAATTACTGTAAATGCTACTTTGCTTTTCCAGTGGTGAGAACAAGTAAGAACATAATATTCTGTTGTCGCGCTATGGTAAATAAGCTCTACAGAGCTTAAGTGTTGCAATTTAAATCATCCCAGTGTGAAACACAAATTTCATTTTTTTTGTTTACTTACTGAAAATGCTTCATATTAAATATATTTCTGCTTTCAGTGAGCTCTCTATGTGTTGTTAACAACCTTGACTGACTTTTGTATGTCTGTAAAATAACATAGCAAATCTTCAGATGAATTCTCTTTAGCTTTTACCTGATTAAACTCAGTTTAATCTGTCACTGGAAACAATTCAGTTCTCTTTTTGTTGTCTTGATTTTTTTAACACACTGTCTTACTCTATATTTTCAAAAGAGGAGTGGCACCGGCTCATAGTGGTAGAGCAAGTGGTCGAGGACCCATCGTTGCCCGGTTAGAATCCTGAAAAGCATGAGTGAACTTATGCAACTACAAAGATTTGTTAAAGAACGGACACTCAGTGAATTCCTCACTATTAAATGTACTAAATATTATGTTAATATAACAAAGTCGAAGTGATTAAAAACCCCAATGTAGTAAGTAGTAACAAGATCACTTAAAATCATAAAGCTCATCATTATGACTGTCTGACCTCACATTTCTAAACCATGTGGGAAGACTTCCCAGAAGAACGGAAGCTGCAAAAGGGTGAGTCAAAATCATGTTGAACCCTATGGACTGAGAATATGATGTCCATCAAGGTCATCTGTGTGCGTAAAGGTAGATAAGCAAATTCTTTAGGCAGGATAGCTGGTAATGTAAAAATCAAGTGAGTGTTGCATAAGTAACAAATTTAAATATAACAAAATGTTATAAAATTTACCATTAACACTTTATTTGAAGGGGTGTGCATCAGACAGACATGACACTGTCATAAACATGACATAACATCTGTTATGAACATAAAGAAGTCTTTATGGATGTTTATGACAGTTGTCATGAAGTGTCATTTGGTAAATAATGACACTTTTAATGCAGAATTGCTCTAAACGTTGCATTAAAAGTCCATTAAAAATGCCAACTTTGCATTAAATTATCATAATTTACAAAATCATGCAAAGTTGTCACTTTTAATGGACTTTCAATGCAACTTTTAGAGCAACTTTGCATTAAAAGTGTCATTATTTACCGAATGAAACTTCATGACAACTGTCATAAACATTCATAAAGATTTCTTTATGTTCATGACAGAAGTTATGTCATGTTTATGACAGTGTCATGTGTGTCTTATGCACACCCATTCAAATAAAGTGTTACCCATTTACCTTTGAAAACAAAAGCCATAAATTAATTTCAGATTAACGTTTTTGGTTGTTGGTGCAAAATTAATAATTACAGTTACAGACTTACCAGTTTCTTCTTTTCCCACATTTGATGCTGGCATGGAGCACTATGCTCCAAAATAAGCAAATTATTGTTAATCAACAACTCAAATTGCGTATCTGTTTAATTGTTTTTATTATTATTATTATTTCAAGCATGCGATATTTAATAGATTTAAGGGGAAAATACACACAAGGCAAAAGGAAAAAATAAAATAAAAGAAGCAATATTTTGTACCTTAAGATGCCGTGGGATTTTGCGGAAGCCAGGCATAGTGAAAACGCTCCATAATCCATAAAGACCTGTGAGGACGGCTCCTGTGCAGGCCGACACGATGGGATGGGGTCTGCTGGTGGGAAAGACCCCACCGTAGTCCTGAATGATCAGCTCGATTGAGTCCTCCATTGCAAAAACAGTGTGAACACCTGTACAGAAAATAAACAAAAATGTCTTCTATACTTAAAGAATTATTGCAACAATAGAGTTTCATAAGAATAACAGCAGCCAAAAAGGCTTCGACCTCTTTGTTTTGATTAAATTAGCGAAATAAATAATATTTTCAAAAATGAAGGTCATCTGCACTTTCTTCTTTTTCGATTCGGGGACTTTAAAACAAAAAGTAACACAAATGATTTTCAGCAACTTAATACGATCTTATCGCTCATTGATGTGATTAGCAAATGTTTTGAGTGGTTAAACAGAAATGGAGGAATTACAAATTAAAAACATAACATCACCACCCAAACATAGCAGCAAGTGCTTTCGACATAGAGCTCACAATATGGCAAATATATATTTTTAATACTTAAACTTGTCCAAACTCATCCAAATTTTATTTATGTGATTAATTCATATGTTTATTTATATTTTTTGGTTGGAAAAAATGTGTGACCAGGCTTTTTAAAACACACTGTATATGTAAAACATGAACCTATTAGGACAGTGTCAGCCTGTCTTACTGGCTTTGGAAATGAAGCCACTGAATTTCAGAGAAAATTTGAGATTTCAAAATAACTGGGATAACATTGAATAAAAGATGTTACTTTGTTCCCCCCTCCTCCCCCAGTGTGAGGTAACAGACTTAGTTCTTTTAAGGAAGATAAACTGGAAAAACACATCCGGCGCAGAATGAATGGAAAAAGGGAAGAGTGTTAACTCAAATTGGCTGTAATTGAGGGTTGACCCAGATCCTATTGAACATTTCTGAAGAGAGGAAATGTCATTGAAAAGATTACTCCTGCGGGCCAAAAAGAGTTTTGTCAATAGAAGAGAAGTGCTGAACAACATACAAAGAAGGCTTTCAAAAGTAGATGATAAGCAGATGCTGTCATTGTTACCTAAGGTTCTTCAAACATTAGAGAAAAGCAATAATAAGATGAACCCAATGTTGATGCTGTCAAATAATGTGAATGTTTTATTGCTTTATTTATTTCATTTTTTATAATCGAGTCCTACTTTAAACATTTTCCACAACCATGTCCCCTGATGCCTTCGTTGATCTTCTTGATACTTTCAGTTCTGTAATGTTCTCTAACAAACCTCTGCATTTACGCTGTGGATAAATTACACATCCTTGAAACTCTATTTACTCCAAAAATGGCCTCTAAAGTTGGTTTAATGGCATTCTAAGTGATAGTAGAAAGGGGAATGCACGCCATAGTTTTAATATTTATCTCTACAGTTTGTCACAACTCCTGTCACAAAAAAAACAAAACAAAACAAAAACAAACACTTTGAATGTTTTGATTTTAATGTGAGAAAAAAAAAATTCCTAAGAAAAGAATGACAATGAACTGTATTTACTGTTTATTTTTGTTTTATTGGCGTGTCCACAGAAAACAACGTTCAGAGCAGTTGCTAACGGCAGATGGAGCTATGGCGACCTTTGGTTTCCCTAGAAACCTTCTAGAAAAGTTTGGCTTAAACGCTTTGGATTAAAAGTAATATAAAATATCGGCTCTTATCCTCGTATATATGTTACCTCTTAGCGAAAAATAGAGCTACATGGTCGGACTTTCGCTGAAGTAGCTTGTAAACAAAGTGAAACGTTTAGGTTAGAGGTAGCCGATCGATGCGGAATAAGCTAAAGAAGTGCTACATGCAATAGCAGTGCAGGATGCACACAGAAGCACTCTTCTAAGAAAGGGAATTTTTGTAAAACACAGCATAAAGTGCATGAAATTGTGAACACACATGTCTGAGCTGCCTACCTGCCCCGCCCCTCTTTCTGACGCTTCACAGTCTACTGCCTGCCTCACACGGGTCGTCCAAAGGCCAGTCAGTCACAATAACCCCGCCCTGTGACAACTAACAGGCCCTATCAGTTGTCTGCCAAGTAACGGATGCTCTCTCTGCCTGGCAAAATGAAGTGTATATTTAATCCCCAATCTGCAGTTACGTAATATCTGATGTACTGTGATTCTTAAGATCATTAAAGTCCACGTAGTGTAAATCAGGTGTGTGCATCAATGCACGTTCATTATGTTATTAAATCACAGCATTGGTTTTATATTCCCGTTTTCTAATCTACATACAAAACCCTAAAATCTAATTTTAATTGCAAAACATGGACATTTATTTATCTCGGAAGCTCTACCGCCTGCCTCCATTGTGGAGCCAACAATATTAATATTCATCAGCACTCAGGTCGCTCTTATTTTCTCTGTCCCTCTGAAGCGGCGCTGCCTGCTTCAGGGGCGTGGGCACGCCAGCAAAACAGGGAGAGTGACGCAAAAAGCGAGAGCCTATTATATTTTGCTTCCTGGAAGCAAAAAGGGGGGGAGAGGGGCTACAATCCTGGCCAGGTTGGAGTTGATGTTAACTGGGGGTGAAAAAATAAAAGATATACAGGTGGAATATTAGGCTACTGAGGATCAAATGGACTTGTATGGGAAGGTAAGGTTGTTAAATGCATGTAACTAGAAACTAAGAATGTGGAAAACTATTAGACAGGGCTTTTTTTTATATCATAAGAGGGTGTGTCTCAGATAAACTGAAATCTGAAGCAGCGTTTCATCCAGCTGTTCACAGCTTTGAGGCGCTCCACGCAGGGACTGCTGCCTCCATGCGCTTTACAAACTGTGTAAAAAAAAACAAACAAAAAAAAAACAAAAAACTACAAGACCAGTGTTCTTTGTTCCCGTGACGTAGCCGATACCCATGACACGCGCTTCTTTTCGCTCAGCCAAGCCAGCATCATCATCATCATCACCACCACCATCATCATCATCAGCAGTAGCAGCAGCAGCCTCCAGATCGGAAGCGGAGGGGACAGCTCCCAGGTGCTGAAACTGGTTCGGAGACAGAGAGAGAGGGAGAAAAATACCATAAAATCAGCGTCTGCGGTATAGATTCAGAGAAATAAACCTCTATCCTGCTTATCAGGGGCAAATACAGGTCGAAACGAGGCCTTCGAAACAGGTTTGTCCACACAATGTCCTTTTAGTTTCACATATGTGGAAGAATTTTTGTGAAACGGTAGAATGACATCCTCCTGCTCAGAACAGCCAGTCTATGTAGTTATCTGGCATGCGGCTTCTTTGCTCAGCAGCGCTTGATTATTATTATTATTATTTTTATTTTATTTTTTTGCATAACCGGCTTATGGCGTGAAAACGGTGTCCTTGCAAACACAGACACACGCGCACACATGGAGGCGAATAGAAAGCGAGTGCAGGACTGGCATGATGGAGGTCCGGCATCTTTTATTCAGCGCAAAGGGTGCAGGGAGATATGGTCGCACATGTTTAGGGACGGAAGCTGCCCGGTCCAAACATTCACCTTGGAGGGAGCGATGACCGCTCTCCTGTCATCTCCCCAGTGCAACGTGCATCCTCTGAGGTGGCTGACTGCTGACTGCTGGCATGGAAAAGCTTATGTCAGAGTGTGAGCTTTCAGTACTCTGTGTACAATTGTAAACAAGTAGATTCAAAGCGACATATTCAATTTAAATGGGTTAGATTTTAATCATTTTTCATGAGTTTAAAGGCAAAGTCCAAATTTATTCAGGTGAAGTTATAATCAGAAGTAGTTGTCTTATTCTTGGTTGAGAAAATCTGAGAAATAAAAGTATCAGCGGATTTTTTATTTTTATTTTTTCAGAAGAGACCATTGTTAAGTGTGTTGCTGTTTTCTCTGCTGAACAACTTCTCTGTCATTTCGCTTATGTTGCCACAGATTGGAAATTAATCATATTTAACAGCTAAAATCAATTAGTCAGCTGCCTGCTAGCTTCTAAAATCTGCTCCAGGTAAATCCTGCTTCAATTTTTGCTCATCAGGTTTGTCCTCCAGGGTACAAAATAGGATTTAGTTCATCATTGTTCAAAAACCTGAAATGTGTCGTTTATTGGAAGAAGCTTTCTCATGATTAATTTACTCAGCTAGCTAGCAGATTTTAGCATTAGCATTACTGCTAAACTAACTAAAGTTGGATGCAAAAATTTCAAAATCTGTTTTACTGAGGTGGCATTTTTAACCTTCTCCTAGGACATTGTAGCTAAGATTAATTAGCAATGGGTACCTCAGAGTACCCATTGCTCAGACTTAGTTTGAATTTGGCCTTTTTTTGTTGCAAAATAGAAATTCAAAGTTACTGAAAAACAAAATCTTTCACAATAAAAAATATTGATATTTGTCCAGATAAAGAATATAATATTTTAATTCACTCCTTTTTGAAGAAGCTTATGTCCTTGAGTAAAATTTACATCATTTTAATATCCAATTTCCAGTACTCTGAAAAATTAATTATATTATGAGCCAAATGTTGCCCTTTTAGTATTAATATAAATAAAGACTACTGGTTTATTTATAGAGATTTTCTGATGGTGGAAAGAACTCAGCTTGTTATCTAATACTCATTAAACCAACAGCTTGCTGTGCTGGTCATGCTGGTTTTCCTGACGCAGCCTTCTGTCATCTCTTATCTGTATCCTGTAAAACAAGCTTACTGTACTCTGCAACCAATATGTAGATTTTACAGTCGCCCCCTCACCTTTCCTGCAAGTGCATACAAACTGGTTATTGTTGCTTTAATGACTTGCCAGCAAATTATAAAAAAAAAAAAATGTGTTCACATGTACAGTGTATGAAGTTTTCATTATTGCTTTTGTTTTGGCAGATGGCTGCCACTCAGGATGTCAAGGGGAAAGGAGAAGGAGGAGACCAAAATTTCGACTACATGTTCAAGCTGCTCATCATCGGCAACAGCAGCGTAGGGAAGACGTCCTTCCTGTTCCGCTATGCTGATGACGCCTTCACGTCGGCCTTCGTCAGCACAGTGGGCATCGACTTCAAAGTTAAGACCGTTTACAAGAATGACAAGAGGATCAAACTGCAGATCTGGGTATGAAATATTCATGAACACTGACATCAAACTTTCAGAAGCCACAAAATGTCTTGTAGCTGATTTCTGCCTGGCCTGCAGTAGCTGACCACAAAGCCAAGTTCTGGATGTGTTCACATCTCTTTTTCAATAGACACAAATTTTATTTTATCCAAGCAAATTCCTGTTTCAATTTTACTATGTAATAAGTCTATTTGGGATTGTTTATTAGATGTAATTTTATAAAGATCTGTGATGAAGGTGGCTAAAAAGGTGTAGACACCTCTTAAACAAGCAAGTTTTTCTTTTGATTTTCAAGACTTTTAATCTCCATATGTTTGCTGTACAGTTCAACTGATGAAATCAAAGTAAAGCAATCCAATCCTTTGTTGAGGCACCTTAGATTTTATTTCAACTTTTAATATTCTGGATTTCCTACTTACATGTCAAAAATGCGTCTGACTAAGCATATATTTAAAAATAAATTGCTTATATTCATCTTTTGGGATGGCAGAACTTCCACAGAAGTTGTGGCGGATCAAAACAAGCTCTTGCACAAATATATTACACCAGAGAAGTGCACAGAAACATCAGTAGATTCATACATACATATTATGGCATGGTGAAGATTGTCATCATTAATAGGACAAAATTATGCAACAATAGAGCCAGTTAGAAAGCTGGATTTTTTTCAAATCTGATGGAAAGAAAATAATAAATTGGTCGTGGAGGCTGAAAGGGGCTACTAGATATGATTTTGGATTTTGTTATAGGGGATGCAGTTATAAACAGTCATATGCGACTCAAAGCCTTCAGGTGTCAGATAGAGGGCTGAGGATGAAGTGAGATTTAAATTCCAGCATCACAGGGAGCCCTCCTTATATTCAAAAAAACAAAAGCATGGTGTCACTGGAAGGATGCCCGAACTGGGTGTTCATCAGAATAAATCTGCAGACAGGAATTATCCTTACAGCTGAATTTATTCAGATTATGTGTGTAAGGTACAGTGAGAACATATTGCCAAGGCAATATACGGGATCCTGACAGGATTCTATTAAAAAAACCTAACAGTAAAAACTATTCTTTGGCAAAGTCTCAATTTTAGGTTGTGTACATGATGCAACCAGGCCTTTGCATCTGTTTTGTTTGAGATTTTTTGCTTCAACAGGGTTAATCAGCTGAATCGTAGAGGAGACACACTCCTTCCAAAGCGGAAACATTTTTTCAATAATTTATCTCGGTCTCATTTTTAATCTGGTATTTTTAGATTCAGTGTAATTTGTATCCCGGTGGCCTCCAAGGTCTCTTGGAGAGCTTAGATTTTGTTTTGTTGCTCTTGCAATGTGATTCCTGTCACAGAAAGGTTGTTGTTCTATATCAAGAGTCCATTTGATCCATGTTTGCCCCATTCTCTGTCCGCATATTTCATAGATGCCTGATACATCAATGAGAAATAAGAAAAGTACATCTGGACAGTGCGAGTCAGCGTTTTGGTTTGTAGGGCAAATAGAGATTACTTACATACAGAGAAAAATCTCAGCCTTGCAGCTTTTGACAACAGGATTTGCATTTTGCATGTTTTTTTTATGAATAATCTACTAATTGATAAACATAGGACTAAGATAAGAAACTATAATGCCCGGATAAAAACGTTGTAGTAAAAGCTCAAATAAGTGTCATGATCCCTGGTGTTCTATAAATTCATGCATACAGCTGATATAGAGCATGATGCATTTCCTTAAAGTGTATTCAACAAACGGCTTTGTTGTGCTTTCTAACACTGATCTAAGTGTGTAGACAGATGGAAATCTCAGCATTACTGACAGCAGACTAGTAAGTGTTAACGTGGCACATTGCAGGGAGGAACGCAGAAGCGACACCTTGCTCGGAACATGTGGGAAACTGAAGAATTGGAATGTGTTTAATTAGGAGTTTATCTGAGGTGCAAAAGCAGATTTTCTCTTTTTACCTCACAGACTGTAAATGTAAAAAAAAAAAAAAAAATCCGAAAGATTTCCTGTCTCTCTTTTTTCCTTTGTCCATGTGGAGGCTTTGCCCGTTTTGGGGAGCAGTAGGCACCCTCTGCAGCAATTATCCATCCTCAGAAAGTGAACAATTTTGTTTGAACAGGAAGATGAAAGCTAATCGGGATAATGTGTTTTCATCAGCAGCAAAGACAAGCATATCCTGGGAGAAAAAAGGATTGCCCTTGCATCCAGATAATTGGCCTGTCTCTTTTAATTGGCCTAAAAAGAGCTGAGACATAAAGTATAGGGACCTTTTAAGGTGATGTGTATTGGCTAAAGTCTTTGCACTTGTCACACGTCATAATACATTTGGACTTCTCGCTGCAAATGTGTGAGACTGTGCTGAATGAAACCGACTGATGGCACGATTCACAAAAAAATGGTCACATGCAGAACAAGAAGGCTTTTGCACACAGCATGTTTCTGCTCGCTGCCTTGTGGAAGTCAGCCACTTTGATTGATTTCTGCTGAGCACCAGACGACAAGCAAAGCTTTTTAAAGTGCTCAAATTCCACGGACTTAAGCAGATTTTATTTTTTTTCTGTTGCACTCTATTTTTTTACTACGTCCAGTAAAAGAAAAACACTTAAAGCTATTGGGCCATTTTTAAGTTTTCAACAAAAATCTCAAAGATGCAAATTTCAGACAGGAACACAAACTGGGGTAAAATGTGCAGATGACTAAAGCATGACCTGGTTTATGCGCAATGACCAACTTAAAGTAATTAATAATCGTAAAGTGGAACGAAAAGGTTATATCGTTTTCAACATTTTTTGTGTGACATTCAGTTTTTACTTAGTACTCCTAACTCAATACATTGTTGAAGTTGAATTACATCTGCAAGTCATTTAAAATGTGAGTTTTTACTTTTCATTGATTTTCTGGCCCCCCACCCCCGAACTTCTTTTATAACCAATTCCCCCTCTTAGCAATTATTTTTGTATGTCCAAATACATTCACGTTTGTGATAATGACTCGACTTAAAGAGAAAAAGTTATCTTTCAAGTCACTGTTTGTTGTACAGAACATTAGTGAACATTACAGGCTGGTGCTGGTTTCGGTCTCTGCATAATCTGACAGAGAGTCCCAGCTGCAGCGAGGGACCTGGAAACAGAGCTGACCGGCTGTGAGCAGCGTCTCTGCAGAGTGAAGGTCAGATGTGTCCTCTGGCTATAACAGGCCCGCTGTTGTGATGGTGTGCAGGCGAACAGAACGCCAGATTACCATGGCAAACACAATCCAGAGCTCCCTGTTTGCCGTCTGTTCGTCAAGAGCCAAGTGGAGCAGCCAGTATTCCTCTGCCATGATTCACAGACAGCATGCAAACACACTTGTTGTGGGTGTAAGAACAAAGCTGTAAACATACAGTATCAGCATGAGGAACAGGAGGGATTTCTCATTATGTAACCCATAAAACAACAAAACTACTGTACAAATTTGGTAATCGGCTCCCAACTGTAAATACACTTTTTACATTTCCATTTGCCTCCTGAACATCTTTTGACTGTGATACACGGATCACCGTGTGCACACAAACACTCTCTTAAATTGAAATGGTCTTATTTCTATATTTGGAACTTTTTTTGATGACATGCGTGTGATGATCTTTGCCTCACCGAACACCGCTGATTGACTATTGTGGAACGAACTAAATCAATTTCATCAGCTAAAACCGAGGTGTTGCTCCTGGCACCCTGTCGCTGCAAAGCCGGTTCAGCTACTAGTACAATGATTAGTTCCGAATGACGAGCAGAGGAAACTTTGAAAATTGCAGCCATGACACCAAGCAGATGAGGTTTTGTGTGTATTAATAGCAGTGCATTAATAATGTAAACGCCGGCCCATGAACACTGTGGTCCGGAGTGTGCAGCTTCAGCTGTGCAGGGTCGGGTCAGTGACACCAAATCATGATGTCTGTGTGCAGGACACTGCAGGCCAGGAGCGCTACAGGACCATCACTACAGCTTACTACCGTGGTGCCATGGGCTTCATCCTCATGTACGACATCACCAACGAAGAGTCCTTTGGCGCTGTGCAGGACTGGTGAGTTTGTCTTGTTTTATTAATTTATACTCACTCTCTAAACACAGTACACTGAATATTGACATTTCGTCAATTTTTTTAACGTTATTATCCAATGTGGATCAAGCTATGGCCATCGGTGCAGTGATGTTTGAAAAACGCTCTCCCATTTTATCTGCTTCTGAATACTTTGTGTGAAATCTGACAGGCTTCCTCTGCAGCTTGCGTGTTCACCTTTCATGGAAACCTTTGAAGTTCAAATCTGGGGTCCATTCATGAGTCACATTTGCAGGCTGAACCGTAACTCTGAGCCAAACGTCTGCTCTGTTGACGCATTCATGTCTAGAACTGGGATAGTAGCATTCAACTAGTCACAGAAATTAGGTTTCTGGGTTAGTGTTGTTACTTTAAAAAACAACAGGAAGCCAGGATGCCAGGGACAGAATGTGTTTTAATGTTTACTAATCAGATGTCAAATTGTGAGGTGTTTCTGACAAGCCAGAGGCTTTGCCAGCTCCGAATTGGCATTTTGTTAGAGGAAATTATGTAATTCTGTGCATTCTGCATTAAGTAAGATTACATCATTTGGCATGACTTTCATAATGTGCCATAAAATCCTGAACCACCCCTCATTTGTAAATGTAGCTTTTAAGGACTCAAAAGTCATCCTAACCTCTTAGAGATGTTTGGACTACTATACAAAACTGTTTCAAAGTTTTAACTTGTCCTGGAGTTTTCTATGAAACATCTATCTATGCCTTCAAAATGTAGAACTTTAAACTCTTTATTATTACTCTGTTCCTCACACAAAATCTGTTATTTCTTTAGATAAAGCTGTGAGAAATACAAGTTTGTCAAACACAAAATGGTGTTCTGATATAGATGTGATCTCCAAAGACTGGCTTGAAAATCAGTACAGAGTCAAAGACAAACTCAACAATTATTAATCTCAAATGTCCCGCCAGATACATTGCCTATGAAAACTATTAATAAATTACAAATGTTTTACTTTCAGATATCATGTGATTGACCAACAGAAAGTATTGTTCAGTGGAGGATGAAAAGTCATGTGGTTTTCACATGATAATCTGTAAATTACAGACACTTTTGCCCATTCTGTATTAAAACATACCTTATGAGTGCATGGGAAATGTCTGTAAGCATTCATTTTCATGTCTTATGCCAGCCTTTCTATTGCTTTATGTATGCAGTCTGATTGAGACAACACTTTGAACTAAACCATTTCATTGTTGCTCCAGTTGTTTGTTTATGGCTGTTATGCTGCTTCTGCCCCAGTCTCATATCTTTTTCAGTCCCCCCCCCCAGTATTTCCCTGAAATATTTCAATATTTCTGATTGTTAGAACTGATATTTCAATCAGCTATTTCCTGTCCTACTGAAGAGAAGCATCACCATAGCATGATGCTGCCCACACTATGTGTCTGTCACCACATGGTTGCTGTGATCTGGTCCTCAGTGTTAGTTTTCCTGAAAACATAACTTTTTCATGCAGACCAAAATGGCTGATTTTGGTCTCATTTGACCAGAGCACCTTAGTCCATCCTTATCACTCTTCCATTTGGACTAAATTGGTAATTTGTGGCTTGCATTAATGGTTGCTATGTCAACACATTTTCCACCACACTGTTTTATATATTAATGCAGTTCCTCCAGAATTACAATGGGTTTCTTGGCTGTTCTCTCTAATTAAAGTTGCTGGAGTCTATTCCCTAATTCAGGACATCATAACATGACAAAATATGATATTTTTTCCTCTACTTCTCAGGTCTACAACATAAAATATACTGTCATGCTTAGCTATAAGGACTAGACGGAGAATTAGAGGAAGAAAAAATAAACAGCCATGAACTATGAAATATCTATCCGAAAGACCATCACACTAGATTCAATGCCTCACCTCACTTTCTCACTTTTAGATTAGTCAATTTTACAGCTACTTAAGAGTACACATGTTCACATGAAAGCTGTGGTATTTTTTCAAAATAAATCAAATCTTGGCAGTCTTATTATCTGTATTTCATGTTTGACCCCAATATAAGCAGCCAGATTTTAATCAAATCCCTGTGAACCAGGCAGGCTTTCTGTTGGTCCACTTGCGATTGCTTCAGGACCCTCTGACTCTTTGAAGGTTTGCTGCAGTCTGAGCGCCGACTGTGATGGCTGTCCGATGAAAGGGAGCCGTGCTTACAACAGGCCTGGGTTACCTGAGAGCTTACTTAGCAGAAAGAGGACAGTGGAGTAAAATACATAAATGGAGCGCTCCTCTTTTGTCTTTGCCGCCAGCTTTAATTCTACTTTCTCTTGTTCCTTGTGACAAGGTTGAAGGGGGGAAAGGAGGTTACCATGGCGATGGCTCCATCCTAAACTGTCTCTCAGTTAGTCTTTTGACAAGCTCATTTCATGCCTGAGTCAGAGACAACCCAGAGAAATACTGTAACACTGAATCTAAATGTTCGATTGAAAAGAAATTAATAAACAGTCATTTCAGATTTTGCTTTCTACTTGTGAACCAGCAGTGAGAGGACAAGCTCTATCATCTTGATGCCATCTCTCTTTGTTACTCTTTCATTTTGTCTCCGGCTTCTCTCACTCCTGTTTTCTGCTCATGGTGTGTTTGCTGCCCTACTTTCAGTAAGAGTGCAAACCCTGCAGCAACATGTTCCTTAAATTCCTGCTTATTTTCCAGAGTTCAGAGAGGTTAGAGTAGAGCAGATCTTTAATAATAACTGTTAACTGAGGCATTTTTTTAATATAAAAACAACTATTAAAACAACAGTAATTAAAATTTTGTTCCATGTAGAAAAATCATTTTAAAATGAATGATGTTAATACTTCAGCATGAGCAAGTTTTGAGTGTTAATATTAAAATCTTCACATTCGATATAAAGTACTCCTTTTAACAATAATTAGAGTCTAAAATATCTTTTTGACTAATTTTCTTTTTTTTTCATACTAACGTCATTTTACACATTTATAGTTAATCCAATACACATAAGGGAGTATTTTTTCACATAAATTCTGGACATGAATGAGGATGGTTACCATTATTATTAGACTGAGTATGATGATGATGGTGATGATGATGGTGTTGATGATTGGCACCAGTATGGTAATAAATAATATTATGATGATGCAGAGGGAGCATAATGTAAAATGATGAGAATTATGTCATTTGATAAAAATGAGGATGTTAATTATATGAATGATGATTAGAGTTGGTGATTATGGTGAATTCCATTTGCACATTGTTTGTTAATACCTTAACCTAAAAACTGTGTAATGCGCACCGAGTAAATAATGACCTATATTTGAACAAGACGTGACAGCATATTTTTCCTTCACATATTTGAAATTGACCCACTTTTCTGATAATGCCGTCAGTGACTCACAAAACGGGATGAGCCAAAGAACATGAACGCAATCGCTGTTCGTGACCGCTCCAAAGGGCAGACAAACATTACATCAGATGCCTTCTTCCTCCATCTTTCCATTTTTGAAGGGTCCTGTCAAACAAACATAGGCAAAACAACACAGATCTGTCTGTTGCTCTTGCAGCAGACCCCATGAAGATGATTGGTCTCTCTGTGTGTTTGCTTCTGATTCTGTGCAGGTCGACCCAGATAAAAACCTACTCTTGGGATAATGCTCAGGTAGTGCTGGCTGGAAATAAGTGCGATATGGAGGAAGAGAGAGTGGTCTCGGTGGATAGTGGCCGCCTGCTGGCTGAACAATTGGGTAGGTTGTACAACAACATCCCCAGCAACAGGTATTTTAAATTATTATGCAATACAATTAAAGAGTTGCATACAAACTGTACGCACCACCCTGCAGAAGTCTACGTCCGTCTTGAACTTTCTCACATTCTGCCGTGTTACAATAACAAACCTTGCTGTACATTATTAGAAATCCATTGGACAAACCTACATAAATGTACAATTTATACTTTAAGATGCTGAGAGAAAGATGATCAATGGTTTTCAGCTTCCAATAAAAGTCTGTAAAGTGCGGATAACTCTTTGTTTTCTTTCCTGTAGGTTTTGAGTTCTTTGAGACGAGCGCAAAAGACAACATCAACGTCAAGCAGACCTTTGAACGTCTCGTCGACCTAATTTGTGACAAGATGTCTGAGAGCTTGGACACTGATCCGGCTGTCACCACGGGAGCCCCCACCGCCAAACTGACAGACAGCGCTCCGCCCCTCCAGCAGCCTGGATGCAACTGTTAGTGGCCGGCAGTGGAAAGCTGTCAGGGCAGGAGAGTGCAGGAAGTCCTCGCTCTGCCAGAACCGCCCTCACCGGACTGCAGTTCAAAGCCTGTTTAGTAGTAAAAATTGCAAAGGCTGCTGCTTCATCTCCCAAATGTTATCACCTTATATAATAAGCAAGTACAGTCATTACTAATGTAAAAACATATAACACCACAGGTTATCTAGACTATAGGGAATCAGCGTCCTTCAGCTAGTTAGTTTGATAATAAACCAATCCTGTCTGGCAGGACTTGAAATAGTTCAACACTTAAACTTACAGAGGTTGTCCTTCAGACCTTTAATATCTTTATGAATACCTATACAAGAAATAGAATCAGTGAGTGCTTTAATATGTCTATGAAGTTTTCTGTATGGTGTAAGTCGTCCTTTTTTTCTGGGTAATTTTGACTCCTAGAGCGGCCAAATCTAGGATTTAGCGCACTAGGCGATGTAGCGGCTTTCCTTTTGTGTAACGACTGTAATAATAAGCCTCTGGCTGTGACTGTGCAGTAAGTGAGCGTGGATTTGCATGAGTGTGTCATGTCATGTTGCCATCGATTAATCAACTACCTTTAGGGGGAAAAAAAGTGGCCTTTCAGCATCTCCAACTCGGCCTCTGTAAGTCCCTCTGTAAGTCCTGCTTCCTGTTGGAATGAATTGAGTCTGTGTAACTGATGGGAGTAACTGATGTACGTAGAGGGTGAAACATCTACATACAGTTTCACCCTGTATGTAGATGTGTGAATTCTTCAATAAGTATCTGAAAAGCAACTCAATCATTATCTTCAGCCTTTAAATGTTTGATGCAAAGAGCATGCTGCCAAAAGGTCAAACATGTGTGCTGTTTTATCTGAAGATAGGCCTTACCCAAAGCTCCTCGCCCTCAACTCCATTACATCGAAGCACAGTAAAGCATTCTGATAAAAGGCAGACGATGCGTCCTGGCATGGAATAAACAGCCATAATTTCTTATTCAGCATGACTTGTGCTGTAAAATTGAACCCCTTCTTTAAAAAGAGGAAAGCAAGATGTATGTTGCTTAAAAAAGAAACTTCGTAAATAAACACCACCTTTGTCTTTAATAAATCTGTGCCGTTTAAAAGTCGTAAGTAGTCCAAAAATTCAAAGTTTCGAGTTCATCTCATAAATTCATAAAAAAGTGCCAAAAACATCACGGTTCAACCAACCTCTTAACTGTCACGCTCAAAATACTTACATATAAGTCAGTGAGTCTGTGAGGAGGCTGGTGTCCTCATGACAGTTAAGGGGTTTTAACATTGTTGGTTGCTTGTTGCATAGAGAAACAAAACTACAAAAATGTAAAAAAAAATAAATAAATAAAAAAAAAATAAAATGCATGAAGTCAGTCCTGACGTATCGGTGTAGAATTATACTCTGAGACACTGTAAATATCACTCTGTCTTACACATTTAGGAGCATTGTCATGGCACTCGCTGTGAAATGCAATGGGCCAACAAGTGCAATATTTTATGGATGAAACCCTGTAAATAGTTTCCTTCTGTCATCTTGTCCAACAGCTCCATCTGCAGTTTTTGCGAGAGAAAATAGGAAGGCGTAGTTTTGAACATGCTGTGCGCTTTCTGAAAGGGGTGGGAGCTTCACTGACAACCTGCAGTCACTGAACGTTTGGTGTAATGTGTATGGTGGACATAAAAGACTGCAGACCCTGTTTAAAACGTCTGATTTTTGATCTGTGAGAAGATGAGATCAAGATAAATCCTTTCAGTGCGTTCCACCAGTTTCAGCTGAAAACAAACACCCCCAAAGCATTGTGCTGCCACCACTATGCCCTACTGTGGGTATCTTACTTTGGTGATGTACATTGATATTTTGTGCCAAACAGAAAGTTCAACCAAAAGATCACAACACATTTTCCAACATATTTTTGGGGACTTTTTTTTTTTCTTTCTTTTTTTTTTTTTTTTTACTAAATTTATATTGACTGGGATGATTAAAAAAATGCTTTATGTCCTGCCACCCTATCCCGTGTCTGTGTTGCTACATGCAGAGAAGACAGTGCTTTAGCTTTTTCTTTACACTTTATATACTCCTCTTAATATGGTTTTAAAGGTTAGAGGTCACATTACAGAGGTAAACATTCTGAAATTATCTATCTTGAATTCATTCTTTTACATCACAAAAACCTCCCACTTTAACAGGGGTGTAGACCTTTTATATTTACTTTTAGTGTGTGGATGCGTGCGCGTGCGTGTGTGTATGTATATGTCTGTCTGCCATATTGAAGAGACGAATTAGAGTTCTACAGTGTATTGTTTGTGTATACCTTTTTGTACAATTGTATTTGCGTACTGTATGCTGTTCCTGCTAACTGTTGGGTGTTGACTGAACTCCTGTTACGTTAAAATGCAGTGTTGTTGTGCAAATAGTCAGGGAGATAACCTAGTCCATGCCATATGCTGTACTGTTAACACAAGAAAAAGGGATACACTTAAACTTGCACACAAAGTGTGTTTGTTAACATATGTGTACATGTCTTATAATATAACATGTTGGAATAAATTATAGTAGATCCCTAGAAAAGATTCATTTCATAGAGAAAAACAGCCAATCAGATAAATGAAATCTCATTTTAGAAACCTTTACATATAACTGAATATATTTCTTGGAGTGCAAGCAAAAATGAAATTGTATGTTTTTGAGATTATAGGAAATAAATTCAGATTCTATGACGGGGTCTCTGTTTTATCTGTCTTCACTGATTGTGATGAAGTAGGATAGGGGGCGCTGGAGGCTGGCGAACAGTGTGCAGGCCTCTTGTCTCAGCAGCTTTATTCAGTTGATGCTGTGGAAGTGGCCTTTTTGCAAGACAAAGTGCGCCTCCTAGTGTTAAAATGAGATCTCTACAATCTCTTATATTTGCTCTATCTGTCAGACGTTTTCATCAGCCAAAATTATAACACAAGCTCAAATACACGCATACGCATACATTGATATATGAAAAAAAATCACTTTTTGTAACCTTCAGCTAGCTTCTGGCATCTTCTACTTATAACTGGTTATTCTCTAAATTGGAAGAGCTCATTAAAATTGGTTGATTTCCTGGTAACCTAATCCTCTGATCTTTAAGGAAAGGGCTGTGGGGAAGTAATTTAGGAAGCTTAATGTATTATCTATTATCCATTCTAAAACATGTTCATGTCTTTATGTCAAAACTATTGGAACAGGCCATCTAAAGATTTTCCCACCAGACTCAAAGTGTTTCTCCTCAGGTGACACCAAAGTGGTTAAGGTGCTCAGAAACAACCAGGTTCAATCCAATCAAAAGCAACAAGATACTGATACACTCCTCTCACAGTTCACAATAAAGCATATTTTCTATGCTTTACATCAAAGAAATAGGCCCCTGCTCCAGATACCTACTCTTTCAAGTTGGACTAAAGTATGCAGCTGTCAACACAAACAATCGTTTGAGTTATCAGACTGGGACTCAAACCTGTGACGGCAACGTAGAGGACTATGGCCTTCATACATGAGCGATGCTTCACCGCCGCACCATGGCAGCACCCGCCTTCAAAAGATTTTTCATGTTCACCAGCAACAAAGACTTTGGTCAAAATAATAATAAAGTCTGGGAAAATTAAGCTTCCAAACCAAAAATAAAAAGTACAGACTATCAAGCCTGATGGGGGTGGCATTGCTCTAACATTTCTGACCAGAGTGATCAAGTATCCAGTCAGAAGCATGGCGGGATCTTGTTGCTGGCTACAATAAAAAGCTCCTAAAAAAAAGTGCATTTTGGCTGGAGCATTTTGGCTTGGCACTTTTTGTCACTGTTGCAAAAGGTTTGGACACCACTGCTCTCTGTTTTTTTCTTTATTAATCCACTCTTATCTGCCACTTAAATACTAAAAACTACAATAGGATTTCTTGTTCATGAAATGAATAATAACTAAAAACTCACAGTATGATTTCACTTCATAAAAGCATCAGCAGACACTGTGAGAGTTTAGTTCAACCAGATAAAGGTGAGGGCGCATGCTTTGGTGCATAAATCCAGAAAATGTCCTTCATATACTGTCAGATTTAAGCTCTCCAACTCTATGAAAGAACCTCCAGCACGTCTGTTTTATTAATGCCAATGTTTGTTATAGTCATAAACAGAAAATGAGTCAGCCACAATGGACAATCAGAACTCAGTGACAATAAAAACCTGGCTGCTGCATCTAGTTCTTAATTTATCAAATGTAATCATAACCTGCAGACCCTTTAGGGTTAAAGGTTTGCTATGCATCTCTTGTATTCATAAAATAAATCTAATTCTTATAAAGTGTAAACTTGAAGAAAACATGTTTAAAGTTACAAAAAGAAGTCCAACTAAACTTACATATTTATACATAAGACATCTCTTGAATTGATACAGAAATTTGCTCCTGTGTCTCAGACGGCCTCAAATAAAGTAAAAATATTTGAAACAACAACAAGGAACGAGTGAGTAGGCAGAATCAACCCATGCTTTTATTTATTCCATTGCATATAAAAACTTTTTTCATTCTTTTTTTGTTTGTTTTGTAGATAAAGTCGTATGATCTACAGTGCTATCCAATAGACTGCGATTAACAAGGAATCCATTAAAATAACAATTTAATTGTCCTGTGAAACGTCCAGACAAGTTGGCATTCTAAAGACATAACCCAAAAAAATAATTGTCCTGAAGACCATTTCTTGTTTTCTGAAATTACAGTTTGTGTTTTCCTTGCACACCTTAAAAAAATAGAACACATAATGAGAAAAGAACCCACTATTTCCATTGGTCCAGGGCTGTTTAAAATCTACAGTATGTGTGTCAAAATAAGAGTCCTGCTTTCAGGACAATGATGCGGTCCCCCTTTCCCCCCACCCATTTTCTCCAGTACAGAAATATAGCAGACCCCTCTTCTGTCCAGGCAGAAACATGTCAGTGGTTCTGGATATTGCAGGTCACGTGAGTGGAAGTGTGAGCCGAGCATGGATGAGCAACACATCGTCAAGTGTTTCAGCCAGAATTAATGCAGCGGTGGCTGAACGTGCAGATGTGTCCCAAAGCCTCTGTGCTTTGGATGGCCGTAGTCGAGCACCAACTACACACTGCTGTAACGCCCCATTCAGTGTTTGGTAAAAATTTAAGCTGTGATTCAATCAGAAATCTGACGGTACGCAGCGTCACTCGACAGCTTGAGTCTCGTCTTTTGAGCGTAGAGGCAGAGCGTAGGTACAGTGTGAGCCGTTCAGACCAGGTCTACAGCAAAATACGAGTCTTTGACATCCAGCTACAGGCCACAATCACTCATGCAGTGAATGTATGGCTTGTGGTTAACCTGAACGCCTCAACAAAACCTCTGCCCCTAATGGTGACTAATGAAAAAAAAAGTCTTCAGGCCAACCAAAGCCAAGCAATTCACCAAATGCAGCAAAGGAGAACTAGATAATAAAAAAATGTAAAAGGCTAAAAAGTGTATGATGTGTTAAATTTTAAGGCACAGCCCATGGGCCAAGGAACAGCTTCTTTTTAAAAAAACAATTTGGCTTTCCCCTCTCACTCTTTCTCTCTCTCTCTCTCCTTTCTGAGCTAGTTCTCAAGTGAGCAACAAGTCGATGGAGCTTTTTCTTCTTTTTTTTCTTTTTACACCGAAGCTCGTGTTAATAAACATTCTCTCAACAAGAGGTACATAATACAGCCACGCCATCACCAAAAGGGATGATAAGAATCAACCATTTACAGCAAACTGCATTATGATAGTAATAACATTAATAATTATATATTATATACAGCACAATAAATATATGTTTGTAAACAGCAATAAACCAGAAATTCTTATTACAGGTAAGGACATTGGGTAAGGATGAAAAGAATAAAATAAAATAAAATATTGGCACAAAATAAAAGTTAAATTTTTTTTTTCTTAAATGGCATATCAGTAAAACAAGACCCTCTTTGAGAAAGCAGTGTGCAGTATTTAATTTATTTTTTTACCTTTTGTTTTTTCTTATATTAGTTAATATTTTCCAAAATATTTTTTGTACAAGGGGAAACAAAAAAAAGTGAATTTAGGTGTAATAACTGGCAAGCTTGTGTTATCTATGCTACAGTGAAATATCGACTGTACCACCTTTATATTTTAAAAAAACAACTGTAACAAATAGAAAAATATATAGCAATAAATAACAGCTTCGAGTTAGAATGACAAAAAAGGAGTTTGAAACGTAAAAGAGGAGACAATGACGTTAAGCCTGCATTCAACAAGGAGTCAGTGTTTGAATGGGTTAAAAATATTTAAAGAGATGGTATGAAAATGTATTAGTGCATTAGAATACAAGGGAATCTCAATAAATTAGAATATCATTAAGAAAATTATTTAAAAATAATAATAAAAAATAATTTAGATGTATTAAACAATAGATGAAATCAAATTTTCAGTTAATTTAGCTGAATATGCTTTACAGTTAATTCAAACCCAAGCTTCTCAAAAATGTAACCGTATGACTTGTGCAGTTTTTCCTTTCACTCAATTTTCTATCAATATTCTCCCTGCCTCTCTGTGGCGAGCCAGCTTGCTTATTTAAAACCGACCATTTGTGGCATAGAGTCCTTGTGGATATCAGCGGATGTCTGCTTTCCCACAATAGTGTAAAAAATAACATAAAATTTCTCTATTAATGCTCCTATTTTTATTTATCTAATTTAATATGCTGATTTTTCAATAGACTAAGTTAGGATTTTCCTAATGTAATCAACAAAAGTAACAAACACATTAAGCTTGTTACTGTCTCACATTTTGAAGTGAATTGCTGAAATAAATTAACTTTTCAGTGATACACTAATTTACTGAGATGTACCTGTATCAATGTAGAGAATAGTCTTATCTGATATGCTGTGCAGCTGATTGTCTTGTTGAAAGCAAAGACAGTAAACTAGAGTTAATGGCAGGAATCGGATGAGAAATGAATCGTTGAAGGCTAAGCAGCAGGTGCTGATCTATAAACCAAGCCAAACAGCTAAGAAAATAAAACTAATTTCTCTTTACTTTGTTATAAAATCACCCCAGTCATTTTCAACACCATTACTATTTCTAAACACTTGGAGCACTAGTCAAACCTCTAAAAAAGGTGCTTTTTGTAATAACTACAAAGCATTGCATTGTCTCAGGATGTGTTCAAAAGAACTATAGGCAACAATAAAAACATTTAAGGGCTTACTCCAGGTTATGAACGACTCCCATGAGAAGCAAAGCACAAGACCTCAGGTTTCTGCTTCCTTCCCAGAGGAGATTTTCTCTAAAAATAAGAGTTACTAAAAAGAAAATACAGATTTTAAGACAGAACTAATTGAATACAAGTATAGTGGTATAGGAGTATAAATGCTGTTGGAGCTCTTTTGAACAGCCTCCAAACGCATCTGACACATGTCTCCCTCTACGTTTCAACAAGGTTCCTCGACTTCTCTGACAGCAAAATTAAACTCTAGAAATAGAAAATATCTCAATCTTACATACAAAACAAACAAACAAACAAACAAACAAACAAACAAACACAAAAAAAAACTAGAGGTTTAGGACAGCATCATGGTGGTTCAGATTTTAGTTTTTGTTAATCAGGTTATGGAGGAAGACTTCCACATCGCAAATGTGGTTTAACAAGCTCCCAAATGTGCTGCAGCGACCTGTCGGGTTTTGAGCAAAAACATTCTTTCTAATTTATTGTGGAAGGGGGAGAACATAATCAGAGAGATATATAAAAACAAAAGGGAGACTCTCGCCAATAACTGACCCTTATTGGCACTTCATAAAACATAAAGACACAGGTGAACTTTCAGGTGAGGCTGAGATGGAAGCAAGAAAAAAGAAAAGCAAAAAAAAAAAAAGAAAGAAAGAAAAACAGAAACAGATGTGATGTATGAGCAGCACTGAGGAGACCGTCCGCATCTACAACTAAAGACTGTAAGGAGGAGGTGGAAGTAAAGACACACCACTTCAGTACGAATGGGAATGAAAGGGAGTTCTTCCTGAGTGCAAAAAAACTTGAAGTAGTACCAATGGGCGTGTCTAAATAAAGGAGACGAGAGGAGTAACCCAGGGTGAGGAGCAGCGCACGCTTTGGAAACAGACGTATAAAAAACAGATTTCACAAAACTCAAAAAATATTCTATAAATAATAATCTGTCATTACTAAGAGGAACAGTTAATCAAAGGCTGTCCATAACTGCTATGTGTCGGGGGATTTCCCCTCCTTTTCGTCCTCTGCCACCTCTTCATCTGCAGCACAAGGCTCTGAGCAGGGGGTCTCCCCCTCCTCTTCTGCATTCCCCTCCTCATCGTCATCATCATCGTCCTCCCCCACCTGTTCGTCCAAAGGTATCTCTGTTGATTCGGAGTCCTGCGTACAGAGTGTTTTAGAGTCAGTACAGCTGTTTTCCTCCTCTTCTTCCTCCTCCTCTTCCTCTGGCTGGCTGCCGCTGTCCTTTTCAGTGTCGGACTCCCCGTCCTCCTCCAGGGTCAGCTCAAACTGGAACTTGTCTGCTCCTGGGGGTCGAGTGCCGTCCTCTGGCTCGTCTAAAGCTGGAGATGGACTTTGGGGGATAGTGCTTTGGTACCACTCTCTATTGTCCTCCAATGTGTCCAAGATGTCTTGTGCGTCCGGATGGACAAGGTCGGCCCACGTCTCCCACAGGGGGTGGACGATATAGTCTATGAACCCAACCTGCAATAGAAATGAGGCTCAGTCAGTGTTGAAGTGCTATGCGTGTAGGGCACATCTTTTTCTGCCATCCTGGAGTCCTCACCTGGCTCTTTTCTACGGAGGCGTTGTGTTTGTCACACATGGGGCTGATCTCCATTCCCCTCTCCCGTTCTCTGTCCCCTTGGCTGAAGAACTCCTCCATGATGCGGTCCGTCCACTGTCGGTACAGCTGAAGAGGCTTGGTGGGGTTGCTTAGGTCAGCGCAGTGGACCATGTTCTGGAGAACCTGAACTCAGACAAAATCCGTCAGTTTTCCCCTGATAGGCGCTGACTGGTGATCACCAGGTCAAACACATTCATTAAATAGATGAGGACTATTTTTCATAATGCATTGCGAGGATTAAATCTTAATTACAGCCCTGATCCTACATGTGATTCACAAAGTAAGACTGGGGTCCTGGTTGAGGCATTTTGCTAACTGAATGAAGTGGAGTTTTTCCCCCCAAACAATTTAGATGCTTTACAGCCTTCAGAGTGACATTTATAAAGAGGTAGAGGATGTACTGGGTGTTGCAGCCTGTGATCTGCTTTGCATCTAAAAATCAAAAATTCCCACATTTACAGTGCAGGAGAGCTTTTTCTCTAACAGTTTCATATGCAGGCAATTAGCAGAACTGAAATAAAACATGAGCAGAAGTATCAACGAGTCATACCGCAACGAAACAAAGAGTGAACATGCAGGCTTAAATTACAGCATTAGCAAGATGGAAGTTAATTGAAGGCTGTAGCTGTTTGTTTTGAGTTAGGCATTGGTTTAGAAGCAAGGGATGAAGTTGTCAGAGCACCATTTTAACCCACGATGGGTATCGACATTTCAGGGCTGTCATGAAGACGACCTGATTTTGGATAGGAAATAGAAGTCTGAATATCACTGGTGAGTGAATAACGGAAGACAAAATCACAACACTAACCTAAAGCAAGCAATATCGTTATTTTATTGTTTTTAAAGGCATCAAGTTTTCAAGCATTTATATTGCTTGATTCAATAGATTGAACATACTATAAGACTGATCCTATCAGAAATAATAATAATAATAATATTAAAAAAAAACACCTTGATTATTATTGTTTTATTTTACTTTTTTTTTTCTGGACCTTGAAGCTCACCTGTATCCTATCGGAGTAGTTGTCCAGCAACAACACACCAGAGCTGGTCACTTTCTTTGTTTCCACCATCGTCTTCAGGTCAGCCAGCAGATTCATGTGTTTGGACATGTCTGTTGCTAGCACCTAGGAACCCCCAGAAAAAAAAAAAAAAACAACACACAAAAAAAACAGAACAGACTCAGCTCAGTGTTTTTTTTTTTGGCAACAAAACAACAACTTCTTTTGTGATCACTGAACTTACGATGTCAATGACCATCTTTCGCAGTGATTGTCGCTGTTTTTTGGTCAAGTTTTGGAAGATGTCACAGTTCTCCTCTTGCAGTAGCTTGAAACCAACTGCTAAGTGGTGGTTCTCCAACACTGATGAGTCATTGTACATCAAGGCTAGCTCTGAATCTGCAGGGAGGACAGAATCAATGATTTTAGGTGTTAACGTTTAAGTAGAAAAATATGTCTTGTGCTCTGTGAAAAGAGCACCATCGTGTTTTATGCAGACAGCTTTCCTTTACCAGCTTCAGTTGCTCTGACTGTTGGAGTGCGATAATGTGAAAGAGGATCAGAGAGAAGAAAGGGGATCCTTATCTGATGCTCTTTTGGTTGACAGTAGATCGGTCGGGTGACTCCTAACTAGGATGACTCATACCGTCTTTACTGCAGGGATTCCCTATTTGGGCTTTCAGGGAAACACTGCACAGTTTGTGTATGTTTGTGCGAGGCGTATGAGACCGGACTATGTCTGTTCTGCACTGATTAGTAACAGTCTTATGCAACATTTGCAACGGCCTGGAGGATGGTCGTTTAAAGCGATGCCGCCCAGTGGATATAAACTCTGTGTTTTTGGCATAAATTGCCAAATTAAAGCGGCGTCCCCTGGAGCCATGATGAGGGTGAGTCAGTTAAAGAGGCATAGCCAGGGTTGAGATTGTTGCTCAAGGACACATTTAGTAACACAACACCATTAGCCCGCTGTGTCGGGTTTGAAGCTCAGCTTACCCTTTCTCAACATTTTGTTGCACTGAGTCAAGCTTTTACTTTTCTTGGTTTAGAGACATTCTTTATGTGATTTAAACCAGTCTCTACTGGAAGACATCAGAAATATTGAACTTATGCTTCTGCTTTTTATTTGCAAAAAGAAAATTAAAGGTGAAGTATAATTTTCACCTTTCCAGTTCAGAATTATGCCCAATTTTGGGTTGATCTGTCATATAAAATCATAATATAACATGTTAAGTTTTCTATTCTTTGCTTCATAAAATGTAAAAAAATAAAAAAAAATAAAAATAAAAGTTCAGGCAGCATGAATACCTTTTACAAGATACTGTATGGCTTATTTTAAATTATTAGAAAATCCTATTTGAATTTCTATATTTGTTAACCTGATGTGTTTGCTGGCAGAAGCTCATATTTACACTTACTGGTGTTGATGAGGAACTGGTTTGAGACTCCGGGATGGTCCACATCATGAATTGCACTGGCAAAGATGGCAGCGAGAATCTCAAGGTCTGTGAACACAGCCTGAGGAGAAAAAACGGAGCATGGGCAGGGTGAAGGAGAGAACATTGATTAGACTTCGAGTGGGGGAGTGGGGTTTGATTGAAGCCGACTGTAAAAAGCATGTGATGCGTGTTTATGAGCAGACGTCTGAGAATGTCTCTGCATGCGAGTTTTACCTCAAGGGCAGGGGTGGATAGCAGCACGTGAGTTGACTGGGTGACGTCAGCAGCATGGATGTTGTTATGGTAGGCCACATCGGCATGATAATGGTCTTCTAAGGTCATCAGGTATGTTATAAAGGTGTCGAGTGGAATTTTGAACGTTTTTAACAAGTCTCTCTCCTGAAAGATCAAGAAACAGAAAGCATTTTTTTTTAAAAGGGGAATAAGGTTGAATATGAGATTCCCCAGACTTCTCATATTCTCAGGTAAATATAGGAATATTTACCTGAAATATTGTGTACATCATGACTGTCAGTGGCCGATTCCCAGAGAATTCTGAGATTTTAAAAAGATTAAGGCCCCATTTGTTCACATGTTCCAGCTCCTACAGAAGGATTTAGAGACACAATCAGAACGTGTGTGACACGCCAGGGCTGTTTCCATCGGTTCCTGTGAACATGCAAACACACCTTTGCCAGCTCATCCTCAGTCTCCGTCTTGACGCCGAAGCGAGGGATGTTTGAGTTTGTGAGGCTGGAAGAGTGTTGCAGTTTTTTCACTCCGCTGATCTGAGACATGGGCTTGTTCTTCTTCTCCTTCTCTTTCTGTGTCTGCGGGGACGGCATCTCCACCTCATGTTGTTTGTCTGCGCCGTAACAAGTGATTGTGAGAACACCTATTAAGGTCTTTTTTTTTTTTTTTGATCTAAGTAATTCCTGAGTCATCACTCACCGAGAAACGTGCTGGAGATGAATTCAGACACTTGGTTCCCAGATCGGCTCATCTCTGATAGGTGAGTCAGCTCCCGATTCAACATCCTCTTAAACTGAAACGAGGACACACACGCAAACATGATGGCTTTGACAGCGTATAATACAGAAAAATAAAAAGCATCAAAAGTAATTGCTTTTCCAGCTGCTCACAAAATCTGAGTTCAGGTGCATCTCAATTAACAAGACCAAAAAAAAAGTTTATTTATTTCATCGATTTCGTTTGAAACATTGAAACCGTATATATTAACTTATATACACAAAAGTTAATTTTAAAGATTGTAACTTACACCTCATTTTCTAAGAAAAACAGAATTTTACATAAATCCAACAAAAATGATTTTGACTGATTTTCATTGCTGCTCTGGTAATTTTTTTCTACTGTTAATGTTTTTCTTCCACTAAATTCTCCATTAAATTAGATTGATACAGAGCTGCCTGAACTGACCGCTTCTTTAGCAATGAATTTTTGTGTTTTAACCTCCTTGGGCAGGGTGTCCATTGACTGGCTGCTGAACCTCCATAAAGTGCAGCATAACATTAACATGTGTGATAAAATCACTTTCCATTGGTATGATGTCATTTTCTAATTTTCCAAGAAAATTGATACACAAATAGAAAGAAAAAATGGGAGAAATTAAATCCCCCAACATGCTCACCTATATTGAAATACAGTTCTCATTAATAAGAACTAAGGGACTGAAAATAGCGAATAGAGTTTATGTATTTAACTTCACAGATGTTTGAGTCACTTGCCGTTTAAGTGCACAGAAACCGTGGAGTGCCAGTTAGATAAATCAGTTTCATCTGCAGATGTTTAAATTTTAGAAATGTCTAGTTTCATCAGAGAAGCAGCTCCCAGGAGTCATCTTTTTTTTTTGGTTTAACACACACACAAACACACACACAGGGGATCATAGAGGACTACTGCAACAAACACAAACGAACAGTAACCCAGATTCCCATTTTCTTTTAATTTTTCCACTGCCACACTGCCAGCCTCTTCATCTTGGCTCCTCTGCATCCTCATTCCCTCTTCTCTCCCCAGGGCTATGCCTATCTATAAACACAAACCCAAATTTAGCCCTGGCTTTTGATCTGGAGACCCAAAAGACATTTTTATCTAGATGAAAACATTTTAATCTACAGATTTTCCAACATAGCTGCAAAAATGAGAAGCAAATGGTAAAAAGGGTGTGCATGCAGAGCTCTGCAGATCATAATAAATCTATCGCTGAATTGTGATGTTATATTAAATAACGGTCTCTTTAACCAGGCACAAAAATATTCATATCATTTATTGGTTTTTGTAAAAGAATGCCATAACTATGCAAATCAATTAAATCAAAGCAGAAAAAAGCGCTTGAGTTTTGAGATTCTACTGTGTAAAAAAAGAAAATTATTACTTAAAAAATATAGACAAACCCAACCATCCTGAGTACTGCTGACTTGTCATTCATTAAATGAAGAAGAAATAACCAAACACTTATGAGTGAACAAAGAGAGATCGATTCTCTGTCTCCTAGAATCTAAATCTTATGTGTGTTTCCTGAGGTTTATATGTAAACCTGTCATACATCGTCATTTGTTCTGTTCAAAGATACGTCCCGATTGATAAGGGATCCAGAACAGACACACCTATGAAAAATTATTCTGTGGTCGACATGTTGGTGCAGTTCTAAATATAGCAGATTGTGTGTTCATTAAAAGCATAATCCAAATCTGTCTAAAGCTTGATTTAAAAAAAAATAAAAAAATAAAACTCTTTTTCACACGTATAATGATAATGTTGGTGTAAAAGACCGAACATTGAACCTACAAAACCCCAAAAATCAACATCAGGGGAACAATTCTTACCTTTATGTAACCCCAGGAAACAGAAAGGAGATAATTTGCTTCAGGCATTTTGACAAAGTAGATCCAGAAACAGAGAGGGTACGAATATATGTCCTTGTGAAGTGCTCACACAGACAAAACAGAAAAACAAAAGCAGCCCAGACTTCTTTCTTATACCAAATGTCAACCTTAGGAACCCTCAGAGCTCAGTTCAGAGTTGAGCATTTGAACAGGGTCCACAAACAAAGCTTCATGTCCCGGTCCTGTGTATATCCACAAACGTGTGCCGATGTCCCAGAAAGCAGAGAAGAAACGCAGATTCTGGATGATAAACGGCACGGAAGTGGCTCTCAGAGGGTCCAAACACAGCATACTGAGATCACACACACATACACAAACTCTTGGATATAGGGACACACTGCTGGGTCTCTGAATAATTGATGATGGTGCGGAAGCTTGGTATATGCCAAAGCAACAGGACAGTAAAAAATAAATAAATAAAAATTTTCTATGAACTCCTCCCAAACAGGATGGGCTGCCTGCTTCTGTGTGTGTGACACACTCTCCCATGTGAAGAGCACAGGCTGCCTCTCTCACCATGTCACACAACGGCGACAAATCAGGGTAGAGAGTCTGAGCTCATCATAACCTCTGATTGGCTTGGATTGGAACAGACTTAAGACTACCTGCTGCTTGATTGGCCACCACTGAAGTCAATGGAAAAATCTACGCTTTTTCCTTTTCCTCTAATTCCTACAGTGCAGCAGGATGTTGTTTCGTGCATGTAATGTGTAAAACAAAGTGCATCCATATTGGGCTGATCCTGTTAAAACAGTATGTGTGCTTGTGATTACAAATGAGTTTTTTTTGCAGCATGATGTAAAAGTACGAGTTACCTCACCCGACATGTTGCAGTAATAATAAAAAATCTGAGGTCACCCTCCACCCGAGTATCCATGGGCGGTGAGTCACGCTAGCATCAGTGATGATGATGTAAATATGGGAAAAAAGACACATCAATCTTACAAAAAGAATGAGCGTCAGTTATCTGAAATGGGCTCAACAGTTGCCCGATGTGTTTTTCACTGCACTCAAAAGGCTTAATTACAAACAGATGTAGACCTTTTAGAACATGGGTTGCTTTGAATTTTCATTCAAAATATGGATGAACATTTTCCTGAGAAGTGCACAAAACCTACGAGGTTAAATAACATATATTTGTAATATTAACATGAATGTGTTTTATTCTTCTGACCGAGAAGCTGACAGAAAATTTTCAGATCAAAATTCTTGAGAAAGGGACAGTTAATTTTGTTCAATGCAAATAAATGCGTACTGTTTAATATCAGAGAATAAGGGACATTAAATTAGTGTCGAAACCTAACTACATCATCCAAGGCAGGACTGTGGAACAAAAAGCAGAGAAGGACTGTTCTTTGTACAGTACTGGGAAACAATTTCAGGGGAGATTTCAAAGAAAATGTGCTAATATGCACCAACATACTTACAACTGAAATGTATTGAGGCAGTCTTAGTAAAGACTGGGTATACAGTTTTTTCCACAAATGCTACAAGAACAGTAATTCCTTACTCTGTTTTTTATATATATATATATAAAATGAAAATCAATAGAACTAGCATGAAGTGCACTGAAAATATAATAATTATGCCCTTTATCTTCAAGTTGTTGACATTTATTTCTCATAAACATATAAAAGAATGGAAGGACATCATATTTCAAGCTATCCCTATAAATTGATTGGAAAACCCATTAACTGTATAAGGTGTATATAAGTGTAAAAGGTGCTGAGCTTATCCTATTTGTTCCAGAAAAAGGCAACAGCATATCAATATTCCAGATTTATCAATACATTTTTAAGAATATTGGTCAAAAACTTTTTTTATTTTTTTTTTTATTTCAGGTTGGTGCTACTAAAATATGCCTAATAACTGCACGATAATTATATATTTATCCAAAATTTTCAGACTTAAGGTAAAATGTGATTTAATAGTATGATTTTACAAATAAATACTAAGAAAATTGAAAAAAAAAAAAAAACTAAAAAACTAAAGATGTAGAAACAAAAGAATTGCTAAAATATTCCACATTACTATTTATGTCACGTTACAGAGTAGTTTAATTGCCTATCGCTATGACACTTGATATAAAACCTCCTTTCCATTGGAAGTGTCATTTCATGAATTTGCTTGTAAACATCGATCTTGAGCGATACTCCTACGGTCACTGAACACGTATGAGAAGGAAGTCTTTTTTTTTTTTTTTTTTTTCTTTATATGTGTGCATACATGCATTATCTTAGTGAGAGCCCAGTGGTTGCATGGATTGAAAAGAGACCGAGCATGTCTCTGCTTACTTTACACCCAGACTCAGCAGCCAGCCTGGTACTGTGAGTAATTTACAGCTACGCTGGAGCAGATGAGACCACCTGCTAACTGACATCCAGAGTCTTTGACTAACTCTGAGCCAAGCAGGCCAGCACAAGCTCTCCACACACAAACACATGCACACACACTAATACGCTTGCAATTTATCTCAAGATGAATAATACAGAAATAGTGCTCAGAGACACTCCACCCTGTGTAACTCACTTTTACTGTCACAAACACACACGTACAAAAGCACCAGCTTAGTCAAGAGGTGTGAACACACACTATTGGGTAAAAATTGGAAAGTGTCACACCTATCTTAGTTGTGACTTGTGTGTAATTTGTTCCTCAGAGGAGCAACCAAAAATACCCATTCCCTGCTGTATATAGCCCTCAACACTTTAGTTTCTCTATTGATTTTTTTTTCTTTTTCTCACATTCAGCATTTAATCTGGCAGCAGACACCCCCTCTCTTCACAACACAGACAAACTGCAGTGCCTGTCTTCAATGAAAATACAGAAGTCAGTTCATATTCCATCCCACACAGTTGTTATAAAGCGGAAACATGAGGGCATACATTGATAAACAAACTACTTCTGACCAACCTTAAAAGAGAGAGAAAGTACAAGAAGTTCAGCTGCTGTAAAATGCGGTAAAGGCCTGTTTTAGACGCTGCTTTATAGTTATTATGGGGCTTGAGAACACTGCCATACAATTACAGTAAAATTCAACTAACAAAGCTGTGAGAGCTGTACTTGGCATTATAAACTTAAACAGTAAGATACAACCTACAGCCAAAAGAATGAGTAGAACAAGTGGATTTTGGGGTACTTTCATTTGAAAAATAATAAGGTTTGAGACAATCCTAAATAATTAATCAGGCCCAATTATAACATTTTTAAATGTTCAGTATCAGAGCCCCTGCTATATTGTCTACAGTTTGCTGTTGTTGGTGATTTTTTTGTCCAAAGTATCCAAATTGTTAGGAAGAACCCGTTAAACCCAGATTTACTGATTGCAGCTAACACAGTTCTGGTCGAAACCACCACATCTTGGGTCTGAAATAAACAAATGTTTTTCTCTTGAGAAATACTTCAAAAATTTCACAAAATAAAAATGAGCATGCTCAAGCATTATTCTTTAATAATTAGAAGAGCTAAAGAGAAATAAACACATAATATAAGCAATATATAGGATGTTAAAGCGGTGTTCTCACTGCACCTCTGTTTATTTTATTTAGTTGAAATGTTGGTATACTCAGTCTAAGTTCAGTGCTTCTTGTTTTTATGGAGTAACTTTATCAATAAATAAATAATAAAATCCTAACAATCAAAATGGTTTTTACCCGTAATTTTCACAAATTGACAAAATAGAAACTGTTACTTCTTTGGCATCTCAATTTAGACAATATAAACAGAAGTAAGAATGACCTAAAAGGGTTAAATGACCGTTTTTGAAGTTTGACTGTGGGTGTTCATTTGTTAGTAACATAAAAACCAAAATAACAGAAGACAAAGACCTTATTCTCTTATTTTGACCCATTAGATGAAAATTTAAATGAAAAATGGACAATGACATTTTCAAATATTTTTCAAGAACTCAGATGATATTATAAGAAAGCTAAATTGGGCCATCCCCAGAAAATGTTACATTTTCTTTCAAAACATTGGTTTATGGGCTTCCTGCTCATATGCATTGCCAATTATGAAATAAAGAGAAACCAAGCATTCAGTGAAAATCCCTCTTTATCCCCTGGTCATAGGTCAAAGTGACACTTTCTAAAATCTCTCCCCTTTTATCTACAGTGACCTCCAAATCTGGCGATCAGACTTAAGCAGCACACACTGTTCTCTCAGCAGAGGCAGAAAAAGATTCAGAGCCAAACACAAAGGGTCACTCTAAAACAGAGCCCTCATCAATTAAAACGATTGATTGAATACTTTATAATAAATACAACATGAATGTAAAGCTAGTGTTTGAAATGTGAAAAACTACAGGAAGCATGCCCTTCGTGAACATAGCTTGGCCTTAAGTAACACAACAGTTTTAGGGCACAACTTGCATCATCATGTAGGTTTTTTTTTTTATTAATATACTTAAAGATTAGAAATTCAAGAAAATGAAGGCTAGTTTTGCTTTAATTGAATCCATTTACTTTAAGGGAATTCGGGCTGATCTTTCAACGTTCCTTCATAAATGTCTGAAGAGTTACGTTGAGAAACAAAAAGCAAAAACAAAATAAAAAGTTTGCGGGCCTCAGACACCAGGTGATCACTAAAGATGCATTCGTTACCTGTGATGTTTGTGTATGTGTGCGAGTTAGTGGAGAGATAGCAGGGCGGCCGGGCCTGTGGATGTTACCATGACAACTGGAGATAGCTCTGTTGGTGAGCGACGGTGAGGCAGAGCTGTACTCTTGATTTCTCATCTCTTTTAGAAATCTCCTCATGTCTAAATGAGGCCAAGTTGTGGATGGGCTAATATTAGAGGTGAACACTGTGCAAGTCCTTTGTCTTGTCTGTCCTCGCCATCTCTCCTCACCGTGATGTCTTGTGACATCACGGTGTGTGACATCACGAGGACCCAGTGCTCATCAGCATTCAAAGCGACGCAGCAACCTCCTTCCACACACACACACACACACACACACACACACACACACACACACACACTGGAGGCAACTGAGCATGCTCATACCTGGACTCCCTGCCTGCATGACAATGCTACCACAAAGATGCACGAAAACAACACAAACAATTGAACTTTTGATGTTGATGCACTACAGAGTACATAGCAGAAGCAGGTCATGGCAACTCGAGCATGTTCAATCTCTACCTATGAGAGGCTCACACTCAGACAGGGGGACATTATTTAAGTAATACTGCACTGACAGCTACCACACATACTACAATCAGTAAAATCAACAGTGCATGATGCACTGGAGCTTTCTGTTCTTTTCTTTATTTATCAAAATGTGCTGATCATGAGCATTATGCTGATAGTAACGCAGCATGTGAGCAATCAAACAACTACATTATTGTCTACGACAACATACCAGCATATACAGCACTCGACAGAGTGTATATGCAAGAGGAGTGTCCTTGGAAAAGGTGTCGGGTGAGGACTGACAGCAGATAAAAAATTAATTTTCTTTCATAAATTATTTGAAAAGGATTGAGATCACCCTCAGTGCTGAGCAACTTCAGCATACAGTTATTTAATACAGAAAAACAGAGTAATTCTAGGGTCAATTGACCCTGACCTGTGGCCAGACAGTCAGAAACTCAGAAATCCAATCTTTTTTCTATCAATGAACAAACACCTAGACATCACTAGTCTGGCTACACACAGCAGGGTGGAGATTTGAGTGATTTAAAACAAAGAGGAACCACAGAGATCTTACATGATATTTAAAAAGGGAAATACATTTTCTACGACATACAGAGACATGTCTGAGATTTATTAAGGCTGCAAGAGAGTGAGCAAGACTTTTCAGTGGACAACAGGAAGGTTGATGGCCTCTATGAGTTACAGAACAAACAGGAATGTTGGAATGTTGGTTTCTTTTGGAAAACCTTGAACTTAAGGGAATCATAATAATTGTATAACTTTAAAATTTAAAATGCCAACTTTTAATCACTTTACCTTTGTTATAAAGTAGTAGTAAACTCTTTCTTTACAGGAAATTCGTATAATGGTGTTCTTGCATATTATTTTAGTGCCTAAAAATAAAAGGGGATTAATTTAAAATCTGTATCCAGAGGTCAAAACTTTACAAAATTAAAGTCTGCGAATTTTGCCCAGTCAAATCTGATCATTGGATCTCCGTAGCAGACCTTGCTTACAGATGTTTGCAACAGTGCAACTCTAATAGAGGCAAAATATGGAACACAAATATAGAATCCTAAATACCATCTATACATACTATCACACCCAACTTAAAAACTTCAATGGACAAATTCAGACAGGCATTTTGATGACCAATAACAAACAAACATATTTTAGTTAACTCTTTGAGCAGCTTCTCCATGTTTTAAACAACTTAGCATATTCATTTTTAAATTATTATTTGGTCTTATCAACAGACATTGCAAAGAGATAAATATCTAACAGCGGAAAAACATTTTTCACTCATCTCTTACCTTGTTTGAGGCCATCTCGCTGACCGAGTGTCTTGTCTGCAGCGTCTCCAGCTGGTCCAGGCACCAGTCCAGCTCCTCCAGGGTCTCGGTGGCCAGTTTCTGGTAGGCCTCCTCTGCGGGGGCAAGACAGGAGGGCAACGGGTCAGTGAGGGCCCGCTTCAGAGGACGAGCGGCCGGTCCGGGGTCTCCCACCCCACAAACGGTTAAGCTGGGATA
This sequence comes from Poecilia mexicana, assembly GCF_051168715.1. Lineage (NCBI taxonomy): Eukaryota > Metazoa > Chordata > Actinopteri > Cyprinodontiformes > Poeciliidae > Poecilia > Poecilia mexicana. Next base: position 13,068,156 of record NW_028263378.1, on the reverse strand, counting down.
CCCCGAGTAAACATATGGGTGACTCTTCATAATGGAACAGGTGAGCCAGCTGTGACGGCCTGGGAGAGGGGCCTTTCTCTGTCTTCATATGCCACCTTGCAGCACAGCTGGAGCGAACCTCGCTGACTGTTTGCAAAAAAAGTTCAGTTCTGCCCTCTCAACCTTGGATTTTTCCTTAAATGCAAACTCAGCTACAGTCCCCTGGAGTGTTGTGGTTGTCGACGGGTGGCGATCTTGCCACCCTGTTAGTTCTTTGCCCAGATGTTAAGCCTCCAGCAGATGTTCACACGGACTAAACGCAACAGCAAGTAGGAATAGAGAAACTTGTCAGACTCATTCATGAGCAGCCGTACACAGCGAGATGTGGAGAGCGTATTCTCTCATTCTTAGAGGAAGTGTAATTCCAGTCATGTAGCAGGATGAACAACAGTCTGTTTAGCAGGCCCATGTCTGCTATCGGATGGACAGAGAGGAGACAGGGATGGTGGGAAGAAGAAGAAGATCCGGTGAGCACCTCAGAGCCAGTCGGCATCCACAGGAGTCCAACTGTCCAGCACACACCAAGCATGTCCACCGCACCAAGACATGGTCAAACAGCACAAAGACATTTCACTCAAACACACACACACACACACTCGGAAGCAAGCAGACACACATGTTTACACATACACACTCACACCAGCTGAAAAGCTACCCATAACACATCCTGGTTTTGTCTCCTTTGCCCCCATGCCAATAATAAAAAATAAAAAAAAAACGAAAAAAAACATCCACAGTATCCAAGAAGCAAGTGGGTATAAGCTGGCTCTGTGTGTCTGTGCCGGATGGTGTATCCTACAGATGCTGTGTAAATAGGTGGGGGGGTAAGGAGGGTGGGCTGCAGTTGCTTTGGCGTCCCTGGTAGCCAAACGTGCTGCTCTCCCTAAGCTGTACCTAAAGCCTGAGAGGACTGCGCCGTGGACGGGGAAGGGAGGCACACAAAACACGGAGTGGATAAAAATAAAAATAAGAAGAGGAGCCAGAGCTTGCAGCTCCAAACGCTGTGTGTGCATGCATGCTTATATGTGCTCAGCATATCAACACCAGCAAAAGCAGAGAGATAGTTGACAACAATATGATGAGAGTCTCAGCATCACAAGCTTTCCACATGACAAATTTCTCTCCTTTTTTTTGTCTCCAAACAGAACAGAAAATGTCACCATGCCAGACACCAGTTTGTACTGATTCCCTTCATAATGAAGAAAGCAAAGGATTTTAATACTTTGTGAAAGAAAGTGGTGGTTAAGAGGTTGGGAAATGTATTATTTCAGCATTGCAGCCAACATTTATGTGTATGCCTAAATGCAACAGCAGTGCCAAACGTGGAATTTCTGTTGTCTTTTTAACACTGAATTACTGACGTCTTATTGCTGCAATTGCATATGTACATTTTATCTCATGAGTATTTTGAATTATAAGAACAATTTCGGTTTAATTAATCTGAAAGGTGTTTTTAGATCATACAATTTGTTCAGAAAGGACTGGTGCATCCTTGCGCATTTTTGAAAGGACTATTTTTTGTTACTCTTGACTCTACCTCTAAATCTTTAACATCTCATATGCAAAAGTCCAGTCTCTCCTGCTTCACTACCTTTAACATTCTCTTTCCCTTTCTTGCATTTTATGCTTCCTCCACTGCTCATCCTTCCTTTTACCCCCCCTTTTTTTAGCCTCTCATCTTTCAACCTTTCAGCCTCCCTTTTTTTGTGTCACAGTCTTTCTCCCCCGGTGTGGTGTCAGTGGCTCGGGTGCTACTCTTTCTGACAGCAACTGCACTGACGTCAATGACATTCTTCTCATGCTTAGTGCGACATCAGACACCGGCGCTCGGAGAGGCCACTCTGCTGCACAGACGCAGGGTTGGAGCCAAACTATGGAACAGCTTAACACCGGAGTCGGACTGGCAATGGAAAGGAATGACATTCAACGAGTAACAGGAGGGGAGGGAAGGGACAAGAAAAGGAGGAACCCTGACCCTTGATCAAGGTAAAAGCAAGTGAACTCTCACACATTTCAACCACAAACTTTACTGTGCTGAATAATGAAGGAAAATAAAACTCAGTTTTTTCTTTTATCAACAATTTGTAGGGTGCTGAATATAAACGCAAGGCGCACTTTTCAGATTTTTATTTGCGAAAAGTTTTGCAAACCATGTATTGTTTTTCTTCCTCTTCTACCACTTTCTTTTAATTTATTATGGAAACGCCTTCCAAAAACATACAGAGATATGTGTAATTTAGAGTTAGATAGACAGTTTTCTTTTTAATTTCCTAAAGTATTTCAACAAGTAAATCTAATAAAACTAGAAAGCCCCAAGATCCTCAAATCAAATTGCAACTTTATTGGTCCTGGGAAAATCATTGAGATAATATTAATTATGCTCTTTTATTGCTTTGCTCTGCAAGCTGGCTTGTTGCAGAGTCAGTATGCTTGTGCATATGATGATCGGTCAATACTCTGATGTAATGATGCCCATGACTCACAGCTGTCACCACTTTATGGCAGGAGCAATAATGGCTTGCAGCAATAGGATTGTGTGCTAAATATAGCACAATGTCACTGGGACCCCGATGATTTCAGAGTGTCACATCTGAAATCACTCATGATTTCAGATGTGACACTCAGAGAACTGCTTTAGATATAGTTTTAATGTTGAAGGGAAACGTGACATATTCACTATTTTGAGTACCCTGTTTTGCACTTGTAAAGCCAGTAAATATTTTCACTTTTATGTAAAAGTGCTTTTTTTTTTTTTTTGGTTCTGTGGATGTCTTTGCTATCATGGTCCTTATACTAAAATGGGAAATGTGAAAGGTTTATCGGTTTTGAAAGTCATATGTAGTGTCTTGGCAAACATGAGCTGAGTTACAGCTACTGAAAGTGTTGGACTGTCAATGGTGAATCTTTTCTAGCCATCTGATACATCTGATACAATCTTCACAATGCCATCAGAAAACCCATTCAGAAGAGACCAGACAGGTTGTGCAGTGAAAGATGACTGTCTAACAGGTAAAGGACAGCTGTGAATACACGTTCAATAACCAATGACTCTTTTATGCTGGCACTGATATGTCTATGTCTGAAAAAAAATTATACTTGATCACCATGAATATAAATATATAAAGTAAATATAAAGTAAATCAATAGTAAAAAAAAAATCAAATGAAATCAGAATATTTATGAGAATGAAAACAGAAGATGAGAAGATCTGCTGGTGAAAATAAACATAGTGTATAACATTGAAATAATTTTCTCATTACATTTCTCATTTAAATTTCTTACCTGTAAAGGTGGTCTTGGTGATAGGGGGTGGGTTACACATGGGTGATCTCCTGTCATAAACAGACACATAATATTATATGTCACTTTAAAATTCTGACATTTTGTAGAATATTGAAACACAATCTGTAACAAAGAAAAACAACATCTATCATTGGCTCAGTAAATAGAAAGGACCTTGACTGTCAGGAGCTACTGCAAAGAAATCACTGAAGGAGCAATTGCAGTACTAAAAACGAACAGCAGAGGGCAGACACAGCCAACTGTACAAGACGAGTGTGTTTGAGGGATCCATTGGCTGGAATATAAAATTAATTTAATAACTGTACCTTCAGTGTTTTGTAATCCTATAAAAATAATAACCACTGTGATTCAGCTCACTGCACTACTGTCTTTCTACAACATCCCCGACTAAACAAACTGGTCAAGTTTTTGTAGGGTCCTGAACATAAATCCATTGGATAACTTGTTTACATGTTTAGAAGATAGTAAAATATCTCCTACGTGTTTGGATGTTTAAGGTTGGAATCATGTAGGAATTAGGGGCTGCATCATGTCATGCCACTCATTTTACCTCAGTATTCATAAGTAATGAAAGCAGCTTACTTATTAGATGCTCTGTCTTGCTGTAGATTGGTTAATGCACCAAAGTTGTTCCGTACAGTTCTCAAGCTTGCAAGAACCTGAGAGCGGGATACGATTGATTAGGATTCAATCAGGCACCGATCATCACAATATGCAACATTAAGACAAATTCACATACCTGTGCAAATGGCGTTACAATCATATCGTCACCATGACTGAAAGAAATAAAGAAAGTGGAGTCTATGTTAGTGGAAATTCCCATACTGCTGAAATTTGACAATATGTTGTGCTCTGGAACCTGTTAAGCTGTAGATATGGGGTAGGAAAAAGCTCTGTTACCCCAATGTTTGTGCTGTGGAACAGTAACTGTCTGAGCTGAAAACAGAAAAGCTCAACAACTTTGATAAAAAATGAGGAGCAAGGCCATTGAGAGCTTCAAAAACAAATAATTAAAGTTTAAAGTGTATTCTAGAATGGAGGGGGAGTCAGCATAGTGAAAATACATTAAGAAAAATATAAAATATATTGGAAAATGTCAGAAAATGTCGAAATCAGAATATGATTGCGACATTTCAGCATCAGAACCTATTTTTTGTGCTTAATCACAGCAAGGCTGCTGTGAAGAATGCTAGCTTTCTATGCACCTGTGAAAACATCCCTAAGCTTTTTCCCATTGCTTTCCTTCTCTTCTTTTAAAGGAAAACAACAACTGATTCTATTATCAATTACTCAATTATTTTGTTACTTTAGCTGTCCAGCACTTTGGTCAACTGTTGTTTTTAAATGCGCTATTGAAAAAATGTGACTTTGACTTGAAGTTGAAGTTTAACTTTACAGATTAAATATTAATTGCCTTGGGCGTCAAGTGGTTACCTAAAGTTTGAGGCGCAATAAGGTTAAACTGAAAAGCCTTGGTTGAAGTTCATACCAACCCAAAAGGGAAACTACAGCTACTATTGACGTAACCAATAAATTGAAGACAAAGATACACACGGACTGGCAACAGGTGCAGCAAAACAGGTGTGTGTTACTATGACAATGGCTATCCTGTTGCAAAAACACCACAGCTACAACTTTTTATTCATATGTCCTTTCAGCATGTGAACTGGTATTTGTGGGATAAAAATCAAATGAGATGATAGCTTTTTCTGTCCTGTGCTCCTAAAACACAAAAAAGAGATTTAGCTAAATTAACTTAAAAAAAAAAGCCTGACATCTTGTGTAAGACCATTCAAAAAATTAAAATGAAACTACCTCAGTACAAAGTTCACATTTTCAACTTCCTAAAATAATGGTTTAAGTCATATTTTGCCAAAACGGTCACTTTTTTCCCACTGTTTTTGCCTAAATCATTTTGGCAAAAAAAAAAAAAATTGACTTAGGCCATTATTTCAGGAAGGTGACTATATTATGCTGCGTATCGTCAAAATGCATTTGCACCACATGCTTACTCATGAGTTAGGGTTAGGATATGTGACACCACACAACCATGTGTTGCTCATGCACTCTTCCTATGAGGTCTAGAACTGGTTCTTAAAACATCCAGCTGCGACAGAGCCACCAAAACACAAAAGCCCCCACTGAGATCGACAGATGCACATTTTATTTGGGTGGATTGTCTATGTGTTATAAATGAAAGGAAAATCTTTGTGCCACTCACATGTCACTGGCAATGGAGGAGTTTCGGGACATGGACTTGGGGGAGAGGTCGTAGTCGCTATCCGAGCGGTAGAGGAACGACTCTCTCCGCTGGCTGTGGACAAAGTTGGCCTGCAGGATGAGGCCTGAGCCCGGGCTGGCCATTGGGTCCAGGGGGCTTCGACCTGACGACGTGCCATTGTCCACATCAAAGCTGCAGGCAAAAAAAAAAAAGAAGAAGAAGAAGGAAAAAGGGTATTAAAACATGAACAGTTTTTTTTTCAGTGGGTTTGTAAACAAAGTAAAAACTGTAAAATTTGCAATCCGTTAGTAATTGGGCATAAACATTTTAAAAAGCATTGAAGTTATCTTTATATGGCAGCACTGTTCAACATTGTTCAACATTTTGAATATGTCTGGAATTTAATTTAAGAGTTGAGTGTGACTTATCTATGCATGTTGTATAAAGTGCTGACAGCTATTGATATTGATAGCAAATATATATATATATATATATATATATATATATATATATATATATATATATATATATAGACACATCATCAAATCATGGTAATGTGTGTACAAAAGTGGGCTCCTACTCTATTTTCAATCACTTATGCTTGTAATTTATCACAGCAGGTTTTCTCTCTAGTCCCAGAACATATAAATCTGCTCACACAGAACCACACTCGGCACGCTTTATTCCAACCTTCCTCAGTGCCACAGGGAATACCTCAGTCCTGATACTGCTACTGACTCACAGCTAAGCAGTGTTTTTTAACCAGTGACACCACTTCCTATTGGGATGTCATGCTGAGCTCCTTAGTCTCCAAGGTGATTGTGCACCCAAGTGATGACTAATGCATATCTACAGAGACATCTGTCTCATCGCCAAGGCTGGGACGCAATCCTATAATCTGGTCTGGGGAGGATGCTAAGGTCAGTGTGGGATTCCCCTCGACACAATGCGTAATACCCAGAAGGGTGACGTCTCCTTATCTTATCATAATCATCATAGCGATGCATAACAAAGAAAAAAACAAAAGTCTTAATTCAGCATTGGCTCCCTTCTAATACTGTTAGAGAATGAGCAAGCCTGTGCATGTGCGACAGCCTAAAATATGCAGAGTGAACAGTTATTGAAATGAAATCTTTTTAAAGTTTGATGGTGTGTAAACACGGGTTATGTGTTGTTAAAAGTCCCCCGATATTAAACGTACCTGTGTAAATAAACGCATTCATTCAAAGTAAACCGGCTCCTTTCCTTTAACTCCGAGATAAAACCTGACTCCTTCTGGTAAAGTTACAGAATGCCTGCAGGTATGGGAAAAACCCTGGCTTGGTTTGTTCAGACAATAGAACAAAAGTTGGAAAATAAGACCCACAAATATGTTGCCTATTTTGTATGAGAAAGTAGAGAATCGAGAATATGGGTTTTACGTAAAGCCAGTCTTTAAGTAAAGCCAATGTATCCAAAGATATATTCTTAAATGAATCTGTTGATAAGTTCCAATAGTACAACTGATATATTATCTAACAAGAAATAAACTGAGAAATTAAGGAGGTCAAGCAGAGTACAGCAAAGTTGCTCTGTTCTCCTCATGAGCTTTAAAGGTCTTTTTGTCATGAAAATTCCTGGATTTGGAAATGTTGTCGACTTTTTACTCAATGTTTATTTCTTCATTCTGTAGCACATGAATGTTTTGCCATGTGAGTCACACCAAACACACCGATCTCTAACAGATGTTAAACACAGTTTAAAATGTGAACACAGTCAATGCTGTTCTTGTATCTGATTTTATCACTGTCCTCTTTATAAACACCGGAGACCAAAAATTAGCCACAGAATTGTGATTAGTGCAGTCTGTAAAATATCTAGCAGTAGTCACATCTTATCAAGCTCCTCGAAAGCCACACTGCAACACAGGACATGCCAAGCATATTTTCCAGAATACTTGAAGGGCTAAATGATCTGTGATCTACCTTCTTCCTGTGATATAACTGATGGCAGAGGCTGACTGAGAGTGAGCTTTTGTTGGGGAATAGGATAGTTTGGCTGCCTGCCTGGAGCAAAGGGCAATTGTATTGTCCTTGCCCTCCTCTCTAAGTTCTTCTTAGACAAAAAAAAAAAGACACAAAAGTGCTGCAGTCGAAATGAATCTGGTAACTTTTCTCAAAAGTTGCTCTCCACACTCTCAAAGAGCACCAATCAGTCTGAACCTCCCTCATATCACCCATCTTCACACTCTTATCAAGCCAAGTAATCCTTCTGCTGTCTTTACTGGAAGCGTTGAGAGCCCCGACTCACCCCAGTGAAAGAAAAGTCATCAGTGCTAACACAGGTCAGCTCGTCGTGCAGCTGCTCTGTGTGGTAAGTGCACATGAATGAGTACATCCTGTATGTGGACAAGGAAAAGATCTCAAACTGAGACAGAGAAAGTGTTGACACAGAGCCTCTAGCATATGTTTAACATCTGATCGCACTCTGACGTCAAAGCCCACGCTCAGTCTCACCTAAACTGCATGTGTGGTTTTACTCTATAGACACACCCTCCCTTCCTCTGGAATAACAAATAAGTCTTGGAGCAAAGTTAGCATGGTATTGCGCCAACATTGACATCATAGTTGGAATACCTGTTTTTTTTTCTCCCAATAGAGTAAATCTTTGAGACAGCAGAGAAAAAGAGAGAAAAGAAGGCCAACACTTGTATGGCTACATAGTGGAAATAAGCAGAAGACTAAGTGAGTGTCCCTTTTCAAGAGAAATACTTTTGAACTTGGTCAGCAAATCCAGCATTACTTTGATAATCTGTAATAAAAAATACTATCGGACACTAATATTAAAAAATTGTTTAAAAAAATACTCAAGCACAGACTAGCGAGTATAAACAATAAATGGATGCATGGATGTCAGGTAGTAAGTGTTTCTGAGATTGCTACCTCTTTAAAAAGTTGTCAGTCTTAAATAAATATGTTGCTAAATTTGTAATACACTCTATAAAGTCAAATGCTGTTTGAAACTTCCATGTGACATTTATAATGCACAATCCTTTTGGTGTCAATATATCAATTGTGATACCAAAAACAAAAAAAAAAAAAAGAAAACCATCCGAACGTCAAAAGAAAATGTGCTGAGTTATTTCAAAAACATCATAAAACTGTTAAGATCACCCAGTGTCATTTTTCCTTTGTTGGCTTTAGCATAACAGATGCACGATGAGAGCTGATCGAACTGTAGTTGCCGTAATAAACATAGCCAATACCCTTCTTCTTTTGTAATCTACTCAATCAAACTTTTAATCTATAGAATCCATTAATGGTTCCTGGGAGCTCACCAAGCCAAACTATGTGTAGGCTTCTTTTGGCCTGAAAGCTACATTATTTAATACTTCAGAGAGTGGGAAAACTCTAAGTCTGTCTTTATCCCTTTAAAAAAGATTTTGAACCCTGGGAGCATTCTCCATCACTTTTAACCCTTCAACCCTCCCCTGGTCTTAAGAAATGGGGACATTTGGACCCCTTTTTTTTTTTTTCTCTGCCTAAAAAGATCGCACTGACCCTGTGTGGGCCATTACAAGTTTTTTTTTTTTTTTGTGTGTGTAGTTTTGAGAACTGATGGGCGGCCAGGATAGCCCCCCCCCACTTTCCCGATGTCTGACAGTGACATTTGCCACAGTTAAACCCTGATTAAAAAAGCAAAACAATAGCATATAAATGGTATATCTCACAAAGAAGAAATTGAAACTGATGCACTGACCCCTAAAAAATAAATACAACAGTTCATTCAAACATTTTCATTAGAGGTTTTCCATAACTTATTATTCCAACTATAACGTTAATTATTGTTTTTTGTAGTTTGACTCTGCAAAATACTTATTTTTAAAACAAAAATGTCAGACAGTTTCTTTATCTTACTGTAAACATTTTGAATGAAAAACTTTGTATTCTATGAAATTCTTGAGGCGTTTATCGATCGTTGTTCTACCAAACAGCCCAAAGCAGGTACAGGGTCCGATGCAGATGGTTTTTTTGTTTGTTTGTTTTATAGGAACACATTTCAAGGTGGAGTTTCCAGAAATGAGCACATCAAAAATGATAAAAATGATTATTAAAAAACAACTACACAACAACAGGGAACAACTACCCATTTCAATGTAGCTCCTCTGTGACTCTTCAGGAAAAACTCATTTTTTCCCCGACACCTGAAGTACTAATTTATACTGGCATATAATTTTCCCAAGTCTTTGTACATTCAGTGACTGGTTTTGATTGACACATTTGCTGATAAATTTCACATTATTATTCCTTTTCATAGTTTCATCACCCCCTCACACATTTGCTCTCAAACACTGAATTAGTTTATTTCCTTACTTCCAAAACGCTGAGTCTACTCTGAATGATCCACTTAGTTAAAAATGGCAAAGTGGGGTACTGCTGTCAAATTATTCTGGGACACGACCTACATTTAACAGCCATTCTGCAAATGTGGCTCTTAGAGATACCACTAAGTAAGAACAGGACTTTGACATCTTTGTGTGTTCTAGTTCAGGAGCAGAGCCTTCTGTAGGAAAAAACCTGCATATTTTACACTTACACCGCTCATGGAAAACTAAATGACAAAAAAAATGAATATGCTACTTATTGTGGCTTTAACACAGAAACTTTAATACCAAATTAATATAGAATGTGATCCGTAATAATGTTCTGTTGAATTTTCCACTTTGTAACTAGAGTCAGGAGTTGACATAATTTGATTTGAGAGTTAAAACTCAGAGTTTGTGAGTCTGTGCCATCTTTAGCCTCTTTCTGAGGTCAGCTGGTCCTATTTGACAAACAGAAAAAAAAAGGCATTTCAGTATTATGTCCCCCAACCAGGCAGGGAATCAAACTCCATGAAATACATACTAATATATATTCATTAATCTTCTTTTTGCAGCTTTAACTTCAGAAAGGTTTAGGTTTTCTGAGGTTAGCTTAACAGTAAGGAGATAAATATTTCTCCTCACTGTTTCCCACTAGCCTGCTTCCTTTTGTGTCCATAGCTTTCTAAAATAAAGCAAGCGTTGCCTTCCCTCTGTCTACTTTAGCACACAGCTTGGAAACATTTGGGATTCCAGGTTTATAAGATCTTTTTTTTTAATTTGTTTTAAAGCTCTCGGTTGAGTTATATATAAACTTCACATTCTTTGCACTTGGTTGCACATTTAAAAGAGACACATAACTATGTTTGTGTTATGTAATGTGACCAACATTGTTCTCATGGCTACACCCTCAGGTGGAGCAGAATCCCATCTATCCTCATCCTTGCTGATGTGTTTAAAAAGACACACTATGCTCTGTCCCATCATTAGTTATGTGTAACAGCTCGGAGCTGAGAGTGAATCGGTGAACTAACCATTTTCTGTTTTGGTGTAAGCGGAGAACAAGGAAAGACAAAGAGGTGAGTGAACAGTGAAAAATAGACGGAGACAGAAGGAAAGGACATGAGCAAGGTGTGTCCTGTGGCATGTCCATGACCTACGGTTTTAAAATGGCAGCACAGTGTTTATGTCAGGGTACCGACAGCTATGTGTCCTAGAGGAATGAGGTCCCACAAGATTATCATAAAACTATTGCCTTGAGTGAAGATGTTACACAAAGAAAAAAAACTAAAAGATATGAAATGATATAATTACTTTATAAGGGAAAAGCAATGATGTTACTGCTGCTAAAACATTAGAACATATTGATTAGCATATGTTCCTGTTGTGATATGATTATTTTATTTCAATAAAGACACTCAAAGAAAGATTTAGAACCGACTGCTCAACTTTGTTGTTTTAAAGCAACACTCAAGTAGAATATCATAAATTTCTGTTGCTGTGTTCTTCTTAAAATGACACCGATTATGACAGGCTGATATTAACTTAATTATTGATATTATTAATTATGTAGTTGTGCTATCTGCTCATGTAATTGGCCTGAGGTTAACTGCCGAATATTTAGTCCTCAAATACAGATACAGATAGTGAGGGTAAAATATTTCAGGTTAATAATCAGTGTAAACAAATACAACAAATCAAGTAATAGCAAGCTTTATATCTACCAAGATTTAGAAAATGAATATTTTGGCTCTGGAAACCATCCGCTTGAAATGTCACTGTCCAATCAGTTGAATGCATTAAATATTGTTCCAAAGATTCCCTTAAAAATATTATTTTTACTGTTATTATTATGATATAAGTATCTTGTACTTTTCTATGTTTCTATCTCAAGTGATAGAAGAAGTTTTTAGCAAATAGCAGTGACTGTAACATTGTCGCAGGTCAAAGCAGATTGGTTGTACGTTAAGGGCAAGCCATAGCTACAAGCTGCAACATATTACTATTCATGTCAAGGCAAATCCTTTTCTTCTTTTACCATCTCGTTTGAAAAGACTGGGGAAGGAGGTAAAGAATATGTGACAAGGCCATCAACCACAAAGCAGACCGGACCAAGCAGATAAGGACTGACCATTCATTGATAACTACAACGCCTGTTTCCTCTATCTGCACTGCCCATCCACACAAACACACACACACACACACACACACACACACACACACACACACACACACACACACACACACACACACACACACACACACACACGCACACACACGCACACATGTATTCACAGAAGTAAAAAGAAAAAAAGTCAAGGCAGATATATGTTGATTTGCCAATACCCAACAAGAAGCAATAGCCAAATTTGTCTTTGGCTCAAAAATTAGGAGAGAAATCTGAGACATTTTTTTCCAAATGAGAGAAACTTCCTGTACAGTGCAAACCTTAGGAGATTCATATGAGGGGCCGTTTAGGACAAAATTTACGTTTTGTCTCTCACACACTACCAAAAAGTCTCGCATACTCCAAAAAAGTTGCCTCGCATACTCAAAAAAATTACGTTTCGTCTCTCACACACTACCAAAAAGTCTCGCATACTCCAAAAAAGTAGCCTCGCATACTCAAAAAAATTACGTTTTGTCTCTCACACACTACCAGAAACTCTCGCATACTCCAAAAAAGTTGCCTCGCATACTCAAAAAAATTACGTTTCGTCTCTCACACACTACCAGAAACTCTCGCACACTCCAAAAATTACGTTTTGTCTCTCACACACTACCAGAAACTCGCACACTCCAAAAAAATAGCCACGCACACTCAAAAAATACTAAAATGTCACACACACACAAACGTTAACTTTCTCGCACACATACACTACTAACAGCTCGCACATTCACAAACGTTCTTTCTCGCACACATACACTACTAACAGCTCGCACATTCACAAACGTTAACTGTCTCGCACACATACACTACTAACAGCTCGCACATTCACAAACGTTAACTGTCTCGCTCACATACACTACTAACAGCTCGCACATTCACAAACGTTAACTGTCTCGCTCACATACACTACTAACAGCTCGCACACACACACAGACGTTTATCTCTCACATACACAAGACTAAAGTTGAACACACACACACAGTACTAAGACTCGTTTTTTGAATGTGTGAGAGCGAGACTTTTTTTGAATGTGTGAGAGTTGTCACGGAAGAGGCGGGGCATAATTTTTGGATCAAACTGCGCATGCGTAGATCCTAAACCTTAAGTTTCGATTGTTGACTCACTGTATGTTCTATTACTTAGTATATTTGTGCTATATATATTTTAAATATATATAGAACGTTTAATTTTCTTGTAGATTAAATGTGCTATAGAAATAAATGAATTTGATTGATTGATTAAAAATAGCAAAATTGCTGTAGTACAATCTGTCCACTGGGTGCCAGCATTACAGGAATTATTAAGAGGTCTTGTGAGAAATTCTGTTCCCCCGTGAAAATCTGTTCCCCCTGTGACGGGAGCGCGCATTGCAGCCAGAGACGCGGATCCGGTGAATATGACCATTTTCATGGCGCTTCTGATCGATTTCTCGGTAAAAACTACTCATATGATCATATCAATGTGTAACTTTCAGTTTAATCGGCAGCTATCAAAATAAAAATACATACATAAATAAACGAGGTCTGGTGTGGAGGTCTTTTTTCGCTGTTTTGTGTTATTTTGAAAGCGAAGAAAATCGATCTTTTTTCAGCTTTTGTCTCGTAAGCCTGACAAATAAAAGTCAGTCAACAAACACAGGTTCCCAACACATAGTGTGCATTTATAATTTTTCATTTCTGATGAAGGAGGAAGGAGATTAATATACCTGCAAGATCTTTACTTTGTTTTCAAAATATTTGCACTATGTTTGACATTTGTCCTTAACATAGTTTAATATAAGGTAGCTATTGAAAGATAGTTTCAATATATTTATATATATTTAAAAGCACAAATATACTAAGTAATACAACATACAGTGAGTCAAAAATGGAAAATTATAGTTTAGGATCTACGCATGCGCAGTTTGATCCAAAAATTATGCCCCGCCTCTTCCGTGACAACTCTCACACATTCAAAAAAAGTCTCGCTCTCACACATTCAAAAAAAGTCTCGCTCTCACACATTCAAAAAAAGTCTCGCTCTCACACATTCAAAAAACGAGTCTTAGTACTGTGTGTGTGTGTTCAACTTTAGTCTTGTGTATGTGAGAGATAAACGTCTGTGTGTGTGTGCGAGCTGTTAGTAGTGTATGTGAGCGAGACAGTTAACGTTTGTGAATGTGCGAGCTGTTAGTGTATGTGTGCGAGAAAGTTAACGTTTGTGTGTGTGTGACATTTTAGTATTTTTTGAGTGTGCGTGGCTATTTTTTTGGAGTGTGCGAGAGTTTCTGGTAGTGTGTGAGAGACTAAACGTAATTTTTTTGAGTATGCGAGGCTACTTTTTTGGAGTATGCGAGACTTTTTGGTAGTGTGTGAGAGACAAAACGTAAATTTTGTCCTAAACGGCCCCTCATAGATTCATACATCTCTTTTATACATACGACTTGCCATTTCAAACCTTTGCACTTCAAGTTTTGCATCTAAAACTAGTTATGTACCTAAGTAATTAACAAAAGCATGAGTTATTTTTAATTATCTTCATTCCTCAACTTTTTTGTGATTTCATTTAAGTTTCACTATACTTTCAAAATGAGATGGACATAGACTGTATGCTTTATAATAAACCAACTGACACACTGACCAAAAATGTACATAACAGTGTCATAATTGATTATTACAGTTCTTCAATAAATTAATATTATGTTGTTGTTTTTTTCTACATGATTTAGAGACTGTGTTGATACTTGACAGACAGTTTTGTGTCAAACACTAATTTACACAGAATTTCAACAACAAAATTTTGAAATTTTTGTATCTCGTGAGATCATATCAAATATTCCACATGGTTTCATGTACATAAATAAAAAAAATAACCATAATAACTAATTCTATATTCTTTTAAAGACTGCAGCTGTTTTGTTGCATGACATTATTATAACAAACATGAAATTCAATTTATGTTTGTTTTTTTATATATACACCTCTAGGTGTATATATTTGACATAAAAACAAATTTTCTTACAATAGACATACTAGAAAATGTAAAAAATAACTTTAAATAGTTGGTTAACAAGTACAAAATGTTCCTTATCACAACATATCCTCAAGAACAAGTGGAACCTAAATACAAAACATCCAAACTGTGAAGATATCTAAAACAAAGCCAGCATCTTTTGCTCTGAGTCTTCTCATCAATGTCTTGTCAAATTAAAGAGTTCTTGAGAACTTTGTACTTTTGTGAGTATATTTAGAAAACCACTTCAAGCTGAGGAATGACTAACTTTTCATAAATATTTGGCAGCTGTCAGATGCGGTGTTTTGGTGGTTGTGAGAACGAACGCTGAGACCCAGATGATGATGATGATGATGATTTAATAAAGAGAGCTCAAGCACAGTCCAACACAAGCGGCACGGCAGAGAGTTAGCACACAGCTAATTACCGGTAGCAACTGAAAAACTGAGGACTAAATAAGAGAGCTAAACCAACACAGGACTTTACAGTTCAACTGTGATGGCAGGCAGACAAACGACATACGACAAGGATCTGATGAGGAACACAGACAACAGGTGGGACTAAATACACAGGGAGGGTAATCAAGGAATGAAACACCCCCTGGGAAGCAATCAACGGGGAAGACGCAGAAACAGAGACTCAGGACAGAAACTGAACACAGAAAAACCTTAAAATAAATACACAGAAACACAGATCATGACAGCAGCTGAAACTCATTCATGCAAATCTTACTGGGAAAAAAAATCACCTTAAAACAGCAACAATTTGCCATAATTCTTGGAAAATTGGTAGGAATTTTTACTGCTTGAGGGACGAGTACTACTCAGTTGACCTTTTTTACATAGCAGGATGCAATCAAATCAATTATTAATGACAGTGTTTCATTCCCTGGTTTGCTTTCCCCCTCTTTCCTTCAGACTCTGTGAGATATAAATAATATGAATCTTTGTCTTCAGTCGTAACACTGCTCTAGCTCCTACTGCCGCAGCTGTAACACTGAGAAAAGTTAGTCAATCATGAGACACATAAAGAGGTCACCATGGCAATGCGCCGTCATCTTGGTTCGTATGGGTAAAAGCAAAGCGAGCCACTTCAGCTCCAATACACACGGGAGGTCCACTTAGCTGTGAACCTATTTTCCATTCTATTCATTATCTTAGGAGTGGGCTATGTAAATGCTAATTTTAGAAGAAATATTAAATAACCTACAAATTGTCAGGCCTTATGAAAGGCCTGACCTGATGTTCAGTCATTGCCAGAAACTGTCAAAACTGTTAAAACAAATTGCTAGAATAAAATTAATGCAACAGTTTGCAAACATTTTTTGGGGACTAGGCTTTAAACAACATTTCTGAGTTGAATGAAGTTGAAATAACTGGTAACTTTTTAGATAATTTTACTCAACTTATTTAATTTAGTTAACTATTTTGTGCTATACTGTCTCCATCTTAAGTCACTTCTCCTCGGTCCTCCTTGGTTGTATCCTGACCAGCGTTCACCTTCTCTTTTTCTTTTTTCTGTATTATTCCACATATTAAGAAGAAAGAGAACCCTAAGTAATTGGATTGGCTACATCATAAACAGTTACTGAAAGAGTAATAAAATTTGAAATACATTTTACAAAGAGTGGCCATGTTTGAAACCTTTTCTCTGAGAACCTCAGTTAAGGTGTGCTAATCACAACTTCAGCCTAGCTCTGTTGACTTTAGAGCTTTTAGCTCCAGCACAGGAAGTTTCTAAATCACAAGACTCAGGGCAATTTTGATACTGACTTACATTCCTTTTAACTGAAGGAGTTATTTTAATAAGGAGAAAATCAAATTACAGAAAAGCGTCCTTCACAGGACGCAACTCAAGACAAACGAGAATAACTAACATTTTACCTAACTAACATCTCTGAATTCTTGCAAAAAATGTTTTTTTTTGTATTTGCTACTAATTTAAAGTGTTGAACTTTACATTCAAATATGTTCCTCATTAACTTTATATTGGCAATAATTTAATAAATGCCAATGTTTATTATACCTTAACATTTTTTACTAAAGTGTAACGTTGGCTTGAAAAAAGTCAGATGCAAAGACTTGCATTAAAATGAACACTTTTTCCATCTTTTCTTGCTTATTTCTCCCAATTTACATCTTCTGATGATTGATCTATGTTTATTCCGCAAACACAATGATGGACACCAACAGTCTGTAATTATTAAACATCTATTTGCCTAGTTGAGACAAACAGGTCTGTCTGGATTTCTTTATGCTGTTTATGCTGAATCTTGTCTTTGTATCACATAGCTATGCACAGCCTCACACAGCTGTTCATGGGAGTTTGTGCAAAAAAAAAACAAACAAAAAAAACATGTTAACCTGAAGACATCTAATCAGGCATGTAATGGCATAATAAAAGCTATTGTGATACAACACACTTATGTTTTCACTGGACTTAAGCACAAACATTTGGATCCTCTTCATAATACTGCCCATCAGAGATGTATCTCTCATCTTAAAAACACTCAGATATCTGTCATGACAGAAAAAAGGCAATGTTAGAATTAAATGAAAGAAGCCTCCACAAAACAGTAAATGGCATAGAGGAGGGCAGGACAGATGGAGTAGGCGGCATGCCTTGTCCAGCTGAGTATTGCTTTTGGTAGACATTCAAAAAGATGGCTCATACAAACCAAACACTGCCAGATTCTCAGCTTTTAATGGGAACGAGAAAAAAAGAGAGACATTTTGCAGTCAGTTCTTTTACTAAAACCAGTTTTATAACCATTCACTTTACTGTAGGTACAGTAATATGTCACACCTGCAGGAGCACTATAACGGCGTGAGACCTGGTTACTATGTCTTCATTTTACAAAAGCTGAGTAGGTTGCAGAGTAAACTGACACGAGACTATAAGACTCTACCAGGTTTAAACACGTGTCTCTTGTAAAAACCCCACAACTTCATGAGCATTGTATTATGAGTATTTTAATTGAGTACAAACCGCAGTTGTACTCAGTTACCATCCTTTTGAAAGAAAGTAATGTAAAATATGTCGTTGTTCACCTTCAATGTTGGAGCTGCAATTCATATTTTGTTTTACTGACAAGCAAGAACAAGCTGGAACAGGAGGGAATAGGAGACAGGAGGGGAAGGGCAAGGCGAGTTCTGCCCCTGGGGATGCATTCAGCATCCTGAATTCAACTACAGATAAATTTAGCTTTTCAGTAGATATGCAAAAACTGTCTGTAGTCTGTAAGCAGAGGGTTTTCAGCTTCACCGAACCTAAGCTGTGACGGGCTGGTTGGAAAGTTTACATTTGTATTTTGATTTTCAGTGAACTAACAACACCTGTATACTAGCAGCAGTGCAAACAATGGCACTACAATGGGGAGAATACGAAGAGCAAGCTATTTAAAGCATCTGCAAGGTGTACAATAAATAGGCCAGATGAAGAACAGAGATGAAAGACATTATTTAAAAAGAAGTATAGATATGTCTAGACATTTGTTCAGGTTTTCAGACACCAAGACTTTCAACAGAAAACAATAAGGTTTAACGAAGTGGAGAAAAGTTGTGATTTTAGTGTTTTTGTTTCCATGCACCACGCATCAATGCGGATTTGTAAATCATTTCATAACTGAAAAGTTTTAAAGATGAAGATGTACATTATTAGGAAATACACAGAGACTGCTGCATCAGTAATGGCAGCTGAGTTAGCATTACTGAATAGCAATAAAATAAAATGCTGGAGTTTCAAATGTCATCTCAATAACTGTTTCGTCTTTGTTTCAAAATAATAAAATACTTTTGCTGATCTTGTGCTTCTAACATAAAGCTCTGCCTCAAAAGCAAAAACAATGACCACTAACAGAACAAATACCAGTAAAATATTCTGACTAAACTAAAAGTTCTTTTCATTTTTGAAGAGAAATCAGAATTAGCTAAAATTGGATGTGATTTGTTAAGTCTTTACAAAAAACAGAGATCAGAAGTCAGCCACACTCTGACTGGAGCATCTCTATTTTTCTCAACCTAGTTTGCTTCACCTGCTGATGCGAGGAAGAAACCCTTGGGTCATCAAAGCAAGTGTGTGGTAATGTCAAAGGCAAACTCATCCTCTGAAAGAAGAATGAGTAGTGCCTTGCACAGAAAAAAATCACAAACACTCTAGTGTGACGTATACAGGGTCAGGATGACAGCATTTAGACCTGAGCTGAAGAGAATGTGAATAAAAGTAACTACAAAAAAAAAAGAAAAGAAAAACAGAGTTAGAAGATAAAGTTTCTTATCAATTTACCATATCCCCTCTGTGTTCTTCAAAGAGCTGGTGGAGCGAGACCGAGGCTTAAGAATGATACTCATCTTCTGATTTTTCCTTCCACATCCACACAGACGACATGTGTAAACTCCTCGTGTGCACAGAGTCGCAGACACCTTTTCCAGCAAGCCACCGGGATCCCACTGACCGGCCGCCGCTGGTCTGAGGCGATCCGGACGGAGCGTCCTTCCCCCAGCTTAGCAGAGTGGTCCAGACCAAACAGTTCTCCACACTGCTGCTCCTCCTGACGCTCCGGCGGCTCGGCAGCAGGTCGGTTTGTTACCCGGCTCTCCCTCTCACTCACTTGCACTTATCTATCATGCCAGAGCAGCATGTGATCTTCCTCTTTCCTAATCCAGCCTTGCACTCACTCACACTGCTGCTCTCCTTCCTCACTCTGTGCCTCCCTTTCAAGTCCATGTGCTTACTTTTTCCCCCCGCACCGAAGGGCTGAAATAAGATTCCAGTTTCTCAGGACGTACGTGACGGTCTTCCTGTCCCTCCGTTTCCCTTGGGCCGCTGCCTGAGAATGACTGAGTGGGGAGGGGTTGTTATGGTAGTAGTAATTGTCTGAAGGGCGGGCCTTCTTTTATCCGTGAGCAGTCTTAACAATCATCTCATGCGTCAGTCACTCGGCAACTGCTGTAACCTAAAACCAAGCGCCAAGCATTCCAACGTTCTTTAGACTCTTGGCAAAGATAGCATTACAGAAGCAGTGAATTACATTACAATAGAAAAACAAGTGTCCTTTATTCCCCCCTTTTTTTTGGTAGAGTAACAACTCTGTGCAGCATAGTAATCTAGGCTAGCAGAAGCAAACTAAGGATTAACCACAGGAGGAAAAGACAATACGAAACAATAAAATAGTTGTTGATGGTGAGAAATGACCAGCCATTTAGAAGTAAAACAAGAACACAAAATCCCCCATCTTTAAATTGTTTTAACACGTATTTTCTTCAGGGCTAAACATGTCTCAGTGCAAAACCATCAAACGTTTAAGGCAGGACACCTGTTTTCTGCTGAGATCGGCCTCTTAGAAAAGGTAACAAAGAGTTTAGCACAATTTTCGAGGCCATTTGTGTTTCACATTTTCCAGTGTGCAGAGTCCTTAAAAGCAGGCAGGAAAACTCAGAAATGAACTTACTCATCTCCTTCAAGATTCAGTTATTTATTTTGTTTTGAATTAGGGTAAGAAAGTACATTTTAGGACTATTTCATAATCTTCAACCAAAACTATAATTTGTCTGGAAATTTGGCTAATCTTAAGAGCAGGCTTGGGTTCTGTTTTTTTCATATATTCTTAGAGGGCTAGTCCCATCATTTGAAAAATTTGTAGTGTTGGCCGTCACCTGTGATGTATTTTTGACAATTAATGATTTTAAAGCAATTTTCCATATTCAGCCTGAGTCTACTTTGAGGATATGTGGTTACAGGACTCCAAGAAATCATCTCTACCAAACACAAGTGACTCAGGAAAGAATTACACTGGGAAAGAAATTTGACAAATATTGACAGACTGCACAGCCTCTCCAAACGTGTAGTTAAAAGCCAGCAGACTTCCATTACTACACATCCATACATACATCACTTTTTTATACAGCATAATCCTGCTTGGATTAAGAACCAGGATTAACCAAACTGGTGGCTATCCCAAGAGTCATGAGCCAATCTTCACATGTTCATCACAAGGCAATCCATACTGACTGGCACAATAATGGCCAATTTGGACAACAATACTCAATGTCACTGAAGAAAACTCATGCATGCAAGAGAAAGTCCACGCAAACAGACCTAATGTATTGAGTTTACACATAAAAAATGTCTAAATGTTACCCACTCAAGATGATATAAAGTCAGTTGCACAAGCTAATGTATTGCTTACAGCGCACCATACGCAACTGATGTAGATCAGAGTTTGGTGAAAAGGGGGAAACTAATCCCATCACCACAGACTGTAAACGCCACGTGCTCAGAGAAATGACTGGAGAACTGTTGACTGGTGGAAATTGAGCTTAAATGGGATACTATTCCTTTATAGCACAACCAAAAGAACCTAAATGGAATCGCAAAAGATCACTGACTTTTTTTTTTTAACTTTTGTATTACCTGTTATTCCTTCTTAGGTTCATGTTTCATTATACAGCAGATGATGACATAAACATTTCAGACTGCTTTAATAAAGTGAGCCTGATTCTGTTGAGGGAGCAGCTCAGTTCTGCACAAATGACCTGTTTTTTTTCAAGAGTTGATAGAGAAAAGTTTCACGCAGTGGGCTTACTGTATGAAATACAAAAGAAAAAAAAAACGCAAATCTGCTTGTTTAAAAGTAAATATTTGGAGTTTAATTGATATTTCAGGATCTGGGTGCAGTTTTTTAGTAGATGTGTATTTTACTACTTCTTCTTTGGCCAATCAAAGGACATCCAGAGCTTCAGGCACAAAAAGCCCAGATGTAAAGGGCCCCTATTAAAAAGAGTAAGTTATACAAGCAGTCGTAATGCTTATGGTGCAGAAAGGCAGACTGATGCAGTTCAGAAATTGGTGACAAGGGGAAAACTAATCCTATTACCAGTCTGCGAATTCCATGTGCTCAAAGAAATGACAACTGTGAAGAACTAATCTCTGGTATAAACTGAACAAAATGGCAGCCTGTTGTTTTAGAGTGATTTAAAGAAACCTAATAAAATTTCCACTGTGACATGGACATTGCAAATACTGTGGAGTTTCTGATACGGATCTCAGTCAGAAGCATAGTTGGTATTGATAAAACAGGTCCACGAAGCAAAAAACACAACTTCATAAACTCAGGTTCATCTTTCTTCAGACTGGAAATAAATATGTTAATATGTCTGAATGAGCAGTTTAGCAGTTTTCTGAAAAAGCAACTGCGCTTTGCTAAGATCAAACAACTACCTTTAAATACAGCTCAGAAACAGGGGTCGAAAATCTTAGTAGCACAATTCTAAATTGAACATGTAATCTGCAATTAATGTGAAGCAATACAGTAAAAACAACACTCTTCAAACTTTTCAACACAGGGACATTCACATAAAGCATATTTTAACGTTGAAGCTGCTTTACTGCCACCTGCTGGATGCAGGGTTGTAAGACGTATCAACGCTTTGTACATGCCGAAATGTAATATTGTCTCTAGAAATGATGAATCCACCATAAAATACCTCATGACGTAAAAAATACAACTATTTTTTTTTTACATTTGAAAAAAAAACTTTTTTTTTTTTTTTTTTTACATTTGATGCGGCTATGAACAATAAACACCTTAGCCATTAGCCATTAATTGTTCTTCATCTCATTTCAAGTGCTTGTGAACACCAGATTTGACTTTTCCTCCTCTATATTGTTTCCTTCATATCAGTTATGAAATATTTTTGCTGGAGCTTTTAGGCCATGCAAAGATAATCTCTTATTCCATCAGGTGGTGTCCAGAAACCTGACAATATTAATATTTTTTTGCATTTTAAAATGACCTGTCTTAAATTCTTATCAATTCTGAAATGTTAAATCCAAAAGAAACACATAACATCGAGTATAACACATCATTTTTAAATCATGCTCACTAAACTTTACTGTATGTACAACTTGAGAAAAACTTTAGGCACATTATAAGCTAATTATAGTGTAGAGATAATTTAACAAAATCTAATAAGTAAAACCTAACGAGTTTAAAATGCATTAGAGACAAGTTTATTTTCTTGTTAAAACATAAATACATTACTGCCACCTACTGTTCCAATTAGTTATTGCTATAAACCTAGAGACATGGGCTAAGTTAACAGAGTAATTGAGAAAGTTATAGATTTTTTTTTTTCTCCTCCAAGAGCCAGACACACACATATCCATTAAAGGTTGAAATAAATAGCACTTAGAAAGGGGACAGCACAGATGGCTGGTAAATATTATCGACCAGGTTACATCCATATTTGTATGTATGGAACCGCCTGTCAATAAAGCTGCATCCAAATACCATGCGGGTGCGTATACTGGTGATTATTCATGTCAGACACAGAAAACAGGCAAGAAGGAACATCGAATGACAGCCACTTACTGGGACTGTGGACAACATGATAGAGAAATGAAGAAGGAAAAACAGGCATAATGAGCTCCTAAAATGTATCTTTGAGCTTTAATGGACACAGAGTGGTCTGATGATTAGCCTGGCCTCTGCTCATTAGTGAACACATGGTCACTTGATGGAACCTGCTTATCTCTCAATTATTATATATTTGGCTGTGCTTTATCAAAAGCTTGGAGAATACTTTGTTTTCCTCACAAAGCACTAAGGAACACAAACACAACCCTGGACAAAATGACCTACACTTCAGGCCAACACTATGAGTTTTATAAAGCAAACAGCAAAACTGCAGAGCTGCAGCCACCAAGCAACGGCCGTTTACACAACTCTCCGCTCCAGTTCTGTGTTGTCCAGGTAGAACTATTTATCAGCATATTTTCTGATAAGACAGGAGCACACATAAACACACACACTGTGCACATAAATACCAGTAATACAAACACACAAATCTGTTTTGGGCACAGAAAGAATACAAGCACAAAGCGATAAAGAGTGAGTTCTTCGATTCTCATTCCTCTTTTATTTTCAGTTATCAAATCTCAACTTGTCACATGCAACCAAAAGCCCAATTCCAACTATACTGCACATACAAAGCCAGTTATTTGAAGACTGTTATAGGATGTTATAGGAAATAGCTTAACAGCGTATAGAAATCAGATTAAAGTCTGTTTACTGACACACCTTCCTGCAAATAGTTTTGGTGAGGAGCCATACCCTCTCCTAGCACGGGGTTTGATGTCGATGGGCTTGTTCGTGGCGTAGGGCGAACCATTGGAGCAGGCGTGGCGGTACCGAGCTATCTTCTCCAATGACAGATAATCCGAGTTCACAGGCAAACTCATGTTTTTCTTAAACGAGCTATATCGCACATGCACTTGTGTGCAGGCTCAGAGAAAAGAGGAAGAATAGATAAAGCCACCTAACTAGATAGGAGGGAGGTGTGTGTGTGTGTGAGGACAGGAGGAGAAGAGAGGGATCAGAATGGGTGTGACTTGAAACAGAAAAAAAAGGAGAAATATGGAGAGTGAGAGAGAAAGATGCAGACAAGGGAGGAGCAAAGTGCAGACGCAAAGCAAACTAATTTAGATTTCCTCTCACACAGCCACTAAGAGTCAGTATTGACAAAGAAATCACATTCAGTGGTGTACTATAGATTTGGTACAAAGTTAACATATTCGGTGGAATCTTCTGCTTACAAGGGTTTGTCAGCATGATAATTGTTACAGGGGTATGAAAATTAAATTAATTACACACACACACACAAGATCTTGAAAGCCCAAACTATCACTCCTGATTTTTTGGTGACCCCTAAAAAATCACCCCTTTTTAACTACTTTAAGCACCTTCAGCTGGTATTCTTGAGGATGTCCCAGAGTGATCAGAGTGCTCTATGATGCATGCAGTTGTTTTAGCACCAGCACTTCTGCAAATGTCACAGTCAAATACACCGATTGTCTGCTATCTTAAAAAGTTCCTGCACCTTTCCCTCACTTATAAGACAAATTTGGCTGTTTGGAAATGATGGCAGGAAGCAGCTGACTCCAGGTTTACTCAAACAAATAGTCTGAATAAGTAACCCGCTTATATCCACTGGTTATACTTGGTGTTACTTTATAAAAAACAGACCTTCAAAAAGGTGCAATATGAGCAAACAGCATTTAAAAATAATTCTAATTTCAAAATTAGGAAATCTTGGATGGAAGGTGGAAGGATGGATTGCTTTTCTACTTTGAAAAAATGCTTTTCTACTTTGAAAAAATGCAATTAGATCATGTTATATATTTACGTTTTAGAAGTTTATTGGACCGTAAGAATTTAATGCTATGTATTTTTTTAATTAAAGATTGAATAAAACAGCAATGGGTGCAAATCAAAAGATATGGCTTCCACAATAAAAAAAAATCATAATATACTTTCATAAATCTTCTTTTGGGTTTAATATTGTATTCTTTTTTTTTTATCTAAAGTTCTTTGAATTAAATCTTCTAATGGTAATTCAGTCTTTCTGTCTGATGTTATCCTTTTGAAGATTTTAAATTATTTCTCTAGAATTTTAAATAGGAGGTAATTAGCTGTTTTAGTCCATATAGATGATTCATTTCTTCACAATGTTTAATAAAAACCTGCACCAAAACCATCTTAAATTTTTGATTTATGATGAGGATTAAAAAAATATATTTAAGACTCAAGAAAACAAGTCAGCTTTTACATACATGAAGTGAAGCGTCTCAGATGAGCCGGTAATAGCTCTTTTGTACCTTCAGGGGGCAATACAGCTCCATTAAACATATCAGAATCATTTGGTTTTACATCAGAGCATTTCAGATTTAGATCACATGCTTAAATTTTGATTAGGAAAATGTATAGCATAAAATTTGTCAAATTAAGAGGTATAAGTAATAATACATGATCAGGAGGAATATTTTTTCTCCAAGCAATATCCGAACTACTTCATGGCAAATGGTTTTATTTGTCAGTTGCATCCATCCGTCCATCCTAAACTGATAGATCCTGAAGAGTTTCATCCTAAGCTGCCAGCAGGTGGCAATCGTTTCCATAGAGAAAACTCAGGTATAGGTGAGCAACAGCCCAAACCAGGAGCAGCACAGCTGCACAAACACGCAGAGCAGCAAATCTCCTCGGAGCTCCAGCTCCTCCAAGCTCTGACAGAAGCAGCCAGCATGTGACAACAACTCCTGCGTGGACAGGGACTGCTGTCAAAGTCAAAGATACTCAGACAGATGATGACAACCCTCTCTATACTTCCTGAACATCTGAACACATCAGCTCACCGCACACACACAAAGGCGCATGAGTTGGTAAACAGCGAGTATTAGAAAAAAAACCTCACCGTAGCATGTTAAATGTACACAGACCATCACACAAACACACAGACTGGGACACACGCCTATGTTTGCCCTGCTGCCGAGTCGGCCACACATTGGTGGTTGTACTGACGTGCCGAGACGCAGTGCCAGGCGACTGTCGTCACTCAGACTCCCCAAGGGTTAAAGGCATGAAAGCAGAACGACTGGATTTGAAAACTGAAACCCTTTCACACCAACTGAGCAGCTCAGACGAAAGGTTATGCACCAACTTTTCAAATTACATGAGTGATAGATGTGTGCAGGATTATAAATTCTTAATTTTGAAAACACCACATTGAACTATTTGAAATAGGTAAAGTAACTACTGCTTAGGGGCTCGGAGCCCTTGGCAACTCTGCAGGCACTGAATATGATTACAGTGATTGCATATTTGTCTGTTGAGTATGTAAATAAGCCAATGTGATGTGATTAAAGAGGGGGAACAATAGAAAGCTAATTGAAATTCAAGGGAAACTGCATTTACTTAAAATAGGAACTGCTCTCATTTAAAGTTTTGTCACTTTAAAATGGGCTGCTAATATGTATGTCAAGGAGCAATTCCTCAGATAGAGTCATGCTCCGTGCCCGTCTTCATAGTCCCTCTGCTGGATTCATGTTTATAATGTGGTTGCTATGGCAGAATTCAAAAGGGACAGGTAGGAAGTTACAACCAATGAGCCCTCAGTTGCTAAGGACACGGGGGAAGATTGTGTTATGAGAGATTGAGAATGACAGGGTCAAGGATGGAACAACTGAAGTTATACAATCAGGGCTGACTGTGGAGGGAAATTTGTTTATGATAATGCAAAGCATTGTGCGGGCAGGATTTCACATTAGTTTTGGCCAAGAAATTAGTTATTAGCAACATTCATTTAATATTGCACAGAGTCCATGACTTACCTGAACTCTATTTATACATCCCGCTGACTCAAAGGCCACAGAGCGGATTTAAGCTGTTCGTCTCATAGACTCAGCCGAGCACAAAGAAGAATAGAAAGCACCTTTACTGCAGAATGAGAAGTGTAGAGAAGTACGGAGAGCTGAATATCAAACCAACAAAAGGTCTTAGTCACGGCGCACATGTGTGTTCTTGGAGTGCTTACACATTTTGCTGCAATTGCTGAGAATACGGCAATACAAAGACAAAGAGACAGAGAGAGAGTGAGAGCGAGAGTAGAAGAGAGCGAGTGTCGTGATGAGTTAAAGCTGAAGAGATGCTGGACTGAATGAATTAGAAAAGCATGTAGTGTGACCGGCATGAAGAAATCAGTGCTACCAGCACAAAACCACTTGTGTCAGGATAGACCTCAGAGTCAGATCCACGGGAGAAATAACAAAACCAGCTTGACGATTTTATTTTTTGATAATCCAGCATTATGTGTGATCATTACTCACAAACAAAACCCAAAGGGCTGCAATTTATAGTCACTCTAGCGAGGCACCTCAGTACAGAATGTACTCGAAAGGAAATGTTCTGGAATACAAAAGCAAATCCCCCCACAGACTTGAGGATTTGTGTCCCCAGGTTCAAAACGGCGTCCAGGGGCCAAAAGAAGAAATACATCTCTCCTTGCTGGCGGGTAACTGCTGTAAATGTGTAAGCGGGAGGGTGTTGATATCCCACAACCACTAACGTTTAAACAGTGGTGCACCAACAGAAGTCACACACACACCATCGACTCTGAAAGCACAAGGCTTTATAATCTACTTTAATGACATTTGGTGGTTTTAATCTGGAACAGTTTAACTCTTTCCAATCCCATGTCTGCTTGCTTCTCTAACAACACTAAAATCAAAACAAAGTGAATAAAATCATATTAATATTTAGTAGAAAATTAAAGAAATACCTCTGATTACTTAAAAGCCAAATGCCAGATGTATTTGTCAGAAATTCCACTTTTAAAAATCAGTTTATTGGATTCTGGCAAGATAACTTTTTTTTTTTTTTTTTAATATCACCTTTATGTATTAGCCACGTGTTTCTGTATTTATCATATTTTCTAATCAAAGTGACAGCTTCTAAACTTTAAACGATATATTTAAATGAATATTTAAATAGTAATTTTTTAAAAAAAATCTGAAACTCGTTAAAGCAGGAAGCAGACAGTCGTGGACTTGAGCACTTTGCCCAAGAGGCTTTTCCATCGCACACATGCACACGTAGCTGCAGCTCAAGTGCACCTCAAGCACATGGTGAAGTTAATAGGTTTAAGTTGGCAGCGGTCCCTGTGATGTCAGAGTAATCCTTCATTAAAACTGTGATGACATCATTGGGCTGCTCGGCGTGTGAAACCTGCATATGGCCACATATTTACAGTACGTGTGCAGGGGGATGCCTTGCCACCTTGCACAACGAATGCCCTGAACATGCAATCCAGATTAGGCTGTTCTTCAAAACACATGCAGAGAGTGCCAGTCTCACAGCGATTTTATGAAATATTCTGGGGTCTCATATGTGGTTTAATAAGTACGATTTCAGTAGCTCAATTCATTAAGTGTAACACATTCTACCGACTAATTACACAGCGACTGATGTATTCAATGCTTTAAAAAAACACAAAAAAAAAACAACATTTGACATGAGGGCATGAAACAGAGGAACAGGCCAAAGAGGCTGGGGAGAGGGAAGTCTGGGCCTTTGCTTAGGCTGCTGCCCACGACCCGTCCTGGGGGGCGAGTGGGTGGATGGATGGATAGACAGATGGACAGAGTAAATGCTGTGCCCTCACAGGAACGGATATTCGACTTTGTTGAATGGGTTTGTAAGCATTGAAAAGGACTTGAAATTTGACTCATTATACTGACTAAACCTATCTCAACTATTTCTGCTGTGAGGCAGGGAGCGTTATTCTGAATAAGGCTTCACCCATCAGCGAATACTGTTTCTATGCCAGAGTGCATGTAGTCTGCAACAGTATTTTGGTATGTGGACAACATCAAACTAACATCAACAAACTCGGGGTTTTCCAGCAGAAAATTGCATCAGTTGATAAAATTGACCCATTACACAATGATCTTTATCAGAAGAAATTAGAGGTTGCCTTGACTGAAAACATATTGCCGTCGGAATAATACTCCAACGTTACATAAAATAAGAAGGCATGTCCCCCTTCTAATTGAGGGACATCCCCTGACCCTCAATAAGAAGCTTGCAACAGACTCATCAGGATTTAATTGCACTTTGCATGGCCAGAAAAAAAAATACTGCAGAAGTAGTCAGCAAAGTCTATTAAAACCCTGTTACAGTGTTCATTTTGGTAATACTTAGTAAACTGTAATGTGGCAAGCTAGACTGAGAATACCAGAGGTGCTGGAATATTTAATATATTCTAGGCACACTTGTAATATAATCATTTTAGTTATTTCATATTCACTATTTGCATTATGCTGGAGGGATTTAGAATAATGTGTAGGCAACCAGAAAAATTGAGCAACATTGAGAACCAATCAGCTGGCATGTTTTCAACCCAATGCCGTTCAATTTCAGAGAACAAGAAGCCGAAAAGAATGCAAAAATACTGCGAAGATAAAACATGTATTTATATCTGTGTGTTCAACTAGTTCAACTAATGAATGCAGTTGTTCAGTGTCCATCCATCCACATTATGTAGTGCACAACACCATGCGATGTGACAGTCTTTCCTACTGTATTGGACAGGAAATCACAATTATGATTAGTCAAGTAAGGCCGCAACGATAAGGACAATCATGCAGACTAAAAATCGGCCATAAAAAGATCAAATCTGCTGCACTTAAATGGAATGAACCAATAACGATCAGCGGAATCGGCTAAATTCAAAGTCAAACCATCCAATTTTGTGCATGAGCATAAGCTGGAGTTATAAGCTAGCAAAAGTCCATAATATTTCTAAATCCAGTGAAGTATGTGTGTGTATGTGAGGGGACACCCTCTACACGCCTAAGCCTTTTAAATCTCCTTCTATGCCTCCTCGTACACACTGTCGTCATCATGGCAATCCTAATCCCCACCTTCGTCAAAAGCAATTCCCTCATGAAAATGAACAGCGTCATGTCAGTGTTTCTTATAAGACATAATTCCCCTTACATTTGTGATGCTCTGGGCTTCATGTCTGAAACTTGCATCACAAGGGAGGTGGCAGAACAAAGAAGGAAACAGCTGAGCAAATAACGCGTTGAATCAGTCAATTTCTTGGACAAGTCAAAAACTGTTAAGAAATTGGCATTTGATGGGGGTTGCTGTTCAAACTTGAGGCTTCTTAAAAAAAATCAAAGCAGGTCCAACCTCTCCATTTCACCTGCTTACAAAAAGCAGGGAGTGACACAGACAACCTTCATACAAAGTTTATCTTAATGAAAACCCCAGGGCCTTGGCCTTTGAACTACTTTTTTTTTTTAACATGTTTTCATTTCTTTACAACTGAAATAAAACATCTAACCACAGGAAGCTGCTTGGTTTTATACAGGAAGGAACCCGAAACCATCTGGGCTCAGAACATTGGGGACAGACAGTGCTGCACCGTAAGAATATCTCATGGTTTCTTTTGATTTTCTATCAGCACACATAAATGTCAGGAAAATTTGATCCCTTTTTAGTCAGATAACAAAGAAACTGTTTGTTTTTAACCAATAAAAATAGGTTAACAAGAACATAAAAATATGTTACAGGTAAAATACCTTTTGCAAGGAATATTTCTAACAAAAGAGAGGTGTGGCAAAATAATATTTCTCAATTAATGAAGTGGTGTATGTTTGGTTTATCACTATCCAGTCTATATGGTCTTTTAGACAGTTTGCGATTTATTAATTTTTTAATCTGTCAAAAAATAAAAAAAGGAAGAATTTAGATTTTGTTGTGAGGCATTAAGATCACCTTTTGGCAATGAAAACACAATCTATGTACTCATCACACTTGGACTGGATTGTTGTACAGTAATTACAAATTTTGAAACCATGTGTTGTGATAATTTTATGATATTCATCTATATATTCTACTGTTGCCTTTCAATCATCCTAACTCAGTCTGCCCATTTTCCTCTGATGTTGAGGCATTATTTGCACAACTGCCACTCTATGGATATTTTTTCTTTCTCAGATCGTTCTGAGAGATGATTGACGTGAAAATCCCAAAAGTATCTGAGCTACTCAGCTCTATCCAATAAATGTGCCATGTTTAAAGTGGCTTAAATCCCCTTTCTTCCCATTCTGAACATCCGTTCTAAAGTCATCTTTACCACATCTCGATGTCTAAATGTGTTGCTGCCCTGTGACTGATTAATTCAATGTTTGCGGTAACAAGCAAATGTACAAGTTTACCAAAGCAGGTGCCAAGGAAGTGTATATAACATTCAAGTTTTTAAGTTTCTCCTTTAATTAACAGCAACACTTGTAACACCTACTTTCGATTTATACCGAGCTATCAGACGAACCACCAGCTAACCCCCCCCAGCCTCCAGTGTCTGGTTTCCACACTGTGTTCTTATTGATCTGTCCATCTTGTTGCCTCTGTCCTGCAGATAAGACCATGATTGAATACCCTGCCCAGCAGCTGCTGTGCAGACAGAGACGGTGGAAACTAAGGTGACAAAAATTGGAATGAAATTGATATTTAAAATGATCCCAAAGCCCCCTGGGGGTCTTTGTCTGGAACCGAAGTCCTTGTGTTCATTTCATATGCACTCCAGTAAGGCAGTTATGTAACTATAGTGCCACATAGTTATGCCCATTAGTACCATTCACACTGCTGTAGCACATCCAAACTGATGTCTTGCTGTTTTGTGTTTATTAATTATAAGTAAAGAAAGAGTGGCTGAAAGAGTTAAAGTGCGCTCCTGAGTCAATTCACAGAGGAAACAATCAATGCACTTTTAATAGATTTCAAGAAAAATAAGTACTGCAAAGTAAATATTTTTAAATGCCAGCTGCATCACTGGTTTGATGACAAATATGCACAAAGGTTAACTTGTTTTATTCAGACAGCTGAATAAAATAATATGCTCGGTTATCCCTAATACGCTCGGTTATCTTCATGATCCAAAAGCTGCGTGTGTTTGGACTACACTGGTCGGCGAAAGCTTGTTTTTTGGCACACCAAACGAGGATAACAGAGAATGAGGACAATCCTCATTCTGCACTGTAGCTCATCTGATAGGTTTCATGGAACACATGAGAAGTGAGAAAGATGGAAAAACAAGGGGAAATCTACTGTAGTGTAAATAGGTGGCACGAAAACACAATGTGAAATCCAAGAGAAGCAACGTGTGACACACAAATTGGATGATGAAGCAAGCAGAAGGCTGGGACAGAGAGGAAGGATAGGCATGCCAGTAATAACTGACTCACTACTCGTATGAATTAAAATATAAATAAATAACACTGGACGAACAAATAAATGACCATCAGTGGGAGGGCAGAACAAAGTGTGAAATGGTGAGCTGAATGTTTATTAGTTCAAAGAAGGGAATGAATCAAGGTCCTAATGGGGAAAAAAAGGTTACAATCTGAACAGAAGTGATTATTGAACTGCAAGCACATCAGCAGGGGCATGCCTGTTATGCTTCAAGTATTTTCTAAATCAATTTAACACTGCAATGCTTTGAGAAAAAACAAACCAACAAGAGCTTTCTTTGCTGACTTACTAATGCTGAAGCGACTTACAAATATTATTTTGAAAGGGTGAACATTTTACATGCTTTAATAATTAATCAGCGACACCCACTTATGTTGTAAAAAAAAAAAAAAAAAATATATATATATATATATATATAGATATATATATATATCTATATATATATATATCTATATATATATATCTATATATATATATATACTTCGACGATAATTAAGATCCTCAACCTGTCAGCCAAAAATTGGAAGGTGCTCAGTTCCCCTTAATAAGCTCTGACGCGTAATCAGCAGATCAAATATTGAAGCATCTTTTTTTTTATTATTTACAAGATGCATCAAAACTAAAATCTCCCACCATTTTTAGTGTGTTAATCAACCAACTGCATTTATATCGAAGCACTTTCCTAAGGTTAGTAAAAATCTGGTAAAAGGTTATGTACATATGCTGGGATGATTAAAAATACTCGATAATCTCAAAACTGAACTATCAAACGAATGTAGTTATTACTAGTTTTTCAGTTAGGTTTTGTTCCTGCAGTCTAATTTTCACCGTAAAGTGCACGAGTACCTTGTTCAACATGTACAAGCACAGTGTTCATTGTGAGCATGAGCAAAGCAGCAGGGCTAATGTGAGAAAACGAAGTGTTAAAAAAAGGAATGTGTGGAGAAGAAAGGAGTGTTAGACTGCGTGGCCTTTTCAGGTGAGGTGAATTGCTAGCACCCTTAATAAGGCTGTGTAAGGCAGAATCTCCCCTGCACAGCAGGCTGGCAGAGATTGATGCTGGAAGTGAGCAGCAGACCTGTATTTCATACCCACACATGCACATACTCTTGCTCATAGCTCACGGAGTGAAGGGACAACAGTGACTGATGAGTGCATCTCCCGAAAACTGACAGGAAGTCTCTGCCGTCCCCAAACAGCACATTTTAGAATCCCTGCCTCGGTTACAACACAATGAGTCGGAGTGATGGAAAGCAATCTAAAACCCAGCTGAGACTAACCCGTCGGAGCTGGAATCAATGACAACGCACCGTGGGAGAAGCGTCAAAGAAATGAGATAAAAATTCCATGTGTCTTGTTATCTGATAGATAAAATACATCTGAGGTAGCGACTGCTGGGGCCACCAGACACAAGGAAGGGTGAGGGAGAAATGAAGCAGAGCGAATGAAATCTAATGTTCTTAAACACCTTGCATACAGCAGATTATCGCATCCCAAACCGTCGTATTTCCACTGAATCCACTCATGCTACAAGACTGTAGTAAATAGTAGAGGATGGGAAGAGAGAGGAATCGTGCAGCAGAGCATCTGCAATCTTTGTTCTAAATATAGCCTCTCCTTTTCCCTCTCCCCGCTCTCTGAGGCGCTGGATACACTTAAGTGGATTACTACACAGACTTTTCATCTCCTTTCTGGTTAGTGTTTAATGAAGTTTAGGCAATCATACATCTCAGTTTGTTCATTGCTCAGCTGGAGGCAACACCCAGTGTCAGAATGTGGATTGAACTGTTACAACATAACTAAAAGCCAGTGTGCATCTGCATTATTCATGGAGACCGTAGTAACTCGGAATCTTTATTAATATTATTAAGCATCAGCCTTTCCATTTTCATCCTTCTAATAAACTGTGCATTTATGTAGTGATGAAATGAAATCAGTGCATTACAGAAGGAACCTGCTCCTGTGTCTGACCAAGCCTGTAAACTCAATACCAGTTCTCTGTCTAGGGGCTTGTAGAATGAGGCTTTGCAAGACTAAAACATCATGATAGCTTTTATCAAAGGGCATTCAGTCTCACACGGAGCTACTTAATTGATGTCAACACAATTTTGTGTAATAGATTATTAGGAGATCTTTTTATGCACACTTATGTTTGAACCTCTTATTTTGTACTAAGAAATGAAATAGTACTGTGGTTTTGAAAGTATCTACAAATAAAATGTCTCAATAAGCTGCCTAATCGACACTCAGTCTAAACAAAATCTATGTCCAAACTTTGCTTGGCAGGAATTTAAGTATTTTAGGCTGTCAAATGGCAAAGTACAAATGGTTTGACAATGGCAATGAGAATACACTGAGTGGCTAACAGTTAGGTGCTAATTAGGAGCTTCTTCTTTTTCCTACTAATCCCGATGGCTAGTGGTGCATTTTCTTATTATTAAGAAATCAAATATTTCAAGTTGCCATATTATAAATACAACAAAAAGTCTGAATTTCTGTAAAGTCTGAATTCCAACAGGGAAAGTCGGTGGCCACAGAGCAGCAACAAGTACAGCATCTCTGGCTGCTATACATATTACCTAACATCAAGCCATTAAGCAGAGATTCTTTGAAATACAGTTTAGAATTGTAAAAAAAAAAAAATTGGTAGTTTATTTTTAAATTACTTATTTATAAAATTCACTGAAGGTTGCCTGGCAAACTATTGTAGATGCTGTAGCCAGAACAAACATACAAAAACAAGAACAGATACTTGTCTTAGATTGGAGCATAAAGCATTTGCTTGTTGGAAACCTTTAAATAACATAGTTTTTTTTTTCCCCAAAATGGGCCTTTTTCTTTCCATTTGGCATTCGCATGCTCCAAACTAACCACTGGAGTCCCCAAAGCATGTTCCTTTGTGTACATGGGGAGCATAAAACAATGACCAGCAGTCTTCAAGTTCTCAGATGAAATCCAACAGGGCTTATATCATAGCTATTTTGTTCTGTTTTTAGACGTTGTCATGCTTTGTCTAATTTTATTCCCCTGTGCATGGTGATTCTTAAAAATAGCTATTTAATTAAATTTGGCTCAAATCAGCCAGTACTTAGCAGTTTACAAACTACTATCCGTACTAGCATGTAAAGTACTGGAACTCTAAAGAACATTAAGAGTTAGCATTAAGAACATTAGCAGTCATTTTGCTGATGTAATGCTTTTATTTGTTTTAGGAGCAAATGCTTATGAATCTGAAGCTGTTACAAAGATTATATAGTCATAGTAGAATGAAGGATCATGTTTAGCTTTGCTTTAGATTTTAAACTAAAGGTAACCAAATGTAAGTAAAGTAAACTTTAAATCTTGAACTCAGTTAAAAATGTCTGCATCATTTACTGGGCATGCATGATATATTTTAGCTAGTCTACAGTCCTTGTTAATTAGATATGACAAAATATAACGTAAACAACCCAGTTGGGATCTTGTGCCTTAATATTTTGATTTTGTTCCCTTCAGTGTACCTGTTTTAAGCTTTAGAGTGGCTTAAAAGGTCACATTTAGACAAAGTAAATTCAAAGCTGAGTATAAAAATAACTACAATGCTCTACTGTTGTGAAGCTTGTCGAGACACAGAGAGGGCAACGCGTTTCAGAGACAACTGTCGTGGCCATCTGAACTTTACAGCCCCTGCAATGGTTTCTTTTTTTAGCCTTCGAAAGCTTTACCTTGCATATTTATGAGCAGAAGAGTACATATACAAAAGCATACTTTAAACTGAAATAAATCCTATCTTACTGTAATCCTTATGATCCCCTTTCCTTTTAGTGCCGCACAGAATAACACAGGTCTGACAGAGAGTAAAGGATGGGTCCATTATCAAGGTGCAATGAATAATACAAGTCTTCCTGAGAGCTCTTTTTTCACTTGCACACACACACACAAACACATCCAAAAGTCACAAGGCTAATAGATTTACTGTGTAGAAAAAAAATCTTTTCCAAGGTCTGAAGGAAAGTCTGAGAGCCTGTTCTTCAGTTCTTCAGACTAATGCTTGATTCTGAAATTTTTAACAGGACTGAATAGTTATTTGCAACTAGACTGACTAAATTATTATAACTCAGCTATGTTTATGTTTTCCAGGCACATTTTATAGCAGCATCAAGTAACTATGTTACTTCCAGTTGTATATAAAAAAGTATGTATATATATCAAACATAACTTACAAGAAATTTGACTTTGAAATTTGGCATCTGTCTCTGAAAAGTTCCTGCTCTTTCTGACTGTCATCACAACAATGTTCCTAAATTAGGCCATTTACAACCTTAGTAGTGTTGGACGGAGAAGTAGTTTGTATGACATGCTCAGTTCCACCAGGGGCTAATTGCTGCTCGAGGTAGTCTGGTGGAGCTGAGTGGTGGAGGTGCAGGGGAGGGGAGATCTAGAAGCTCGGCTGGAGACTGCAACTCCAAGGAGGAGCTTTGCAGACATATGTGGCAGTTTGTGGGAGCAAGAGTTTAAGCACCTCTGAATGGCTGCCATGGGATAGTCAAGGATTCCTCAAACACGCATAAAATAAGGCAACACTCCAGGCATGTTTTTTGATGAGAGGAAATCATTATAACATGATGTCAAGCTCAAAAAAGTCGATTTCACATAATAAGCTCCCCCTCTTCCCACCCCCCACCTTAACTACCCATCTGCAGCATGGTAACTAGATCTTGGAGTTGTTATTGGTGACTTTAATTAATGGTTATATCTGCAAGAGCAAACTTGCATGTTGAAATAAAAATAATTCCATGTTTATGAATTAAAAGTTTCCTTGCACTCTGCTTCCATAATACAAGGCCAGCTCTCGTTCTCTTTCTGTCTGTCCCTGTAGGTAGTAGCCGGAAAATTCAATAAACAATGCCGTATAAAATATTAAAGCCACAATCTACTCAGCTTGATGTAAAGACTTCAATCCAATACCTGGCAAAACTGTACATGGGCCTTCTCTGCAATATGAACAGATGCTCCAACCAAATCAGGAAAGGAAATTTGCATCACATGGTGTTCTTTAACAAGAGATGTGTGTGAGTCTAAGGAGAAACATAACAGGAAATTATAGCACAAGGCTTATGGACAGTCATAACAGGTAAAGGAAGTTTATTGCAGTTAGGATAAAACAGCTGTGTGAGACAGCAACAGCATCAACTTGTTTAAGGAAATGACACGTGGCTGAAAACCCTTTGCAAAAACTCAACTCACTGGAAAAACCATGTTAGGAATACAAACAATATCCACGTCCCAATATCCCCTCCATCTGACGTCACTGGCTGCTTCGCGTCCCGCCCAGTTTACAACACAGCTGAAAGACAGCTACTCTCAGTATGTATGCACCAGCCTTAGGAAGAAAAACCAACACAGGACAGGCAAAACAGTGTGAAAACACATTAGCTAAATATTCCCCTTCCGCTCCACAACAGCAGTGTGCTGTTGCATTGCAACACCACGGTGTCCTTTTGCTTGCTTTTCTGAACTGCCTTTGAGTTTATGGATCAACTAGAGCGTTTAGTGTGGGAGAAAATGACAGGAAATGTCTGGCCCATTTAACAATAAATTTCCTTGAATACATGTGAGCTGTGCCTGGGAAAAACATAAAAGGAGAACAGGGATGGGCAAGTCATGAGGGAGCGCTTCGCGTACAATTAAAACAAGAAATCGCCACAGAGTCACACAAAAAGTATTTCACCTGTTGCTGTAAACTTACCATATCCACGAGTGTCGTCTGACAGGAAACTGACTGAGGTGCATCATGGATCTGTCACAGGGAACACCTGGAGATTTTCCCGGCTTCATTCCAGAGCTGTGTCAGGAATGCCCTGCACCCTTGGAGCCCCTCTTCTTCTACAATTTAAAGTTTTCTATCTATAGATCCTGCCCCACGCTATCTGCAGACCCCTAACCATGATATAGTGTTCCATAGTTGTGTGAAGTCCTCCTATGTGATGCATTCAGACCTGTCCTTGAGCACAGAACTTCTTGCTTCTTTTGTTTGGTCCTATCATCATTAGAAAAAGTTCCTACTTGTCTCTCAAAAGGCAATCTTTAAAAAAAATAATAACAATAATAAAGCACAGCAGAATCCGTAAAAAAAAAAGAGCAAAAAAATAAAAAATGAGCTGAAGTTGAAGTACGAAGACTTGAGCCTTGCATGAAGTCAGTTTCTAAGTGAAAGTGTCAGCGGTGCCAACAGGCAGGCGGCCACCCGGCAGGACCAACTAAGCTCTCCGGCCGCTGCTCTTTTTTCCGTGGGATTCTTCCTGCGAAGGCTTGGAAATTACTGTCCCACATCCACATGGTGAACTGGTTCAGGGACTCATTCTTAGCGTAAACATTCCTTTTCCTGAAAGCCGATGACGCCGGTTGGAGAAGGCAGCCACAGTCGCAGCAGCATGACAGAGCATGTTGCACACAGAGAGAGTCAGTCACACTCACAGGTTCGCTTTCACACTCTCAGCTCTGCCACCTCGCCACCCCTTCTCCTTTCTTTGTCTCTCTTGTTTCTCTTCTGCCTGTCTGTTCTGCCCAGGGAGGAAATTCAGGAAGGAGGAAGGGAGTATAAAAAAAGAAAACAGTATAGCGTCTCTTCAGTTTCTCTCTTACTCTCTCTTGACTTGCTGCTGATCGTCTTTCTCGCCTTTCCTCCCTCCTCCCTCACCCCAGTGGGATGTCCTGACTCTGTAATAGGTGTGCCTGTTGTACTCAGTAAGCTAAACCTAATGATCCTCTTAAGGCTTCATTCAGAGGAACAGGTCTGCACAAACACAATTTGCATAAACAGAAGAGTGTATTCGGTAATAAGGACAGACTTTCCTGCTCTTTCTTACAGCCTTCCTTTGTCATGACAACAACTTCTCCTGTTGTTCATTATGTCAGTCTGTCTTGTTTTTATGACTCTGAGCAAAACTAGTCTGTATCTGGCTTCTGCATGCCAGTCTGTGAACCATGAAATTTCAAACCACACAACATTGCAAAAATTTTCTTTTTTTCTTTTTTTTTTTTTGTTCCAGTAAATACATCCGAGTATAAAACATATAGTTGAAGCATGTGTGATGAAAGCAAGCAGGGGTTTTATGAACGCACGTTTGCTTCTCAAAACCAGTTAAACTGGATGCCTTTTTTCCTTGCAGCAACCTCATGAATAATTCTGCTTTTACACATGATGACTGTGTATATGCTGGAATCTGTTTTCGCATGTCTGACTTTGCACTCCTTTCTCAGCGTATGTGTAGAATGAGACTGGAATTGGCAAGGATGCTTAAGAGTCGAGGTTGGAGTTAGCACGCCCAGGTTGTGTCTGAGTGTGCGTGTTTCGCATTTAAAGCCAAAGTTCCAGTCTTTTGTTGTCTGAAAAACAGGATCCAGCGCTGCTTCTTGCACACATCCTGCCTAGCATACACGTCACCAACTTCTTAACTGCTGCCAAAACGTCCAGCCAACTCGCCACCCTGAGTATAAACTGGCACTTTTCAGTTAAACCACCATGAGTGGTAGATAGCAGAGGGCTAAGCTGTGAGGTAACTTAAGACAGGAATGAGTCAGTTTGGGTGGGAGGTATGCAGTTAAGTCACTGGGCTTCACACCTCAGGAATTAGAAAATACAAGGTAAACAGAGTTCACTGATAAAACGAAACCCTTAACAAAGCTGAGATCTTGATATCTGTTGTTGGTTTTATGTTTGAAATCAGGTCACCCGTACCAACAAGATGAAAGACGCTGATATGGGCACATTTTTACAGTCACTGTCTTTTTCCTTTTCCTTTCACAGCTATTACATGCCTAAAATACATTTTACTAGATGCACCTGTTTAGTATCAAGTTGGACCCCTTCTCCTTGCAGACCTGCCTTAATTACTTGTGGTACAGGTTCAACATGTTCTCTGAAACATTCTTCCAAGATGTTGTTCTGTATTTACATGGAGATTTGTAAGATGTTGTATTATTCTGCTGGAACTGTCAAAAAGGAAGGGTCACGGTTGGCTGTGGTGATTAAATGAAGCTCAACTGGTACTAAGGGGCCTAACGTGTACCAAGAAAATATCTTCTACACTACTGCATCTAATAAATGCTGAGCAAGTATTAGAAGGCAAGATGGAGCTTTCTTCCATGTTGTTTAGTTCCAACCTTGAGCCTAACATCTGAATGTTGCAGCTGAAATAATTATCAGACCAGGCTGCAGTTTCCTTATGAGATATTCTCTAATTTGTGTGAGCAGGATTACATTAGAGCCTCACTTTCCTGTTTTTGACTGACAGAGGTAGTACTCAGAGTGGTAAACTGCTGCTGTTGACAATTCAGCATTCAAGGGTTAGGGATAGAGTATGTTGTGTGTTCAGAGATGGTATTGGTTAGAGCAGTTATTTGAGCTACCGTTGCCTTTTCATCATCTCAAACTAGTTTAGTCATTCTCCTTGATTGTCTGACATGGACATACATTTTCAGCTACATGACCGCAACTCCCTGCATATCTCCTCTTACACAGACCATTCTCTGGAAACCCAATAGATGCTTGTCCATGAAAATCTGAGAAGAGCAGCAGTCTATAAAATATTCAGACCACCCTGTCTGGCAGCAACAACTACGCCACACGCAAAGTCACTCAAGTCATCATTGCTTAGGATCCTGATCCTCGGCTCAAACTGCAAGTTGTTCTGAGTACGTCAAGAGACCTAACCGCATTGAGTTCTGCGACTTGCCGAGTCCCTATTTGTGCTAACAAATGATTACAAATGGAGATCTAATAAAGTGGGCATTGATTCTGTATAGATCACTTTGTTCTGGGTTTTCCAAATCTGGCTGGATGTTTTTTAATTGTTTCCTGATGTTCAGGGTACAGT
Source organism: Poecilia mexicana (assembly GCF_051168715.1). NCBI lineage: Eukaryota > Metazoa > Chordata > Actinopteri > Cyprinodontiformes > Poeciliidae > Poecilia > Poecilia mexicana. The sequence goes on along the minus strand of NW_028263378.1, from coordinate 13,026,639 downwards.
TGTTTTCTTTCTGTCATGTGACCTACTTTGACAGTTGCACTTGTGTATACAGCTACAGCTCTGTGCAGCGAATGAAGCTGCGCTCAGCTTAACTTTAGTACTGGGTGTTATATGTTACAACTTTAAAAGCAAAAGCAGGGGAATCTTTCTGGAAGTTTTGTCACATGATTAACTGGAAGTGAACAATCATGCAAACAATAATGAAACTCTTCAGGTAGGCTCTCTGGTTGCACCCCATCTTCGTTGACACGAAGATGGGGTGCAACTCAAATTGGGATAATTTTCTAAGGAAACATTAAAAGGATAAATTAATTTTAAAAAAAAAACACTCGAATGAAGACTCAGACAAGGACTCTGCATCCACAGTGGCTCTCATCTTAATCTGTCATCTGATTAAGATGAGAGAGAGCATCTTCATCAGAGCATCTCTTTAAAAATGTAGCAAAAAGTTATTCTTTATGTGTTTCCTAGACCAAGTTATTAAAACCATCTCACACACAAGCTGAGTACACACAGTATGTTTCAGTGCAACTGTATGTGCCAGTGTGTGGTATTGCATAACTGCTGTTGCCCCTTGTTCTGCTCAACACTTGTAAGCTGTCACGACTCATCCTGCAACCTGCGTGAGACCAGAGGATAGAGGAAAAAAGTCAACTGAGGGAAAATGTGAGCTTCCAAACAAACAAAGGATAAAGAAAGCAAGCATCGGGGAGATGCGGGAGAGATGGAGAGCGAAAGAGTTGGAGGTTGTTCATGAGTCTTTTGAGCAAAATAAAAATGAGTAAAGACAAGGAGGAGATGGAGGAGTGACAGACAGAACAAGGAAAGATTTATGAACAATAAAAGTAAAATGCAGCAGTGACGGAAGGACACAGGAGCCTTGAAACAACAATATGTTCCCCAACACAGCTAACATCGTAACTTATAGCAACCATCAAATCCTAGAACAGTATTAACCTATCAACATCTGTGACCCCAGCTTGTAAGCACACAGTTTCCATCCAAAATAATATCACATCATATTCCAATCAGGGCAGTCTTTTCCATTACATTACCACTCTGTCTGTGTAGCTGGGACTCAAGGGGAGGGGGCCGGATTACACAGCGGCACAAGTATATATCGATTTCATGTGTACTGACATTTAGCAAAGTACTTTTCTTCATTTTTCTGCAGATCGATTGTCCTGAGAACGCAGGCTGAACACCCTCTGCAGAAATGGGTCCAAGCTTAGCCCTGCAGCAATACCGTGACAGCTGCAACTCCTGCTGCTCGCAAAACAAAAACATTATGTATGCAATACTTTACATGACAAAAGCTTTCAAGGCACATAAAACTGGCAACACAAAATCGTTACAGCTTCTACGAGAACTAATCACATTATCAAACCGCTGTTCATTAGCAGATTAACCAGAGAATAAATCAATCACAACAAATGCACCTAGAATCTCTAGCCAATCCATTATCACATTAGAATAAAAATCTTACATATCTAGCAACTGAGCAGCCAAGAAAGTCTCACAGACTGAGACAAAACTAAACCTCATGCAATTATTCCCCCGAGGTAGGAAAACTGCCTATCAGTCAGCATGTTGCTGTGGAAATGCCTCGGGCCTGGTCCTCCTCCTTGCCATTCACAGATGGTAATGCAGTGGCATTTCAGCAAAAGGTTAACTCATTCCCCCCTTTTCAAATCAGATATTTGTAATTAGATTCCCACATCTAATAGGAACACGGTGGCTTCAAGGGCCATTCTGTAAAATGTGAAGAATGTTTAAGTAGAGAAAAAAAAATTACTCACTCATTGAGTCAAGAGGTTTTTCTGACACTTTGATTTTAAAGTGGGCCAAAAGACAGTGGAGGAGGGGATTAATTCATAAAAAAAAATAATAAATACTGGTACATTAAAGCTCAGCGTGAGCTGTGACCGGTGTAGCTACAGAACATAAGCTGTGCACATTCAGACGGACATTGGAGAATCATAAATGAAACAAGTGATCATATACCCCATAAATATAACCTTTTACAGCAGAGTGGCAAGAAGATTGTTACATTTTCTAAAGAAGGCTATAAAAATACACCTTTGCAGTTTGTCACCACAGATGGAGGAGACACAAAGAACGTGCAAAAGTAGGTCTGATGATGTTCTTCTCAGATGAGACAACCCTGAACAATTTTGGCCAGCATGCAAAATAAGCCCTAAACATACCACAGGCCCTGTAATGAAATGGCAAAATAAAAGGAGACTCGTGTGTTAGAATGGGTTAGATTTAAATTTAATTCAGAATTTGTAGTGATTGTGTCATAAAAATAATAGTCGAGGTGACAAAGCTTTCTAAATGTGCTCCAAATTTACAAGAGATTTTCGAGTCTAAATTACAGCAACGAAAAGACAGAGTATTCAAATCAGGTGTTCACTATTGGGGAAAGAATGAGACTACATCTGAAAGTGACTGAGAAAACAAATCCCATCATCAAGATAAGAGAACAAACCTTAAACATACTTGACGCAAAAGTATGTGCCATTCTTTTTCCATTGTCTATTGCCTAGAAGAATATCTTGCTATCTTTATCTCATTTGTATTGCTTTTTCAAAAAAAAAAAAAGATGTGTAAACTGAATTTAAAATTGATTTAGTTCAACATAGCAACAGTTAACAAAAAACAAATAATTTTATAGACATATTTCCACACATAGATGTGTAAATCATATAAGTTTCTTTAATATTTTTTTTTAAATAAACAACTAAGATGCAATACCACAGTGAATTGTGAATGGAATATAAAAACTCCAAATCTCCCCTTTTCATTGTTCACAGCATAGAAAGAAAAAAAAAAAGACAAATCCGCAACCATTCATCAATCAGCTCAGCTGGATTATAGGCCACCATCTGTGCTTAATAGCATCATTAATACAAAGTTAAAACCACGACTCCAAATGGCGACGTCTGCTGTGAATGCTTCACCAAGCAGTGTTTTTTTTTTTCTTCCCCTCAAAGCAGGTACAGATGGGAATGTCCTGAAATATCAGTGGTCCATTACCACAGGCAATTTTCACTCTAACGCCATCTGGTAACGGCGACTCTCACTAACAGTTGGAACGAACAACTTCGTTCTTCTTTATGATACCTTAATTACCAGATTATATAGTTACAGGAATCATAACTTGTCCTCTAACAAGCTGACAATAACGGGTGAAAACATCTTGTGTTCTCTACACAAAAGATGGGTTGTTGAGTAACAATAATGCACAAAAACTTATAGACATGTATTTTTGTCTGTGCTCCATCTATTATTATTTATTTATTTATTTATTGGTTGGTGCGAGGTCTAGTGTGAATTCCCCAGAAGTTTAAGCATGATAGCCTTTAGGTAGGTATCTTTGGTATTCCGCAGTGAGACGTCACAACTTCTAGAGGCACGGCAGAGTGTTTGCTATGTTTTAGGTAAAATATTAACATGATTAACCTATGGTGCCCTTAACAGAAAACAATATGTGAAGATATTTTATAGTAATAAAAATTACAAATTAAGTAGGTCAGAGATTTTAGTGTTAACTTCTGACCATTTTTGATGATTTTAGCTTACAGGAAAAGAAAACTTAATCTTAAACCATAAATATAATAAAAATAAACAATTAATTACAGAAATGGAATTTCCATGTACAATGCACTAAATATAGTCAATTTCTGGATTTTGGAAAAATGTTTTTTTTTTTCCTTTGCATTATATACACACACCTATAAAAGTCCTTTAGCTATTCAACCTTGTTCTGTCACCCACTGCTCCTTTTGTTTATCACTTTATTTATGGAGTTCATAACAACCTCCTGAAAACAAGTTTTCAAAACAGGATGTCATCAGTTACGGGCTGCAATTGTTGCTTCTTTAGTTAGTCCCCAAACTGACCTTACAGAGACAACCATTTGCCATTTCCAATTAAAGAAAATACACTAATCAATGACACATTTCAGGAAACTCTTATATAATAATGTCCACGTCGTGTTCAAACTGTGCTAATAATAAAATCCAACATTTAAATTCAATCAGGATATACTTTATCCGTCCCAAAGGGAGATTAGATATGTTTATAACTCATTTTATGCATGCTTCTCCAAAGATTTGTGACAGACAATGACGCCTGTACGTAGGAAAGATGCGTTGTTGTGGTCATTCCAAATTTAACAGAAGTAATCTATTAATTTTAGTCATTCTGCATGACTTTGCTGTGCTGGTTTACTGTAAATGTGCCTCAAAATGTCAGTCTAAGCTCAATTTGTTTATCCCTTTCTGTATGGAGTTGGTAAAAACTTCCTGAGCATATGTTTTCAAAACAGTGACTGCAGACAGGAATTATGGCATTGCTGGTATTCCACAGTTTGACGTCACAGCACTCAGAGGTGTGTTGACACGTGACGCACGCTGAGAAACCACAAGCCACAAAGTCTAACTTTTGAATTTTCATTGCTGAACGACAACTATGCTTTAATGAGTTTTACAAGCAAAACAATAGAGCAGTGCTGCGCCTGCTTTTGTGCATGTCTCTGATTAGTTAAGGGTACAAAGGAGGAAATTTGGCAGTTAAGATACAAATATTTTATCTAGCATTGATTAACCAATTTTTAATGCCACTCTGAGCATCATCATGCAGAGTACATAAAATTTTATATCTTATTTTCCAAATCTAAAACTGCTTTGGCTCTGTGCAGTGCAGCGGAACATGTGTTCAGTTCTTACGCAGTGAAGCATTTGTCGAAATTTTGTTCGGCCTCATTGACTTTTTGGCAACACATCCTCTGAATGGGATCGGACAGTGACCCTGCTCCTCGTTTACAAGCTGTCAGAGACCTGTGAATATGTGGGTATGGGCTAAAGATGACAATGATTATCAAGTGTTCTGTCAATTGCCAGCATTGTGCTGCGGATCTGCTGCCATCAGAGCGTAAATGCTCCTCTGCACATTTGAATGAGAGCTTTGTGCCTGGGCCATCAAATTAAGCTCAGCCGCTCACGCGGTAGGGGTGAGTGCATTTTGGAAGCTTGACACTCTGGGAGCACTCTAGTTAAAGCGTCGTAAAATTTCACTTCTCACCAGTTTTTGTCTACTATATAATTTAAAGTTTCTTCACTCCCTTCAACAGCCTGTTGCTGACGTAGTAAAAAAAAATTATACAGATCCATCTTGAATTAGAAAAATCCTGAAAGTTGATCTATTTAAGGGATTAAGTTCAAAATGGAGAACCTAGCTAATACATAGATCCGTTACTTAGACGGTAAAGTATTCTGAGCATTTAGAATATTGCAAAACTAATAAAGGATATTTCACATAAAGGTTCATCAAGGAACTTTTATGTGCTCAAGACTGTTTGAACAAACAAAAAATGTGACTTTGGTTTTCTGCTGGTCTGATGTAATATTAGAGTTTCTTTAAAATTAGCTTGAAAAAATGCGTGAAATACATCACACATTTTTATGTTTGATGTATTTATCATCTTTATATCAGATCTGAATCTGATATGCAAATCCATATGTAAGGTATCTGTATATCAGTTTCACTATAACTTTAAAAAACCTATAGCCTCTTTTGCTTATTTTAAAGAAGAATGCATTTTTAGCTTTCACAAATGTCAGTGAATCTAATATGCTATAAAACAGAAGTCTAATGGAAATGTATTTTGCTGGAACAAACTTATGATAAATGTACCAGATTAAAACCGGATCAGATTTAATTTTCTAGCCCATTAATTGTCCTGGGACACATTAATCACCTCTATGATGGCTTTTTGTAAACAGTTTCAGTCTAATACCCTCATGTTTCATTTGTTGTAGTTGTCATCTTTCATATTTGAGGACATTGCTTCGAGCCAATTAGATCCAACAGATGTAAAGAAATGACTGGATAAATTCATTTTATTAATGTGCTGCACAAACTAAGGTGTGTATGAACCTGTTGAAGGCATAATCAACAACTGAAAGCAACCTGTTAAATAATCCACACCCTCCATTTCTAACCATGGTCTCGGCTCTGTTGCTCAACAGCTCCAAAAATAGACTTTTCCTGCATTGCACCATCGCCGTGTCACTGTTGCTGCCAAAGCGCTTGACTGGCTCCCTCTGGACTGTCTGACTAGCCTGAACCTTAATCACAGGACTGGATGAACCCAGTACATATTTGGTTATGATTAGCTGTTCCTCTGAGAATGTATATTACCCAACGATGACCTGCGGTGATTAATTGATTATCATTGGCTCAAGGGAAAAGATGAGCCTATGGGTTGCAGTGACTAAAGCAGAAGACCTTTAGGACCCTGCTCTGAGTCGTCGGTTTTTAGTTTAAGGTTTTGTTATTTGTCATTAAGAGCTGGAGCAATAAAAAGTAAATGCTAAAGATTACCTTGGGATTTGCCAAATTGTCCATTATATAAGCTTTGGCATAAAACTCATGCATTCTTGTTTATTTAATTTATTTATTCTACTACACAGAAAGCACATTGAATGTTTGATTTCTTTTGACTCAAGAAACATTTATTTAACTTAGACAGAAAAATGTCGGGAGCAGTTTAATCAGTTATTATTAACTTATTATGATTTATGCACTTAATCAATGTGTTTCACTGGAGGGACAAGTGACACTACAGCTTTCAGCATTTGTTGGTTAATTCTTCCCAGTGGCGCAATTTCTTATTTTCACTCTCAGACAAAAAATACAAATAAAAAAAATCCAAATCTTCATTACCTACAGTTATAAACTGGTGAATAAAAATGCTAAATGGGCCACCAACTAATTGCACCCTTACATTAAAAATCATAAGACATATGGTTATTTAAAATAATAAAGACACTATTTAATAGATATACACAAAGATCCTAATGCAGCAGTTATGTAATGCAGCTCCTTCAAGTCTATTTTCCCTTCGAGTATTTGAGCTACACCTTTTGAACACTGAGCTCTGGATGCAGAAAAAAGGTCAGTGTGTCACTTCACTGAGTAAAAACAGGACGTTTTATTAGTTGTACGTTGAGTAGAACTAGTAAGCAACTTCCATCACTCTGCTCTTGGGACCCTGATATGTGAGTAGAAAACAAGAGTGTGCCTCCATCATTAGAGGATAATTCAAACACAAAGAAAAGTTTGAAATGTTTGATTCCTTAATTTTGAGAGCATAAAAAGCTAGACAGATTTCTTCTATACCTATTTTGTGTTTTAAAAAAAGCAAAAGTAAATCGGCCTTATCGACTTTTGTTTCTTCTTTCTATAAACATGTTTATGATACATCCAAACATCACACCATCATTTTCTGAAACATTAGAGTCCTGACTTGTGTTTTGTACACTGCATGTTGATTGGGAATGAGGATGTGAAATTTTGTAAGTAAAAATGATGTCATGCAGTAGAAATAACAAAAGTCAGATTCATTTCCTGTCATCTACACAACGTGGGGCATTTCTGTCATGCAGATTTTCAGTCTGGACAAATTTTAAAGTGAAGCAGTTACTGTGCCTCAGACTAAATAAACAAATCAAACAAAGAGATAAGAGACTGAATATTATCGTTCTGAGAGAAAGAAATACAAAAAGTCACTTATCTGGATGAAGAAATCATGTGAGTGACTACATCAAGTTTTCTTTATTTTTCCGAGGCTGCCCTAAATCTCATTAAGGGGTATGAATTATAAAGAAGGAGCAGCATGTAGGAAAAGAGCTCTGTGGGGGATTTGTCTGACATTAACCCGGTGAAGTAATTACATGTTATAAGGAGGTTTGCAGCATGTCAAAAGATCTTCCCCTGATAGCGACTCATTCACTCTGCAAACTGGAGAGCTTATACAAACACTTCTACAAATATTTAGATATTTGTCTCACATTTCAGTTTGGATGTGGCCATAAAACAAGCAAATACACGGCATCTAATGGAAATGCCTGCAAATAAGATATCAAACTGCTGGGACACAGATATTTATAACACTGGAGGAGAGACACATTAAAACAAACTGGAAAAAAATGGAAAAACTTTAAACTAATTTAAAAAAGAACTGTGCATAAAAGTTGAGATAGGGATGTGAAGACTTTCTGCTTAATCTTTAACTGTGTGTGACTAATTTTAATATCTCCGTTCCATTTAATTCTGTATATTTCTCTCTTCCCTTGTTCTCATACACAGAAAGTACTCTAATTGAACAAAGTTATCCAATGCATAAAAAAAAAAACTACCGCACAATCACATTCCTACAGTTTTCCAAACGTATGTAGAAAAGCAAAACCACAGCACAACAACCTCCATGAGTTCAGCTACTTGACAGGCAATCCTTTCTCTCACCAAGTAATGAGCAACGAATCCTTCAGCGTGTCAAATCCGGCCTTGAATAGATTCATCTATGTTTTCACACGCTGCATTCATTGTCTGGAGATTTGGCTGGGTAAAAGGGTTTGGGTTGTCCATCAAACACCACCAAGCTGAGAGAAAATGTTCAGCAGGAGAGCAAGAGAGAATGCACGATGAGATGCACACATTTGCAACACATGGTTTTACCATTTACCGTGGTTTACTTTTAAGGCATGGATGAACTTCTTGTACAAAGTCCCAATGAGAATCCAAAAGCTTTGTAAGACACCTGGAAATATTTATGTTGCAATATGATGACCATGCCCACATTTGTTTACCGAGTTGTTGCTGTTTATTTTGTGTCGTGGTGGCTGGGTGTTTGGTGTTTTTCTCATGAGGTTTTATGTTCAATCTTGTTCCACGGGTGTCCGCTGTCCGTTGTCTTGTCTGTGGGTTTGTGTTCTTAGTTGTCTTGGTCTCATGTTTTATTTCAGTTAGATAACTGTTTTGTTTCCGTTGGTCTACTGCTCAACTAGTTCTCATGTCTGGTCTTGTGCGTATTCATTATTATCTTAGTCTCCCTTGTCTTGGTTTTGTTTCAGCCTTGACTATCTGCATGCTTCAGTCCTGTTATGTTGTAGAATGTTGTAGGATCAGTGATTCTTTAGTGTCATTTGTGGGTTTTTTACATCGGTTAGTTTGGTGAGCCCTCATGTCAAGTGTTAAAAGTCTGATGTAACTTTAAATACATTTCCACCATCTCTTGCCTAAGATGTCGTTTGCATATTGGCTTTTCCTTTCGTCCACCGTCACCAATCATGTATTATTCTTAAGGCTTGAGGAACCTTAAAAATAATACAAGACTCTTCTTGTTGTATGAATATAGTGTTATGAGGACCGTTTCCAATTCCAAATGAAAAAGAGTTGTAAATGGACTTATATAGCACTTTTCCAATCATTTTTGACCACTCAAAGCACTTTACACTAGAGTCACACTCACCCATTCGCACACTCTTAAAAGCCTCAAGCCGCTGCGTATACATTGATACGCAGATCAGTAGGCAATTTGGGGTTAAGTACCTTGTCCAAAGGCACATTGACATATGGCAGGAGGGAGCTGGAGTTGAACCTACAACCTTGATCGCAAGACGACCACTCTACCCACACAGCCACAGTCGCCCCCAGGTGGTTGGTGATGTACCCACCAACCACCTCATTAGTTATGCCTGTGCAACAGCTCCAACATAAATAGTGAATCAGCCAATCACATTGCAGCGACTTGAGGCTTTTAAGAGTTTCTATATGGAAAATACTATTTGCTGAAGATCAAATGAGAATCAGAATGAAACAAAGGTGAGGCATGGTTGTTGGTGCCAGAGGAGACATATTGAGTGTTTCAGAAAGTGCTGATCTATTGGGATTTTCACTTCTTCACTGCCATCTCTTAGCTATAAAGAGTGTGGTCTAAAGAGGAGACTACTATATCCTGTGAGTGGATGTTGTGTGGATATAAACGCCTTGTTGATGTTGGAGTGTGAAGGAGAACTGGTACAATGATCCATCCCTTTATGACCACAGTGTGCCTGTGTTCTGCTGGCTAACTCCAGCAGAATAATGAATTACGTTCCTGAGTTCAAATCATCCCATACTGGTTTCTTCAGCCTAACAAGTTCACTGCACCCCAGAGGCCACGGCAGTCACCAGATTTCAATCCAACTGAGGCACTTTAGGATGTGATGGAACAGGAGATTTGCATCATAAATATGCAGCAGACACATCTGGAGCAACTGTGTCATACTACCATGTGAATATATACTGATAGATGTTTCAAACAAGGACAAAGAATTAAGCCAAAAAAGTCTGTTGTTGAAACCATGACCTGTATGTACTGTGTAAGAGGTGGTAATATGGAAGTCCAGAGGAAGCATTTAGACGATGAGAGGCACTGAGGGCCACTGGTATAGAGAATGACAATGTGTGAAGAGAAGGAGAAATTCGGTGTTACAAATTGCGTCGAGCCATGAAAGCGTTTCTAAGTTTTCCGAATGTGTGGATGATCATATGAGAAACAAGTTAACTCTTTCGGTAGGTTTCATTATTTTTCTGAGAAACTGTCACTCATTTAATACTTTTTGTGTGTAGGAAGGATCAACACAGAACATTTTTGTCAAGAAAATAATTTAAAAAAAAGATTTGGGTAAATCTGGTTTCAGTTTAATAACCAGAACAATAGAGCATGAATAAAACGCCTGCCAAAGTGATGAATCACTGTGAAGTAAACTGTAAAATTGACTTCCACAATCAGAAGTAGGCTTATAATTACAGTGTTCCAGAGTAAGTATATTCACTTCAAGTGTCATTTATTCAACGATAATTAATTCATAACCTTTTCAGACATAAAAATACTAAAATATTTATTTAACACTAAAGCTGTGTGCTAATATAATATTTTATCCTGAAAGAGTCAAATAAAATTAAAAAAAAACAAAGAAATTCCTTCCATTTTTTTAAAAAATAGCATTTATAAACAAACAATCCTAATTTTATGTGTGATATGTCAGTGGACATTGTACACCTGAGTGAATCTGACAGACACGACCAAGGATTAGACAGCTGTGACCGTGCCACTGTTGTCTGCTGCAATGGTCCTTGTGACATTTAAAAGTCAAACTTCAACTAAATCTCACCATCACCACACGAAACCTGTCAGCACAGCAGAACCCCCAGGCAGGAGGGGACTGTTGTGAGCCCGAGACGTCACATGGAACGATTTTACTGCGGGTTGAAGAATGAAGGAGCATTTAATTGAGTCAGTTCCCCTAAATATTTTAAAGAGTCAGTGTTGCAGCTGCAGAGTTTTAAGATGTGTTAAGAGCCTTTAAAAGTCAGAGAGTGGGTGAGAGGCTGTGTGTGTGCGAGGTTCATTATATGCATGTGAAATCTGTGGGAGGCTGGGGGCAATTAAGGTCGGTGGGATGAACGTCTGACATCATGCTAGACTGGAAAAAGAAGGCAGTTCTCACAAACAGTCTGCTGTGAAATCAAAGACGTTTTGGCTGAGGTTTTTCAAGTAAGCCGACTCCTGCAGCGAAGAACAGTTCACACTCAAACATAAACAGATGTTGAGCACAGAAGGAAGGAGAGTCGTTTGAGATGACTAGCTCTACGCCTTCCGGTTTAGCGTATGCGTAACTGTGGTTAAAAACAGGCGAGTAGTACTGGATATGCAGCCTACGTACATGAGCACGTGTCGCACATGTGCTCATTTCCTGTTATGCACCTGTGTGTCTCACATGAAAAAGCAAAGAAACAGGACGGTTAAAAAACAAGATGGGATCATGAATCCAACACTATATTTAAAGTTGTACAATATCTGCCACATTATGTTTGTTGAAAAAAAAATATATACCAGAAAACTCAAACAGATAGAAGAGCAAACTAATTCTATATGAGGCTACTGTGACTTATCTGTGTAATAAAACATATTTTTAATCAAGAAATATATATATATATATTTTTTAATTATTTTTATTCTTCTTAAATTTTAAGAAGATTTTTTTAGCAAAACTTACAACTGTTTTCCACCAAACTGAAGAGTCGCCTCGGTGTTGTGACCATCACCATGTAGAAACAGTGGCTCATAGCGGATAAAGCGTGTGTCATTGTTCAGTTTCACTTCATCCTGCCTAAAACGTATAGATGGTGTTAATATCTAGATTAATCTGTTTTTAATCAAACTCAAAGAATAGCTGCAGCTGATGAGACCTGCATGAAAATATATTAACATATTTTTGTTCAGTTATTCCCACCAGCAGATGCTGATGCTCCAGGGCACGATGGCACCCAGCGACCCTGATAAAACTGTCTACATTAGACAAATTTCTGTCCCTGCATGTTTCACCAGGGCATGTCCAATGTGTCAAGTGAGGCATGTCTATTTACATGCCGTTTGTGTGGCACAGGCTACCACAGATTTTTTTTTAACGTTATAAAATATTTCACAGCAATAGAATCACAGCTCTGCGACATTAGCTGTGCTACCTATAAGCACACTTGAATGTCAAATCAGTGATCCAATAAGAAAAATGTAAGTTACCTCATACTGAAAAGCTCCATCTGACGTACTCTCACTAGTACTCAGCTGTCACATATTTAACCAGGAATGTGAAATAATTTCAATATATGCATTTAATGAGCATTTAAGCTTCATTATAGATGATAAAATATATAAAAGACAAAAAACAAATAGATGGCATTTCAAAAATAAATAACTTAAAGATGTGACAGGAGTTTTACGTACCACAAAATGCGAATTTCTTCAAATTTAGGCAGATTAGGTATGGACAATAAGTCAATAACAATATATGTATCGGCAGATGAATGATCAATATCAAGAGATAATATATCTGTTAGAATCTTCAGTAATTTCACTATTTTTACTGTGTTTTTAAAATGTCTACATTTTCAGCTTATTTTGAGTTAAGTAATTAAAAATAAAAAGAATCTTTACATGTTTCCCCTGTCAAAGTAATAGGTATGAACCCACCTCCTGGAAATAACCCAAAGGTTTCACTCAGACTTTCATCAAAGGGGAAAAATTACAGTTGTCCTACTTTCAATCTACTAATATTGTGAAAGCAATGACTTCCGCGTCTACGCCTGAAACTACAATCAGCAGCTATAATTGGAGGAATCACACTGAGGACACAATTTTCAGCCTCGCTGAGTGTGAACTAACTCGGAAATAGTGATATAATTGACACCAAAGGTAACATCAAACACATGGAAACAGCAGTAAAAAAATGTACGACAGAGAATTATTCTACCAAAATAAATATTTGTTGTAGGGGTTTTTTTAAACCACACAACAGATGGAGATTTTAAAAGATTAAAAATAAACGACAAACTACAGGTAAAGTTAATTACAGACAACATAGAAAAGCCCTTAGAAAAATCAGTATGAAAAAAAAAATCCAAGTTGAAAAACACAGAAAGAGGTTTAAAGGAGTGAAACATGAAAATATTAAAGATCTAGTTTGTTTCATGGCAGTCTAAATAAAGCACACCTTTGAACTGAAAGTCATCTAAAGTGGAAAAAAATTACATCTGTTGTGCCATCCTGTTTGAGAATTCTGTATTTGTGATATTCAGCAAAGACCCTCATGCTGCAGAGTACGACTGCCTGGGAAAAGGAGGAGCCATTCCAAAGAGCGGCGTATTCACCAAAATGTTTATACTGGGATTTTACAAGTCATAGAAAAACTGGGACTCCTTGACGTAAAAAGACAAAATGCCGGGGTGCTGTGGTGGCGCAGGGGTAAAGCGCAACCAATGTATTGAGGCCTTAGTCCTCATGCCAGTGGTCACAGGCTCAATTCCCAGCCTGGTGACATTTGCCATATGTCTTCCTCCTCTCTCAAAACCCTATTTCCTGTCAAACTACTTTCAAATAACTTAAAGAAAAAATGCCTGTCAAGCAGTAGTATTATCCTCAGCATTCTTTCAAACACATTTAATTTACACAGAAAAAATACTATTACAATAATACTTTTACAAATATTGGAGAGACTTTAAATCATGTCTATTGTTAACAGTTAACCCAATTTAATTGTGACTGATGACCTACTGCAAATCCCATCTACTGTGAATCCCATCAGTTCAATTGGCCACAAATTGAAGAATGTCTCTTCTGCATACTTACCAACATTTAAATCACTGACAAATTCTTTATACATGAGTCAGAAAACTACAGTGTATATGCCTAAGTGTAAAACATATTAGGTATAAAGGTTCAGTTTAAGTTTGGCCACCTGATTCTGATGTTATAATTCTATGGCTTTGTTGCTCAATTGTTACTGACTAACATTGATAATTGTATATCTACTGCCCCAGTCTCTGCAACACATCTCCCACCTGGCAGGGAGTACAGCAGCGTCTCTGAACTCATAACCCATGGGTGGATGCTGGGGTGATGGAGGGGCAGGAACAGAAGCAGGAAGGAGCAGTGGCAATTCATTATATGCATACTGAAGCAGGAGCTTTTTCACTTGGTGTAGACTCTTGAGAGTCAATGTCTGGGAGGGTTTGCCTGATATGTTCTATGTAATATGAAAAAATATCAAATGAGAAATAGGAATTGAGCTGGAGTTAATTGTCATTTGTCAAAGTATAATAAAGGTTCTCTATCTGTGATATATCATTTTTTTAGTGGTAAAATGAAAATCAAGATTTAAATAAATAACCTGTACATGTCATAAAAATATAGAAAAGTAAATTTACATTGAGTTCAAATATATATAATGTTAAACTTTCACATTTTTAAAGCATGCAAACATTTAGTCAACTCTGTTTTTGAACATACGCTGGTGAAATAATATGCATTGGCGGCACTGTGCATTATCTGTTCATATGACCTTGTAAGTGTAAATTAGTCTCTACTGCATTAGAGACATCACTGGCCTACTGACACAAACTAATGGGCTCGCTTTTCAAAACCCTAAAATTGCCTAGCTTTTCCAAATCATTCTGCAAATATATTTTAAGACTATACCAAATAATATTCTGTACTGAAAACGGATAACTAAGATACCAGACAAGATTTGCATATGGGATATTTTCCAACAGTTAGACACCAATGTTTTTTAGGGTAATTTAAACCTTTTATGCCAGTCACTGTTCCAAATTTCCTCTCAGAAAAGCACACAGCTCTGCAAAGTGAAAGCAGCAGAGATGGGCAAATGAACGACAAACCTTTGACACCAAGATCAGGTTAGAGGCATTATTAAAAGTGTCAGCTGTAGTAATGGATACATGCGGACATGCACCTCTTCCAAATGCAAATCTGTCATTACTGTAAGAGAATCATGTCATCTACAGTATAGAGGGAAGGGTAGCTTGTTGCAGGCGTCACTCAGCAGTTGTAAATAAGAGAAAGTTTTCTTGAGCCATTGTAAGACAGACAACAGTTCAGGCCGTGAAAATAATGGCCTTGAATCATTCAGTTGTGAGTTTGCGGTGATGTGGCTACAGCTTTGGTAAACCTATACCTACTGCTCAATGAATAAAAAGAACTGAACATAAGACGGAGACTTTAGGCAGTTGCTGTTTAATAAATGTACTCAAATTATGCAAAATAGATGTCTTTTAGGGTTAAAATTAACTGCATAAAAAAAATAATATGTGGGTCACTTTTAAATGTAACAAAATCCATTTGAAGAATAGAATCTCATCTAAGGATTTTTTTTCCACAGAGATTTGTCATTTATATTAACATGGATCATGGCTTAAAGCATTTCTATAAGTCTAAATTCACTATCTCAGAAAATATGATTACATAAGCCCAATACATACAATAAATCCAGAAATGTTATAATATGGCATACACAATTATTGACAGTTTTCCAACAGATAATTAATAACAGTTAAAGATACTAACCAATAAAATGTAATTCCGAAAGAAGCAGACTGTTCATACAGTTGTGTATATTAATGAACAGTTGAGTAGAAGAAAAAACTGTGGGACAAAAAGATGTGCAGGGTGCACCAGGCTGAAGTAGCCAGGACACTCAGAAGATCTTTAGGCACATCTCAAAATATTTGAACATGGTCAAAAATTTCTATACTTTTTGGAAGTAATTTGTTAAACTGAGACACAAGTAATATTTATAATAAATATATAATAAGGTTTTATTTTTTAGTGACTTTGAATGATTAGAGATTCTAGAATTAAAGACTAAAATAACTATCCTTCAATAATAATTTATTGAGATGACCCAGCAATGACATTATACAATAATTTTTCTTTCTACAACTTCTAAAGCTAGTAGTTTTTTGTTTTTTTTTGTCTGATATATTCTTCATAAAACAGGCAACAGAGTAGCTGCAAAGTGTAGAACTGAGCTGTTTTTAAGTGACTGGTGTGGAGGGAGTACTAATAAGCTTCTATAACTATGCGGCAGCTATATCACTGGGAGGAAGGTGTACTGCAGAGAAGGAGTGGGTGGGGATCAATGCACTGAGAGGGCACAATTATACAGAAAGACGGTACACATAGAACAGAACATAAAACGTCAGAATAAAAAAGTGAAAATGTTCGACTAGAGAGAGCTGGAGCCTGCTGGCCTGCTGGAACATCACGCTGAGCTCTGCATCGGCACAAATAATCCCTTAAATCCCACTCAAACACCACGGCTCCAAAAATATCTATACTCTCTCCAGTTACAGCACGCATACACACATGCAAAAACAAAAAAAAGAAAAAAAAAGTCATGAGAGACGAAGAGAGAAAGATGGAGAGTGAGAGAGGGGCCAGTGGTGAGAGAATAGCATAGTTGCATAACAGCAGCAGCATGGGAGATACCAAAGGGGAGCTCCGGGGCCTTTGCAAGTTGCAGAGTGACGCATTGCTGTCACACACTTAACACACACTTACACACACATATGCCACCCTCATTGCAGTCACACAGTGACACTGATGTACTTTATACGAAAGAGGCCACGCCCACACATTTGTCACAGTTAAACTCCAAAAACACAGGACTGACAGATGACCTTTTCACTACAATACTGTTAGCAGCAGAAGAGAAGACATACAACAGTTTTTGTCAATATGGCTCATGAACTTTGCTGGGATCAGAGCAATAATGGGCAACTAAGCTAATAAGCAGTTTTAGATGTTTTTTTGTTTTGTTTTTTCATATAGACTACTACAATGATGTTATAACTTTTCCCTCACAAGGGTTTCTATCTGCTTCCCCATGAAGCTTGTAGCTGAATGTTTATTAGTGGATTTTAAAATTTTGCAGCAATGAAAGGTTGAAGGTAAATATCTGACAAAAACTCCAACTATGTCATGCATGTACAATTACGCAGTTGTTGAAGAACAATAAGGTGGAATGCTGCAAGCTGCAAAACGAGAGGTGCTTCATAGCCTGCCTGAAACAAGAGAGCAAAAAAAAAAAAAAGACAAAAAAGAGTGGTGGCAAGTAAAATTCTTTCAACACCATCAATCTTTGTCTTTCTGTCAGCCGGCCTTTAAACGCAAAACATGCCCCTCTAGCAATCAATCTCTTTTAGTAGCTATTTTCACATCCAGGCATGACTGGGGGGGGAACACAACAACCTCTAGCTGAGGCGAGGCGGGATCGATTGATGAGCTATGAGGAAGGCACCGAGCATTCTTCCCATCTGGGAATGTGGAAGCGGGCAACTGTAACGTGCTCAGCTCCAGCACAGGAAATCAATATCCTGCAAGTTAATGAGATAGACCCCCCACCCCTGGCATCTGATTAGATAAACAGATTAGCAGTGAAACACAACATTGCCATTAGGTGAAAGCAGCACAGGCACATGCTGCTTATGATGGGGCCATTATACAGACACGCAACCTTATGGTTTGTGATTAACTTAAGATAAATTAATAAGATTTCTGTTGCAGCCTGAAACAGCCCTGTATGTGTATTTAGACTGGCTAAATATTACATAAGAAATGCTAACATGCAGTAATACTAAATAAAAGGCCATGGAGATAATGATTTAAAGTACACTACTTAATTGATTTCCGCAATCCACAGACGCATAATCTCACTAATAGGCACATCTGACAAAACAGTAATGATACTGGAAATCCCAGTGAGTATGCAGTTAGTACTCACATACCTTAAACCATTGACCTCAATATAATTAATTTAAACCAACATATAGCCATGAACAATTGCTCTAAAAAGTGTGGCATGCATTTTTTCAGCCACTTTTTTTTTTGAGAGCCCTAATTTAGAGGAGCAGTTAAAGAACTTTAATGAACAAGCAGCATAAAAACTACAGAACACACTATGCAGACTATGAATAAAGTTCTGGGAAAGCTTAAAGAATGCTTAGGTAATAAACTGGGGAGGGATGTTCTGTGAGGCGGAATCTTCATAAATCACAAGATTCAACAACAACATTACCGTTTTGGAGATTCATCGTATTTTCTGATACAATCTCAGCTGATTTGTCACTTACCTAGAAAAAGACAAGAAACGGAGAGACACAGAAAGACAAGGGGCGGGGGGAGACAAAAACAGAGTGAGTTGTAATTTCAATAAAAGAAAATGACATGAGTAACTAATCATGCTTTCTCTTAAGGCTGCCTCTTTAGCAAAATGCATGCATAAACACTTGAAAGGGTTTATTTGGCTATGAATGGTTATCAATTCACTGCAGTGGTAAGAAAAGCACCCCCTCTATATCTCCTCGGTGCATCTCAATGCAAGCCTATTGATCCATGCCAAGTCTCCAACATTCAGCTCAACTTCACACTCCAACACACTGTGCACTCTTTCTTATCTGTTGACATAGGCCTGGAACCTCCTCCCTAAGGGAAAAAAAAAAGTCTGCAAATTTATGACAGTCTCTCAAAGAACTTCTGAAACTGGCACGATATGGAGAGGGATGCGGCAAAGCTGACTGTCAGAGAGAAGAATGTGACAACAAGGCCAGAGCATAAAGAACAACTTTGGAGTGCTGCAGTGGCTCAGTAAACACGGCTAGAAGGAGAGCAGTGCCTTTTTCTGTTTGCCTTGACTTTTTGGATAAAAGATGCATGTACTTTTCAGCTTCACTGGATCCATTACTCCCAATTAGAGAGACACAAAAGGAAATGTTAATTAAAAATAATTTTAATTATTTTCAGGACAAAAAATAATTGAGTACTGTATACTTTATTGTAAGATATCAAATGAAGCTACACATGTGTTTTGGTATGATTTTGACAGTGAAATTATATCTTCTATCAAATGTCAGGAGCTAAAACAGCCCTTTGGATTGGAGTAGGTCCTGTCACGTCACTGGACCCCATCAAGCACCAGAAGGATTTGTCTCAGGAAATAAGTGTAATTTCTTTATCCATCCAGATAACCAGGACTTCTTGGACGATTGGGGGGTTGTAGTCCACACAACTTTCATTATCACTGTGTTTATTAAGTCAGGCTAGGAAGCTTTAGATCAATCTTAATGCTGTTGCAGAAACACTGCATTAAAAAAAATGTAGTCAAATCTGAAGAGGGAAGAAAAAAATTTTAAATGCTGCACTTGTTGCACTATTTTATATTCATTGTCTCCATATATTACCTTATTTATGAATCTGACATAATAAATAATTTAATTTACCAATTTTTTTGATTATATAATAATTTTTAATATTCTGATTTCATCCAGAAGAACATCTGATCCATCATCATACAGTAAAAATCAATACTATTACAAAACTCAGCATTCTGTGAAGCTGAATAAACACCCACTTCCCCCGTTCCTATTTTCTACTTCTATTGCTGTTCCGATGCATTCAGACCAAAATGTCATGTAGGCAGAGAAAGTGGGGGGTGAATTGAATAAAGAAGCCCTGTTTTTTACACCACCTAGCAAAAACAAAATGATAGATACATTAAAAATAGCAAAATAAAGAAAAAAGAGTCTAAGGTACTTGCTGATTGAGGAATTTATTAAATGACTGGTATCAGATGAACTAAGCATAACTTGGTTTAGTTTGTTGGTGGTGTTCAGTCTGTGTAACTATGTCCGTCGCTCATTAGCTGAGCCGATTTAAAAGATTTTGAATAACTGTTTTTGTTGATCTAATTAATTAATCTAACATTTTTTTCCTCACAATTTTTTCTTTACAATAAGGTTCGCTTATTCTTTGTCTGTAACATGTGATTTTCTCTGCTCGCTGTGAGAACTGGTCAGAGAACAGCTGAAGAACTGGTCACTACAGTTGGCATTCAAAGCGAAGGTTTGAGTTTACAAAGGTGGAGAACTTCTTCTCAGTTAGTTATTTCAAAACACAGGATAAACATGCAAGCTACAGATTAGAACATCAGCAAATTGCTCTGTTTAAAGATATCAGCACTCACAGGAAGACATGATTTTCTTTAAGTCTGCAGGTGTGTGTGTGTGTGTCAACAAAATATCTGGCACTGTCCAGAAAAACACACACTGCAGAATCTGAAAATTACTGAGGAATTAATTAAGTTTAATATAGAATTAGTGAAATGCAGCAGCATAGTGCTTTACTTCAGAACAACTGAGTTGTAAATCACGCATACAGAAATGATTTTGTTGATGAGTCAGACTCGTAAAGAAGAAATCCTGATCAGGACATCTCCAATAGAAACACAAACTGACTGAACTCCAGTGGGGGTAAACATAAGTGGCCAATAGGGGGCGCCTCAAGGCTAAGTGGTACAGAGACAATAGTCCTTAATGCAGCTTTTACAGATACTGTACATGTTCCTCTTCTCGGCACATTTCCAGTCACCATACAATCTTTAAAAAAATGTGGAAATTAAATGTTTATTTAAAATAACTTCTTCATAGGAGTTACCTTATAATATCCTATGAGAAAAATAAATTAACTTTAACAATGACATGAATACTTTGATTTATACTATGGATGTCAAACACATTTTCATTTTGGCCCATGTCAAGATCATGAATGTCCTGAAAGGGTCCATTGTGGCAGAATTAGTATTAGATTGTTTTCTACTAATATGGACTAATAAATTGTCATACTGTTTTCTATGTTTCAAAGACTAATTCTGCTGACAGATTTCTCAAAATACTTAAATAGAACATCAATAATTCTTCCATTACCGTTTCTATCCCCAGCATCAGTCATTATTCAGAGATGTCTTTGAATTGTCAATATCAAGGGGCAAAGAGCCGCTTAACAGTAGAAGCCAGTAGAGATGTTTCACCATTCAAACTGTCAGCGGCGACATTTATAGAGATAAAGCAGATTTACAAGAAGGGAAGAAAGCCTCTGAAACGAGGTTACGGTTACACAGGTTCTCAGATCTGTTCTCTTCAATATGGAAAGTCTGGGCTGAGTGTTTGATGCAGAAAGTGCCAAGTATAACATCTAGAGTAGAGATCTTTGAGTTTACACAACATCAATATTCAATTTTAAACAAGCAGAGTGATCTCAGGAAATAAACCTCAGTCTCTAACATATAATGGTCAAAAAGTATAAGTATGTTCTGATTGGATGTTTGCAAAACATGTTTCTTTATTGGGGAAGTTCTTCATCAGGCGTTGAAACTAACAGACAATTTAAATATTTAGAACTAATATTTCTGTGTATTTCTAATGTTTTTGATTATTAAAATTAACGATATGGTAAAATTGTTACAGATATAAACAGAGCTGAGCAAAAAATGCTGAGAGATTTTGATAATTTCCACAACAGAGTTTTAAGCTATCAATTCACTATTAATTATTTATGATGCTGAACTCAAATAAAATAACTATTACAAATAACAAAGGAGATTTATTAGAAATAATTAAGGAACAGCGGCTCCACATACTGCCTGATGATGAGTCACATGTATTGCCTGTCTTATAGAATTAGCGCAACTTTATTATTATCGTAATTTTTTGCTATCAGATAAAATCAAATTTGCTTTTTGTTTTGTTTTTTTGTCAAACTAGATATGAATGATGAGATCAGCATTTTGCAATTGGTATATGGTTTGGGGTAGTAAACTGCATATAAAAATCATAAGCCTTACCTACAGTCTCATGATTGAAATGTAAAAACTTTCCAGAACAGGTGAATCATATATGCAGCCATGATATTATTTTAATTCTTGCATCACAGCAGGGACAACATGCACAGTGGAATCACACTATACTCATCCTGCATACATTTAGTGTCAAATGTTAAAATTATAGGTGAATAAAACAGTTAAAGATTCTTCTGCTCGTGGTTATTTAGAGCAGGAGGAAAAGCAGAACTCTCTTCAGTTCATCGTTTCTAATGAGGCATGTTTCAGCGGTGGCTGAACTCTCAGCAGGTGATTTATGGCATCACACAGTCATAAACTCTGAAACTTCTGGTCCTAGAGTGAAGGACGACAGCTTGTGATCGGGAGCAGATGTGGAAAACAGGTGTGTGCAACTCTAGGTACAGCCGAAGCAAGATTATGATGGCTTTTAATCAGCAGCCCCCAGCAGGAGGCTGCAAGATCTTTAGGCTAAGCTCTGTGCATGTTTTATATCCATAAAAATGTGCCTAACTGCTTATTACTGTTTTAGAGTGCATCTCCGAGTGAAACTGTGCAGCAGTAATGAGGGAGAAAAATCAACAGGGAGCCAAAGTGTAGGTACCAGCATCATCTCACCACAAAACACTGTTTCATGGATAATTCCAATATGAATGCACCAAGCAAGAAAGTGTGACGCAAGTGATTCCACAGCCACAGCCCACTGTGCCACAAAGTGAAAAGCATTGTCTTTCTTTACTTAGGTGAATTTACTTGTCTTAAGTTGTTTTACTCAATATTCTTAACCATGCGAGAAGCAATATCTTAAACTCAAAAGATTACCACATGGAATTCACATTTGAGGTTTCACCTGTAAGATATACACAAGCACTTAAGCTGCAAAGTAAACAAAGGTAGCTGATGGCGGCAGTAACTAACTGTAGGAGCTTATCCGCAGTGACTTTGTCTACAATTGGGAAACCACTAATAGAAGCCTTCCCGCCCTTGGCAAGCATCGCAGATATGTTTACCCTCCCACAACAAACTGCCGACACGCTCACAAGATAAAGCTCACACTGGGGAGAATAAAAAACAAACTAAAGCTCTTCTAAACAGTTTCTAACTGTACACTTTGTCTACATGACTGTTTTTGTAAAGACGAACAGCGTTATTTTAGAACATCAAATTGGGATTAAACAAAATCCAGATTTGATGACTTCTTGGCACTTCTTCCATCAGACTGCATGGCTCACAGTATGCAGTTTTTTTTTTTTTTTTTTTTTTTTTGCTGCATCACACCAAAACATGCAGGTCAGCAGCTTATAAGAAAATAGCCTAATGCAGTGGAACCTGCTGACACTTGGAAAAATAAACAGATTTATGGTGGATCCTCCATCACTTGCTACCTCAGCCCTTATGGGAGATGAATGAAAATGGTTATCTTGTTTACGTCTAAATGCTTGATGAAACTTTGCTTAATATCAGCATTTATAATATAAAGTGCCATGAAAAAGTATTTGCATAGGTCAGGCCTATTTACTCTCTGACCTGTGGAATCAAGAAGTCACTTACTACTAAGTAATTTTCGTTACTGGTGTCACACCTAAACTGTTATAGCTGGAAAGTAAACAAAGTCTGAGGGACTTCTTTTGTTACTGTTATTATGTCCCTCTGTGGCAATTTAAAAATGGGTTCTCGTCAAGTCTTGCGGCCATGACTGAAAGGAATAAGCCTCTTTCATGTAAACGCCAGGGAAACAGAAAGATCATTAAAATTTTTAATAACACTCATCTTAAAGGGATTGATGCCACTAAATATTTTGTTAAAATATTTCTTAATGTGGGATGTTTTCACCTCTGAATAGATTAACTTAATGGCTGGACTTTTCTAAAATGTGCAGTGTTACATTATACTAGTGCAACAGTAAGTTAATTTAAGAATTTTCTTCATATCTTTACAAATGGTGCCATTAAACGTGGGTGCTAAAACAGCTAAAGGGATAACCTGCTGAGGTTAGCTTTTTGGCAAGCCCTCAGGCAAGTCTCAAGACTGGTCCAGCAAATTAACCAGAAAGTTAGCTCAAAATCTGGTCTGTCCATTTGCATTCACTTCTGTGTATTATTCCTCCTGTTTGTGTTTTCTTCCTCCTCCCTTCAGGTTTGAAATAAGCCATCTGTCAAACACCAATGTCAAGACAAGATTTAGCAGATTTGCCCATCAAATCAATTTCACCCTTGTAATGTAACATGGTGACAAATTCATATACACATAGACATGACAAAGTCTGCAGACTCGAGATGCCAGCAAACATCTCTTCCTCAGAGAATGGCGTTATTTGGCCCTAATCAGGAACACAACAGAGATAATTAGCTGACATTGTGTTGCATGGCTATTATTTATTTAGACATCATTTAATTAGTTCCTGGCGTCCATTTTAGTGTAGGATACAACATGCAGAAGTTAACATCCAGTATGCTGACTGGCTTTTTTTGTATGGGCAACACAGCTCAGGAGTTGAGGAACACTGGAAATCTGTGTGCAAATATTTAAAATCACTGAAAAATTTACCCGCATGTCAACAAAACAACCTAGACGCAGCCTAAAAATAATCTCTTCACAGTAAGACTTCAGAAAATGGATGTAATCAAGGTCCACAGTGGGCGTGCCTGAGCTCTGAAATTGATCCGTAGGTACTCATTAAATTACCCTGATTAAATAAGGTATCAAGTCTCAAGACAAGAAAGGCAAAGGCACACAAACATAATCTATTCACAAATCACAGGAAAGCCGAGAGGTGTTTTGATCACAAAGCCTTCCAGGATGCCTGATGCTACCTCGAGGCTCTGTTGGTATGAAGAGTTCATATCAAGACTACCTGCTTGTTGTCACGGAAACTAATGAGTACTTTGACGTTCAGTTGCAACTGGATCAAAATTGTATCTTCCTCAAAGTGCATGACAACGTCTCCGTTTCCTAAAGACATAATGCTCAACTGTGTCTTAACAGAATTTGTCAATCCCAAGTTGTTATGAATGCACATCTTATACTGAAGGAAAGCAAAAGAAGGGAAGAAGTGAATGTGATGGAAGAGTTTATATATATTAGTTGTGCTACCCG
Source organism: Poecilia mexicana (assembly GCF_051168715.1). Classification (NCBI taxonomy): domain Eukaryota; kingdom Metazoa; phylum Chordata; class Actinopteri; order Cyprinodontiformes; family Poeciliidae; genus Poecilia; species Poecilia mexicana. Next base: position 13,001,683 of record NW_028263378.1, on the reverse strand, counting down.
GGTGAAAATTTTCCGGAGGACGGACGAGACTGTACTTCTTTGGAAAACATGGGTTTTTGTAGAAGTCTGCCCTGGAGGAAAATCAGTGTTTTCTATGCTTGCTTAAGATGCTTGCTTAAGAATATATTAAGATGTCTGTTTGCTTTCTAAAAATATTTGCACATGCTAGATTCTTATCTGTACGACAGAAACTGATCCAACATGACACTGAAAAAGTAACTTCAACTTAAATGCAGCATTTAAGTAACCTCAACTTAAATGCTGCATATTTTTTACAACTGGGTTATCAAAATTAGATTTATCCCAGCATTTTTTTAAAATAGTAAAATATATTAAACTGTTCCAATAGACTAAGGGATGTTATATGTTGGCACTAATTTATACTGTAGAGTATTACATGTGTTCCTGTATTGTTTTTTTTATTTTATTTTATTTTAAAGCCCGGGGGCGGGGGGAGTCTGAAATAATTGAAAGTAGAAATTCACAAAGAGCTCACTCATGCCGGCCATATTTATTTTGCACAAAGAGACAATGGCTTAAGGCCTTTTAAGTAGACAGTGGGCCATGAAAATGAGCCCCTATTTAAGCCACCTTAGTGTTTCAGATGCCAACAACTTCATGTCATTGTGTTCTTACACAAATGACACCAGAATTGTGGCAGCATCATTGTTTCCTTTTCTCACTTACTCCCTGTTTTGCAACATAATTCCTTTCAAAGGAAAATCAGAAGCAGGTTGACTTCAAACCCGACCATTCAATGCATCTCCGGCACGGCTTGAAAGAGTATTCTCACAAAGGCTATTAATGTCGGACTGTGGATCAAACATGCATTAAAAAGATGGTCTTTATTTATAAATGTAAATGCAAAGATGAAAAAAAAAATAAAGAAAATTAAAACCCCGGCAACTGTACTGCCACTGTGTGGTTCAATTTGTCTGTAGATTTATTCATCTCCTCACACATTCATCTTTCCCCTCAAAACTTTTAAAAAATCACTCACTTGAAGTTCAAGTTTGTCCAGTTATCTATAGAGGAACAGACCATAACAGGAGTCACTTAAATATCTTTAAGATCCGATTTATATCTGTTTGTGTTAGATTCTGAATTGAGAGATCAGTATGTCCAGCAGGGGGCCTGTGATGTCCAGAGAACAAAGTACCAAGATCTTGAATGTCAAGTTCCATTTAAATAAAACAACATGCTTATAAAACATTCTAGAATAGGTTTGCTAATGCGTGTGCCACTCCATATGACAAACCTTTTCTCTGTCCTGGACAACAGAAAATGTTATGTTGATGCTTCTGTGTGGGTATTTATAGAACCAGAGCCACAGAAAGACAGATTTGCAAAGAACAGGACAGAAATAACTTCAAACACTGAGCTTTGTACCTGTCATTAAAACAACAGGGATATGCAATCTATTCATCATTTAGCTACTTTGCTTACCGCTTCTCAATTTTCCACATTCAAATAGAATAGCAATAATAAAACAATTCAAAGCACCCGCAAGTCAAATTGAAAGTAAAGGCAATTTTTAGAGATTATTGACAGAACCAAGGGTTTGTATTCCAAATATTAGCGTGAAGAAATTTAGATTGTGCCACTATAAACACATTTTGGGGGAATTGAAGCAAAAAGTACCTTTGCAGAGTCATGCCTGAATGCTGAATCTGTGCTTGTGTTTGAGTGTGTTATGGGGGAAGTGTGATGCAACGGTTTTCCTGTGTCTTCCCTGTTTCCCTGTTTACACTGTGTGTGGGCATTAATTGCGTATGTGTTGCCAAACTGCAGTGCCTCCAAGAACGCAGATCACATTTATCTGTTTGCTGCAAAAAGAAGTGATGGATGGTTGAAAAAACATTTTTAGAATTAAGAAATGTTCTCAAATTAAAAAAAAAAAAAATCTATTATCTAAAAGGTTTGTAGGCTTTAGTACAAACAATTTTTTGGGGGCAGGGGGAAAGAGACGGTAGTCTACAGTTTGTGGAACAACAATACAGCAAACCAGAACATGATCCATCCCATTGTCAAATCCAGAGACAATCTTTTCTTTGCAGATCAGTCTGACGGCTGCTCTAGGCCAGAGCATCCATTTAAAGCCATGAGAGGCACTCTGAAGCTGTGATCCGTTTAAAGCACCTGTGCTAATCCCTCCACTCGAGGTCAATAACCAGACACTCCCTGAAAGCTAACAAAAAAAAAGTCTTTGTTAATGCAGCTGTCAGACAGACACTAAACACAGCTGTTGCTGACACATATTCACAATGGTCCATGTCCTCTTAGTGTCTTACAAAGTACATCTGTCTACTTTCTAAATCAGTCAAATTTAGAAGACTTTCAAGATTTTCAAGTTTTGTTTTTTTTTGCTAATCTTGCAATTATTAAAGTTCGTATAAAAATGCTTGCTTTAAAATTCCAAACATATATATTTCAATAAAAATGAAACCATTTTCCTCTTGTATTTCCCAATAAAGGGCTACTGTAGCTTGAATCTAACCAGGCTGAACATCTGGACAAATTGTTGTTCTGTGGTGTGAAAGTAATCACTAAATTCATGCTAACCACCTGTTGAAGACCTGTTCTCCAAACAGTCGCCTAGTTCACAAATAAAACTGCCAGTCAACCATATGGCAAACAGCAAACCGACTGCAAAACAAATATCAGTCTCTTTATGTTGTGTAGATATACTGGTTTTACAGCTGCAGGTTATTCAAAAGGGTATGTAAATCCCAGGATTGCATACATAGTCACGTCATCTGGTATATCGATTAATTGCTTTTTTACAGGCGGATCAACCAATATCATGGCAGCAACTCCATGTATTTTTCCCCATAGTTATAAAAGTGATCTGATAGGGATGAAAAGGGACATAAGCAGCTTTGACTTTCAAAATGGTTGTTGGTTTTTGATAGGTTAATGTGAGTATTTTACAATCTTGTGATCTGCTGGGATTTTCATACTCTCTCAGGGTTACAGAGAATGTTCTGAAAACATGAAAATACTGTTAGAAGTGAGCAACGTGGGAAAACGTGTGTTGTCAGAGTGGTTTAAGACTATATAAATAAACTTAAATAGCCACTTAAATCACCACAATGTATGTAGTAGCAAGCTATATCCAATAAAATGCACTTCAGAGTATATAAACACTGAAAAGTAAATTATCTTGCTATAAACAGGTCATAAAATGAGGTAAATAAATTGTAAATTAACAACTAAAGGTTTCATACTGTGATGTGTGAAGAAAAGGAAATCATCAGTCAAGCAAAAGAACTGCAGAAAACCTTGAGGACCCTTGCATAGTAAATAAGAGGTTAGGTAGAAACTAGGTCTGCTTCTTAGACATGCCTAATTAACTGATAATCTGCATGAGTAAGTTCATCTATCAAAGTAAAGGTTGCCATTGTCTGCTGAGTATTTAGGGATGTTAGCATAACAGTCATGAAGGATGATAACAAGCATATTTCAACTCATGAAGCAATAAATGTATGTGTGCACTCCATACTGTATGTCTTCTAGCCCTCATGTCCATCCCAGAAAATCAAACCATTCAAAGATTACTAAAAAGACACTATGGTTTACCTTTCAAATTTTAAATACTATAGTTAGCAAGTAAATTCTACGCATATGACCTATTGGAAATTATCTATGCATATAAATAAGTAAATATATAAATACATGTATTATTTATAAATTATATGAATAATATATATATATTTTTATATGTAAAATAATATAAATAATCTAATTTGGCAAACAGTAAATGGCAAAGAAATAAAGAAATACATAGATAAAGAAAGAAAAAAGAACAAATGAAGGAAAGAAACAATCAAAGGAAGAGAGAAACAAAAGAAAGGAAGAAGGAAAAACTCCAACTCTGGTCAATAAAGAGATCACACCACAAAGTGAGCTGAAAATAGCAGTGTTATACCAAGATAACATAAATACCAAATTTGGTGACAATTGTGAAAAGCAAGCATGCCTCTCACCACAAATATGCTGAAATGTAAGTGTGTCCAACTCATCGAAGAACTACTTATGTATCTTAGGGAGGCAGCAGCAACAATTATCCCTGCTGCTATTAAACTTAAACTTATTATTTGCGTTTATAACTGTGTTCTGACAGCCAAACAGCAAAAGTACACTTTGTTTCAGTTTGCTGATTGGTAATGAATAGAAATAAGTGGGGGGGGGGGGAAGGATGCAGCATTCCATCACTATGTACCCCACAAATTCAGAAACCACTCCAGTCATTTTTTTCTGGCATTTTTAAACTTTGCAGACGCTTCACCCACCTTGCCTTCTGGTGAGGGTCAGAGGGCCCGGTGGTGCCAGTGCATGGTAGCCACAGCCACCAGGTCAGCTGTGGCTATGGCTAAAGCTGACCAGTAGCTTGCCACCGTCACGCACACACGCGTGTGAGTGTGTGTGTGTGTGTGAATGGGTGAATGACTGTAGTGTGAAGCGCTTTGGGGTCGAACGAACATGGTAAGACGCTATACAAGTATAAAGCCATTTACCATTTCTACTTCGAACTATAAGAAATGGATGATGGAAATTTCAAAAGATTTTTAAGTTATTTCCTTTCTGACCTCCTGGTATACTTTCATATAGTCACCAGTCCATGCCTACCATGAAGTTTCGCATGCTGACTTAAATAATAGCAAGGGAAAACCACAAACAGTTTCAATTCTTGACAAAGAGCAACAGGGAAGTCTGTCTCACACTGCCTACATTTCTTCCATCTTCCTCACCCCGTGCCTTCCGAGAGTCATGGGAAACTGGGTGCAGACCAATTACCTCACACTCAGACCATGCTGTTCATTTTTCATCTTTCATTACTGCATGCGGCAGTACTAAATCAATGCAATCAAAGGAGACAGCCCCAGTGGTCAGACAGACAGCAGAAGACAGATAATCAGAATGGATGATACAAACAAGAATAGACGTAGTTGTAAAGAACAATAATAAAAACAAACAAAAAAATAAATAAAATCACCCACACAAAAAAGGCAGGAGCTCACATATGCATTCAAATTTATGTGCGTATTTATATAAAAGACGCACACAGAGACACCGCCAGAGCCACCAGATGTATTTGCACTGTCTATATTTGCACATGCTTAACGCACACAAATGCTGGTACATAAGAGATGAAAACCGACTCTCATAAAGAGCAGGATATTGGAAGCAGCTGTGAAAAATGATCAAGGGGTGACATCAATAACAGGACAGTGCACACAACACAGGAGGCAGCTGCATATTAATTGGACAGGCACCCCATTAGAATTGCTCTTACCAGATATTGTCTCCTTAGAGTGGCTCCATTCAGACGCACAACACAAGGTTGGATTGGAGAAGGTGGCTTAGTTGAATGAAGGGAATGTTAAATAGTTGAATATCAATCACTGTGAGCACTAAAGCAAAGATTACGTTTTTACCCCATATGTTCAACAGAGGTATCCTAAAAAAATTAAATATCAAGAAGTGAAACATGTCACTAAACACTGTGACATTTTTTCAAGCATTGTTTATTAGTTTTGATGTTAATGAATGTTGGTGCGAATGAAAATCCCAAAAAATCACCTTGACAGAAAATTTCAGCGTTGCTTAAGAGTAATATGAAATGTGTGTCGTGATACAGAAATATAGACCTACTGAGAAGTATGTCCATATAATACCTGGACACGATACTTGGTAAGTCAGAACTTTGATCTAGCAGCAGGTCAGATGCATCAGGTAATGATGGTTTTCTAGCCCAGTTTTGGTTGTTTTTGCCATTGTGAGAAGGTTCTGGAAAATAAATCAATTTCTTGTCAGCAGAAATCAGCATTAAGAGTTCCTAAATTACCTGGCTGTGCAAACGTTGGACTTGATAAAACAAGAACCACACTGTGTCTACTACCACACTTTTTCCTTCCTCTCAGTTTTTCTTTGAGCTGCTTGGATACAGCACTGTGAACAGCCAGGTTCTTTAGCAACCCCTCTCCACAAGGAGGGCTTACTTTCCTCGTGGAGAAAGACTGTCATCTGGAAACAATTTATGCCTACCTCATAGTTCTGTAGGTGGGACCATGACTGTTAATCATCTCTACTAACAGACCTGAATGCTTGGATTGTTTGTAATGAGACAAGAGATGAGTTTTGCTTTTAAAATTGAATTTATGAAATAAATTATCTTTTCAATGACACTTTCCCTAATTGTATGGTGATGTATTTTGTGCCATAACAATAAGGAACAGCAATGTCTGTTGTGGATTTTACAGTTCCCCCTTTTATTCTTCAAAACATCATGTTTTATAAGATGCAGTTTCAACATCATCACATTGCTGCAGAATGAGTTTCTAGAGGACGTTTTTAGATCAAGGAAGATTTTGTATACGACTATTTAATGACAGGACGGCACATAAAAATGACAGCCTGAAAAACCCAAGAAAACTGAAGAGAGAAAACACTGTCTGCTGCACAGACCTGAGGTATATTTCTACAGAACCTGGGAAATTACTGCCGAGAAGTGGTCTCATAACCCCAACCTCCCAAAGGTAGAGATGGGTTACTATCAAAGATATTTTGGTAGAATAGTTGGTCTTAGAAATGATTAAGTTTATTGCCTTTTTCACTAGGGAACATTTATTTTTCTCTTCATACAGTTTGTCTCGAGTTATTTTAAGTTAGTTGTAGTTTTTGTTCCTGCCATCTTTTTCTGAGTCTATATGATCAACTTCTAAAATGTAGCATTGGCATTTCCAAAAAAAAACAACAAACAAACAAACAAACAAAAGAAAATCTAATAGTTTCTGTTTTTGCATGTGCATATTTTTAAGAATCCCAAACAGAACCCTAAATGAGGAGCGTTTCTGTTCCAGTAAAGCATTAGGACTTCAGAGGATATTACTTTTAATTACTGCTGAGTCTGCCAACTATAATCACATACGACCAATGAATTTATCACAGTTTTGCAACATTAATGGATCTTACCTTGGGCTAATGAGACTCTTGCCAGAAAAAAAAAGATAATGAGAGCTTTGGAATACATCTAAAACTTTTTAAATTAAGGGAAAAAAGTTCTTAAGTCTTCATGTCTTCCTGAGGAACTTCGAGAGCAGTAAAAAAAATAGGACACAAACCATCTATCTGAAATCCACCACAAAGATTCTGGAACCATGAAAGGCTTACCCTTACTCCTCTTATCCATCCTCAGGCTATTCTGCTGCCTGCTAATAGGCCACTGAGTTCTTCTTCAGTAATGAAGTCAAAAGGTCTGGTTGGTGTAATGAGATGAGGTTTGTGGAGAAAGGATACAAGCAAGACGACTAAAGACAGAAGCAAAGATGTAAAGGGAAAAAACCTGCAGAGTGACCACTTTAACAAAAAGCTGCCAATGAAATTGGAGATGTACAAGTAAGAAGTGAATAACACAATTAGACAAACAGGTTTGTGAGTGTTGGACATGTTGCGCAAGTACAAGCAGAATCTTCCAGGCATTTTGCTCAATCAAAAACATATCAGCATATCAAAAGGCCTTTGATGATACACTGCAGCTGCAGCCTCTTCAAAAAAGATTAATTCTGCTTGTTTAATTAAATCTGAAAGTGCAGCATCTACCGCTAAAATACACCTTAGTGTGTCTGGACCTGTTGGATGCAAATGCTTATCAAAATGCACACAGCCTCTCTCATCTCAGCTCACTGGCAGACCTGATGAGACGAGCTGAGGGAATTGTATCCTGGATCAGGAATGGGAACATTCAGACTGGGTGGTCTTCATATCTACAAACAAACTAGAGGCAGCGCACATCACTGCAGCTATTCACAGCATTAGAGGACCTGGCATTTAGTAGATGTGAGCCTGACAACCTCTGGCAAAGCGCCAAGATTGATGATCATGTTGTAAGGAAAATACAAAGCAGAAGGAGGATTACTAAAGGCAAAAAAAATAAATAAATAAATACTTCACAGGAGCTTGGCATCAGTGGGATGCATAAATCTTAAAACATTTTGTAGGAATTTCCCTTTTTCCAAATTAAGGAAAGCAACATAATGAGTAACGGCAGTAAACTCAACATCAATGTTTGTTGTCCAGGTAGCATTTATACCTTATGCTGCTGGGAAACACTGAATAAATTAGAAAACTATCATCTTGCATGGAAGGAGAGACTGGGAGAAAAGTTCTTGCATTTTCAAATTTCAAAATGATCCACTTGTGATGTAGTTTATTATCAGACTTTAATGCAATATGCTTATGAAACCTTAAATCAAATTTATCAGCAGAAGTCTCGCTTCCACATTGTGTTGATAACTCCTGATAATGTAGAAAAAGGATTAAAATAGATGCATTGTTTATTTTATCGAATCACTGGTGGTGTACTGTATTGGATTGTACATGTTTAAATATGAACTGGATATTTCCGCCTCGTAGTTGAACTGAATTCAAATGAATAAAATGATTATTTCAGACAAATCTTTATCAATGATTCAGACAATTGTATGGAGTGCTGCATATATTAAACATGTAATTTTTTCCAGTTTCATAAGCTTCATGTCATATGTGTAAGAATTACTGAGCAACAGCAGTGAGTCTGAATAGCTAGACTTAAGTTTAAAAGTGTTGTTCATGCAATTTGATAAAAATCTGCAGTCGATTACCATAAAGTAATACCCCCCTCGTCCTTACTCATCCATCTTTGTTTCACACATGCTGTCACACAGTTACATAATCACTTTCTTGCTCGTGTCATCCATCTCTGACTCTGCCATTACCTCAAACACAAAGGCAAATCTGAGTCACATCACCAGAATCCCATCCAATCTGTTATCGGATAAAACACTGAGGGTTCGTATCAGATGCATTTGCATGCCTTTAATTAGCGTGATTTTTTTTTCTTTGCAAATAAAGTCTCTACTGTGCAGATGTATTGTGAAGATTGCACCAGCAGTGCACAGGCAGCACAGTACATAAGCTCATATGTATGCAAATCAGAGGCATTCCGTTCTGGCGGTGGGAGAGGAGTGTTTTGGGTGTTAAAAAGTAGGAGAACCCAGCTTACGGCATTGCAGGACAGAAACACCATCTTAATACTACTGCAAGTCAAGGAAAGTGAGATCACCAAAACATAAAATATTAATACATAACTGATATAATAATTCATATACGAGGAATTATTTATAAATAGAGGTTTTCTTTAACCTGAAGGCCCAGTTAGCAATGGCTGAAAACTCACAGTGGACTCATGTTAGAGAGACTGTATGAGATTTTCATTTGTAACAGGTGAACACACTGATGAGCAAATCTGTGCTTCAGGGCAGAGAGAAATGGAGTTTCTGAACCAGCACATATTTCGTTTGCATTAACAGAACTGCATCTGGAATCTTTTTGAGATTCTGCAGCAGTTATTGAGCCTTGAGGGGTTTGCTACATGGTATTTTGGTCCAGATGTGTCATAGATGTGTTTATTTTAAATATGCAAGCATGCCATTTAAACCTTATAGGAAGATATTATTCCTTTTGTTTTGTTTGTTTTTTTTTCCAGAAAACATAACATTCTACATACCAGTTAATCAATTCCTGTTAAAGTAAGAAAACATAATTCAAGAATTGCTAAAAATACAGGATACCATAATGTTTAAATATTAAAAATTTTACTTCAGACACCAATTTAAAAACAGAGCTGGTTACTGTAATATCAAACACGATTTAACCTAAATTTAATTTGAAAGAACTTTTTAATGTGTAAACTGTTTTTAAATGTGACACTCTAAATCTAAATCAATACACAAAGAACAGAATATAACAATATAACAAAAGAATATCAATTCAAATCAATGAAATGACGTAGAACTCCATTAGTAACAATCATCAACTACTAAAAATATTCCAAATATGAGGACCAGTGAAACCCCAAACACAAAGAGTCATGGATCATGGCAGCCACACTGCTCGACTCAACCAGAGTTTCAGATTTAATATGTGTATAAAAAGTGTGTTGTTGTTTTTTTTTTCAAAAAGTTGCAGAAATGCTAAAAAAAAACAAAAAAAAAAAAACAACCAGTCTGTAGCTGTAGCAGATTGTGGCAGCAGTGAATTGTTTCACTGGTTCAATAATTCCCTTTAAGTGGATTTAAATGCTTTTATCAAACACGTCAATCAAATGCTACATCGTTTTTAATATACATATAAGAGATCTTGAACAGCGACTGTGAGGAGTTTATTATGAGATTTGATAAATGTAACAAAAACAGTAGAAACAATAGTGAAGCCAGTGCAGACATACCACTCAACAGAGATGATATAACCAAGTAAAAAAGTGAAGAGATTCATGCTCTGCTTAGATTAGCATTACCGCATTTAGCTTTAGGTCCTCTACTCCCACACTCTTATAAAAGCTATCTCACATCATTCCACTCTTTCTATATCTGTCTGTCTGTCTGTCTGTCATTCTGCAATCTTTGAATTATTTCTTTCTAACCTTTAGCCTTTAACAAAAGCACTGTACTTGGATCACTTAGTTACAGCAGACACACTTCATTCACCAGTTGGAGCCACCTGTTCTCCCCCCTTTGCGAATCTTCCCCTTTCCTCTTACATAAACAGACATTGCAATGTTGCAATGCACCATCAGGCACTGTTGTGCAACAACATTAAAAATACCTCAGGGTCGGTGAGGAGGAAAGTTGAAAACATAATATCTGAGTTATTCCAGTGTAGAGAATGGAGTCGTGAGGAACTGTGATTTGAAGGTAAAAAAAAAAAAAAAAAAAAAAGAAAACGCTGTTCAGACTCGGCTTTGTATGCATACTGCCACTAAAAAGCTTAGAGAGCAGTCAATAGCTTTCAGCGTGAAAACATTTTTTTTTTCAATCTCGTCTTTCTAAATAGGCAAAGTCAATAACAGCTATCTGTCGACATACCTAAAATGAATATCAAAAATGTAGGAAAAGAAGATGTGGGAGGACAATGAGCATACGTGAAGACAGAATGGTATTTTTAACTCAGGAAAATAAATTCAGTGATACAGATATATACAAAAAATACAAAATTTAGAGTAATTGGCCTCTTTATGTCTTTTTGACTGTTTTCAGATTTGACAGAATCCATTTGAAAGATATTTAAGCCATAATTCGATCACTATAAGTCTCCACAAGCCAGAAATACCATCCTGATAGGAAAGACACGAGGAAAATTACTAGGGAATAAATCTGTATGTTTCATGGGGGATGCAGTAACTATGTACGAAGGGAAAGTGTCCTCAAAAATATTAATTTGGACCCCCTCATATTTACCATAAAAACGTTCTTCCTTCAGCACTACATCTATTGGTTTGTGAAGGAAACTATTCCACTTGACTGACAAGCGAATACTCATACGGCTAAAACTCCACTCCGTGTTTTCCTGGTTACCTACAACAACGGACCGCACAGCTAGTGCAGGCTGCTGAAAGCTGGACAAGAAAACGTCAGTTTCATTGGCTGCAATTGAGATGATTGAACTGCAGATGTGTGTGAAATGTCTTTGCCGAAAGAGAAGTAAAACTGGGTCAAAAGTAGGATCAGGCAAGAAAACAATGTCTCTGTCTTTAAGCACCTCTTGGATTCCTTTTTAATACACTGTCTGATCATGGCAAAATCATGACATTACTGCGGACATACCAAGACATGGCTGACCACAACTGCCCAGGCAAGGACAGCATTAATCAGAGAAGAAGCCAAGAGGCCCAAGGTAACTCTGGAGGAGCTGCAGATCTTGGCAGTTTGCCACAAGCATGTAGGATGAAGGTGCTCCACTAAGATGAGACCAAAATTAAATGTTCTGGCCTACATGCACAACACTAACATGATGAACACCCCATAATATGAAATAGCGCGGTGGCCGCGTCATACTTTGGGCATGTTTTTATTAGCAAGGAACAGGAGGCTGATCAGTTAATGAGAGGGAAAAATGACAAATACTGAAAGAAAATTTACTAGTGAGAGCAGAAAACTTGAAATTGGAAGAAGAGATTTATCTTCCAAGGGGACAACATCCCTAAATACAAAGACAGAGCTATAACAGAATGGTTTAGATAAAAGCATATATGTCTTTGATTGGCAGAGACCCAAGTTCAATTCAGAATTTTTGATCAAACTTGATGTTCACATATCCTTTCCATGCAATCTGACTAAGATGGGTTTTGCTGAGAAAGAATGTCCAAAGAGTTCGGTGTTGATATTTGATAAAGCTAGAACATGCAACGCCAAAGTTTGCACTTCTGTACACCTTCCGGTAATTGTTAAATCTACGACTGAATACCTATATTTTCATTTATAAAACATTTCAAAGCCATGCATCAGTTTCCTTGTACTTCAACAATTATGTTTGAGCTTCTGTCTATTGCAAAAATATGCATTAGAAAAAAAAAAAAAACATGAAATGATGTTGCTAAGCCTATTAGAAAATAAACTTCACATCATCACTTTTAAATAGTGTATTTAAATATGCAACATATTTTTGTTGCATCAATGCTAACAATTACATGCAATTAATTTATTTAGGGGCAAAGGAGACAATTAGCCCTAGAGATGCTTTCTCCGAAGCATTCTCAGAGGAGCTGTAATGCAATTTGTGAATGCTTTTCAGGGAGTTGAGTCCATAAAGCTGTACATGAGGCCAATCGGCCCACGGAGAAGGATTTTCTTGTTAATGAAGTGTGGAGCAGAGCCACTGAGGACAGTGTATGTCACCAGATTTACACCACAGTGGTCCTGTGATTCCCTGCAGCTGTAAAACAATGAGGATGTGATTGGAGTAAATTACGCTGCAGTTGTCAACATCCACACCACTCAATGGTGTCTCACGGTGGATTTTTTTTTTCTTCTCTCTGACAAATTGTTTCTGCCTTTTACCCCTGGCTTACACATGTACAGGCTAGTTTTCTCCTAACCTCCTACGCTTACTTTATCTCTGTGACATTCACTCAGTCACTTTTTTCAAATGTCAAGAGACAACACAAGGGCATGACCACGTCACTCTCTGATTAAGTGCTCTTTCTACTTTCTTATTACTCATTTCCTACTGTGCCCTCTCTCGCATATTGTCCTTTTTGCAGCAACCTTTAGAAAAGTATTATCTAAAAATATACCTATAACTGCTTACAGAAACTTGTAGCATATATACAGTATATGGCTACTGTCCCTGCTGTCTCGAGTACAAAGGTAATTTCTTAAGGAAGATCAAGTGAAGGCTAAAGTAAACACTTTTATAAGACTATAAAAAAAAGTATGTTTTTGACTTGAGAAGAAATTCCAAATCAAGACATTATTCAGACCTCACCACATTTCTAAGCCAAACCTGCTAGTATGAATAAAATTACATTTTCATGATCTTGTGTCCTGAAATGTCCCCGAAATTTGGAGATAGGTGGAAGTAAGATAAAAATGTGGAGAAAACATTCATAATATAAAATATAAGAAAAAAACCTGCGTATGACAGAGACTGAAATAGGACATTCTATCAGACATAACGTGCGCCGAGATAAAAATGGCAGATAAACCTCGAAAATGACTCTTGTGACAAATTTTTCACAGCTTTATTGGTGCTCTGTGTAAGATGCCGCAGTCACAGCGGTAGGTGTAGGTAATGTGTTTTTTTGTTGTTGTTTTTTTATCTTGAAAGCTATTTATATCTGACTGTAACATCTTTTTATTCTTCAGAAAAAAATCAGGATGTTGATTATTGGTGAAAAATCCAAAGATTTCCATTCGCAATATAAAGATTTATATTTTGCTGGTGGTATTGGATGCTCTAAGTGAGATGCATTTTCAGTTGCCAGTTTTCTTTTCTATTCTTGAATTGATTTAATTCAATAGTATTTTTTTTCTTTAATTTTATCTCTCGCTGAGTCTGTCATTATTTAAGAATTAAATGACATGGTGATGATTTGCATGCAATGGAAAAATATTCACATTTTCAGCATGTCGTGTTGCAGACACTTCTTTTTTTTATTTGGATTTTAGAATCATGCATATTGCAGAAATGTTGGCATGCACTTTTGTAAACAGGCCCCTGTACTCTGATGCCCTCACACAAAGTCTAATGCAACCAATTGTTTTTAGCTTAGTTTTTTATAAATATTTCACCATTCACCAAAGTGTAATTTATTCTCCACATTAAAACCAATCCAACTCTACTTATAAGCACTTTTACAACAGGAAGATTGACCAACGTGCTAAACAAACATCATAAAAGCAACAAACATAAAGCAACCAGGCACATGAAAGCTATTATGTGCCATTTTGTTAGAGAACAAATTGTGTAGCTTTTTAGCTACACTATTGTTCAGAAAGAACTAAAAGAAGCACTTTCTGAAGTTTTCCACAAATAAAAAAATATATATGAAAGGTGTTCAGGTCAGATAAAAACATTAGGCTGCTTGACCTTCATGCCAATCTCTATGTGGTAGAAAGATGATACTGTACAAGACCACAAATAGGCTTTCTTTCAGCTGCTGGATCTTGCAACTCAGACCAATAAAATGGGTTTGGAAAATAATATTGGAATAATGCTGGTGGGAGCATCATGCTTTGGGAATGAGCTGCTTCAGCACACTCAGAGAGCCTGAATTGATGGGGTGATGGATGAAGCTGGAGACTTGGCAATACAGGAAGAAAACCTGTTAGGACCGGTAAACGACTAAGTGAAGGTTCACCTTACCAGAGGCTCTCATCACGCAGTCAGAATTACAATTGTTTGGATGAATATTCATGTATTAAAATGGCCCAACCAAAGTCTGGACCTCATATTGACAATCTGTTTTAAGACTTAAAATTGGTCTATTAAGTCTAGAGACACAGAAATACCCTAAAAAACCTGCAGCTGCAATTTCATGAAAAGGTGCTTCTATTAATTGTCTTAGGGGATCTGACTGAAATGCATGCTAATCTTTTCAAATATGAATTTATTAAAAATGTAGAAACAAACAACAAGACGTCCCTTATACTTAACAGAAAACAGTTGGTGGTCTGTAACTTAAAATCAAGGACAATGAGAAAACAAAAATAAAACCCAACCAGCCCATGTTTGAGTGCAGTTATAATTAAATGACCTCCATTTGTGCTGTGGACATAACTACCAATTATACATTTCGATTTGATCACTGGGCTGAAATAACTGAGTTCCTGATGTGTTTGTGAAGATAGGAATTTCTGAATTGCATCATGTCTGATAAAGATGCCAGAAGGAAGTCGTCTTCTTCTTGCAGAGGAAGAAGTGGAACACAAGACGTACAGTAAATGAGAAAGCGGGTAAAAATGGAGGGGAAAAGGAGATGAAAAATGAAGAGGGGGTGATGAAAAGGGAAGGTGTTTTGGAGGGAAAGGAGGATACATAATTGGTTAGAAGGGGGGAAATCAGAGCTGGGAGGAGGGGAAGAGTGCAGAGAGGAACAAATATGACTTGAAGAAAAGGATGACGTGTGGGCGAATGCAACAGAGGCTGACAGACGGCCAGGAATAGAAGGCTAATTAATAGTCAAAAAATGCAGGCAGGCAGGTGTGGAGAGAAAACCACAGCGAGGGGGAATACATGTAGTAGGTTTCCGTTATTTACTATAGAAAGACAGTTTTTTTTTTTTTATTATTATTTTGACTGAAAGAGACCACAACTGCAGAGAAAGTACAGGAATGGGGAGCGGGGATAGACGTAAAAAGGGAAAGACAAGTACGAATGGCTAATAGACACACAGAGCAGAGAGAGGGAGAGACACTGGAATAAAAATGAGGTGAGAAAGAGCAAAGCAGAAACTCATTATCTAAAGGTGAGAAGAGGGTTTCCAAGGAGATTTCAGAAAAAGGAATTTGTAAGAGGTATTTGCCAACACAGTATTATTTCGTTCTTCCCTGCGTTCAAGTTAAACTGCAAACAAAGTTTAATGACTCATAGGGGTTATTCCACTGTAACTTCCCTATCACACAGTATTAAGCAAAGTTATATGCTTGAAAGTTTGCAATGGGTGCAGCTAAAATCACACATTTTTCTCCAAATAAAGAACAGATTCATGGAATTCTGCATGCAGCCACCATGCTGGACGTTTAACCCTCACCACGTATGTGCAACAGTGAAGCGCCTCTGCTTGTGAATGTTGTTGTTGAGCAACATGCGGCGGAGCAGTCGCGGCGAGTTGCGTGGAGAAAGGCGTGGAGAGATGGAGGACGGCGACCGCCGGTGTCCCCGCGGCCTCTCCGGCTGCAGCAGGTTCTCCCGCAGGATCTTCACCAGGTCTTCGTTCAGGCCGGAGTGTTTGGGCATGGGCGGCACTGCCAGGGTGTCCTGGTGGGCCACCCCTGTGCCTCCCTGCTGCGCCATGCCTACCCCGGCTTCACCACCCCGGCCTCCACCAGCAGAAATGCGGATGGGACGTGGGGACCGTTGAGAAAAATGGCAAGAATAAAGAACAAATGCACTAGAGGCGTGCGTTTTCTAAGAAAGTGTCAGTTTAAATGATAAAAACAGCAATAATCCAAAAGTCCTCTCTCTCTGATAAAGTGAAGGGGGAAAAAAATCTGCTGGTATTTTCTCAAACCGGCATCTCCATTTTTCCAAAGGCAAATGAATTAAAAGAGAAGGGGAGCTCCTTTTCCTCCCTTATTCCCCATGAACAAAAAAGAAGCACAGAAGCCAGCTGCCTTTGTCTGCTCAACACTGGATGTCTGCGGTGAAAGTGTAAGAGAGAAGATGAAGGCAGGATGAAAAAAGAGGGAGGGAGAGGGTAGGATGCAAAAAAGCAGGGAATTCCATGTCTAGCTCTCTATCCTCCAGACCTGCAGGAGAACTCCTCCCAATCCAACAGCATAAAGCCCAGAAGAGTTGAACTTCGCTAATTCAGTCTATTTGAGCCTGGACCTGCCTAGCAAAATTCAATAGAAACACATGCCTTAAACAATAATGAAAAAAAAAAAACAGAAGAGGAAAAACACACATCCCAGTATGACCCAGTCCAGTTAGGTCAACAGAGTTCTGGTCCGTTCGGTCAAAGCAATTTCTCTTTCCCTCCCTTCTCTCCCTTCACTGAGAGAATGACTGCTTACTGCAGCCAGTTTATAAGCTACTGCTCCTTTAGAGCTGAGCAGAGCATGAGCGTGTGTGAGTTTTTCAGAGAGGGAGGGAGTGAGAAAAAGAGAGAGAGCGTCAGAGCGTACTTGTGTGTGTATGCAGAGAGAAGGGAAGCCGCGAGGAACATGGAGGGATGGAGGAAGAGATGGTGAGCATGAGTGACAGTTTGAAAAAAAAAAAATTTTTAAAAGCATGCTTTCTTCAATGAATTCAGTTCAGTAACCCTACACAAGATTCCATGTGTGAGAGCCAGGACTCCCTGTATATTCACAAATTACCATTTTATTTGAATCAGTATTTGCACACAGTACTGAAAACAAGAACACATGCAAATGATCTACCAAAACAAAAGTGACACCCACCCCTCTTCTTCTGCTACTCCCTCATAGTGTTTGTTTTCTAGTTGCATATAAAATGTCTGAGAGCATTTTATGGCTCTTAAAAATAAGATCAAATGAAGAACAGAGATGTAAGATGCTATTAAAAATGAAACTGCGTCTTTTGTGACATGTTAAGTTTTCCTGAATTCAGATGCAAGAGAACTGGAGAGAGCAGAATTTTCAGCAGATAACAAGAAGGCTGACTGTATTAGAATGGAGTTGCCCTTTCTTTATCTTTTGAGGTTTCAACCTTTGAAAACATTTGAAGCATTTTCAAAATCTTTGAGTTAAAATAATGATTTAGGGAAATTATGGCTTTAGCTATGTTTATGGTGCTAACTACGTAAAAGATGTATAACCTTCCAAACGCAATTAAAAATGCAAACTGACAGAAGATCACAATCACAAAGAACTGCTGAATGGCAATATTTGATAGGATATTACAGTTCAAGAGCTATTCATTGACGTTGAATATCAGTAATATATTTATGTGGAGAGTTAGTTGGATGTCAACTGGCTTATGATGTAGAACAACACTCGTATGTTTTAGCAGGTAAAATGTAAAAGTTCACTTATAGTTATGGAGACTTTGTATAATTGTAATGTTAGAAAAATTTTATCGCGATCAAAAATATTTGCTCATTTATATGTCAAGTTTCAATAGCCCAAACTATCAAAACCGGTGTCCTGTTTTAACTTTCTGTTATCAACGTTGCAAGTTTCGTAGAGCAAAAGCATCTAGTTCAAATGAATATGTTACGCTTTGGCTTTTCAATAGTGCAGTACGATGCTACTTCCTGCTTAGTCCTACTCTTTGCAGTAGTTTTGGGAAGCTGTCAGATATTGCCTGATGAGCAAAAGCAACTCCCAATGAAGCATTCCAGGAAGAACTAAAAATATAGTTGTAAAAACATAAACACTGAATCTCATTGAATACCATTTGCATTCCTAGGCTTTATGGAAACAAGACTAATGCATTCCTTTTGCTGACAGTGGTAAGCACAGTGGTGATATGGAATGACCTCTACGCCATCAGCGCTGGTGTTTACATGCTCACAACAATGTTAATGTACTGTAATTTACTTATGTTTGTGTTCACAAATGTAGTTCAGCGTGTTAAAATGTTCACATCCGGAAGCATTAACATAGTTCAGCTGATGTCAGTGGGAAATGAGCTTTGGAGTCACTTCTCTTCAACCTGTTTATGCAACAAACTGAGGAGTCAGGAAGTGAGCCAAGGTTTAGAATCTGCCCTCTGGAACACCACTTAAATATTACACCAATTCATATGGAGATATTTCCCTGACTGATTTTGAATCTGCACAAGTGTTTATACATGATATTATAGCTGACACTCACCAACATCAAAGGATTCCTTTTCTGTGACTAATAGCTCTCAGCCTGTTCATGGGTATCCTATTTTATCAATAAATGATGAGGGTGCAGCATCTAGAATTTTTGTGAAATTTGCAAACAGCATATTTAGAGGCTGTATAAGGAAGGGAAAACCTATTTGATCCATGTGATACATGCTGAAATATTCTCACTCCTAAAAAGTAGGTATGTAGTAAAAACATTGAGCTAAAATTTTAGGTAAGCTTAGCTTTTAAAAGTTACACTTCTGCTCATATAACATAACATGCAAGAATGTTTGAAATACAAAGTGAAAAGTTGGAACAGAAACCTGGAATTTCTCATAACATTACATCATTATAACAGTCTGGGGGACATTGCCTACCAGTTTAATGTTCTGTTGATTCAATATTAAATACATTTTTGATGCAATAGAAAGATAATATTAGATACGAACACCGAGCTGAACTAGGAACACACTAAGAATGTTAAAATATACATTTATATTTTAACATAATATAAATTTATGTTAAAATATAAATATTTTAAGCAAAGCAATACCAAAGAGTTTACATGTTAAAATATAAATTTATATTTTAATATAAGACTGACACAAAGTGTTTTCAGGCTACAAAAAAAACCAAAAAAACAAAACATAATAAATAATGTTACAGCATCACCTTTCTCAGCATTAACACCATAGCCTACGTAATTTAATCACCACATAAATCTGCGGTTATGACGGTCTGAAAGGCTGGAATTTTATAATTAATTCAGCTACTCATTATCTGACCACCTGGAAGCACTCACGACACTAAAAGTTCATGTCCAGACACTAAGTTTAGCTTTAAATATAAAAAGAAAAATAAAACAAGGCAGTTACACTACAAAAAAATAATAAGGCAACTGAGACATTACAACATGTGGAGCTACACACCAGGTAAACTCCACAGTATCAGCAAAACATGCCTGGATCATTAAGGAAAGCAATACCAAAGAGCTTACATAAATAATATTAGTGATGTAATTTGAAGGAGGGGCACCTTGAAAGTCTCTCCGTTAGCTAAATCTGCATTTTCAGCTTTAAAAGGTAGGACAAAAAAGACCTTAGATATCACATTTGCCATCGCTCCTAAACAACTGGGTAAGTATAGCATTTAGTTGTTATACTAATGGTAACGTCCAAGATGCTCCTCAATGGTGCAGGCTTCTTTACAGTGCTTTTTGTAGATGAAGTTACATCCCCTACCATTCTCCTTACATCCTCCATGTGTTGTGGCAAGATAAAAAACAAAAAACAAAGTCTTTGTTCAGCCTAGTGAAAATTGGGTAAAAGACAGAGGCTTCCAAGTCATGTCATACTGATACTTTAGGGAGACAGGGAGTCATGGATTACTGATCATCAGGTCCAAGAGACTGATTAACTTCAAAAAGTAAGGTCTTCTGTTACACGCTTTACTGCACTAGTAGTCTGTTTTGTATGTCTCATGTATTTCTCATTTAGAAGACAAAAATGTCAGCTATTTGGAAATGACGTGGAAACTAGAGCGGGAATCTTATAAGCATCAGATTGCAGGTTTTCTACAACAATAGTTAGCTTTGGTAGTTATCCAGCTGTTAAAAGTTTGTGATGCTTACAAATGGCTCTTAAATTATGAAGTTATATATTCTGAGTTGTGTTGGAGTCTTTTACTTGGTTTCATCTGCAATATTTATAATATTAAAGCCAGGTCTACAGAAATCCCATACTCTTAAACCGACACTGACACAAATATTTCTATCTAGATTCATACTTTTTTTTTTCCTTTGGCATAATGCCGGTTAAAAATCCTTCCCTATTTACCTAACTGTTTAACTATTATTACTCCGAAGCAACTGCAGTTTTATTTGACACATAAGGGAAGTTTCACATAGTCAAAGCTGTGTTTGTGAACTTTAGCCATAATGTCGACATTCTATAGGATCGTGCTTTCAAGCTACATCAGTGAAACTGTGGAACCGTAAATGGAGTAGATTGATTACAAGTCTTGCTATGTCTGAGTAAGGCGAGTACGATAAGCTCCTCAGTGTCACTAAAGGAGAAATTTATAGGAGGAGCTGTGAAAGACAGACTCACATGACTCTCTAATCTCCATAAAGAGTGAGTCACTGTTGGCAATGATCTCTCATGCAACCGTCACTTAGATAACCCAAGCTACACAGAAATATGCATAGTTTTCACTTATAATCAGAGTAAACACTGATGATTACAATATATAATTTCCCAATCCAAATTAATATAGACTTTTTTTGTAAATTTGTTGGTCAACATAATCACACCAAAATGCTATATTAAAACCCAATGACAATCCAAAAAATTACCACGCTTTTTTCAGAGCTACTTATGTCTATTACTCTTTATCAGCCAGAAAACATCCATCACTAGACGTAATGTTTCTCAGACTTTTTTTTTTTTGCACTTCCTTTCCACACTTTCTCATTTGGCTTCTGCTTCCTGACTGATTTTCTCTTCCCCTCCTCTGCTTTATAAAATATTTCTCATAACCGCCGCTTGTTGCTGTGCATGACGTCCATGAGCATTTCCCCCTGGTTACCAAGGGCAACATAGATGGAGACGGCCAAGTGGATTTGTCAAGAACTGAAGGCTGAAAGAACAAAAGGAAGAACAGAAACGCCAATCTGCAGAAAGTGAAGGAGATCCATACACTCAAACATAGCTGTACAATGAAAATGCAGCAGAAGAAATAATTTCTTGGTGCTATGGACTAACAAACTAAGTTTAATTCCTTTAGTTTAATTACTTTTGCTGTGGGACTAAAGTTAAATAAATGTTGCTGTAAAGCTGGAGTAATGCAAATTAGCACAGCAGGTCAGAAATCTTCCACAGGACAGTTCTATCCATCGATTTCAGGTCAGCAGTAACATAATTTGACAGAAATTCAGATCAAGGCACGACAAAACACCTTACGGAGAAAAACAACTGCCAGAGTCTCTGAACAACAAAACCAATTTCACCAATGTAGCATCTTATGTGGGAAAGAAATTGATTTTGCAAATATTATAATTGTTAACTTTTTTATAGTCTTTGAAGAACTCCCCCCTACCCCCGCACTCCTAAAAAAAAAAAACTGAAATTCCTAATATGTACTCATCTTGCCTTTGATGCAATTTTATCTCCCTCTCATGGTTGTATAAACCTCAACATTTCAGTACTCAAATAATACATGAAATCTGCATGCGTATTCCGCAAGTTCTGTGCAAAATATTGTTTAATCTCAACAGATTGGGCGGCTCTCTTTTGGCAGCACACAGCATGCCGTCACCTCAGTGAGCACAGCCTGAAGTCTGGTTCGCTACTGGCAGAGTTCACTCACATGAAGCTGTCAAGGATGACTAAGATTTACTACATTTACCTGTTGCTATAGTTACCATTTACAGCATTCAGACATATGATGGGTTATGTGACAGTGCTCATGAATAAGTGCAAACTGTGTCACACACTTTAAAATCACACAGAGGATATCACTAGAAATTCAATTTTAACAAGTATCACTTGACAGGTAAGGGCTACTGTAAGTTACTCCAGGCCCTAATATAACTTCACTTACAGATAAAATACATCAACTCTCCTTATGCAGCTTTGTCTCCCTCAAGTGGACATCTTTAAAAAATCCTTATCCAGGAAACTGGAATAATGTATTCAGACACAATTTGAGTTATTTTCTTCTCAATTATTTTAAGGTTCTGGGTTCGATTCCCGGCCTGGGGTCTTTCTGCACGGAGTTTGCATGTTCTCCCTGTGCATGCGTGGGTTCTCTCCGGCTTCCTCCCACAGTCAAAAAATATGACTGTCAGGTTAATTCGTCTGTATGAATTCTCCTTAGGTGTGTGTGTGTGTGTGTGTGTGTGTGTGTGTGTGTGTGTGTGTGTGTGTGTGTGTGTGTGTGTGTGTGTGTGTGTGTGTGTGTGTGTGTGTGTGTGTGATCGTTTGTCCTGTCTGTCTCTGTGTTGCCATGCATTGGACTGGCAACCTGTCCAGGGTGTACTCCGCCTCGCGCTCACTGACAGCTGGAGATAGGCACCAGCAACCCTCCCCTCCCCAATGGGATAAGAGTGTAAGAAAATGGATGGATGGATGGATGGATGGATGGATGGGTGGGTGGGTGGATGGATGGATGGAAATTTAGGAAACACTGCAAAACACGTTAGTGAAAAAAAAAATTGCAAATATTAAATTAGTTTAAGAAATAAAATTAAATTATAATTAAAGCTCCACTCAAGTTGAAAGCCACAGAGTAAAAATAGGTCACGTCATCATATTTTAGAGGCAGAAAATTATTTAAATGTGAAACAAATTACAATCATTGTTCCAACTGGTTCACAAAGCTCATGAGTCATTTTAAAATTTAAAGATTTTATGTTGAAATTTATTATAAGCCAAGACATTTTAATATAATTTTTACTTAGCCGTTTTTTTATTAAAATAAAAATAAATGTCTTTTTTTCAAACAAATATCTCTTATATTATTTTTATTTATTTTGCTAGAGATTAAAATTCATGGATTTTGATGCACACATGCATCAAAATGCATGGATGCAAGAGGAGAAGATGCAAACTCCTTGCAGCAAGACCACAAGCTGCCATACAAATACAGAACTACTTGCAACAGTGAAAACCAGTGCGGCACCATGCAGCATCAGCAAAATGCTGTATTTATTATATTTCCTGAAGACTGAATGGAAAAGTAACAGATTATCACTGAACTGCGGAACATGACATGAAAGTTATGTTGCAGCTGACAAATATCTGCATGTAAGCAAATGAAATTATTTACTACATTTGAAAGCACTGCATTGCTGCTAAATCTCTACTTAAAAATACATTAAAAGTCAAATTCTTTATGAAGAGAATCACCTGTAGTACTTCCTACTACAGAAAATCATCAGTACACTGAAAAGTTCTGTTAGGTCCCAGCATTTTATTTCAGATAGCAGCAAATTAGACAGTATCACAGAAATCACTTTTTAATGACGGTTTAGTTTCTACTTTTGGCCAACAGATGGCAGCAGTTGTTCAAAAATTATCAGAAACGCACAGCAAAACTTCTCATCCATGTCAAGGCAAGCTGTCCCCCATATGCTGCGCCCAACAATTATGTGGATGTTTATACTACTGCAACTCCTGTTACTCTTTGTCATGTCAAAATGTTGCCCTATTTAGAGCTTGATCAGCCATACCTGCTATTTTATACAGAGAAATTTAGTAGCACCACTGCAAAATGGCAACTCATTATTTAACATAAACATGAACAAACAGTGCCACTGTTTCCTTTTAATTTTGGAAACAGTGTGAAAATGTCTACACATTTAAATGGGGTTAATTTAAGAAATTTTAACCACAATTGCCAAATTTACTTGTTTTCTTTCAAGTGGAGAGAGGTGGGGGGGGGGCTGCAAATGACAAACCGTGCCACAGTAATTATCAGCAGCTCCCAAGGGTTTCATGCAGAAAATAATGATCTCCATGATACTGCATTCTAAAAGAATTATAGCAGCTTTGCATCTCTACCCCACAGATAAGTGCCTAGCAGAAAAAAGAAGCAAAATTTGATCATCAAGATCATGTTAGGTGCAATAGTACAAAATGTCACCTGAAAGCAAAGAGAATGTGCCATCGTTTTCACATTTATTCATATGAAGGAACTGATTGTCTCTTTCTAGGTCTGAAACTCCATACCTGAAAGGTATTTTGTGTGTTACCTTTAATACATGAATATATCTTATTTTTCACACTTTTCTTGCATTTCTGCTTGCTATGCCTTCATCTCTTCGTTAAACAATGAGCTACTATTCTGTGCAGCTGGTACCTCTGGCCCAACGAGAATATTTTTTGGACAGATTTTTGGCTGGAGCAGCAGTACCCAAGCCATCAGAGGGACAGTGGTGTGGTCCCTTGCCCATTGACAGTTAAAGGTCACACCCTTTGTCTCTGCAGGCTTAAAACACACACACATGCATTTTGGCAGATGTGCAAAGAGGTTCATGTCTACCAAAATAGTTATGTAGCAGTGATGGCATCATTTGTTGCTCTGATTTCCAAAACTGTATTTCAGAATGTAAATTTCCCAGCTTTGTCCCTAATTAACCAAATCTGTAAGTCATCCATGAACTGCCAGAGAAGGGGAAGAAAAACTATTACTAATGTAAAGCATGCCCACTCAAAGTGAGTGTGCATCAAGACTGAATAATCACCCATTAAGCTAAAACCTTCAGGAAGTATTTCAGGCTTCACTGCCAGGAGAAAATGAAGAAACAATAAAGAGCCTGGCGGGGATTGATTCAAAGGATCCACCAAAATCCCTTTGTGTGCTGAATGTTGTCTCGGGTTCGGTCGTGCTTGCTTTAGAGGACAGTGAGAGTTGTTATTTAGAGAGTGACACAGTGCCGTGATGAACCAGCCAGCCATGATGAGAGAAAACGGGCAGGGCGGGGGAAAGAACTGAAGGGGACTGGGGGGCAGGGGGTGGAAAAGTAGCAGAACAGCTTGCCAAGCGAGAGGGGAGCTCAGAGCACGTTGTAACTGAAGCGGGGTGACAGCAAATGAAAGTGGATGAATACAAATGACCACAGGGACATGGAACAGGGGTTGAGAGGGAGCAAGAGTTGAAGAAATCGCAAGAAGACCACGGTGGCTTTGAAAATAACTCATGGTGTTAAACACAGTAGTTCCTGGAAGGATGGAAGTTCTGCATATGAATATTTGCCTTATGTAGCACTGGACATATACTGGGCAATTCATTTGCAGGAAATGGCATAGCAGTAATTAATGTGGTAAATAAGGGACTAAGTGTTTCAATCAAGGCTGATGGGTGTCAGTAACTATAGTATTTCTGTAGATTGTGGCCTGATGTGAAGAATTTTTTTAAAGATGCAAACAGATTCTATTTAGAGTCACCAGTCCTTTTCCTGCTCCACATAAATTCACACTCTCTCAACTCACAAACAGCTCCCCAGACTAGCGGTAGCAGCAATTAGCAAACACCTGTTGGAACTGCGCCTCTGCTGAGCTTATTATACAAACTACAACACTCCTAAGAACGGTTGTAAACGGCATGGAAGGACAGGATGGAGAAGCAGTGTTGTGACGATGTGCTGAAGGGAGAGAGTCGGAAAGTGTAGGTGGTCCTTAAAGTGACAGAGGCCTATTTCAAGGTGCCAGTTGCAGACATGATTTGAAGTCAAACATCGTTTAAGTTGTTCTTGATATATCCACCATTTTTATAGCAACAGAAGGTGACATTTACTCAATTGTGGTATAAAATGTGCCTGAAAACAAAACAAAAAAAAAAAAAACATAATACTCCACCTGACGGCCTGTCCTGATTGAATAGGTCAGGCTGTAATCAGCCATGTGTGTGGATAATCAAATTGAACCAACTACAGGTTCAAGGAAACGTGGAGTTTAACATGGCATCAGAAATAGATTAATATAATGTAAAGGTGTGTTTGTGCACCTACCGCTAGATTTGATCTTTCTGAACAATGCAGAAAGATCAATTAAATAGCATTAAATAGCACGGTACTATTTAATGTGGTGAATCAGGCAGTAGTTGTTGCTTATCATGACCTTCCAAGGTCAGATTTGGTGATGCATCAGTCTATTATCCAGAAATAGAACTTGGCCAATTTTCTATTGATCATTTCTTACTGGTGATCAGCAGGTCAAATACTGAAAAGTGTTGGTGTTCTTCCCCTGCTCATAATAATCACAATGAATTACTACTTTTTTTTTCAAATTCTTTGATGCTTTTTGTTTTGAGTATGTGGAAAATCAGATTAAGGTTAAGGATGGATGCTTTGATCCTGCAGAATTAAGCAGCAGCTTTTGTAAGTGCTTTATGTGCTTGTTGCACAAAATGTTATTCTTTTTGTTGCTTTACTCTTTTCCAAAAACAGTGCTGGAAGATGAAAGTTGGGTTAAAATGACAAACAAAAAAAAGCATTTGCCTAATAAGAGATGGGTGGTGCCCCTGTAGTTTCCTTGCTATGACTTTCAAAACAGATGACTGTCTTTTCTTCAAAGCTATGTAAGCAACTCGTCCTGAAACAATCAGCTAGAAAAAGCCTGGTCAATACATCTTTAGTCAGAACAATCCAGCTTTTTTGATTCAGCAATGATTGATTGGTTCAGAAAGAACTTAATTTACATGATAATAATGTGCTCTTCATGGCAAGAATGTTGCACTTTATATCTATGCCACACCCACCTCGAATACATTTTTAATACAGTATTTGAGGTCTCTATAAGTTCAGAGTAAGAGACTAAAAATGGCAAACTTAAAATAAATGCTTTCAACAATTAAAAAAAATAGATACTTTAAATATTTTTATCCTTTGTTGTAAACAAAAAAGTCCTTAACTAGAACTCTACACAAGCTAGCATACAGAGCTGATTTATAAGATCCAAAGATATACAACAGTAGTTAACATTCACAATCGTATGTTTCAATATGTGTAATCCATTCAGACAAGGAATAAGCACCCTGATAATTGGTACTGTGATCCTCATATTCATAGCAACGAACATTTCATTTATATTCAGATTTACTTTTTTGATTAACTCCAAATATATTTTATCAATGTTTTAACATACCAATGGGTATTTCAGTCAAATTCAGCTATTTCTGTGCAAATAATAACCACTAGTCTACAGCAGTCCTTGAGCAAAAACCGCCTGCAGTCACATCAAAAAGTTATCAGACTGAACACAGGCCCCTCTGGAGACATACAGAGAGTGAATAAAACATCAAGAACGGCCATGTTGGGTTTTTCTATTATGTATTTTTGTGTGGAGCTTGCGGCTAAGGTATTGTGAAGCTGCCTCTCTGACCAGGGATGTGTTAATGCTGTTAGTTACAGTCTTGCCTATCCCATGATGGCAAGTCAATGTGTTAGTTGTATTTCTATAAGGAGTTTTCAACTGGTTGCTCTGAGGCAGAATTCGGCGATGTCTTGAATTACAACAGTCTAATCTTTTTAGTTGTTTAATAGGAAGGTCAAAGTTAAAATTTCAGATGTATCCTAACAAAGGTTAATCATATAGAGAACCAAGTCAACCAAAAGTAATCATATTAAAGATTTCCCACTGTAACCACACAACAAAAAAACCCTGCCTTGACTTGCAGAAACTGCATGACAAATAAAACAAAAGACAAATAGCTGATATTTCCAAATATGCAATAAAAAAATAAAATAATTCTGTATTCAGAGTGTCACATTATCCTCAAGAAAAATCTTCCCATATGTATGACTATGGAGATGAATAAAAGTTCATATTTATTTTAAATAAAACATTTCTAGATAGAAAATGATTAATTAAAACTTGTTTTACTAAAGTATCTGAGTCTTTAGCAATTTTTGGTCACGCTTTTCAGATCATCAAAAATGCTATAGAAGATGAAAAATTTGAGTAAATACAAAACAACCTTCCTTTCTGAAACTATTTAGAGTTTCAACACATTATTGTCTCAGTGCAGTATGTAAGTGCACGTGAACTTAAGATCACAAACTGATGGCTGATGGTTGGAGTTACCCTTTATTACAGTGACGATACATGCAAAGTATTGAAGCTGCTTAAAGTGTGAAAACTGCTAATCACTGACTGACTAGGTGGTGTTACTGGTTTCAAGAACTGAACTCATCATTGTTAAACACTGAGCTACTAGGAAAATCAACAAGGTGGTCCAATGGCAGAATGTACATGTTTTTGTGCTGATGAGAAAATGCAGCAAAACCAAGATGAACCCAAATGAGAAAATGCCTGCCATTGTGTAGCTGTTTGTGTTTATCGCAAATCGTGTCATGCAACTTTGCAGGCCAACTTGCTGTGATCTTAATGCCTGCACTCGCGCTAAACTCAGGGTCATTGGGATGCACATGACTGGCTCTTCCAGGAGCAAGCTTAATCATAATTTTACAAGTTCAGTAAAGTCACAGAAACAGGCAAAAACTCTATGCCACGTTTTTTTTTTGTGTGTGTGAACTACTAAGTGATGGGAATAAAAGAGAGCTGAACATTAAAGCTGAGAGAGATTCATGTCTGCTCATCTTATCAAGCCCAGAAGAGCACAGTAAAAAACGAACAGCAGACATCAACTCACTGTTTAACTAAAGATTCAATTTTATGTGAAACTATAAGGTTTTAAATTCAGGCTACATTTAATTATTAAAATACTTAGTACGGTACTTAATTATTTAAATATCTAACATATCTAATTATTATTTTAATAATTATTTAAATATCTAACATATTTAAATAATTAGTTTGTCCACTGATTGCCAGCTGGATCTACCTGTTCACATTTAGACTCTTTTAAGAGATCAAGACAATCTACAAGTGTATGGGAAAAAGACAAAAGAGGCTTAGCATTGAACTGGGGATGTGTGAATGGGAGGAGGGCGCCAAGTGGTAGCTAAGAGTGTGAGTTACGCCAGCTGCCATGAGAGGATAATTCATAAAATGAATGAGACAACTGGGACGCTTGGAAGAAATAAAGATTTTCTTCCGCCCACTTTAAATCATTGTATTCCTCCTGAGGCAGAAATATGATAACATATGTAATGTTCATCTGTCAAATTATTGAGAGTCAACCCTTCAAGGAATCACTATACTGGATTCACTTTATAACAGTATTGTAGATAAAGGTTTTAATCTCATTCCAGACACAAACTCATTGCAGTTGCATGTGAGTGTGTGCCTTAATAGATGCAAATGTCCTACTCTTTGCTTTTCTTTCCACAAAACAAAACAGTGAGAGCGTCCGATTCCTTGGAGAGCAGCAACATTTACCTCTCCACCTCCCACTGCTCATCTACTGCTTCCTTTATTTGCTCTCCTGCTATTGTGTGCTCTGCCACCGCTGTGGTTGCAGAAGATGTGGTGGGCCTGACCCTATCTGAACCTCATGATAGTAAAAAGAGAAGAGGGATGGGGAGGAGGCGAGGGATATTTATCCTTATTTCCTCCTCTATTGCTACCTTAAGGCAAGGTCAAATTCAATGACTTGATGCACATATCTGCGCTCACATGTAACAAGGCAACAAGGTAGTAATTACTGTGCTTAATACTTGCTGTAGTTTCACTTTTGAGCTTTACTTGCTTTACATTTCTAGAAGATAAGAATACATTTTTGCATAATTAAAAAACGGGTGATGCTCTAGATAGAGAATACGTAACAAACACATATCTATGTGAACATTTTAAGGTAAACGTAAAAATGAACCAACATTTCACCACAGTATCGATAAAAGAAAAACTGTAGCCATTAAGCACACTGCAGAGCCTCAGAATTATCTTATTATCATGTTCTTATTTATGACAGATCTCTTTCAGCTAAAGTTCAGGGCTGTGCATGAGAGACTCACATGATCTAAGAGTCACAGCTCCCACAGGCTGAACCTTGATGCAGTGAAATCAATACAAGCAGATCGGCTCTGTCTTTTATGCTTGACCTGTTTTGACAAGTTGTCTCACATCTGTTGGTAATGGAGAATTTTATGCAAAGGTGACTGGAGAGTAAATGTTCTTTAAGAAGAGCTCTGGTGAAAATTTATGGGACTGGAGGTGTGATACTAACACGGTAATGTAATAATCTAAATTTTGTTCCAGGCCATCAAGGAAAAGTCCTCACATTCAAATCAGAGAGCCATCACATAGCAAGTAGGGTTTTAATATCCAATCTATAGTTAAGCCTAAATGTATCCACACCCGTAGCACTTAAAACCTTTGCACTTTTATGCTTTACAGCAAAATGTTTAAGCCGTATCTGAGAAGATCGCATGGATTTCAGAGAGATTTGGAAGCAGTGAAACACATGGATGGAAAATAATGTGAGCAGTGGAGTAACTAAATTTTGACTGTTTTGAAAAGAACTGCGTATCTGAATGACGCTTCCCATCACAGTTTTCAAATCCCACCAATCTTTCCTGTTGAACTGCTGCATCGCCCCTACATCTCTGCCAAAAATAATCGCTAGTTAGACAGACTTATTATGAGCCTCACCCTAACAGCTAGCCCTAAAATGAATCCAGGTGCAGCGCCGTTCTCGCAACAGTATATCATTAGTAAACATCAGAGAGAAGAACTCAGAAAAACCTATTGCTCAGCAGTCTGGAAGAGATAAGCTTTTTTGGGTTAACCCCAGTAGTATCAGTTGAGGCCTCATGCAGCGTCACTGTGCTGTAAAATCACTATACTCTCCATGGCAACATCCACAATGCTTTGTGGCATGGCAGGTCATCACTTAAACTATGTAAACTGTTTGCAACTCAAATTCTGCATATCTCTCAAAATAGGTCAAAAAGTCACTTTTCACACCTCTTTCATGTCATTGACCCAACTACAAACAAAGCAGAATAAGCAGCTGTGTTTATATTTGTGGGAGAACCAACACACCACTTCATAATACCTTTAAAATAGGATTTAGAAAGAAAATGTGATTTACACGACAAGTCAATGTGTGACTCAGTGATGCATTAAAGCAGTTTTATGAACCTTTTCTACAAGTACATACTCAGCGCAAATCGATTCTACTTGGTTATTAGGGTTTTCCATTAGTGATGGTTACGTGGTACTAGCCCCTTTTTAGTACCTACTTTGCCGGGTAATAACCAATTACAGACTGATGAAGCCTTTATTGGATGAAACTCATGTCAGAATAGGGCTCCGTCTGAAATGAAGAATGAACAGCTGCCTCAGACCCATCAGTTGATCCATTACAGACATTAATATAGACATTGCAAAGGAAATAGCCGGCTTAGAGTTTTCTTCATATATCTTATGCCTCATGTGGCGAAGAGACTCCCTTATCTAGCTTCATTTATTAAAGCCCATTTCATTTGACCCTTAAGGGGCCATATCAGTGGCCAATTTTCTATTCCTTCTTTGGAGATGTCTAACTGGCAATCCAGACTTTCAAAAACTACTTAAAGCATGTTAAGCCTTATCTTCCAAGTAAAAAAAAAAAAAAAAAAAATATATATATATATATATATATATATATATATATATATAAACTCTAAAAATGACAAGGCTTTCTGAAGATTCTGATTAAACTGGATAAAGCTGAAAGTTTAACTTTCTGCAGATTGTTTCTATTTACCTGTCTCTCACACTGAAACGTTTAGATGTACGTTTAGCACTGTACGTCTAAACGTCTCACCAGAGCTTTAGATGTACAGTGCTTTTTCTTTACCCCTCCAATTACTTACAACTCTGACATCTGCTCCACTTTCTTCTCATCCAATTTAAAGCTACGAGGCATTTATGCTCTCTCTCAATACTTCAAACAGCAACTGCAGCTCTCATTGAGCCTTTCTCTGCCCCTCTGATGTTCTGCTTGTTGGTGCATTCGTGTACAAGTAGTAACAAGGTCATAACTTATTCATTTATTTGCTCTTAAGCTCCTTCGTGAATATACAGTTCTCATTTGTATGAAGCTATTCATTCAGCAGTGAAATATTTCCGATAAGCACACTAAATTAGATTTTCTTTGATCAACTGAAAGTACGAAACACTGTTTGGCTTTCAGATCAGAACCAACTCAGGCAATTCTAGTCTGTCAACAAGAACATATGTGGGAATTAGTCATTTAATTTTGCTCTACAGCCTCGCCTCATGACTAAAACTCCTAGCTTTAAAGCATATGAGAAATATTTGATGATACAAGAAGCTAAATCTTTGTACATTCATAATCAAATAGGGGGGGGAAATCCAATTTTACAAGTTCCAAAATTGGATTAATTATTTGATTCCTGGACTGACAAAAAGAACCCAACTGAGGCTCATCCTTTCATGTGGTTAGTTTAATCAGCCAGACCATTATAAGGAGGAAGAAAACAATCTGGAGGACTTACTGGAAAGCTCAGGTGCTAAGTGCATGTTGAATCACCTGAGCTGCAGTTCACTTACAGAGTGCCTGTGTGGTTGCAGCTTTCTGTTTGTGCTTGCTTCTTGGCTGGGGAATTGGTTGTGTGGCTGTATTGCTGATTAGCTGATTGGGTGTCCCTTTCTAGGGGACAGAAGACCACAGCACTGGTGAACACATATGCACATGTTAAACTTCTTTCTTCCTTGCCACCTCAGTGAATTTATTGCCACCCCAACCAGACTGGACAAACCCCCATCAAAAACAATGATGTTCTAACTGTCACTAATGTAAAGGTTAGAACATCTTGTCATCCAATAGCTTGTCTTACTCCTTGAACCCATTTATTCACATTGACTTCCCTTTTCTTCTTTCCAGTCCTCGATGGATTTACTGGTACGTTTTAGGATTGCTGTAATGTTGTAAGTTCCAGTTGTTATTATTATTATTAGTTTTTTTTTGTTTGTTTTTTTTTACATATGGACCTACATTTTTCTCAGGCATCCTCTGATACAGGATAGCCTATAGAGGTGATCTGTTAGGACTCACAATAGGTCTGAGCTTATTTTACCAGAGTGCTGTATTTAGTTTATGCCACATATGTGTTCTCTCTTCTGGTGTCCAAATAATCCAAAGCATATTCATTTGTCCAAATAACATTAACCTAAAATTTACACTATTTAAAAGCAGACAGGGTTTTCTGATAACAAAATAAACAATTTAATGGGATACTATAAACTCATGTTATCCGAGCGCTAATGCTACTTTTTAAGTAATGTTGAAGGTTCGCGCACACATTTACATAGTGATGGTGGTGAGCTACACTGTAGCCACAGCTGTCCTGAGGCAGTCTGACGGAGGAGTGGATGCCATGCCAGCACCACCAGGCCCTCTGACCACCCACCACCAGCAGCCAAAGCTGATGAAGTATCTTGCTCAAGGACACAACTGAGACAGATGGAGCAGGTTCGAACAGGCAACCCACCGATTACAGAACAAACTCCTTACATCATCACCCCATATTTGCTTTACTTTATCACGTCAAAAATAATGGCGCAGGAGATCATTTGTATCTCACTCTTGACATGTCCATACTCTAATTATTAGCTTAACAATATGCTTACCCACTAAATAAAACACAACCACCTCACCTCCCTGACAAGAGTCAAATCACGCGATAGTTTCCCTGCAGCTCACTATGGCTTCAGTTTTATCTACTTTTTGGCATTAGTGGGCTTTATTGAGCAGTAATATGACAGGAAACTCTGAGGATAACATGTGGTCTCTGCTCATGCTGTGCCCACTCTACTTACTGAGGCGCACAGTGCCCCTCTATCTTCAAATGTAGCCCAAAAAAGTGGGTTCCTGTCTGTTATATAATTGTTGTTCATTGTCTTGCACACGATTCAAGTTAATCAAACACACTTTCCATCATTTCATTACTAACAAATACATCTATATTTTACTGCAAATTAATCTTAGTATTTCTACAAAAATGTATGAATTTATTTTAAATAATACCTAGTACATAAAATGTTGTTGGATAATAAAAATAAAAAATCTCTGCACATTGCAGCAAAGTTTAAATAGTGAGCAAACACGTAACTGGCCTGTGTTAATCATCATGGGACTGAAGACATAAGTAACCACATACAGAGAGCTTCTTCACTGAGACAAGCCTTTTAACACTGCAAAATACCCTTGGACAAAATCCCAGTAGCTCAAATATTTAGTTTCACCTTCCAGCTTCTTCAACTACTTCTCCAATTTGTATCCATTTCTCTATTAACATTTAACATTTAAGAATGTCAGCCACACTCTAAAAACAACTAGCACAGAGTGAAGTCAAACGAGTGAGGGCAAAACTCATTAAATCAGCAGAGGATATTTTTTTTTTTTTTTATGATAGGAGCTTCCTCCATGATTTTTTAATGACATAACCGACAGCAAATATTTAGCTCAATTAACAATAGAAAAAGACCCAACAAACTAATCACTTCCTGCAGGATTTATGCAATGAATCAAAATACTAATGGGATATTTGCTTCTAACAACTGTAGGAACTATAGCAGTCATTTGTCCACAGAGATTTGGATGCTTTGTCACTCGTGTTAATTATCATCTTTTCAAAGCAAAGTTCAATGTGAGTGTTGTGCAATGCTTTTCACTGCAGTGCATTAAAATCATTCATTTGATTTTAATGCACTGCTTTCTTCAACATTGGTCAGGGGGAAACAGAGAAACTAATTACAATGTTGTTTGCTAGAAGAGCACAAGCTTTCAGAAGCCTGAATGCTTTCAGTTCCACAGCTGCTTTTGATGACATTTACCAATTGTGTCTCAGAGCAGCTTTAATCTGAAACTACGGCCCTCTTAGGTACCCATCGAGCATACAACACAATCAACAATTTTCCTCTGTAAAAATCAAGCAAGCAAGCAATCACTGTATTTGCATAGTGCCTTAAAACAAAGCCAAATGCAAAGAGATTTTCAGATTAATGTAAAAGAAAAATGCTAATTAACAAAGCCTTGAGTGCCATCTTCGTCGAACCTCATATGGGAGCTCACATTATTCTGTAATTATGTGATTATTAAAACAGAAGATAAATATTTATCATTGAGGTAAAAGCTAAAGTAGATGAGAAATTGTTTTTAGAAGTTTTTTTTACATGATACATTTTGGATTGAATGAAGTTGCAAAGTTGTGAGAATATGGTTCACCCTGAGGTGATTTAGTTCTCCAAACAAAAGTTAATTTTAACTCACCTAAAGGATTTGTGTTAGTTAGAAAGAAAATAATTGATTTAATTTCAGTGCAAATGAAGCTGTTTTGAAATCAAACAAAACACAATTTTCGGTTGTTTTGTTTGTTAGCCAGATTTCTTTTTAAAGTGTCCATGTGGGGGATGCTTTTGTTCAATAGGGAAGCTGATCAAAAGTGATGGAAGCTAGGAAAATTGTCAATCTTGAAAGAAGATGCTTATGGTGCAGGACTGGAGACGAACAGAAATCTATTGGGATGTTTTTATGGCTTCTTCATGTGTTCAACTTACCTAAATAAATTGAATGGAAAAACTGTGCCCTCCATCCTATCTAAAAGAGATTAAAATATTTTGAGAATAAAAAACATGTGATGGTCTATCACTAGTCTGGTATAAACAATCCCCTGTTTTACGCTACTTATTTCATACACAGGGTCTGGGCTCTTAGCTGTTGAGAAAGTGATGAGACTTTAGTGTGAGTAATTACACCATCCTGTTCAATCATGTTTCTATAAAAATGTGCAGTCAACATTATATTCTTAGAAATCAAGCTGTTAGTAAAAAAAGAAGTCTTCTTTGAAGTTCCAGAAAACTGCAAAACTGAAGCACAGAGTTTCTTTAAAATAGGCTAGAAACCCGCTTTGCATATTATTAATATGCTCATTCTACAGGATGTAGTCTCATCAGAGTAGACGGCCATGCCTCACCCATGCTGCTAAAGGCCACGGAAAGTATTGGGAACACACACGGGAAGAGAGGGGTGATCAAAATTCTAACGCAATACCATTAAGTTTTTTTTTAATGAAAAATAGCCTCATCACATGATTTTCCAATATTATGCATCTGCTCCTGTACAAATATTAAAAACTGTCTATAATTGATGAAATAACTGGGTTTCTGTAACAAAAACCTCCAGCACTGAAAAGCAGCTTTTCTTAGTTTGAAACTCCTAAACAGATTTTGTCTTTTCTAAGGGTTTACTGGGTACAAAGCTCTAGAACACATGTGTCAAACTCAAGGCCCGCGGGCCACATGTGGCCCACCATGTCATTTTCTGTGGCCCCCGCAGCATTTTATAGGCCGACATTGACTTACAATAGGTTTTGAGCACGAATTGACTACAAACTACATCTCCCACAATGCATTCCGATTGTTACCAGCTAACATTACGGCTTCTCGCCACTAGAGAGCAGCAGAGTCACCTCAAGCTGCTCATTAATTTTCCCAGCGAATAAAACTGAGACATCGACATGCTAACATCAAAATGTCCAAGAAAAGAAAAATCGATTTACAAGTAAGACTGTGAATGAAGATGTGTGTGAGTTGGTGTCAGGGCGGCAGGTCGCGCTAGACGTTACCTTGACCGACAACATAAAAAAAAAAATCGGTCCTGTACTATTTTATCCATGAAATTACAATCATATTAACATGACTATTTAGTCGCATTTTATGCGGTTTAGTTAATATTCACCGTGACTCCAGATCCCATCACAAATTAAACAGATAAATGCATCTACATTTTTCTCGTAGTGACAAAAACCACCCCAATAACTTTTAATAAATTAAATTAAGTGACTTCACTTAAATTAGCATCACTTCACCCGCTGGGGTCTGAACGCACTTCCTCCTGGTTCCCATCTGCAGAAAAATCTGCGCTAATTCATCAGTCAGTTGGACCTGTCTGATCCAAACAGATCAACTGAACTCTGAGTGTTTTACCCTGTGCGATCCGGTGTGCGCTTTTACCAGGATTATTTATTTATTTATTTATTTATTTACCGTGGTTTCGCTTCTCTGAAACGGACAGATGTTACGTCTGCAGGTCCTCCAGACCGCCGCTCTCCTGGGTAACGTACACCAAGAAGTCTCCATTTGTTAAATCCACTGGATGAGTTTCTCCCAGCGGTTTCTAAGTCTTTGCAGCGGCGGAGCCACATCCGCAGTGGTTGAGCAGCGGACTGCGCATGTTACAGTCTAATTAACTTTTGCATTGTTATTTATTTCCTCCAGATAAACTACCGGCTCCTCAAATGGATTAACACAACCCTGCATTCTCTTTAGTTTTCTCTGGTCTGTAATGGAGACTTGAATTTAACATGCCATTTCAACCAAATGTTTGTAATGCGCTTCCTAACCATTTTTTATTTGTAAGTATTGATTTTATTTTTTAGCCAAGCCTCTGTCTCTGCTAATGACATCTTCAATACATTTTTTGATCCCAGGCTTAGTTTATGGACTGAACAGACAGAAAAAGTTACCATTATACATTTTGAAGTGTTGATTTTATTTTTGAACCATTTTTTTTATTGTAAAATGTAGATTTTATTTTTGAACAATTTTTTATTTTAAAGTGTTGATTTTATTTTTGAACCACTTTTTATTTTAAAGTGTTGATTTTATTTTTGAACCATTCTTTAATTTTATAGTGTTCATTTTATTTTTGAACCCTTATTTATTTTTGAAGTGTTGATTTTATTTTTGAACCCTTATTTATTTTGAAGTGTTGATTTTATTTTTGAACCCTTATTTATTTTGAAGTGTTGATTGTCTGAAAGACCTTACACATGAATTGCCCCATATGGGATTTGAACCAATGACCTCAGCATTTCCAGCATGGTGCTCTAACCTGCTGAGCTAACTCACCTACCTTACAAACTGTTGAGTTTCCATGGATTTAAGAAGAACTCACATGATCTTACCAATGGAGATTTGATAAAAGTGCTTATATTCCAATGTTTTCCAAAACAACATACATAATATTTTATTTTCCAGAGATTTTGTATTTTGAAGTGTTGATATTATTTTTGAACCATTTTTAATTTTCAAGTGATTGTATTTCAAAGATATTTTTATTTAATGTCTTAATTTTATTTTTGAACCATTTTTTATTTGTAAGTATTGATTTTATTTTTTAGCCTTTTAGCCAAGTCTCTGTAGAACCATTTGTCTCTGCTAATGACATCTTTAATACATTTCTTTGATCCCAGGCTTAGTTTATGGACTGTAATGTGAAATTGGGCACAATTATAAATCTGACAGTTTGTTCACCAAGTTACTGTGCTCTCTCAGAGGATCTGTGGTGTAAGTATTTGACATTGTTCCATGCCCATTGTTGACATTAGTCTCTAACAAAATGTGGATCATCTATCAGGAACACTCCAAAGAGCATGAGTTTCTGTAGTGTAGTGGTTATCACGTTGGCTTTACATGCAAAAGGTTTCTGGTTCGAAACCAGACAGAAACAGATTTTGCATGTTCTATTCATCACAGGTGTTTACTAAAGGTCAACAAGGGTACTGTGGTGTCATGGTCTGTACTCTGAATCCAGGCATCTGAGTGCAAGCCTCAGTTGAAATTTTCATGCGTTGCATCTCACATCATCAACTTTGGAACCTCAAACTGAAACAAAGCAGAGAAGTTCAGTTCCTGTAGTTTAGTGGTTATCATGTTTGCTTTACACGCCAAAGGTCTCTGGTTCAAAACCAGACAGAAAAGGTTTTTGTAGGTTATGCATCTCTTGGGGTGCAGTGAGACAACAAGAGCCTTCCTCTTTTGTGATGGTTCATTTGCCAATCAACTTCAATGTAGGCTTCTTTGAAATCGAAGCTACTTTACTTCAATTACCAATTGGCAGTTCTATGGCATAATGCATATGTGTCAAACTCAAGGCCCGCCGGCCACATGTGGCCCCCCAGCATTTTATAGGCCAATGATTGACTTAAAATAGGTTTTGAGCACGAATTGACTACAAACTACATTTCAACCAAAGGTTTGTAATGCGCTTCCTAACCGGACGCTCCAAAGCGTCCAGGTCCATAACTCTTCAACACGCTGTCAGCTCCTGGTCAGAAAGACGCATTTAGTTCAGAGACCATGAGATGATATTCAGAAAGGATTTTTTAAATTAATTGATTTCAGTTGCCTCTGAGACTAAATCTTTGCATAAAGTCTATAATGTCTGCCCATGTGACTTGTTTTTATTATTTGTTTGCTTACCTTTAAACACTGATTTAAATATTGTAATTTTTAAACTGAGCAGTAATTGTACATCCATGGAAACTCAAATGTAATATTTAAAACTTCAATACATAAAATCAGTTATTTAACAATATGAGGTGGTGTTTAATTTATTTTTAACATTGTATTTTTATACATTTATGCTAGAGGTGCCCAAGTCTAGTTTTCCAGAGCTACCATCTGCAACTTTAGATGCATTCCTTCTCTAACACACCTGGACCATTGACTCATTATAAGCCTCTACAGAACTGAATGAGGGAAGTCAACCTTTTGTCTGGGGTGTGTTTTAGCATGGATGCACTCCTGATCTGTACCGTCAATGTGGCCCGTTGAGGGGGGCCAATATGCTGAAGTGGCCCTCGGTGAAATTGAGTTTGACACCCCTGCTCTAGAATCTGACTTTTCTGTTCTTTATATATATATATATATATATATATATATATATATATATATATATATATATATATAAACCAGCAGGAAATAGAAGAGGTAAAAGTGGGAAACAGGAGGAAGAGATTGCTTCTCAAAATGAACTGCCAACTTGCAGGCTTACACCTTTAGTTGCTATCCAGCAAGTCAGATTCATTCTGTTTTTGATCAAAAATAAGAGGTAAATCTGAGGGTTATTCCAAACTTTTAGAAATTTGTAAAAATTGTTACATTTTTTGTAACTATCAATACCATTTTGGTTTTAAAATAAAACCAAATTGATTTATTCTTGATCAACAACGGTTCTTTAATACGTTTGTCTTTAGAGCTGGAGAAATCACTCCTCACAGATCAAAACTGCTATCAAACCACATACCACATACTAAAATATCAGAAAGATGAACTCTTCTCTTCAATATTGATAATAGAAGGAGAAATTAAAAAATATATATATTAAATTTATTTTTTGCATCCAGAGAAATGCTTGGCCATACATTTTTTTTTTTTTTTACATTTTATCAGAGCAAATTTGGGAGTCCATGACCTTTTGTAGCTAACAAGCTCAGATGATTACATACCTTGTCATAAGAACCGTCCTTTTTCTTTTCTTTGTCTCACAAGCCATGATTCACCAAGTTGCACAATAAAGACGCACAAGAAAGAAAAGCTTTACCAAGAGCAACGCTATCTTTTGTCTAGTCTGTCTACATGCTTCTGTTCAACAACACCACTGACAAGACAGTTTCCAATTATAGCAACCAGACACTCATGAAGAGAGGCAAGTTTCACTGTTCGCTCAGAGACTCCAGGGGCAACTTACTTTGCCATCACAAAGCCACAAATTTACTGGCTTCAACGCTGTAATCTCAGTAATTATTCTTGATTTTCTTTTAAAGTATTCAGTCTCTTTAAAGCTGCAGTTTGTAACCTTCATAAAGAATGTTTTTTGCATATTTGTTAAACTGTCACCATGTCGTGACAGTACGTTATGAGACAGAGACCACGATCCTCCACCTTCTCCGTGAGCCATTAGTGCCGTCTAAAGAAATGCACCACTCTTAACGCTGTCATTCAACCTCATGTATTCGCTGCTAAATGTGCTAATGGTGGAGAATTAGCGTTACAGGAAAACCGTTTATATGCCGTCATCAATGGCCATGCTAACTAGGCTGAGCATTCACAACAGGTAAAGGGGGGGGAGATGAGCAGCGCCACACGAGATTGTGATTGACAGCGTTAAGACCCCATGTCCAGGTTCTGACTGGATGATTGATTTCTAGTTAGCGCTGGGAGGAGCCAGAAGAGTTTGATTTTTTTCACAGATCATCTGACTCATACCGTACTGTCACAACACAGTGACATTTTCAACATGTAAAGAAATATTTTTTTATTCAAGTTATATACTGCGACAGAGATTTTGGGAATTTATCAGTTTCTTGTGAATCCAACAGTATGTCCTCAAAATATTCGCCTGTAGTTTACTTCTTAAAAAGGCTTCAGTCTCAGTGACTGTTGGTTCTTTTAATTTTTTTCCCCATTGTTGTAGCTTGTTCTTATTTTCTTTGGCCTGGTCAGAGGTGGAGTCAAGTGACAGTTTACAGGATTAGTCTGCCAGCAGCTCTGTTCTTCTGCTGCTCCAGAATAGAAAACGTTACTTTTAGGCTTGTTTTGTCTGAAAGTAAAAAGGCACTTAAACGACAGAAACAAACTTGTATTGTGAAACATTCTTTTTACCTGGACTCCAAAAAGCAAATATAACTCAAATTTTAGAGATATGTATCAAATCTTAAATTGAAATATCATAGAAATGAAAAAAGTAAGAGATATTATTATAATTGAAATATTCTTGTGTGGTGATTAATGGAATAATAATTATTTCATTTTTGTATTTATTTATAGTTGTTTAAATTTTTATGTATGGACCAACAAACTTTATTTCAGGTAAACATTTTCTATCTTCTACATTCAAAATTTGAACATATGAACACAACCTCAACAAACGAGTCCAACCTGCACTAAATTAGATTTTAAAAATCTCTTAGAAACCTCTAGTACCTGCATTACATATTTATATGAACTCTATTAAGACAGACTGTCAAGCCCATGTTGAGGTTTAGGTGTCGATGGTGGTTTATGCCCTCTGCACATTTGCTGCACTTTGAATTTTCATCTCTCTCATACCCATGGAGCTCACTTCATCACCAGAGAATATTATGAGTCTCCATGGAGCACACATACAAAACCATAGTAAGGATATATATACGTATATATGTATATTATGCTTCTGCTCGAAAGGAGATTAAGGGAGACTTTGAAAGCAAGAGCAAGAGATGGTGGGGAAAGAAAAGTTAACCGCTTAAGGAGAGATTAATAATAGCGCCTTCAGTAAAAGTATTTAACTGGAACCAAGACCCCAATCTCCTGCAACATAAGATGAAGGAAAATTTTACCCACATAAAGTAAAGGTATGCAAAAAACAAAAAGAAAAACATAGCTAATATATCCATCTATCCATTGTCTATGCCCACTTACTGTCATCCGAGCATCTTTTAAACACCATAGCCTACTTGAGTTGTTGCTGACCATGTTCATCATTTCATTTCTACTGCATACCCTTCATGTGGTAGCTCCTTCCAGCAAGATAATACACTTTGCTATGAAACTCAAATCTTCTCAATCTGGTTTTCTGAACACGGAAATTTGTTCCCTTTACTCCAACAGTCTCCACAGTCCCACATCTCAGTCCAACAGAGCACCGTTAGGTTGTAGAAGAATGGGAGATTTGCATTTATGTGCAGCCAAAAAATCTGTAGCAATGTAGTTATCCAATTACATTTGTATGGACCAAAGTCTCTGAGGAATGCATCCAGTACCTTATTGAATCAAGACAGTTCTGATGGCAAAAAATGGTTCAACTCGAATCCAACCCAAGACTTGCAATACATACTTACATTTGTGTATGCAAGAATGTAGATCAATAAAACTTTGAAAACACAGATAGGTAACAATTTGAATGTCATTCTTTCATCAATAGACTAGTCTGACTGAATAAATGTGAGGTCATAAAGCTACAACAATCACTACAACTTAAGACAAATAGGATAGAGTTAATCACTTTGTACACGATTGAAAGCCAGTGACTGAAAGGTGCTCTATTCATAGAAATTGCTACAGTGATAAAGGCGATAAGGAGTTACTACTTTAGGAAAGTAACTACATTTATCTCACTGCCATTAAATTATAAATCCGTGTTAAATCAGCAGTCACAGAAAGCATAGACTCATTATCTGCATCATGCAATGTCCTTGTGATAAGGACGCTGCACAAGCAGGCAAGGACAAAACTTATAAAAAATGTGAGTGGAAGAATACTTCTTTTTTTATTTAAGTTAACAATAATATATTTGTTCATGCAAATTACACACAGACAACCCACACCGTTTGTCATAATCTGTTTCAACATAAGGGACAGACAACAGAAAGCTACAGTCTTTCAGAGAGACTTGTTTCTGCTGACGGTAGAGGGCAAGAAAAGAAATACTGCCCCAATATGAAGGACAGTCTCATTAAACAGAGACTCAGGGGAAATAAGCTTGCTTGCATACCTCACCCAATATGGAGCAGAGCATGTGAAATGTTAAAAAACTGTGTTGCTCATCACCTTACAGCCATATTGTGGTGCAAGGAGAAGGAAATGTTGGGATTTTATGGGAAAGTTGTCATGTAATTTGATAGCAGGGGTAGAATTTCTAACAATGGTTGGAATAAAAATGGGTGTCCTTTCTCGACAGTAAAGGCTCTGCAGTTTGCAGCTAAAACAAAAGTTGACATATGATGAACGAAGTCGGATGCAAGAAGATAAATGAGTCAAG
Organism: Poecilia mexicana; assembly: GCF_051168715.1. Lineage (NCBI taxonomy): Eukaryota > Metazoa > Chordata > Actinopteri > Cyprinodontiformes > Poeciliidae > Poecilia > Poecilia mexicana. The sequence goes on along the minus strand of NW_028263378.1, from coordinate 12,957,867 downwards.
ATACTGGTGAGAGTTCATGGTTTTATGGTGTAGAGAACAAGTTGTGCAAACCCCAAGCTGAGCCATGTTATGAGTGCACATACTATGTAGGGACATTAAATCCCTCCAAATATTCTACATTAGCTTTGGCATTTTAATAGAGTTGTGTTCCTTATTGTTTGTGATGCTGTTTGCTTACATATGTTCTCTAACAAAAGTCTAAGGCCTTAACTGAACAGCTAGATTTATATGGAGAATAAAATTAATAGGCTGAACTGGTTTACATTTATGGATCTCCTAATAAAGGAGGACAAACACAAAAGAATGTCACACTTGTTAGATTTTTATGTGCAGAAGTATTTTTGAAAACCCTCATTGTTTGAGGTTGTAACATGACACAAAATGAAAAACAAAAAAAAGGGTATGAATAGTTGCAAGACTGTACAAAACAGTTACGCTAAAGTTTTGTTAGCATAGAAAAATAAACGAATTGAAAACCAGGTACAGAAAATAACAATGGCACAAACCTTCTAATTACTAATCTGTTGGGGATTATTTCATTTTAATCCTTCATTAATAAACATTTATGAGACCCTCTTTGACAGTTAAAAAGCAGTGATGGAAAAAGTTGTGGTATTAGTTTGTCGTCATGACATGGCTGTTATATAATGTTCTCCTGTAACTTTTCCAACTTTGACTGATATGTCAGCTTATCTGAGGTGAGTGGTTTGGGAGTATCACCAAAACTGGGCTGATTTGTGCTGAACTATTTGGTAGAGTACATACTGTGTGTTATCAGTCTTCAGTTTGGAACACTCTGTTATCTCAACTTAAACTGTCAGGAAAGTCAGGAAGGCTACACATCAGCAAGAACTCCAATAATAGACATTTTTAGAAAGGAAATCTTATCTCCAACTCATTTTTTCCCACCCTGGATCTGGTTGTATATTATTGCCTCGGGTATTAAGATAGTAGTTAGTAATGCATGTAAAACATTTGTATTTTTGAGAATAACTGAAATAATTCTATTTTGTGCATTATTTCATCTTGGTCTTGTTACTCTCAAAACTAAGTGAAACATTTGCTGCAGAGCATTAACCTCAGAGAGAAAGTACAGGAATATGTGCTGCTGTGAAGATGCGACCCCCAGTGCAGCTTAGGAATGCACCACTTAATTTTAATGAGCTCCTTCACCATCAACCCTGATCCTTCAGAGTCAAAGGTCCTTCAGATGTGACTCAAGGCATGGTTTAGTGGTTAACCACATAAACAAGTCTTAAAAATTAGTTAAGGTCTCCAACCTAAAAAAATCTGCGTCATACCATTTTGACAGTTTAAGGTCCTTTTTTTGTGACGTGCCAGAAAAAGGAGTTAGTAAGCAGAGATTTCTCCAGCTGTATAAAGGGTAGAGTGATATGGTGCAACCACCCTTCACCTGCTCCTGCACACCCAGAAATATGTTTTGATGCAAAATACGCAAACATTCAAGGAGCGGAAACTAAAGAAGCCCCAACTGTTAATCTAATCTAGTCGGTAAGTGATTTTAAATGAAGGCATTGACATAGTGATAAAAAATCTTCTTTGAGTTAGTTTTGTACCATGAAATGCTGGTAACCGTGGTAGTCATACAATGAGAATCTTATAGCAGCCTTGTACCAAGCCATCAGTACAAGATCTATGTGTAGAAAAACATTCTCTCATAATAATTAAGTTTAAGGAATAATTTTATTACTGAACTGTTTAAAAAGACTTCACTGAGTAGAGTATAAATAATTTTTGACGCATTATTTCTAAAATGTAAATAACAATCAAAATTCAATGTGCATTGTCTCATTATCTTTTGAGAAATATAAATATGTGCTTAAAGGGTAAAACACCACAACCACAAGGTGTACTGTTACATAAGAGCTAGTTTATGGAGCTATTGGTAAAATAAGAAAATATAACAGGATGTGATATGAAAACAATACCAAAGTCTCACTTCTTTGGCAGATTGTCAGCATAGTCTAATCTTTCACAATCTTTTCTTGTATCAGCCAACATTCCCCAAGTTCCTACTCTTGGGACTCTCCTAATAGGCCTTTGTTGCCCTATACATCCCGAATAGTCTCTATAGAAATCACATCCAGAGAAGTTAGCAATTGACACTATGTGTTGTGTTGCTCAAAGCACTCCTGCAGCATTTTGACAGTGTCTTAGGGAGCATCATGCTGCTGGAAGAAGCTTCTGTCATTTGGGAATTCCTGTTGCCAACCTTGCTCAGCTACAATTTTCAGGTAAAAACTGGATGTCAAAATAAAGCACATGTGGACAAAAGGTTTTTGCCCAAGACATCACACATCTTCACTGATGAACTACTGTCCTTGCACAGTACATCTTGGGTTTGTTTTTTAAGAAAATGAGATAAGAATTCATTGCTATGCATTATTAGAATATTTTCATTTATCAAGGGTTCAATTTTAAGTATCATGCGCTGATAAAAAGAGCCTCTTGCATTGAATCAGTATTAACTTATTACTTATACTTTTATATTCTACTTTTGTTAAAAAAAAAACAAAAATAAAAAACATTTCAGTTCCTTTTTAGGTTTAGACCACCCAAGGAAGATGTTTGATAGAGTTTAAGATCACAATGTCCTTCTTGGAAGCACTTTAACAATGTAGTGAGAACTGGAAACTTAAAACATCCCATTACTGCAGTGAAAGTGCAGAAGCAATGACCTAGGCATCTTGCGAGCAATGGCAAGTTTTAAAAAAAGACAGCTTTGTCTCCTTAGTGAGGCATTATTCTTATCTTAAAACAGAGTGGAACCTTGAGAAAAATGCACCATTCTAAAGCTAATGGTCGATATTTTTTTCTGACGCTTCAAAAAGAGAATTCTCCACAGTAGATCAGCTCAAAGTAGGCCACAAGCACTTAAATTATAAATTCAGCCATCATTCCCATTAGGCCTCAAAGTTTAAAAAAAAGTATGCCCTGAAAATGTGAGCACCTACTTAACAAAAATGGAAACCACTCTATGCAAGTTTGTTTCCATTTTTGCCAACTCTCTGCAAATATCCTTCTTAGTGCACTTTCTTCCCTGTCCTTCAAGCATCCTCATGAGATCTCATCAAGAAATTAATGCACCCCTCAAATCAAGGTGGCTATGGTAACCATTCCCTAAATGAGCAAGGTGACCTTCTGTGAATGCATTTAGGGGAATTCCAACAGATTATGATTCCCCTATAACTTGACATAACTACATCATTTTTTTACTAATGAATCTATTTTAACATAAAATCAGCCCCCAACTGTAAACATCACATCAGCAGTACAAGTCGGGGTCTGGAGTTCCTGGAGGGAAACTACTGTCAGTAATTTATCTAATGGTTACTTACAGGCTGGGGCGATTTCTACACTTTTCCCCCCCATCAAGACATCTTCAATTCTTTGAGATTGACAGATGGGGAATCATGTTCTGGACATTTTTGAAGGCGGTTGATGGTGTATTGTCAAGTGTCACAGTCTGTGAAGGGGGAATGCTTCAATCTCAGACATTTGGGGTTTTTAGGCAGTCAGCAGGAAAGAAACTGACATTGGTGGCAAATGTCTATCTTCAGAGTTATACTTAGTAAGGAGATACAGAGCCATTATGTCACATTTACTTTAACACATACCCAACACGCCAACTGAATATGTGAAACATAAAAGTACGAACAATAACATAATTTTCACTTATAGTACTCAACTCAACAGCAAAACATCTTGTAAGAAGACACTGTCCATAATTATTGAAGTCATGTTAAAATAATGGAAAAAGAAAAAAAAACTTTAAAGCTACAATTTCATATTTGCCAACTTTTTGATGCAGTCCTGCAAAGTGTCTGGAGTGAATGTACTTAAGAGATCCCAGCCCCTAAATCTGACAAACCCAGCTCCTGACAATTACCCGTAGCTGTTTGCATACCCCCTAAAAAAAAAAAAAAAAAAAAAAAAAAAAAAAATCTTCAACCTTACCAGAGTTGCTCCATCACCTACCACATTGTCAATTTCAAGGCATGTATGGACTGATTAGACAGATAGATGAATCAGACACCTATATGTCTCAAATGATTCCTTGACAAACTTGGTTACAACAATTCTCAAGGCAGAATCTCTGGCTCTGTGCTTTCTTTTTACCTTTATTGTTCGGCGGTCATAATTTTTACCTCATTACATGTTTCATAGGCGGTATCGCGGTCACACAACATGGTTCTTTTTAGATTGAATGTGATGGAGGAAGGAAACGAAGGAGAGTTAAATAAACACCATAGTGCTACAAGAAGAATATTGTAGATGGTGCATTTCTGATTGTTAAAATGACATAGCCTGCAGACATAATCAATTCCTGCTGTTAAAAGTAACAAACAAATTCAGTGTTGTGAATAGTCAAACATGATTCATTCATTTGAGGACATGGGAAAAAAAACTAAATGAGGATCTGCAATAACGAGCAGCATGGGGGGTAGAGTGGCCACCCCATATAGTGGCAATTAGTTCACAATGCAGTCATCCATTTGATTCCCAACTCTGAGACCTTTGCTGTTTGCCTTTCCCCCGTCTCTCTCTACCTATTTCCAATGAGATATGCTGCAACTAAAGGCCACTTGCGCCAGAAAAACACTTCTTATAAAAAACAGAGAACTTGATATGATCTATAATACGGATATAGATTTATACCTATATATGTATACAGTATATAACAAAGATGTCCTTTGTTGCTGCAACATCTGGACTGTAAATGTCAAAAGTTGACTTTCGTTTGGTTTCATTTCTAACATCATTTCAGTTTTCTCTCTCTTACTATAAAGCAGATCAACCAATCAAATTCAGATGTTCCTTGCAGGTGACATTCAATTTTATTGTCTATGATGATGATGATGATGATGTCTAGAAAAAGGCAGGGATATGATATGAATAGGTTAACTAAAGGCAGAGTGGCAGTATCCATCAAGACCAATTCTTCATTCACTCATTACAATAGATGAAATCTGTTTCCTGTTAATAAGACTATAAAGCTATGCCAATATATTAGTCAGTCATATCCCCATTGTGATGTGAATCTTACTCATCAGTTACAATATTTAACTGCTTCTCCAACAGAGAGAAGCAGTTAATTTCAAAAGGGTTTCCTTTTGAAATTAACACTTCCCTTTGGTTTGAAGGGTTAATGAAAAGGGAAATTGAAACATTTACTGAAAGCCTGACTTAGTCATTTTGAATTCAAGTATTCAAGTTCATCACATTTACCACAAAAACTTAAGCAACTGAGTTTTCTTTTTAGAGCTCATGGTAATGTTTTTGTATCTGTAGCTCCCCGGCAGAGGAAAAAATTAGAAACAGTATTTAGTAAAGTTTATTAATTTGACAGAATAGTATATTAGCATAACTTTGCCCTGCCACAGTCAAATGTATCGATTTATGTATGAGCTGCTTCTACCCAGTCAGTTATTTCTCCTGAATAAGAAACAAAACCATAAATTCTTGGAGTATCCCTTTGATTGTCTCTATGCAATAACGTTTAATTTAAACTGCAAATAAAACAGCTGCACTGGTTATTGACATTAACGTAATTAATGTAAAGTAAAACAGATACTAATGTGACTGATAAATTCAGAATGAAGAAAGAAGATTATTTTCGATAGTTGTATACATTTTATATTCCATTTGTCACACTGAACCTCAACATTACTGATGCACAATGAATTATGCATGCACTATGAGATTAGCTATTCACCTCCCACCCAGAAGACCACATCCACACACACACACACACAAACACACATCTCAATGAAAGTATCCAACATGCAAATTAAAGATGACCCCGTGTTTCTTTTGGGGAGTACACTGTACACCACAGAAGAGTTGGCATAACTGCTGGCAATGGTTGACATTTAATTACAACATGATTCATGCCAACATGATTATCTTCAAGTGAGATTTATTCCCCAATTAGATTTTTTATTCATTGTTGCTTTTAAAGTACTAAACCTTCATGTTTAACAATAACTTTGACAACTGTTAAATAATTGCTCCCACATAGCCATAATGAGTTGAGTGATGTAAAGCTGGATAATGCTGTGGACAACGCAGGAAATCAACCTGGGCCTAGAAACATGCAGATAACAACAATCTTCAGAGTGGAAGATGTCAATGATGGAAGATGATGCCAAGTTAGCCTTTTTGAGTTAGATGTTTAAAACATTTTGTCAGGGAAGTACAATAAACTGTACTTTCTCTGATATGGCAAGACATATCTGCAGGTAAGTCAGGCTATGAGAGAGCGATACAGCAAAACATTTGGTGGATAACAGGAAGGCTGAGTAGAACAGAGTATAGGTACCGACCTTTGGAGGTTTTAACCAATGTCTGTCATGGCTCAAGCTTAATTTAGAAATATCAAATTGAGTGTTAAAGCAATGTAGATGACATAAACAAATTTAATTCTCTATGATATACACAGAAATGTCTATTTCTGCAATATTAGCAACACCAACTAACTGTGTTAATTTCTAACAGAGGATGTTTAAGCCAATTTAAAATGACAACTCACCAGGCTGCAAGGCAAAATGGTTGGCCAGGCACAATGTTAAAGTATACACGGAATCATTTGGTCTATGTTTTGAAAGGCTGTCAGACAATCCAGCAAAACAGAGTCCCAGATTCGAGGATCCACTTTCCCCCCATCTTTCTTACATCTTTCAAAATCAGTCCACTAGTACTAAAAACATCTAAACAAGAGAATATATGAGTAATAACAGGGTTTGTAAATGCGAAATTGATTTGGTTCTGAAAAAAAATTATTTAATGTAAAAAATAATAAGTATAATGCTTGGTGAAATATAAAAGCAGTTGTGAAAAATGAGGCCAATTTATTTGGCTTTGTTAACACATAAGCAAAATTTAACAGAAGCAGATGTTCAGGAGGTGAGCATCCACTGCAGGGCTGTTTTCATGACCAGAGAGGGCCAGTTGACATGAGTGTGTATGGCAGTGTTTGAAATGAGAAGAGACAGATATGACAGGAGACATGAGGCCCTCAGCAGGAACGCATTCAGCAGAAATTCACATGAGGAGCAAGAGGAGTCTGTAGGTATAAACGTGAGAGCAGAAGAAAATGAAGTAAAACAGCTAGAAAGAAGATATGTTAATGGGGAATAACTCTATGTTGGCATGGGTTGATGTGCACCAACCAGTTATTTGCAAGTATGAGTCAGTAAATCAAGAAATTAAAAAAATGCATCAGGAAAGCAAAATGATTAAAAGAGAGAGAGAAAGAGAAAGAGAGAGAGAAATAGCAATTTGTTGTTGGGGGGGGGAAGGAAGAATTAAAAGCTGAACAAATATTTAAAAGCTGAGGGAATTATATTGCAGATTACTCACGATGCATAAAGTGTGAAGCTGTTTACGGCTGACCACATTTTCATCCTTCACTACACTTTAATATAAAACTCTCCTATTGTACAAAAACCTTGCCTCTTGCTCTGAGGCCAGTTATTGCATGTTTATGCCATTTAGCATGTATAGTAAGGTCACTAAGTTATTGCAACCACTGAGTTAGATAATATGTTTTACCATCAATTCATGTGAGTGACTAAATCACTTCTAGTGAGTTCTACTTTAATAGCACTGAAAGAGCCAGACGGAGCAAGACTATTCTCAGTTCTCAGCATCTTTATTACAAATATCTAAAGACGCACAATATTAAAACAAGTCGACAGATTACAAAAAATTTACCTTTTTTAATTTGATCGGCCTCCAATGGTGACCAGCCATCTGAAACCTAAAAACTTTGATCATTTTTTAATGAACACACCCCACAAAAGCATTACCACTTCACACAACAAACAAAAAAAGACAACATTCAGCTATTTACATCCCAACCAGCTATTTGAATCCCATTATTCTGTCTTCACCCTAAAGACAAAATAATATTGTTAATACATAACCCCTGGAATCTTACAGCTAAGAGACACTTTTTTTGTCATCAATTGTTGCTGTTTTGCATAAATACTGATTGAATAAGCCAATGTTTTTTGAAATACTTTATTACATGACATTCCAGTGAGTGAGATAAATGCAGCAGTCTTACAATGCTTAAAAACTCAATGAGATTGTGTTAATTTGACAAACTGTTACCGTAAGCCTTCGGAATGAAGAGATCATGTTTTCTTTTTGCTGTTTGTTTGTTTTTTTTCCAAATCAGACTGGGGAGCAAGTGGTGGGTTGTACTGAAACCACTCAGTGGTGAAGGAGGGTGAGAGAACTTTTTTGCAAATTTCTGCCACATAAATCACCACAAAGACAAATCTGAATCAGTCAAAATCGGTATCATAAGGTTCAAGCCTTACAAAAACTAGATTAGCCACAAAATCAGAAATGGTGCATCTCGTTCAGATATCCTGAAAAAAAAATTATAAGTCTTATCTGTCTCAAAGCAATTAGCAGACCTCACAGACCAACAGACCAGTTGCCCACTCAGCCCCAGTCTTTATCGCCCTTTTGAGTGTAATATGATCAGAGCATCACAGCCTGCCAAGAGCTAAGGGAATTACCCGGCATCAAGCGGGTAGTCTACAAAGCCTTTGGCTCACAGCCGCTTACAAGAAAGGCTGTCCTTCAAAAATGGTTTTCATGCATTTTATTAGCCCAACAGATGACCAGTGAGAGAGAGCGAGCGCCAGGAGAGAGCTATGAAAAGCAAATGCCTGTTCCTGCTGGTAAAAATGTCCTCTCTGATTCACATACACTGTCGGAGTTGTGAGATTTCACCATTTCTGCACAGTTCCTCTCTTCTAACAGACAATAATGTTTCCCCAGAGCCCGTTACACACAGTAGCTTGTGTTAGGTGCTGGACATTGTGTAGTTTTGACATTTAATGGATTTGTTCCCCAGGCAGAATTCACTTGCTCCATCCATCAGCACAGCTATAAACAGTTGATGTGTGCATTAAACATTAATTTTCCTAGTTGTTGCCCCCTGATTTCAGATTTATTTCGTTTGGTAAAAGATGACATCTCCTCAGTGAGCAGCCACACTTTTCCAGTCATGCAAAGTAGTTTTTTTTGTTTTTTTTTCACATCTATGCCGATTTGTATGGACATATTAACTGTTTATTAAGCAAAACATGTTGTGCATGACCTCTTTCACTGACTGAAAAGAAGCCAATTAATATGGCACCTTTCTAACACTGAAACAGCTGGAAAATGAACAAAGTTTGTGTCAATTAATGCTTCACAAACATGTATCAGAAGCTACTTGCCCATTAAATAAAGGCACAAGAGTTCAAACTAAAGCTGTGGAGTCAGTTTTTCAACACAGCTTATTGATCAAATGTGTTCAGATTTAAGAGATGATAAAAAGCCTCTAGGTACCAGAGAAATTATGAACAGCCACTCGACTTGTAACACCTTAGATGTCAACCAGGAGCGAAGTATTGCTGTAACATCTAACCCAGAAAGATAAGTGGATGACATGTGCTATTTCTAGGTCAGGCATGTGTCACTCAAGCCGGTTGCGCTCCATTTGAAAGAAACCATCTAAACTGTAACTGACCATGAAAAAAAAAAAAAAAAAAAATCAGCAACCCCATCAGTAACTGTTATATCAGTAAAACCAAAAGCTCTTCATGATGACATAGCCTAATATAAAGGCAAATTAATAATAACAGTTAAACTGCAGCCATTTCCAGTCAGGTTAGCTGAAGAAAACCAGGTGAAACTTTCCAATGGCTGTTCTTGTGTTGAAATCAATATCAAGCAGTAGAACAGACCCCAATTTGCAGTAAGTGGGGGAAGAAAGAAACAACAGCATTTTTTAGACAGCCGTTCAGAGAAGTAAAAGCTCAAGTGGGAACATTATTGGTGGATTATCTCACCCTTTCATTTTGCAAGATAAATGGTGATAAGTTTTTCATCTGGCCTTAATGCTGTGGATATTCAATATTGTTTACTGTATCAGGAGGTCTTTCCATCTTACTTTTGTGTTACCGTAATTTATTTCTAAACATATAAGGAACAACACAACAGCTTAATTAAATGAAAAGAGGCACATGTTACCATCCTAGGAAATAAAAGTAGGACATGCATTTGGTATGTGTTGTGGATATCATACCTATATTTGGGTCATATGTGCACAATAGCTGCTGACTTGTTCACTTTCTGTGCTGTCCTTAATACATTTCTAAGACTTTTCACTAACAGGAGCCAAACCTGAAGGGACTGTTACTCGGCGATCCACAAATCCCTCATGTAGCTCAGAGATTACATGCAGCTCAAACTATAATATTCAGTGGCGCAAAAAGTGGGTATGCAGCGCATGCAACGCATAGGGGCGCTGCACCAGAGGGGGCGTCAAAACCCCGTCTGGAGGGGGCGGCACCCCGATGATGCCTTCGCATACACTTCACCGTGCCCTTACGTTCCTTCACCTCGCGCACATGTAAATGTAAATGTAGCGAGTTTTACCTTTCACGTGTCTCGGGGGTGGGGGAGGTAGAGCGACCGTATGTTTTCTACGCTCCTTCACCCTTATGTACCTTCCTTTGGGGGGGGCACCGATTTATGTTTTCGCATCCACCTGAATAATGTAGTTGCGCCCCTGGTAATATTAAATAACAAGAGCACAAATGTCAGTCTACACTGTGTTCAAATAATATCAGTCAATGTTCAATGACAAGTTGGGTGTTAGATGTATACTACTTATGCCATTCTAAATGCATAATGAAATTTCTAATGAGAATGACTGCAATCAGTAATTTCCAAAACTAAATCAATTTCTTTTAATAATTCAGTATCAGTCAGGGAAACTTCAGCACTGGATCAAAGGAAACAAGGTACCAGGCCTGAAATAGTTTCTAAAAGTTTCAAATGGCAAAAGTTACAAAGATCTTTCAAGCTAGAACTTTCACTCACTCACAGAAAGGCATGCTGTTCAGGTATTTGCCGTTTCAGGGGTGCAGGTACTGTGCTTATAATTCATGTTTCCATTTATACTAAGACAGCTGATAAAATATGGGAGATTTTAAGAAGAAAATCAATTAAAAAAATGAAGAAAATAAGCCTAGACAGTCAAAATATGAAACTAAAACTACACAGTAAGTCAAATTAGCTTAAGCACAATAGTGAAATATGAGCATGTAATTTTGCAGACAGATGCACTTCTGATACTTGAAATGTTGCTACCCCTGGACAAAATCAATTTCCACTACTAACGCAAAAAAAAGGTGCAGTGTCCCAAATCATTATGCACAGACTGGAGTACAGGCGTGAGTTAGAGAAATTTCACACGAGGACCTGTAACAATGTTCCCCACAGACTGAACAGTTCAGTGGCTCTCAGCATTTGTATGAGCCTGATTTTTCACAATGTCGAAGAGGAAATGGTGACTGCTAGGAATGCTGACACATTCTCACAAAGAAATCACAGCATCTTAGAAAATATACGTGTGAGGACCCTACATATCTCCAAGCTAATTGGGTTTTAAAGAAATATTTTCTAAAGAGCAATTTAAAATTATCAATAGACATACTGCTGCACTCAAAGGCAACAAACTAAAAGTTTTGGGTTATTTTCTTCCAACATACCTGCCAGAAAAAAAAGAAAAAAAAAAAAAACACAAACTACTGACAAACAAAACTTGCTGCCAACGACATACCGACAAATCGCCTTTGGACAAAGGCATGAAGACTATACAGTGACTGACCAGGGTATATGTTCATGCATACAAGTGTGAGCACCTCATGCAGAAAAGGGGGCTGACCAGCTCTGATTGGAGATTTAAGCAGAAGAGTTTAAGACAAAAGGTTGGCAACACCTGTTGTAGCACCGTGCTGCTCAAATAGTCAGAGATACACAACAGACTTGACATTACACGTAGTTGCTGCTCTAAAACTTACTTGGTGAATGATGAGCTGTGAAAGTTAAGTTATTAGATGCTAAAAGTCACATCAGTTTAAGATGTCATTTGTTTTGCACAATTTAAAAATTAAGCAAATGCTTATGTCAACAGTGCGTGAACAGCATGCACATAAGATTCAAGATGTCTTATTTTATAAATTACATCTGCCATTCTGACAAGGATAAAGCTGTCAGTGGTACATTGCTGGTCTAACACAACATGGCTAATGAAATTCCAAAAAGTCGCTTCTGTGAAACGTGGAATAAATGCCCATCTGGGTATATAACAACAGCAATAATTCCCTGTATTTTCTTTGGAGTTGTATGTAACAGACTAGAAAAAAGTAGAGAAGTGGAAGAATACAGTTGCATGCTTTTCAATTGTATTTAGCCCTCAATACTTTGATACACCTAACTAAAATCCAGCTCAACCAATTGCCTTCAGAAGTCACCTAATGAGTAAACTGCAGTCCTCCTACTCTTACAGTGCTTACTTGCAAAACCCGTGTTACAAGTTTGTACCATTTTGAGGTGGTTTATCTAAAGATAAATTGTAGTTGTTATGGGACAAAATCCGAAAAAGTCCAACGGGTATAAATTATTTCATCAAGGCACTGTCATCTTACACTAACATCCTCCACATTATTTATTCAAAAGAAAAGGGAGGAACAATCAAACCTTTACTTAGTGAGGTCCTTTTACAGTCCTGTTATGATGTGACTCTAAGTTGGCTCTTTGATCTGAGAAAAATGTTTGCTTTAGTACCAGCACTGTTTAAGCTCTGGAACCTGTTCCCTGGTAAAATTCTACATAAGCACAAGTAAAAAAAAAATCTCACAAGATGCAAAAATACTATAATAATTAGCTTCCTTGTCTTAAATCCTTTAGTTCTATGGCATAAAACCTCACAAAGAAAATAATAGCTCTTCAGCTCATTACCCAGGCTACATAATGTTTGCTGATGAGCTCAATAATGGAAAGTTTATGACCGCAATGTGTTCATTAGACCTTTTGAACTTGCTTCACTCCGAGAAGTGCCGCCATACAATGTATCTGAACTGCAGTGCTGCAGAAGCCTGTGCACTATGTCTGTGATTAAGGCAGTGACTACAGATATTTATAGCTTTGTACCCAATAGCAGTTCCTGCCTCGCTCATGAACACCCTAGGGATCTAATGACATAGCCAGGGGTTATTCTTCGTACTGGTTAAAAGCTTCACTCTGCAAATGCCATTCAGAGTAGGAGGACTGGCTGAAGTGAAAAAAAAAAAAAAATTCAGAGGCTGATAAGTACAGTACAGACTCAGTGAGTGGATTGACTTCCAATCTTTATGTGAAGGGATACAAAAACCCAAATGCAATAAACGTTATCCATCACCTCTTCTCCCTTTGAGATGCTTACATCATTTTTGTTTTGATATTTTGCCTCCCACTGAATCACCCCATCTTGAGTTGTGACTGGACAAAAAGGAAAGCAACCATAATCTTCCTCTTCACTGACATCTCCAAAGATAATGAAACCCCCTGCAGCGTCCCCATGGCAGGAGCAGTCAAGTAGCAGGAGAGGAATGGGAGAGATGCCACCTCCACATCAAATGATGATCCAGATTTTAAACTGAGGTCTCACAGGAAGCCTGGAGCAGAACCGTGGCCCGACTGTGACTGCGACATGTCAGTCCTTTGACCTCAGGACTGCCGATCTTTGCACCACACCAGCTACTTCACCGGCAACAACACAAGTACCTTCCGGGCAAAAATTAACTGTCTCTCCCTATAGGTTAAGCAAATATCAGCAGCATGTGTTAAGCAAGTAGCTGGCACTTCTCATTAGCTTTCTACCAGGGTCCAGCCTCAGAAGTTGTTTGTATCTGCCTGTTATAATCAGCGTATTTGTCTTGTTAGGATGACTTGAAGCTATAACTCGATTGCAGAGGCTTGCATGTGAAGACGTGTGACCTTCTGGTGTCTTTTTAATTGCAGCAGTCGGTCGAAAACGGGATTTTAATGTAAACAACACATGCATCACACACCAGCAGTGTGTAGGTTTAGGAATCCCTTAAAGGAAGCGAAAGAAGCTTCCTTTCTCTTCCTAGAAGTCAGAACAACTTTATGCCTGTACTGAAAACACACAGTCTTGTTTTTTGTGTTTTGTTTTTAATGGCAGGTTAAGGTAGCATTTAAACAAAATGTGTGTTTTTCTTTAATATTTGCACTTACTGGCCCTTTTTTAAGAGAAATAATGAATAATCCAAAAATATCGGAGTACTTTTATTTATTTAGGCCTGATGACTCGTGGAAGGATTACAATAGGGAAGAAAGAGCACTTAAAATATCTTAACCCATTAACTATCACCCTCTGAAACGCTTACATATAAGTCAATGGGTCCATAAGGATGCCAACGTTGTTAAATATAGCATGGTTGTTGGCAACAGATAGGCTGGTCTGAGTCTTTTAAAAACTGTTGATCAACTGTGAACTGTTTCCAGGGTTTTTCCACAGATGTTTTTTTTTTGTTTGTTTTTTTTCAGAGAAAAGACTAAGCAAGAAAACACATCTAGCGAGCATCAGTTTGTGGGCAAACAATGCCCTGTTGATGCAGACTGGTTGAGGCAACTGTAACTTTAATAAACTTCCTGTTACAACCAAGGTATGCAAAACACCTTCTCCAAACCATCCATGTCATACTTAGAAACCGTTTGACTACAGCAGAGGAAGCTCATACAGGCCGTCAATCCTGTCAAGAAACGAAACCGGAGACGACAATTTACACAGACACCAAAGTTGGACAAGAGCTAGGTGGAAAAGTTTTTCCTGGTCCAATGAATCTTTAGCAGCACCTTTTAAACTGGCAGGTACCCACACATTATTTGTCACCTTTTTCCCATAACTGCCCGCTGAAATCTTCCTTTACTTACCCCTGCTGTTTGATTTTCCTCTCGTACCTTTATGATTCTTCTGTTGCGTACTCATGTATTTACATTTCTATGTGTTCACATGTTTATGTACAATTTCTTTAAAGGATTTTTGGCAAGATCATGTTGGTAAATGAGAACTGGCTCGCTAACATTTTACCTAGTAATGTAAAGTTTTTTTTGAGGCAGTTCTAGAACTAATGAAAGATAAACACCTAACTGATGCACATAAAAATACAACTAATTAAATGTCTGTTTTAACAGTGAAGAAAGATGTGGTACACGGGGCCCACGGTTTGGATTTAGCCTGGTCTTAGTACATATACTGGAGAGCGATGTGTGCCTGTTACGCAATTAGCCTCCTGCGTGAAATCTGATTTGTTTGGGTTAATCTAATTGAAGCCTAATTTACCTCGTGAAGCAAATGTGAATGTTGTTTCAGTGGTCCACACTCCAGATGAACTGCATTCCTTATTTTAGAAATATATGAATCAATTTTAAGATCACATGGGCGTTTTTAGTTCAGCACACCAATTTGCGCTTCCACCCTGTGTCCCAGGCGTCCGCTCCCTGTGTAGCCGTTCTGCCTCCGTTTTGTCTGACAGCCAGAGAAGCGAGAGGAGCCAGCGACACGCTTCCTATAGCCGACTTCCAAGGTGACTGAACCGGCGGGCAGGCATCACTCATCCAAACCTGCATTTATGGAAGAAAGAGCAACCGCAGGAAACGGCGAGCCATCTGACACAAACTTCCATCAGTAGTGTTCACTTCAGCCAATGAGCTTGAGGTGACCTTCTCAGATTTCATTACATTTGGTCTTTTTTTTTTTCTCCCTCCTTTCTCTCCCACTCTTCCTTCTTTCCCAGAACAAGTGAGTAATTAGAGCAGAAAATTTTTCCCCACACACCCAGGCTGTCTTTTGTGTCAGGCTGTATATGCAGACAGTTTCACTACAACAGCTGCAACTGCACGGAAAGACCCAGCATATGTTATAGGTGTGCTGTTCTAATCCATATAGTCAGTTCTAATATGGATTATTAGTTCTAATCGTATATAGTCAGTGTGCCCTCTCAGGAGAGGTTGTGGTCATTGCGTAATTAAGGAAGCAATAACACCTCTCTTTATAGCGCATAGTGGCAGCCAAGGGACTAAGTAACATTTGGCTGCGTAGAGATACTAAACCTAAGTAGCATCAATCGCACAACACATTTTAACATCATTGTTTTTGCAGAAAAAGGTGACAAAATGTGATGGGTTCAGGTGCCAGCCCATTTTAATCTTTCCTCTGACCTTTTACTTTTCAAAGCCAGACAATTACTCCAAGCAATCTTTGTCACTGCAGAAGAAAAAGCAATCCGGAGGCATCATTAAATGGACCAAAGATATTTATTGATGTCTTTGGTTCATTTGAGATCAATAAGTAAATTGATTTGAGATCTGTAAGTAAATTGATATATGTTTATCAATTTACTTACAGATCTCTCTCTCTCTTACATATATTTACATATATATATATGTGTGTGTGTGTGTGTGTGTGTGTGTGTGTGTGTGTGTGTGTGTGTGTGTGTGTGTGTGCATGCGTGCGTGTATGTGTGCAGTTTTTCACTCATTGTTTTTGAACTCCAATTATTTTGTTTGTAAACATACTTGCCAACAGTATGTGCTCTGATGTACTTTTTTATTGAAATATGTTGGTTCATATTTTGACAAGTTAATTTCTTTCCTAAAGGACTAACACTTAAAGGGGAAAAGCTGCTGTAGCTTCTTTCATGAGAAAAAGGTTGGAGGATTATCTATTTATTTGTGTGTACTATGATGGATGTAAAAGAAACATGCACTTCAAAGTACATGCTGTTGATTGGTTGGTTTTATGGACCAAAAATTGTTATCCTTTTTAGAGGGAACTAATTTCCAGTATTTAACGTGCATGTATAAAACTATCCGCAATGCATTTAATTTTGTATGTTGTAGTCATTGAGAAAAAAAAAATCTAAATCAGGCAAAATTTTAATCCTTAGTTGAGACTTCCAAAATGAAAAACATTTTAAAAAAATCTGAAATAGGTATCAGTCAGTGACCGGTCAGTGCAAGATTCTCAAAAAAAATCTATTCAATTTCAACATTCCCTTGTTTAGGACTCTGAATCTTTACAGGGACAAAAGTCTGAAAACACATCTAAGTATATGGTTGTTATAATTCTTAATTAATTATGTATGTGTTCTTATTATAACCCAGTCCTCATAAAGCTGACACGTCTTGCCTGACCTAAATCAAACGGCCAGCTAAGCATTTGAAAGCGTCAATGCTTAGAATACTTCAAAAGGGAGATTAGCTTAATTTATAATCATTTTAAGTGGGTTTGGGATAATAATACTGTAACAGTTTATTTTATTTTTTTTATTTTTTGCATTATTCCTTATGCTATCGACCGAACTGCATGTGACATTTACTAGTTTAACCTTTGTCCCCGCGTCTTTATCAAAGCTTTGCGAATATTTTTATTTATTTATTTATTTATTTTTTGCTTAGTGCATTAAAAAAAAAAGTCATGTAAAACTAAGGGTGCGTAAAAAGAAACAAAGCCAAACCTAATCCTCTAAAAGTTGCTACTAAATACAAGCGCATCATTTTAGGTCCACAACGCCCATCTCCACCGCCCGAGATTAAAGAGAAACAAGCTGAGGAAGAGCTGTTTCCTCTTTTGTTGTTGTTGCTGCTCCTTACCGTCGAAGACCTTGAAAGGAGGACGGCCACGACATCCTGGATTTCTTCAGCCCGGGTCGGTGCCCCGTGTCCACGGCGTAAGTCCGGTCCATGTTCCTCGCGCTGAGGTACCGCTCGGTGTCCGAAAAGCCTCTTTGTCTCACGCGGTCGTTCTTGCGTACTGCCAGCGCGTGGCGGAGCGGAGAGAGCGACGCCTGGTTCTGCTGCCTCCACAGATGTTTGGGCGCCTTTGCACTCACGCCTGCTCCGCCGGCGGCAACCAAAGGAGCCGTCCCCACCGTCCCGCAAGCAGGTTCCATCCTCACTGATCCCGTTGTTTGTTTGTTTGTTTTTTTAAAAAAAAATATCTATATATATATAGATTTTTTTTTCCAAGTGAAAATAAACACTTTCTAAACATGAAATCGGAAGAGGTAAAAATAATATTGTGAGAGATTTCCTCAGGTCAGGTTTTTCCCCCCTTTTATTAAGTAAAACATAGAAGCAGCAAAGTAAAAACAATGTTCCTCGGTTTCACGTCCAGT
Source organism: Poecilia mexicana (assembly GCF_051168715.1). Classification (NCBI taxonomy): domain Eukaryota; kingdom Metazoa; phylum Chordata; class Actinopteri; order Cyprinodontiformes; family Poeciliidae; genus Poecilia; species Poecilia mexicana. Next base: position 12,939,808 of record NW_028263378.1, on the reverse strand, counting down.
ATGTTTTGAGTTCAACTCCATCAACTTTGTCCTTAAAGCCACGCGCAAACGGGACAGAAGGAGCCCAAATTGAATCCATTTACAAATTACTAGGCAAAGCTCTGTGGCTGCAGTTTGGACAGGGGGAAACTGTCCCAGAGTAAGCTTACAGAAAGGAGTTCACAGCTGAGCCCGGTGTCCATCTGCTCCCCGCTTTGTCCGTGCATCTCTGTAAAGTGCATGTGGTCATGCGGCAGCTGTTCAGGACAGTAGTCCCCAAGAAACGTGCAAAACTTCTGAGGGTGATGCCATCCGGACGTGTCACCATTGTTCCTGCTTCTAGGTTTGCTTTGCAGGAACGACAGCCGACCGGAATATATACAACAGGAACATACATTAAACATGAGGGACCCACCCCGAGGTACCTCCCCTAAAATCACCCCGAGTAAAGCAGGATGTGGGATCGGGCATGGAGCCAGGTGGTTAGATGGTGAACAGGTTTCTCCCAACAATAGCAGGCTTTTTTCTTTTCTTTTCTTTTTTTTTTTTTTTTTTTTCTGGTGTTGCAAAATTGGATAGAAAGCAAAATGTTGAGCTTATGTGTTCCATCATACAGATAACACATGAAAAATAAAAAGTTGATCGGAGTAAATAATTAAACTGAGACTGTGCAGGATATGTGTCCATCACTGCAGGTTACACAGGAGTGCAAACATCCAGTCCATCTCGTTAAACTTCCCCTCCTTTGCTGTTTGCCATCAATTCCAGGGCAAAGGTGGACTCATCTTTCCTTCATTTCGCCCTCCCCTAACGCTCACAGTGCAGCTCGAGCCTGTTATCCTGGAAGCTATAACGCTGTTGGCAATGCGGTCGCACATGTTCTAGCAGCAGAAATATAATCCTCCAGGAACAAGGAGAGGGATAACGGAAGTGGCAGGTAAGTGTAATGGTGGCAGGACGGCACAAAGCACACAAAAGACTGTGAGCACAAGCGTAGCATCCAGGTGGACTCCATGTTAAAACTCCCAGACAGAATCGTGTTATATGGAGTCCAACCCATTTGTAGCAAAATGGCAATCCTTCAGTGAACTTTTCTTGGGTTCTGGATGCCTGCAGCAAAACTATCGAGCTACCTGTGAGAACATTGCATAGTGTGCAAAAGGCTAAATAAAATTTCCCAGATTTGAGTTTCAAATACCAGCTATCCTGCTGTGACTTGCAAAATTGCCGAATAATTATGCAATGACTGCCAAAAATGATCTCTTGATGATCAAGAACGATAAAGGTAGGTCCTCTGCTCTCTTTATGCACTTTGTAGCATGTCTCATGCATAATGTTTTGGATTTCTATGACTGCTGTACTGGCATGCAACATAACTGAGACTATGTCATCAGAATGCAATGTTTATGTGTGGCGACCATAAACAGAAATCAGTAACACACTAAACTCTGGGAACAAACAGAAATAGATTGATCCCAGTTTGAGGGCTAAAGAAATTAATCCTTAATTTCACCAACCAAGTTAGACTCCAGCATCAATAGGTTTTCAGAAACATATTCTTATGCAGACATACCCTCGGATCTTCGTCTTTCTGATTTTTATTTTGTTCATCTCCGTCTGAGTTGCATTCCTCGGGGAAAAGGTGCTTCAGAATCCACCTGAGAATGTTGTCATAAGTCACTCTCTCTCTGCACGCTGTTCACTAAAGCCAACCAATCACCTTGAAAGTGCCTTCTTTCCATCAGTCCCAGTTGATTTGAAATTTTGGTATCTATCATCAGGTTTTACAACACCCACTGGCTATTAAAAAGTTTACTTTGCGGAAATATTTTTGTACACTTTTAAAATTTGGTTAGTGTTTTTAATCCTTCTTTAGAAAATCAAAGTTTTATTAATCTGCCCCTTTTTTTCTAATTGATGTATTGGTAAAAAATTAATAAATAAATAGGCACCTCTGCTATGTGCTTTAAAGTCAAATGTCCGGTTCCTGTAGCAAAATGTACTCTGACAATGAACGCTTCAGTGACTGAATTTGTGAATGCATTTCTTTTCTATTTATTTCAGAAAAAGAAACATATCCATGTAAATTACACATAAATAGGTTTATTTGATTTTTGAAACATCATTTTTTAATTTCTTTTCTTTGGTATACATTTCATCAGGAGTTTTTCTTTGTTTATGTTGTGTTTGACTGTTGGATTGAAGATAAAAGCCAGTCCCTGAGGTAAGTACGGTACAGTCAATAATTAGTGATTTCCCCTGACTGCTCCAATACAGATCTCTTTATTCTCACTGGGGTTATCAGCAATGCTTGACTAACTCAAATAAGCAAGTTCTTTAGTTGCAACAATTTCGTGAACATTCACAGACATAATTATGATTGGCACAAGTCAGGAAAAAAAAACATATTTGTGCATAAATATTTTTGCAGTACAAATTATGCTTATTTGCTGCTTTATGTTCCTTTAAACATGGAAAAATGAACCTAATCAGTTCCTCACACTGAGCAGTGCAGAATTTTAATTAAGAGGAGCGGGGCAGGGGAAAGAGCTGGTATTTGACTGGTATCAGAGGGGGAAGAAAGATTTGTACGTCTGAATCTGAACGATCGTGAAATTGTTCTCTTCAATCTGATTCCTAGTATAAAACATACAATCCACATGACAACGTTTTCCTTTTTAGGAAATTTATACTGCATTAAAATTAGATTAATCTCTCGTAGTCCTTGGCTGTTCATTTGGATCAGTCTCAACACATAGTTTTGCATATGTACTTTTTTTCTTGGTTTATTTGTTGAAACTTGTCTATGATGCAAATGCAGAGTCCCGGCTTTCCGAACACAAAAACGTTCATGTATATGTAAATGGAGCAACGTTTCATCTACTGTTTATCAGCGTTGCATCAGTTGTTGTGCCAGCGAATCGTGGTCTCTTTGGACTCGTGGCTGGCAGTGGAGTCGGCTGATGTTTATGTGGGACTATGCTACAAGTCCAAACGCAGTGAGTGATATTTCACAGAAATCTAAAGTGCTTTGGTGGTTGCAGAAAGACAGTACAACAACAGAGATTGTCCTTGCAAAAGTATTCACACTCTTTTAGCTTTTGGATTTTGCTATGTCTCAAGCACAAACAGCATTATACATTTGGATTTTGTCTGCCTGTGAATAGCTAAAACCCATACAATTTTGAGCCCTCCTCTCAGACAGCGAATACCTGCCTATTTTAATTGTCCAAGCATCAAATGTATCTTGATTTGCATTAATATCCACAGTGGAAATATTCTTAGCACTACCGGCTAGTAGCGTGCCACATGCTATTCCAGGTATTTCAGTTTCCCAGTTTCTTTTCAATATTTTAGGTATTTGCAAATAGATTGATTTTAGGTGACTACTTTACAAAGGCTTAATGAAAATCTGGTCCTAAAAAATAATGCTTAAAGATACTCTCCATCCAAGCTGACCGAGTTTGAATTATGTTGCAAAGGAGAATGATCAAAAGAGTTCAGTGCTTAGATGTGGAAAACTGGCATAGACATACCTGAGATACTTTCTCCTGCAATTGGAGTGAAAGGTGGTCTTGAAACAAATAGACTTAGCAGGACTGAATGTAAATTCATGCCACATTTTTCAGATTTTATCTGCCCAAAAAATGGAAAACTATGGATAATGGACTACCATCAAACTGCACATATGGTGAAGGGTTATTGCAGTAAAGCAGAAAAACTATTCAAAGTTTCCAAGGGCCATGAATACTTCAACAAGGCACCTTTTGTAGTAAGAAAAAATGCTTTTGGCCTTGCAATAAGGGGCTGAGATTCTTATTCAGCCACCTATAAATTTAGTGTAACAAATTTCTCTCAGAAGTTGAAGATGGTGCATTTAATGGCATGTCCTCCATCCAGAATGCTAGACTCCAGCTGACTGATGAACAAAGAAAGTGCAGCTAAGATGTATACCCCTTGTTAAACACTCTTCCCATCACCAGTTTCCTCTCTGCATGTGTTCTGATTTGAGCCAGTCAAATTTCATCTATGTGATTTTTGTCTGACAGTTTGACTAAATTCAAAACACCAGGATTCACGAACCTCATATTGTAAAAGATGAACTCAACAGAGCATGAGACATTGTGTTTTTTACACATGAACTGGCCACCTTAGAGTCTTAACCCTATTTTAACACAAGATTTGCTGCACAGAGTATGACTCATCTTAAAAACAACTTTAAAATGAAAAAGAAGCAAAAGTCTTATCTGCTCGGTCAGATTAGATGAGTGTCAGTGAATATCAGTTAACTTTTGCCACAGATTCTTAATGCTAGTTTTTCCGCCATGCATGGCATTTTACATGTATTGTTCTTGATGTTTTGTTTTTCTAAGTGTTTGCTGTGTCCCTGACATGGCTTGCAATGGGAATTCTTACAGACTTCTAACAATTCTTCTCACCAATCTTTCTTAAAAGGTCAAATATTATCCAAAATCTTACCCCGGACTTCTCTGGTGTGTGTGTTTTTTTGTTTGTTTTTTTCACGATGCTGTTCTGTCATTAAAGTTCTTTAAAAATATGTCAAAGGAACAACTGTATTTATATTGAAATTAAACTGGAAACGTGGTCTTGCTAGAGTAAAGGCACAACATGCATCGTCAAAATACACTGAAGATTGCAGTTAGTGGAAAATCTGTTTAAAAAAAATCAACACCTCAATACTCAATAAATACTTTTGCCAGACATGTTGCGCCTGTTCGTTTGTATTCCAGGCAGTGAACATGTCTAAAGAGTTGACAAAATCCAAACCAGCTTTAAAATCACTGAAAAAAATCTATCGCATCTATTTTAAAGTAAAGCCTCTAAAAGATCCACATTATATTTCTGTAAATATGACAGAACTCTTTATAATGATAAAATGCTAATTCAGCTAATACAACAGTGCTCTGTAACATGTTAGGAAAGCTTGCCGATTGCTGATCAACCCATCAAAGTTCACTGACAGTCAGACGGAGGCTGAGCTGCCTCTACATCAAATGCCCTATGCCTTTTTTTCCCCACATTATCAGAACAGCAAGATGAATTATTCAGTACTGACAATGTTTCTTCATTATGAGTGGCAGGCTCTGTCACAGATACAGGTGACTGAGCAATGTAGATGTTCAATGCATCTATGCGGCAGGCAAAATTGCCAAATTGAGAGAACATGTTCTTGTGAATCACACAGCAATTACGAGGAACAGGAGACAGTTTCCACAGATTTGCCGTGAAAATAGCTTTGCTCGCTTGAAATTTAACTACTGGCAACTTATTTTATGTTGTTTTTCTAAGTTTTTGTCATGCTTTATTGCTATTTAAAATACACTTACAGAACTGTAATCATGTTTTTTTGTTTTAAACTGTGAAGTTCAAACAGCATTTTGCTATATTAAGCAGAAACTGACAGCTCATTTGCTGTACCTAAGGTCCTATCATCATCATCTGTGGTAAAAGCACAGAGGGAGAGCTAGAAATGTGAAGGATGAAGCTGGTGTATTTTCCTTCTCATCTGGCACATTAGCAGCCACTGCACAGAGGTATGCAGGTAGCACTATGTGTATAAGTAAGATTCAGAGCCCTTTTGAAGACTGCCATCAAGATCAAAGTTGAGTCAGAGAGGACCATCATTGTCCCCTGTGTAAATGAGAGGATTCTGTCATGTTTCAATGGAGACAAAGTGGGATTTTAGATTTGACAGACAGTTTTGACCACTGACTTCACAGGCTGCTTTAAACTTACTAGCTGTACTTCGATTTCCAAACTGCATCATGATTTCCCCACTGGACCGCCAGCTCCAATAGAGAAGGCTGGCTGGTGGGTATATATAAAACCCTCCAGGAAAAAAAAAAAAAAAAAAGCAAGTAGGAGAAATCGTGTTTTCCTTTGCCAAAACTGACTTTATCCACAACGCTGTGCTAGCAAGAATCTCCAGACAGAAGCTGATTATTTCCCTAGATTTGTTTTCCAACACATTCGAGGGTCATAAATAAATAGCAGACACAGTATGTGTAAAACTGCTTTGTGTTTTACTTTGAAATAAAATCCATTGATTTCTGGTTGCCTTAGCTTGTTATGTCTGTAATGTTCCCTCTTTTACTGTCAGGATTAGTAAGTCACAGAGGTGAGGAACAGAAATCTGTTAGACCTCAAATGTTTGATGAGTCACACCGTCTGAAGCCAGATGGGGAACATTTAAATACCAATGCTTTGCGTGTTATTAAGCCACTAACAGCAAGGATACTTTCCTTTGCTGCAGACTCATTTCATATTTTGCTTTCTGCCCTTTCTGATGCTCTCTGTTCCTGTGCAAGGACACCCAGTTTGTTACAAAGCTGACTTTCTGTGACAATAGACATTCTGTCACCTTTTTTAATTACCACTCTCTCTTTAGGAATAAAACAGAAAGTGCAGACGTAAAAACTAAACTAAGACTTCATAGCTGCAAGAGCATCATTTGCGGGTACATACAGTTGCACTAATTGATTTTGCCAAAATTAATTGATTTTGCCAAAATCAATTAGTCCATCACTAATTGAATTTTTTCAAAATCAATTAGTAATGTGGATGTAAATATTGGCTGTTTAAAGGATGTGAAAGATGATGGGTTGATTCTTTCCGTTCAGTAATTCATTCTTAGATGAATAATAAATGAGAAACGCCTCAGTGGACGTATTTTTTTAATAGAGGTAATTTAAGTAAGCTTTGGTTATGTCCCTGTACTTGCGAAGCATCCCTTGGAGCATTTCAAAACCAGAAGGTCAGTTTTCTGAATTTACAAACCAGAAAACAATTGACTTACAACACCTTTTGCACAATTTATCTCTTTTGAGACATTACTGACTAAAATATCAGGTACACCTCACAAAAGGATGAATTTTACCTTATGTGACATCGCTACTTCGTTATTTTTATAAAGCGGTTGGAGCAGCAAGCCTTGTTTGCTTTCTTCTTTTGCATCAAAACTACCGCCACCTTTTCAGTAGATGATGTTTTTAATACAATCTGTGTGTTGTGACTATCTCCGGTCATTTAGAAAAAAATATCAGTAATTTATAAAAACATGCCTAAGAAATGGCTTGCAAAATAACCCACTTAAAATCAGGTAAACTGCATCAAAACAAATAAAGCCAATTTAAAATCTAGTGTGCTGCTTCACAACTAGACAGACAGTCATGCTGCCAACAAAAAGATTCTTCAATCTGTTGATTAAAGACCTCAAGGGGAAAGAAAAAAAAGCTCTATTTTTAATATCACCAATTTAATTCTCAGGGATTTTGATTAATGTGCGATTCTCCTTGCCATCAAACTCCACATTTTACAAAACAGACTGGCCTCTTGGTTGAAGCTCCCTTAGTACTATGCTGCGTTTGGTTTGCTTAAGACTTTGGTGCATGCAGGAATTGCGAACACTCTTGGTAGTTTGAAAAGGTTTATTGAGATCATAGATGGTTTGGCAGGTGGCAGGAGGAGCTGGATCCCCACTGGAAGAGAAGAAAGAAGAAAGTCTTCGATCTTTGAGATTTTTCAGGAGAAGGAGATGGGCAATGGAGAATGGAGTTCATCTTACTGTTTGGGAGGAGAGATGAAAATCTGAGGAGAGTTAAGTATATCCACAGAAGAGTTTGTGGTAAGTGGATGACTAGTTTGAGTAGAGATTTTTATCCGTTCTCTATGTTCCAGTACTAGCAGGGGTAAATGAATACTAGAGGTTGAACAGGAATGTAGATGCATGACGAAGGTCGGTGTGGAGAACGTACAACGGAGAATCTGGAGAGGTCGAATGAGACCCTGGAGCTTGTCCAGGTAATTCCTAATGTCCTCATCAGACAGCGAAGAGGAAGAGCGATCGAGTAAGAGTCTATTTACAAAATATACAGTCCAACAAAGGTCAAGCAAAGATCATCACAAATGTGAGAAAACCATTCGCCGTCTACTTCAGGGAAACCGCTCTTCTAAATACTCCTTTGTAATTTTGGTCACATGTATTCCATCTAGACCACGAGTGCAAGTGACACCTCACAGAGGAAAGACAAGAGAAACAACACGCACATACAAAAAAACCTTCTTCTCCTGCACAGAACATTGTGAACAAAAACACAATGCGCCCATGCTGAAAACCTGAGCAACACAATTCCAGCTCGTTGTAACACCTTCCACATTTGGTCTTGTCTGTTTTCAAGTGCCCTCTTCAGTGTTCAGTGCAGTTGGGTTTAATTAACTACGGTCAGTGACTCAGTGTTCTTCTTCAGTCAGAACTTCAAGACATGTTTTGGCCTCGTCATTGTGCTGCAGTTTGAGTCAGGGTCCAGGTGATTCAGTGGAAAAATCCTGTTCAAAAACAACACCTCCAGTCTGACCACCGCTATTATTTTCTATTCTGTTTGACTCATTACACATACAGTTCTGGTATTGCCATGGATATAGAATGTGTATCTTTCAATTAGTGGGATCTTTCTTTTTTCTCTTCTCACACTTAACAGTGCAGTCTTGTATAATGGGGAGTTGACGAAACATTGTTGAAATAACAGCAATAGTGACTCAGAGAAGTGTTGGACATTTCCCCACCAGCTGTTGATCATTCATAAAATATTATTTTTGTTGTTTCTTCCGGCTTATTCATAAGCTTTCAGCTATTTGTCCTGTTATAATCCCTGTGTAATATCATCAACCTTCTGCAAGGAATCTATTAAAAACTCCTGCTTTAATTCAATTATTCCAGCCCATGTACTTGGGTTATCTATTCACTACTCCTCCACATCATCATGTGTTAGTTCTCCAAGCAAACACAGACATTAACCCTGATTAAAGGAATAATGAACTCAATTTTTGAAATTTAATTGGAAAACACTTAATGTGGGGAACTCTTAGTTATCACTCATGACTGCAAGAGAAGCACAACAAACAAACCTTCTGCCTCAAATCATATTTCATCTTTTATTGCCTCAAGTTTCTGTCTAAATGCTAATCGCGTATAAGTAGAGTTTAAACTCAAATGAATAAGTTCATGAATTTTAACAGGAGTGGACTAGGACTCATCTGAACAAGCATCAGATGAGGAGCTTCTGAAGGATTGTAGCCAGTAAATAAACTTTTCTGCTGATTAGTTATTGACCGCGCAATATTTCATGGACACTGGAGCCAGTTCTCCTAGACTGGCAGACAGGTCGCCCTTTTTGACTGAATCCCACACAAGTACATGGAAAAGCCATACAAACTCCAAATACTCCTGTTTGGGATTTGAATTCAGAAACTTCTTGCTTCTTGATTAGAGATGGTAAATATTACAGTAATTGGAAAAAAAAAAAAAAACTATTTTCAGCCATTTACAATGAAGGACAAGCACAAATGAAAGCCAAATATCAAGTACATGACACTAATATTCTGTCAGTGCTTCTCTTTTAACTTACTTAACAAAGATCTATAGCTTTAAACACTTCTGTGACTTTATACAAATCTGAAATTATTGCAAACACAATTTGGTTTCGAGCTCAGCCAGGCTGCCACAGGTTTGAAAATTATCAAAGGGAAAGTAGATTGTTGTAGGAACTCTCATTATCTAAGTTTCTTCAGTTAATGCTGCTGTGCTGCTCTGTGGGTTTTGCAGCGTTGTTATAGCCAGACGTGTTGTGTTGTTGCGTTAGAGTTTTATGAAGTTGCTGCTTAAGGTTTTAACATATTGATTTTCATTTTAATAAGCACCCTTTTTCAAAAATTCAGCTCCAGAGGTTGCTGGGTGGTCTTTAGAACAAAGCAGTCTTATTTATCGGCTTTTCGAAGTTGCTTGCTCTGATGCTAATACCCTAACAGATGGCTCTAGATGAGATTGCACTTCACAACAGACCTAAAGATTATATGCAACATCTTGCTGCAAACACTGAAGGACCTGAGCTTCCTCAACAAGGAATGTCTGTAATATCTCTTAATTTAAAAAGGCTGAGCAGGAATACTGTAAAGTGCTGGAGATAATCCAACATATTTATTTTTTTGTGAGCAAAACATATTTTATTTTGGGAGTAAAAAAAATCTTATGTCAGAGCTGAAATGCTTATATTCATGTTTTGCATTTATTCCAGCTTTTCCTGAATAAAATGTGGATCTAACATTTGATTAAGAAAGCAAAGGAAAAGAAAATATGTTAACTCATTGTGTAAGTTTGCACTCTTACAAAATGCTCTCAAATTTGCATGACAGTTTCATTACAATGTGAAGAGGCAGAATATTAGCTAAAAAAACCAGAAATAAACATAACACCAAAGTTAAAACTGATTTGTATGTCATAACTAAAATACTTATTTAGTCTCCGTCTTCTCATTTGGCATCCAGATCAAATCAGATTAGTGACTCTGATCTGATCTGGATCAGAGTCACTGAAGATCAGAGTCAAATGTAAGTTTGCAATAAGTTTTCCTAACAAATGTAGTAACAAAATATATGACGCAATTTGCTAGAGTGACTCTGACAAAGAGCTGCCAAAGCATGCCAAAGACAAAGAGCTGCAGTGAGGCTGAAATGTTCCCCAATACTTTCTTAGTGAGAAGGTGAGAGGTGTTGGTGTAATCATTGGAAAATGGAAGAAATATAATATTGACGGTTCCCCTCAATTTGAAGCTCTATTCAAGAATTTGTCTCAAGTAGTGAGAATTTAGAGAAAGTTGGGGAATTAGGCATGTTGTTGATCTGAAGACAGTGCAGACCAAAGTCATGACATGACAATTTTAGGACACATACAGGCCAATGGATGGTACTCTGAACTAAAATGAACTAAAACTTTATATTCTCATGCAGAAGACAAAAGATGGGTGATGAATTTTGCATCACTGGCCTCTCTGAATACCAACAGTACCAATTAATGTAATCCGGTATTCTTTGTACATTGAAGTCAGTATCTTTGACAACCAGGCTTTTCTCCGTCTCCCTCAATAGAACTTGACATATTGATCTTTTTGATTGTGTTTCCACTTCTGTCTGGGAGAGCTTTGAATACAACTGATTAAGTTTCTGTTCAGCAAGGCAGAATGACGTCCACAGAATCCGTCAGTCTAGTTATGATTTTATGGTAAAAGGCCTGCAGATGCTCTGTAAAAAAAATACATAACTTCTGTATCTGTGTTGCAGTTCAAAGAGGGGGACAAAAAAACAACAACTCACATCTTGAATTTGTTTACATTTTATCACCTTGCAGCTGCCAACTTCAGTCTTCAGCAGACCCACACAAAGTAGTGCATAAGTGTTTCACAGAAATAAAATGAGACATTGCTTTTTGATTTATTTACAAAAAGAATTCTAACTACTGATAATTGCAACAACACATCAGGGTGGGGTAAAACCAGCTTGCCTCATGACGGACTACACCCAGCTCACGTTCTCTAGTAGTGGGTGAACAATCCAACGCTTGGTAAATTCTGCTTCACAATGACAGGAAGAGCCGACATCAAAGGAGCTTTGAGATCCCCAAAGCTCAGGATATTGTTTTGCAACTTAAGGACGCTTTAAACAGAGTTTTGATCCCACATCTTAATCCTAGACTCCCCTGCTGTGTTTTTTGGTCTTCATAATACAGCTGTTTTGTTTTTGTTTTTTTTTACTCTCATGTTCTTTGACAAATTACTGAGTCCTTTGTAAAACTGGTGTAGTTTCTTTTTACAAGAGGCCCATTTGTCAGATTAATAGTACCTTTTGAAAATAAAAGCCTTTAAGCAGGTTCTAGACTTGCTTTTTAATCCCATATTTCTGTATTGAAATAGTTTTTTATTTGTGTGCTGTAATATAATTTTAAATGTTATGTTTTCATTAGATGAGAACAGAAAATGATCAGCGTTAACAAAGCAAAGGCTTTAAAACATTATGTAATTAATCTATATAATGAGAGATTTATCTGCTGGTTTTGGTCATGTGACATCACTGGGCGCCACTTAGTGTTGCAGATTGGTTATACTGTGACTGACTAAGCTTTTCAGGTTTTATTCATTCTATGCCATGTAGTTGTTTGAGGCCCACTTGTCAACATCCTCCTACCTGGTGGTGTCAGCAGAGGTGATGGCGATGAGTGGCGGTGCTCGTAATGGCAGTGTTGTGGGCCGAGGTGGGACTGTGACTGTGTCCGGCTCAGGCTTTCGGTCGCAGTAGTACTGTTCAGCCTGTCTAAAGGCCAGGGGAGGTAGCTGAACTGTCCGGCAGGAGAGCCTCCGAACCATAAAGGGCTCCATGCAGGTGACGGGCCCTGGTTCTGGGGAGTCAGATGACTCATCAGACGCCTGTGGGAAAAGACATGGCTGTTAAAATCTGACATTGAGGAACTGTCAATGTAATTACAAGTGCAGGCTTGTAATTACATAAAAAAATGTCTAGATCTATAAAGGCTGGAAAAAACCCTGGATGGAATATTATAAAGCACCAGTTACTTTTATATTATGTTGTCTCTTGTTCACACAATATCACCAATATCTAATCGAAAGCCTCACCAACTCACATTATGTTTAATATTAGATTAAATCACAAAGGCATCAGTCAGGTTTCTAAGGGCTTTAGCAAGCACACATTTATTCAGGTCAGTGGCAACCTTCATTGATGTAAAATATATTCTCTGAAGCCCTTTCAATAGGACTCTTTTTATTTGAAAAATCTGGACTAAGCATGTGCAGTGACAAAGTGTGCTTCATACCACTTGAACTTTTAACAGTTTTTTCAAGGAACTGCCACATTATTCAATATACTATATGAGGACTTTCTTCTGATAGAAAAACCCAAAGTGGTGTACAATTGTAAAGATTTTTTATTGTTAAGAAATGTGGTGTGTGTGTGTGTGTGTGCGTGTGTGTGTGTGTGTGTGTGTGTGTGTGTGTGTGCATGTTTTCTTTCACTGCAGTTACAGCAGAAGGTCTTTAATATGTCTCTTCTGACATTTTAAGTGTACAAGTTGAAATTTCTTTTCAGTATAGTTCATCTTCAGTCAGACTGGAGTAGGAGCATTTTTGAAGTCAATTTTGAAGTCTTACAGAAAGACTCAGTCTTATGCATTTCAATCTTGGCCAATCTAACAGGCAAATGTTTTTAATCTAAATCATCCCATTATAGCTATAAGTATATTTAGGATAATTATCCTCCTTTAAGGTGAACACATATCCTTGCTGATGTGCCTTATTGCATATTACTGCCATCCCCATGTTTAAGTGGGGAGATAATATGCAGTAATATGCAGTACCAGGTTTCCACCACACAGCATTTTGCATGTAGGCCAAAATGGTTCATTTTAGTCCTGATTGGCTAGATAACTTCATTCAGTGCATTTCCTGTTTCCTACAGATGACTTGTGCAAACACTACAACAAATTCTTTTGACTTTTTTTCAGTAATTCAATCAGTTTGTCAGTTTTCCACATGATTTGTGGAGTGCATAGCTAACATTTGTCACTTGGCTCAGTTTGAAGTTGTTCCACACTCTTGTTTTTTTTTTTGTTGTTGTTGTTGTTGTTGTTGTTGTTGCTGGATTGAACAGTGCTTTGAGAAATGTTAAAAGCTGAAAGCATACATTTATTACCAAACCCCACTTCAAACTTATTCACAACGTTATTCTTTTAATAGTAAGATATTTAGAAAATGATGTACAATTTCCCTTCCATTTCTCAATTTTAAACCACTTTGCATTGATCTCTCCCAAAAGAAAGTCAGCAAAACCCCATACTACTGGAGTTTGTTGATGTAAAGTAAAAAAAAAATTCAAAGGCTATCAACAGTTTTACATGGTATTACACAAAGTATATAGAGTGAACTAAAGACAAATTTGCAGGAGTAATTCTCAGAATGCTTGCAAGAGCCTTGTTGAATTTTCAATATGATTAAGATTGTGCCCTTACTCAAAATAGTACATGAAGCCACTAGAGCAAGGCTGCCTATTTTGAATTTAATTAAAAAAAGTTTTTCTTTGCTGCATCAATAACCTTGCAGATATGGTTCCCAGCAAATGCAAATATAGTAGCCGTGCATTCAGGAATACACACCCGATAGCGTGCTTTATCAAATAGACAGCTACTAAGAGAAATTACACATCATGAATGAGAACACTGTATCCCATTTTTACTTGACAAGAGGTTCAAACACAAAGCGATTCACTTGAGAAGAAGTAGAAGCTTGAAGTGAAAATGACACTGTACAGACAAGAGAGGAGGAGAGTGGGGAGAAAAAAAATACGGATAAGAGCTCCAGCTGCGGGCAGAGACAGGCGCCTGAAAAAAATGAAAACTTTAAACGTCTGAGATGAGACGAGAGTGAGAAGACAGAAACTCATTTTACAGTGGCAAGTTAACCTGGAGGAAAGACATCGGGTGGTCAATAAACCATTAAGTGGTTATCAGAAAAGTTGATTCTGGTGCAGTAATGGCTGCAGCAGAGCCTTCCCTCTCAAAACACTCATCTGAAGCAAGGTTAGCCTTGCTTACAATTTATTGCAACTCTTTCGGATGCTACTTTTGTAAATGAATTAATAAATATATTATATTCAGAACTAAAATTATTGAAGACAAGTTTCCATTCCTAATGCTTTCAGGGGTTTGTAAAATTACTAAGACCCTCCGAATATTTTTCACATTTTCCCCCCTTAAGACCACAAGCTTCTTTCAAAATGGATTTTAAAGTGGAAGGAAATGATAGATGGTTTACATAATCATTCCCAATTAAAAGCTGGAAAGTCTGGTATGCATTTGTATTCAGCCTGTTTACTTTGATATCCTAAAACCAAAGTTTTATAGCAACTAATTGCCTTGAAAAGTTGTCTAATTAGTCAATCGAGCCATCCGGTGTGTATTCTAGCTTCAGTGTAAATCTAACTGGTCTGTGAAAAACCTTGGAGGTTTGTTGGAGAACGCTGACGAACAAACAGCATCATAGGAAAAACCAAGCAACACGGCAGACAAGAAAGGGATAAAGTTATGTAGAAAATTTAATCGGGGTTATAAAATGAGAAAACCTCTTGGAGTAGTTTAGATCTGTGGTGTACAAAGTCACTCCTCAAGGGCTAGTAAACTGCAACTGTATGTCCCTACAGATCAACATACCTGAATTAAATGACTGAATTATTATCCTCATTCACTCAAATTCAACAGACTCTTACTGACAGTTTCAGGTGTTTTAAGGCAGAGGCAAATCTGACAGTTGCAGGACAGCCGCTGTTTCCCTGCTTCACCACACCTGAATCAAATGATTGGCTTGTTAACAAGCTTCCGCAAACTTGATGCCATTCAGCTGAAGTTAATTCCACCCATCTTCAGTGAACGTTGAAGGGAATGATGATCTAAGTCAACACCAAACAGAAGTTCAATGCCATGTCAATTTTGTGATGTATTGTCCATGGGGGAAACCACAGAGGCAATAGGTTTTCTTGGCAATGAATGGCTCCGACCGTATCTTTAAGGATTTAGGACAAACACCAATACACCAGCACACACCAAGGTGTACTAGTGAGGCAGCATGACAAACTGAAACCGATCAGGTGCTATTATTAATCTTCCTGGAAACTACACAGAGCCATTGTTCTGCATGAATGAAAAAGGATTTCTTGTTAATAGTTGGGTCAACCGTTAACATTCATATTCGACTCAGAGCGTTTTTTAAATGGCCGCATCATCATGGACGTCTTCAGAGAGTCAATGTTGTTTCTCTTATTCCTGCCCATTCTGACACAAAGTGCAAGTAGTACAGTAAAAACAGTCAGTAGCACAGTTATGTTATTGCTCTACTGAAAGGGAGTCCAACAGCAACAAAAATATCTGCAAATGTGCTGGAAAACAGAAGGAATATTCTCAAATGAACACCTTTTGGCTTTACTTTAAAAGTTTGTTTGGTTGATTTTGTTTGTTTTTCTTGCTTTGTAGCTCATCCAACTAATCTCCAGGCTACAATCATGATAAGATGTCAGGTTCATGGCATCATATATATTTATCCCATTTGTGAAGCAGATTTGCTCATAGAAGATATTTTAAGCCCGAGGCTTGTAGCTGTGAGTGTTTTTTGAGCCGTATGGATTAGGACCACAGGATCAGGAGATCACAGCTAACCCCGTAGGCAGCTAAGCGTTTAGGGGGGGTTATCCCCTGTAAGGTGCAAGTATGACTGCTGGAGTTTAAACAGAAGGTGCTTTATGGCCACGCCATAGTGCTTACTATTACTGCAGCAGTAGAGTGATGCTCCTCAGGCTCAGAGGAGACCTTTTGCCAAGAACTACACTGGATTTCATCCTCATTGCTTGGGAGTCAGCTTCCTGGAGCACCCATTTGAAAGATATATTCCTTATTATTCACTGACAGTAATTAAATTTGAATGCACCTTTCACATCTATAAAAAAATCCAAAGTGCTTCAGAAAGAGAGAGCATAAAAAAATTGAAATGGAAAAGGCAAAACAAAAACCAAAATGGAAAAATGATTGCAGATTTTATTGAACTGACTGATCACCACATTTTAGCTTGCAAATGTATGATGTACCTTTATGACAGTTTCTGCTTGTTTTTGCCTTGATTTTGTTCCTTTGAATTTCTCTCGGTCTTGAGAAGAAATTACTAATAAAATCAAATTGACTCAAAAATATCCGCACTCCTTCAACACAATCGGAATTACCTTGAACTGCAGAGAACTGAAACAAACTTAGGTGAACTGAATAAAACACAAATCAAATGAACTGAATTGGACTGAACTGAAATTATTTGGGTATTCTACTTCAAGAGATTCAATAGATTCTTGTAAAATAGCAAGCCATGTATACAATTTGTTCCGATATAATGAAATAAGTAATTGGCAACACCAAAGAACTAACAAATATGAATGAAAACTGATTTTAGTTATTTACTAGAGCAGGATTAGACATCAGTTATTTGCACAGAGGTGGAAAATGAAAGAATGAAATTAAAATCTAATCTGGTCTTATTAAGAAAAATTGAATGTCAGACAGCAAAGATAATGCTGAGTGTTTGAAGCTTAAATGTAAGATACAAGCAAAGCATACAAAACGAGGAGCAGAAACTCTGAAATTAATTAGGGTTTTAGCAAACTAAAAAGATTTCACATTTTTGTACCGATAACATTAATAGAAACGGCATTCCCAAGGCCTACAGTAGCAGCATTTTCTGCTGCCCAACACAATACCAACGATGATAAAACTAAATGAGCCAGACTGCATTGTTTTGGTTTTATTTCACTGAAATAAAGACAGGAGTTATAAAGCAATTCTGATTATTAAGATGTCGGAGCTAAAGATTTCTGAGCAAGGTTAAACAGCCCATCTTTCAAGACACTAACACCAGCTCTGATCTGAATAGTTCATGTATGCCCTGCAGCAAGCTGCCAAATAAAATAAAACCCCTTCGGCTGTAAACAAATGCATTTCCTCAGTAGTTTGTGCTCCACTGTTCCCTGCTCCTCACTGCAACACATGTCTCTATCAGCCAAGAAAATTGCCCTAAAGTACTGACTTACATATGTGAATGTGTGGCTTTATCATCCCTCCCCTTTCTGTCACGACAGTTCTGTCTCACCAGCTCCAGCTGACACACCTCGCCCCTCACCCCCACCACCCGTCCACCCCTGCATGCATCAAGATGCCAATCTTCATCCAGAAAGTCAAGCAGCCTTTCATTCCCACATAATTACCTGCATTAGACTCATTGGCAGACGGTGGCTTACAGAGAGGAACGGGGGAGCCAACATGATTTCCCATCACTTTTCAGTGGGCTGTAGGTAAAGCAGGTGGGAGGTGGAGCTAATGACTCATTGAGATTCAATTAGTACTAATCTTAAATTCCTTTCATGACACAATCAGAGACCACAGAATGAACTTATGTAACGGCCAGCTGATCCCTCTCTCCCCTCGGTTATGCTCCCACTTGCCCTTCAGCTGGCTCTAATCCTCTGTAAAACATTCATTAAATTCCCCAGTGTCTCTCCTTCAGCAGCTATGATATTAATTAACAAGGGGAAATATTTGCATACCTAAAAAAGTGAGCATTCAAACTGGTGCAGCTCAGTAAATTAGAATGTCAGCCAAAAAAAAAGTTGAACTGATTGCATAGATTTGCTACACAGAAATAAACACTTAATTGTCACTGAGTTAACTTTGATCCTTATGACTCCCAGCAAAAACAAAACCCAATTTTCAGGTACTTGAAAATTTTAATCTTACATGACACCAATACAAAAAGTGTTTTTTTCCCCTTCCTTTTTTACTTACTTATTTCTACTTTTTAGACATGACAGATGTCCAGCTGACAGTTCTTGACACATTCCCCGAGAAGGTTAAGCTACAAAAGGGCATTGCTGAAGGAGCAATGACCTTTAGCATTGGGTTTTCACTGTTTTCAGTGTTGCATCCAAGTATAACAATGGAAGATTTAGAGGGAAGGGAAAAAAATGTGGTAGAAAGTGAAAGCAAAAGGATCAAATATTGTGAAGCAAAATTCATAAAATAGTTTGAGGGAAGGTTTTAAAGTCTAAACTTCAGCTGGATTCAGAACCTTGAGAATCACGGCTTGCAAGATCATCCAACAAATTAGCTATAACCGTAGCATTCATTGTGTTAGGCCACTCTTGAACCAGAGACACCAGAATTGTCGTACCTGGTCCAAGAAGAAGAACTGGACAGTCTAAGGTGAAATGAAGGTAAACCTGACTATTAGATGGGAATCAAACTCCCAGAATCTGGAGGAAAAGTGAACAGAATCTACTGAAGGGCCAGTGAGGGGGTGCCACAGTGTTGGTTCACTGTAAGAGCAGCTAACAGGTCATTGGAGAGCAAGGTTATCCTTCCCTCTGATGGTAAGGTTTATATAGATGCTGATTTGAGTTTCCAGTAGGACTGGGCAAATACAGCCAGGTTTGATAACAATTACTCAATTTGATTGCAGCAAATTATTCTGACCTGAAAGTCCATAGATAATCTAGGGAGTATTGTTAAGAGGAACAGGAGACGCACCAGATCCAACAATGCCGATGAGATAAAGGTCACTTTTTGAACTACTTGAGCTTGCTTAAGACTTCAGTGGAACCACAGGTTGATCACCTCAATACGGCTTATGCAGTGGCTGACGCAGAACTAATCAGGGCATACACTGTATGGTACATGGAGACTGAGTTAGAGAAGCTGGACCTCTGAGGTGTGTCTAGTGAACCCTTCAGTGCAACATCGGTCTTCTGCACACCGAATGCTACTTGGCGTCCCACAGCACTGCAAAAAGTACCATAATTAGGTTCAAGAAGTTATGACTTTCCAGATTAGGCTATTGTTTAGGCAAGTCAAGTTAGGTTTATTAGTATTGTACATTTTAGCAGTGAGACAGTTCAAAGTGTTATATGACAATCTGAAAGTGGCATCAGAGTTTGGATCCCTGTTGTTGTTGTTTTTTCAGCAGAACAATGAATAAGATGGTCAGTTATTTGTTTCATCTCTGTTTTTATCATTTGGATACTCAGTATACATGTGTGTGTTCCTACTGTATCATGATTATGCACATGATCACTTCATTTTCACTCACTTTGGCTGTCCCTCCTAATGCCTCAAGTGTCTCTCTATGATAAGTGGGATCAGGGAAAGGTTAATTGGTCTGCAGTGACTCTCTTGTGCTCTCAGTGGACTTCATATTATAATCTGTGTTGTCAGGTTGACCTGTTCCAGTGTGGCCAATTACATGGTTTGACCCCAGTGGATGGATTTCCAATAAACATCAAACAAACTTTAATTATTGGGAAAAGCATTTAAAATAAGAGGAAGATTGATAATATACAAAGGAAAGCAAGAGCATGGTCTGAAGCATATGGGTAAATATTTAGACATTTGCATTTTTCATATTGAAAGTCTGCTGTTATTATCTATTCATCTATTCACTGCCTATACCCACTTTCCTCGCAGGGTCACGGTACCGCACAACAGTTGTAGAATATTTTTCTGCAAAGAAATTGCAGTTATTTTTAAAAAGTTTGAAACAGACAAATGAGCTCATGGGAAGTGATTGTCAACCTTGTTTGGGGAGCAGATTTTATCAGCTAAGTTTGCAAAATCGTTACCCTCCCACCATGAAATTAATGCACAATTTCTATTCTAATCAGAAGGTTAGTCACTATTTGCAGCTTGACAACATAGAATCAGTCGGTGCTAATGTATGCATCAGCCAACCAGGATCTCTTAAATGTTGAGGTCTGACTTAAAACATACAACCCTGTAACATGTTAAAAATATATTCTAAAAAAAAATGTATATCTTCCAAGTGAACATGATAAAGCAGTGGGTGTCATTGTCGGCTTGCAGCAAAACGTTCCTAGATTCAAGTCTTGGTTTGCCTGGACTTCTGCTTGGAGGCTGTATGAGTCTCACTAATTTGCCCTTAATTGAGAATGAGAATGTGCATGATAGTTAGTTTTGCATGCCTCTGTGTTGCCCAGTGATGATCTGTTGTACTATTCCCATCCTCTCACCCAGTGAGAATGATTTATGAACTACTGTTCTAGCAATAAATGTGTGTTTATAAACGATATTAGCCCAAGATTTTTGAGACTTTTTTATTAGCAAAGAGCATACCTAAAGACTAACATTTATATGTGATTAGCTACTTTTGTTAAAATTGCATAAACAGTGCAAATTTTTATTTAGAGAGCATTTGAGAATACATGCACCACATATTTGACATTCTTAGCCAGATGCTGTCACCATGAACTATGCACTTTAATGCTAGGGTTAGCATTGTGACTGGGAGTAACACTGAAATAAGCTTTGAAGAGTTTATTTCCATTCTTTATCCAATGCTGTATCTTTCACTAGAAGTGTATGGGCAGTCAGGTGAGTCACCCAATGTGATGCAACTGAAGGAGGTTAATATGGCAGAAAAATACAGGGAACATCATCCAAATGGAACAAAAGTAGAAGCTATATAATGTAAACCACAGGAACAACTCCAGGCACAGAGCTCAAATAAAATAAATCTCAAAATCTGACAGATGATGATAACACGTGGACAGCTTTAGTTGCTTTTTTTTAAATGTGCCCTGTTAACAATTTAATTAGCAAGATGAGCTCTTTAACAGTCATGTGCTAGAAAAACACAATTTTGAAATACAACTTGAAGCAAATATTTTGCAATCATCTATTAGTAAAGTGCTTAATTTTTGGCAAATTGAAGGTTAGCCGTTTTATGATGGCAATTTATCTTCCTGTCAGGAAACCCATCCCAATCAGCTTTTCTGCAAAGGCTAATAGTTTAAAAGATCCAGACGAAGTGATACTTCAGGTCCTTAAATTAGCTCTGCGACACAGTGAAACTCTCTTTTGGTCTCGGTGAAAAAGTACCTAATCCAGTTGATCTAATTTTAGGGGAACAGGCAGTTTAAGAAATCGATGTAAAATGGGTCAGACTCTAAATTGAGCTCTTACCTTGCAAGATTCCTAAAGATAATCTGAGTCGTATTTCACGGACCCGCAAGTAGTCTTGTTTGACAGAAAGTTTGCGTGCACACCAGGATACGACTGCTTTGAATTACTCATTTTAATATCTGCAACCAATATGAAAATGCATCTTAAGGGGCAGCAGCTGGAAAAAAAAAAAAAAAAAAAGACAGCTCACGCTCTGCTTTGATTTACGCTTTTATTATGGAAGTGGTTAAAAATGGATGTGGAATAAAATTTATGAGTCAAAAAGAAAAAATAATTCATCCACTGTTTCTGTAGGGGGTGGTAGCCTTTGATGAAAACTCTTGATGTGAGGCTTCACAGAGATGCAGGTGGTTCAATACTGGCACCATTCAGGTACTTTTCCCCACATCAAGC
Source organism: Poecilia mexicana (assembly GCF_051168715.1). Lineage (NCBI taxonomy): Eukaryota > Metazoa > Chordata > Actinopteri > Cyprinodontiformes > Poeciliidae > Poecilia > Poecilia mexicana. The sequence continues at coordinate 12,918,018 of NW_028263378.1, read as the reverse complement.
TCTTCCTTCTCCGAGGGCTGAAATCCTGCCTTATCCTTCATTTTAGAATATTTTTTCCCCTCTCCGCTCGGTCCACTTCTTGCCTTCCACATACAATCTGATGAACTGACTTGATATGAACTCCTTCTCAGGATTTCACATTTCAACGATTCCTGCTGCACGTCAGACATTACTCATTTCGTATCATAATGCAGTGCCGTTTCCAGGCTCGGCCACTTGAGATCCAAAAGGCTTTTTACATGTGAATCTTTTCAAGTTACTCACTCTTGTGTTCACGATCGATGAATTAATTCATTTCACTTAGATTCCAGCGAATGGGAAATGCATCAGTTGAATCTTTTATGAGATTGGTTTGAAAGTGCTCTCTTTTTTCTTTTGACCTTTTCAGAGATTAATAGACCACCAAAATTCAGATGGCGTCGCTTGGCTTTTGGACAATTTCTGGACGATGTCTCAACTCCGTGGCTTTGTTTGGTTTTTATGACAATTACCGTCACCGACAGAGTTGGTGAATTATTAGTATGCGGTGTGTGCACTCTGCAAGAAGTCGTTCCCCTGCAGCTTTCCCTCTTTTTTTTTTTAAAGCTTACAATTATCAACAGCATCTGCTAAAAGTGCCTGAGTGAAACCTGAGGCAAAGCCAAAAGGCATTCTCTCACTTTCTCGTACAGAAACAAATATCATCACCTTTTCGACCTTCACCTTATCACAATAACTTGATGAATTTCTATATTTTAGACTGTATGCATCATAAGTTTATAAAACAGAACTATTTCCTCATAAAAGTTAAAATTCCAAGTCACAGAAACCACTTAGATAACAAAAATATTCACACAGTGTCTTTCTTCCATAAGTCACTTTACAAAATATCAGTTATCATGAGATGCTTCAAGGGATGGATTAAAAAAACAGGAATGCACTCTCTTAATTCCCACCCAGAGGGCAGAGTCAAGCTCAGTCTGTACAACTATTCATGATCAGTGCCATCATTCATCTCTGTTCTCCGATTTTACTGCTGCAATAGATTTTTTTTTATCAGTGGAGAAACTTAAATGGATTCTGGGGAACACCCTGAGGCAAGAGGAGAAGAGGAGTGACAGAAGCAGAAAGAAGTTAACACGGAAAAAAAAGAAAGATGTCAAGGAAACAAGCGAGGTAATTAAAAAAAAGAGATTGGTTTGAAGGAAGTGCAGTGAATCACCAGGCTGAAAAAGACATTTAGTACTCCTGTTTGTCTGAGTTCATTGGCAGCACTCATCTTTTTTTTTTCTTTTTTTTCCTAAAAGCTGTGACTGCGTTGGTAACAAGCCAGAACATTTTATTTCAGGGTTATTGTATGGGTGGCTTTTTTGTTTCAAGTTTTAGAAACCCTGAAACTGCAGAGAATAATTCATTCACAATTGTTTTTTGTTACTCTGCTGTAATAGGAGTAATTTCTCATAAAACATGGTTTTTCTTGCATTTTATGCAGGCACTGTCGGGCTAAAAAATCTGACAGAGGTTTCAGCTTTATTCCACGGCGAGAGTCTCTGGTATTTACAAGCAGTGTAAGCATCTTTACTGCAAAAACAAAGCTGTAAAACTGTGGGGTGATAAAAAAGAAGGGCTCCTTTTGTCTTCCACATTAGACAGATCACAGGGCTTACCAGAAAATTACATTCTTGGCCTCTATCTATCTATCTATCTATCTATCTATCTACATAGACACAGGTTCAAACTTTTTCTGTAAGCTTACCTGTATAATCCTCTATCAAACATCTCCTTCAGCCTGTTATGAGTCTGCTGGTACTGTCATATCAAGTTCTCTCTGTATTTTTAGCATCATCCTACCATATATATACATACACACACACATATAAAAAGCCATAATATTTTACCAACTTCTTCTGCTTAAGTCTCCTGCAGATCCTTCGTTGAGCATTTGAATACTCATGCATATTCTGATTTTGATGTGTTACGTTGTGCACATGTACATGCTCCTATCAAGGTTGCAGAACATCAAGGCTCACAGCACGGTAGCTCTGTAATGTATGTTTCAAAGGCAAAGCAAAACCGTGGACATGACAGCAGAAAACTCTCCTCTTTTTTTTTTTTTTTTTTACGCTGGTGTTATTTGGGGAAAATGTGATATGAGAAATAATGGCAGGAAATGTGCAACATTCCAGGCTGGGTATCTGCTGTCTTTTAGAAGAGTCATGCGGTCAGTGCATTGTCAATCCCTGAATGATAAGTAAAATACTCTATGCATCCTCATTACCGAAGATCAATCAGATAAACGGTAGCTGGGAAATTTTTCAAAATTTCAGTTAAAGTAACAAAAATATGCAATATGTATAAAGATCTAAGTGCATTTCAGAATGAACAAACAGTGATGCCTAGAGGAATGAGTTGTAGCGTCTTCTGCAGCTGTTGTGGAATAGTTTCTGCTTTCAGAGGCCAAGACTGTACCGACTGGTATAAAATAAATAATGAGTATGCACAAGAATGAACAAATTTAATAAAATCACAATTATTGCTATGCAGGGCTGCACAGTGGCGCAGTTGGTAGAGCTGTCGCCTTGCAGCAAGAAGGTTCTGGGTTTGATTCCCAGAACCTTCCCAGTCTTTCTGCATGGAGTTTGCATGTTCTCCCTGTGCATGAGTGGGTTTTCTCCAGGTACTCTGGTTTCCTCCCACTGTCCAAAAACATGTCAGGTTAATTGGCCTCTCCAAATTGCCCCTAGGTGTGAGTGTGTGTATGCATGGTTGTGTGTCTCTGTGTTGCCCTGCGACAGACTGGTGACCTGTCCAGGGTGTACCTCAACCAGAACATTGGCTGGAGATGGGCACCAGCACCCCTCCTGACCCCACAAAGGGACAAGAGTGTAAAGAAAATGGATGGCTGGACAATTATTGCCAGTTTTTTTTCCCCCCACCACCTTAGAGCAGCCTCTTAATTGCTTCCTGTTTGAAAAAGTTGGCTGGAGAAAGACACAGGGAAAATCCCAGAAGAAAGCCAGTTAGGAAATAAGACCTCAGAGAGGAACATGATCTGCAACATAAAGCCAGAGAGGACTTGGAACAAAGCATGTTCATGTGTTAGAATGGCGCAGTCAAAATCCAGGTCTATATAGTTGTGAAAAACTATGCTCAGATATTTTTCTTCCAATTTGATTGAATTTGAACTATTTCTCCAAAGGAGAATGGGCAAAACCATTCGCCTCTACATGGGCAACCCGGATATATGCAGCCATAACGACAACAAAAGGTGGTTCAACAAAGCATTTACTCACGAGGATGAATAGAAATGCACACTTTTAGATTTCTCTTTATTAACAAAAACATAGAGTCAAAACAATTTTCTAATTCATAATTACACCATTATTTGTCTTGATGCATCACATAAAATTGTAATACATTAATAAATAACTTAATAAATCAAGGTCCTGTGTGTGGAATAGTGAATCCAGCAGTGACTCTGTTGGTAATGTTTTGCCTGGAATCAAAGGGACACATTATTCACCAGGAGGTCGCAGTGACATAAACCACATACATAAAACAATGGCAGTGTTCCTTCCTAAAGGATAATGTGGCCTTCAACATGACAAAAATAGTTTGAGAATGCTCTGGGGATCAAATCAGCCGAGGCACGTGGGAGTAAAAGACGCTGCTACTGAACGCACCACCACATGGAACAAATCTGGGAAGCGAATAAGAAGCCAACAATAACTACCAAAATTATTTATACGTTAAAATTTAACCACTACTGCAAGATAAGAGCATTACTAAACAGACTGCCTCCCCCCCCCAAAAAAAACTACATTGCCCAAAGACTGTGAAGCAAATCTTGACTTTAGCCTCCTATTCTTAAATAACGCAGAAAGTAAAGCTGGTGGTGAAATGAGCTTCTATTTGATTGGGAGAATATGGGATGATTTTTCTTCCAAGTTCTGCCCTCTAAATAGCTGTAACATAATCTGCAGAGTAAACACACCAGAGACAAAAAAAAAAAAAAAAAAAAAAAGTCATTAGCGGTGTGTTTTCCTGGAGGGATTCCCCATGTCTTGCTATTACAAAGCTGTGCAATAATACAAGGCAAGATTCAGGGGTCACTCATCAGTCCGATCATGGTAAATGGCAGGGACATGACCTAGAGTTTTCTGCAGCTTTGGGCATTACTGCGTGTTGCTTGATGCATAACAAAATAAAAATGAGATAAAATGCCTGCAACCATTAGGGAGAATACAAACTTAGCATCAGAAGCAGATGGGAAAAAAAAGAAAGAAAATAAGCCTGATTTCTTGGCTGAAGCTATTAAACTAGACAAAGTACATTTTCTTTTATTTCATCATCTGGGCAGAAGGTCATTATCACTGTGCTGTAATGTGGAAACTTCAAGATGTATAGCTGAGCTTGGTAGCAGTTTTAATAAAGGTGTTATAAAGACAAACAATTAGAATCTGCTCTGCTTCAACAGAAGGAAAAGCCAGAAAGATGCCACTCCCTGAAGTAAACAGAGGCAAACCTTCACTTTAAGAGGTCAGCAAACATCTTTGTGTCCTCACAAACGACCTTTGCAGGCAATTGTTTAAACATCACTCTTCATTCATCAACCTCCGGTCGTGGAACGAGCACACCGCCAAACATCTCATGCAAGATTAATCACGCTTTAAACACAGTCAACAGGCAGCGAAATGAGAATGGTTAGCAGGCAATAATGTTTCTCCACACACGGCGTAAATCAGAAGATTAAATACAAATCAGAGTCTGCGCAACCCCTCTACCTATCCGAGTCTAGAATTAAGCAACATTTATATGCAGGCTCAACTCAAAAGAAAACTGCGTGAAGAGCGCGCTGATAAAAAAAAATAAAATTAAATTAAATAATTTGGCCCAGAGAGATATTTTGAGTGCCTGAGGACCTCCCCGTTGTATGGTGATGCAAATCCAATTACATGTTTTGAATTTGCAGCAGATTGCTCCACTGACTCGTGAATAAGCGCGGAGATAAGCAGAGGCTGAAAAGCAACTGACAATGTTTTCTGTGACCCCCACAAATGAGCGGGAAGTAGAAGGTTCTTAACGACGGTGTCACGTCACTGACCTGTTCTGTGTATTGTGCAGCAGTAAAACTTTTGAGAAAGATTTGTGGCACTGCTCAGGGATCACAAAACTATTAAACCAAATAATCTGTCCCAAATGAGTACTTCCATTAACCATTTTTTAAAATTAATTTCCTTCATTAGACCAGACTTGTTCCTTTGAAAATATTTGCAAATAGGGCACTTCAATTCCGATGTTCACAAAAATAACAGTTAGTAGTAAATTACATGAAAAACGATTTTTGAAACTCCTGCTTGCAGTTCTCACAGTCCCCAGAATTGTCACCAGACATTTAAATTCTTGCAATAAACCTGAAGTAGAACTAGAAATTGCCTGGACTCTGCTTACAAGATCATTCACAAACAAACCATTTGATCGTAAAAACAAAATATATACACTTTCTCTAAGGAGTTAAATTAAAATCAAATGATCAAGTGTGCCAACAGATTTAAAGCTGTTTTGCTCCTTTCACGTTTCACCATGCTCATAAAACTGCACTTTAAAACAACTTTTTTTTTTAACAATATAAGAAATTTCATTACATTTAATCACGTTACAGAAAGCAGAAAACATTGATTCTAGTATATTGTTGTCTATTTTCTTTATTTTGTTTGCCACAGCTGTTCTTTTACTGCTCATCCTCAGCCTCTTCTCCCCTTTTCATATAACGCTTCTCTCTGCTGAACTGCCCAATCTAATTTCGTTGCTCTTTTATTAAATATCTTGTCATCCACTTCCCATCTCCTCTTCCTGTCAGCCCTCACCTGCACGTGTTGTTTGGTAACTGGCTTTATCGTTAATTAATGTGATTTTAAGTCAAGACCGATCAAAATCTCCCATCTGCCCGCCCTTGCCGAGCACATTCACCTGCCGTTTTACTGTCATTTTTCCTCATTTCCCTCTGTTGACTTGCCTTTTTCCATGCCATTCACCTGAGCCACCAAGCAAAACACTCGGTCTGAACGCTTTCCCTGCCAGGCTCTAATTGGTGATCAAGATGTGCACAGGAAAGGAGACAGAGGAGCCTTTTGCCCATTTCTGTTCCCTCATCACATTCACGGGGCCACAGTCACATCTGCGTAACCATGGCGATGCTGATAAGGTGACTCATGACTATTCATCAATGGCACCGCCTGATTGGACAACCCCCGGGAGCCTTGGGAAGCGTATTCATCAGTGCAGCCTGTGTCCCCGCTCTACCTTAATGTGCCCCTTGGAACGGTGAGAAAGCCTCTCTGCTGCTTTCTGTTTGTTTTTCACACTCACCTCTCGTCTTAATCGCTTCCTTTAGCTTTCCTCCCATCTCTCTAATTAGCTGTCCCACCCATTCTCTCCCACTGGTGGGAGGTCAAGTCTCATAGCTGCAACCCAGTGACCTGCACGCTTCACTCTGATGAGGTCACCATTCACGTCCACGTCTGACATGAGCTATTACTTTCTTGGCTAATTTAATCATTCATCATCCTTGTTATTTCACAGCACAAATGAATGGTACATCTCAGAGATATCCAATAACTTTTCCCCAGGACACTGTCTTTCAGAACATTCTCTTCCAAAGCCCCCTCTGAGACATCAAATGTGAATCATCAAACAATTTTTGCTCCATTGGTGCCGTTTTATTCCATTTTAAAGGTCATTTGCTCTTGTCTCCAACAGTTTTTGCAGCAACCTTTTCTGTTTGTACAGTCTGCTCTGTTCTGCCAATAGGAGTATCTATTTTTGTTTTTTAGCACACTGGCATGAATCAGTTTGAGCAATTCTTAGAGGCAAAGATGCCATTTGATTTGATTTTTATTTTATTTTTCAAACAGCTGACCTTTGGCTTTCTTTTCTGGCAGATTTGGAGAAATTATAGTCATCAATGTTTTTGAAGTTTATCTGACTACATTTTCAGTCAGATGTTTCCATACAATGCAAAAAAAGGGGAAAAAATAAGGCACAAAGTTTTAAATTTCTTGTGGAATTCTTACTATTCAACCGAAATAGAAAAAATACACATGCAGGATGAACAATATCTATACAACACAACTTACATTTAATTTATATTTAGATATTATTGTATCTGCACCAATCAGTTTTTGAAATAGGTTTGTTCACAATTTTTGGAAGTCTGTATGTGTTTTTTTTTTTGTTTGTTTGTTTTTTGATTGGTTAGGTTTCCTGATGTAGAACAAGGTTTCACAAATTTACAATTCAGTTTAAGTCAAGGTTTAGAAAAGGTAATCCAGGAAGCTTACTGTAAAGATCCGTCATCCACTCCAAAACTATATTTTAAGTTTAATTGGGATCCTTGGCCACCTGTATCTGGGTTTGATCTCGATTACTAAGTTGCAGTCACTGACGGAAGAAAATAAGTTAGGATCTTCAAAAGCAACCTGTGTCCTGGCTTGATGCAGCCTCGCTTCATAGTGTGAGCGGAAGCCGCAACACTGTTCAAAAGAGTTTCCCTTCGCCTGGCGGACCTTCTGCCTTCACACTATACTGCCCCCTTGTGGCGTACTCCACAACCGCATTCACCTCATAATCAACCAAATAAGTAATAACAAGTAATCGCCAGAATGATTTTTCCCTTATAAATGGAATGCTCCTAATAAAGTGTAAATAAACTATTCTCAATATAAATGTGGCTACACAGTTTGGGTGCGTCAAATTAGCAGGTGGCTGATTTGGAAGGAAACATGGAGAGACTATTATCCTAGATACTGTGCCAGCTGTCATGCATGGTGGTAGCATCATGCATTGGAGTTGTTTTTATTTATTTATTTATTGTAAGAACACATTATATAAATTAGGTGAAATTATTATTATTAAGACAAAACTATATCCAAATACTTCAACTCCATGTCAAATCAGAGGCCAGGCCAGGTAAAATTTGCTTGGGTTCTCAAGGAGGACATTAAGACAAAACACACATCTAACACAGAGAGAAACAGACATGTAGGACCCACTGTGGCTAAGTGTGTAATTCTCTTGCACTCAGAAGGTTGTGAGTTCAATTCCACCTCCATGTCACATGTTAGTGGGAGGAAGTGTGAAGGCACTTGTCCCCAAGTGATTTTGGAATGATGTTTCTAGTGTGGCCCCGTGTTTGAGAAACTAGGTGGGGCTGGCAAATGTCAAAACACTTTACCAGCATGGTGGTGGCAACATCATGCTGTGGGGCTGTTTTACTCCCACTGGAATAATGAAGACAGCAACTTGTCTCCAAATTATTCTACCTCGCCTCAGATCATCACGCAGGTTGAATTTGGGGCAGAATTATGTGTGTTTCAGCAGAACCATGATCCCAAACACACATCTGAAATGGTTTAAGAATGGAGAAAGAAGGCTAATACGCTCAATTCCTTTCTCAAAAATGACCAAAATTGTATTATTCTTCCACTGTGAAAAGGTGCAGTTCAAATAATCTATTTAAAAGCCGAAATCAATATTTATGCTGATGAGTTAATCCATCAGCATAAATATGCAGCATAACCTTTCACTGGCACTGTTTTCACATATTATTTCAATACATCCTTAAATAAACTACAGATAGTGTGATAATATGTTAACGTCCGTCTACACACAGGAGATTGAACAGAAACGCTCAATTTAAAGACTGTTTTATGTGTAGATGTTGAAATATGAAACAAGTGTTAAACAGCAGCAGATCTGTTGAAAGACATTTTCACAAATATCTTTCAACATCTTTATCTTATTTGGTCAGACAAATAAGCTAAAGATCTGTCTTTATCTTATTGTCCTTCTCTCGGGAAACAATCTCATGCAGTAGACCTACATTTGGACTTGAACTCAAGGTCAGGAGGATGGCTGGATATCTTATTCATGTCTGTTAGATTAATCCTGACAGAGGCTGCTGCTGCTGCTGCTGTATCTGATCTTCATCCTTCTACTCTTATCTGTGTTGTTTTTGTGAGGATTTGCTGGGAACCTGCCTCGTCCATCCAGATGGACAGAGGTGGGTGATGGACAGCTTGCACACAACTCTGACAACATCGTGTGAGAGACGGTGCGGTGAAGCTGTTGTGGGGGGTGGGAGGACGTGATGAAGAGAATGCAAAATACCAGCTTTGCACTTCTTTTAAATATTTCTAATTTTGAGCTATAAAATTTTTCACTTGGTAGAATCTTACCACCTGAAAAGACAAATGTGTGACTAATTATTATTTTTTGTATGTTTTAGTCAAAAACATTCCATTGAATTGTATATACTTGAAATATTTATGACTCTTCAGCAACAAAGACTTTAATCATTACAGTTTGCAGCTCTGCTGATGTTTGAAAGTAGAAGTAGCTCAATAATAGCCTTCGTTCACTGCAGCAGCACAGGAAAATTATTACGGCTAGGATAATTACTTTTATATTCACTGTGGTATTCTGCATTAAAATATATTTGTTTGTTTGGGGTTTTTTTCATTACTGGTGAAACCAGCTCCATCAGGAACTAACCATGTATAAACTTACCATCAGGAACTCCAGATTCCACAAAAACAATTTTTCTGCAATTCAAAACCTTGGAAGTAAAGCACTTGAATAAATATTCAGTTAAGGTTTCACACAAAATAGATTTTAATTATTGTTTCTCCTATTTGAATACAACACTCACTTATTATGAGGAAACAAGGAAAAATCTCTATTCATATTGTTTGTGGACCACTAATTCTTCAAAAGAGAGGATGAAATTTCTGGAAAACAAATGTCAAGGTGGCCATCAACGTACAAAAAGTCCAGACAAATCAGATGGTTTATCCGCTTGAGTAGGCAGTAGGCCTTCAGACAAAAGGAACATATATTTTGAAACATATTTAATCATAATACTGCTGTTTACAGTGGATATCAGTGACGACCACTATGGACTGATATACTGCATTGAGCTACTCTAGAGGGGACCGATGAAGATTTTCTGGTATTTAAATCCAATTAGCCTTTTATCTTTATCTGAGAAATCAGAAATTAGGGCAGATGAATCAACAAAATGAGACTTCGCTATTCAGAGAAATCAACAGTTTTAGGTGAAGAGTAAAATAGGGCTATTATGGCATAACAGAGTGCATGTTCAAATATGAGGTTTGTACCAGACATAAGCGCCACTATGTCACCCAGCAGAGAAATTTGTGAATATCATGTGGAACATTGTTTTGGAAAATAGAAAATAAACAATTCACTCAACATATAAATTGAGCATCAGTATTCAGGGACGTGCATGTAAAATATTCAAGTAAAAGACCTTTCTGCTAAACGGCGGAGTCAAACTGTCGACTCTGAAAAGCATGCTCAGAATTTCAATCTTCCTACTACGACATGCATCACAGTTATTGGGTTTCGTTGCAATCTCACTGTGCCACCTTAGATGTCAACTGTGGCCCTTAATGGGTTACTCCAACACTAATAAATCCCAAAAGCATAACTGAAATCTGATCCATCCTAAAGCATATTTTTAAAATGAACTATTAAAACTGGTGTTAGCTTACACTTTCCCGCTGGCTGTCGTCCCCGGACCGGTCATCCTTTTGCATGTTGCGGGCCACCTCTGGCAGATCTCGGTCCCTCACAGTTAACTAGAGAGGGAACTAGCAGAGAGCAAACATAAGAAACTGTATACAGATGCAACACCAGACAAAAAAAATATTCTACAAATCAGTGAGCAATTCACATGCTGTCTACATATCTGTTGGTATTCCTGGTAAAGATGTGTAGGAAGCCTTTCATTTAATGCAGAAATATACATGGAACATTTCTAGAGAAAGCCAACCTTTCATCTGAGCACATTTATTCACTCGAGGAGAAATTCACAAGTTAAGAAAAAGGGGATTTAGACAAAATCCCCTGTGGCACACTTATTGACTTTCCTGCTGGGTGTAATTTGTCCCCAGTAGGATGCCTCACTCATACAAAAAGAGAGATCTTTGATTATTCTTTTTTTGCACAGTCCCTTTAAATCAGGGGTCCCAAACTCCAGTCGTTGAGGGCGGGTCTCCTGCAGGGTTTAGATGTTACGTCTGCTTCAGCACAAATGCATCAATAAGTAGCTCGTTAGCAGAACTCTGTGGAGGTTTACTGCGTGCCGAGGAGGTAATTCAGCCATTTGATTCAGGTGTGTTGGACTGGGGATCTGTATCCAAGATCCCTGTGACTAAAAGTTGCAGGGTGGCCCCCTGAGTCCCAGCTGGGGTGAGTTTTCTTCTCTGCAGCTCACCCCACTGGTTTTCTACATGATTTATGCTGAGGGAATGAAATGGCCATAAAAGAACACTGATGCACCATTGTTTGGGTGATTTGAATCAGCGTCCTTCAGAAAATACCAATTTTCTATGTAAATTACATTTTGTTTAAATACTCACTTTGTAAGAGTATGAATTAAGGATGGAAGGGCCCATATGTTCCAGATAAGCATAAAGACAGGGCTTTCAAATTTAAAGTCCATGCAAACTTGACTCAGTTAAGAAATATAAAGGATGAACTAAAAATACTTGAGTTATTTTTTATTTTAAAAGGATCATAAGGGCAATTAACAGTGCAGTTGATTATTATTACTTTTGTAAATTATTTTTTTTCTGTATTCGCTGTTGTGGATCCTCGCCGTCTCCCCCTTTGCAAATTCTCTCGTTCCGTGGATTTTTCTATATAGTGCAACTCCAAATTATTCTCCGATTTTTTTTTTCTCAATCATTCTAAAAACAATGCAGCTTGGAATGGCAACATACCTAGGTGCAACATTACTTGACATGCCATTGGCTGGCGTTTGTAAAACTGACAATCCAGGAGTGCCATTCATTTTCCTTGGCACTAATTGGTCAAGGAAAATAATACATTTTAAACATGATGAACATTTATCGTTTCCTCAGTTTGCGTCCTTTTCAGCAAGTTGGCGTGTGTTTAACAGATCGAGGATTCCTCCTTCTCTCAGGGGCTTTTAGGTAGAGGAATATAAACACTTTGATCTCCCAGACAACCAGATAGGTGTGTGTACATGTGTATGTACGCCATTGTGATGAATGGCCATCATAAAGCGTGTGTGCTTATGTGCGTGTGTGTGTTGGTAACAAAGGAGACATGCTGGGATCTGCTGGCCTATTAGAATGCATTAGAGTGTAAAAGGTAAAGGTCAGTGAATTATCAGCCAGAGTTACACAAGCGTCTTCTGTTTACCTGGCCTAATAACCCAGAGCCTCCACCTGCCCCATGTCTGTCTTCTTTATCTGCTTTCCACATACACACACACACACACACACACACACACACACACACACACTGTAAACACTTAGCCAAGACCAGCGGTGCTGAAATGCATCTGCAACTCCATTTACTGAGTGGAAGGTGTTGTGATCCTGCAAAAGCTTCAAAGAGAAAGAAAAAAATTCAATTCCAATTTATTTTTTGTAAATAACAAAATCTGAGCAGAAACTTTGGGAACAGCGCCTGTAACAGATTTAGACCAACCAATATGTCAGTGGCGGTTGGGAAACAAAACGTTTTGTCCTGCAGCCACATTCAGAATCGTTCACATTCATATTATCTTGGCTCCGTCTTGTTTGGTCCGTACATGGCAACATATGTAAATATGTCTCTGGCAATTACAACCAGCAGATGAGAGACAACAGCAGGCCAAAGTTTCTCTGTTCCTGCTGAGAAAAAAGAAAACGTTTCCCCACATCACTGTGCTGCCATCACCATGCTTCAACATGTGTACGGCGTGTTCAAGGCGATGTCTAGCGTTAGCGTCATAGATGCGGCTTTGCATGTCAGTCATGGTGTTTCAGTTTTCTCTCCCCTGACCAGGGCATCTTCTTCCATTTATTTACTGTGTTCCTTACATTACTTGTGGCAAACTTTGAAAGCAACGTAAATGTTTCTTATAGCAAATTTATTTGTTTGTGTGTGTTTATTTGTTCATCTATTTGTTTGTTTGTTTCATTAATTGATTAAAAAAAAACAGTAATGTTTTAATTCAGTTTCCATCTGCGTTGACCGAGTTACGATACGACTGCCAGATGTTGGTAGATTTGTCGTGCTTTGCAGATTCTGCTCAGTTGCTCTTTTTGTTGGCCTATAGGGGCTGTCTGAAAACCCAGACAAATATTTTAGATGTGTTTACTCTGGAAAAAAAAAAAAAAAAAGCCTTTCATCAGCTGGAACTGCTTTTCTCTGTTTGCGTGTAGCACTTGGCAAATAAAGGTCTGGCCATGGCATGAATTTGAAGAAAGCTGTTAAAGGTGAATTAAATAAATTCTCCTCATTTTCATTGGCATTCGAAGAACATAAACCTTGAAAGCACAAGGTTAATTTAGCACAAATGAAATGAACAGCAGCTATGAGTCTGAAAGTGAACAGAGGAGGGAAAGTGGAAAGCTTTACACTCCTCATCTTAGTCAGCCGCCATTATTCACCATCCTAGACGTGTCACTGAAAACTGCTCTCAGAAGATGAAAAAGGCGATTCCAGTACCTAAATTTTCTTACAGTTTTTTTTTATTTTGATATTTTGAAGACACAAAGCATTCGGTAGCTGTGTGTGCGTGCGTGCGTGCGTGCGTGTGAAATAGATCATCACAGGAGTTCCTGCAGTCGAACCACAGGAGGCTGATTTCGGTCTCAGCTCACAGACTTCAATCCTGGTCAGAGTCACTAACATTGCTGGAAGTGTAATCACAGCAGTTAGAGTACCGACAGAGAAAGAAAATGCTAATTCTGTTGTTTTGTTTTGTGTGATTATAGATAGAAATGAAAAAAAAACCTTTGTCCTTTTTAAATTAAAAATATCTCGATCCCTGTAAGAAGATAAAAGACATATAATAATCATGCCCCCTGTGGGGAGTTTCAAATGGCAGACATGGACTAATACATTATCTTTTTAATAAAATCAATCTAATTTGCAAAATACCGAAGGCAAGGCCATCTTGTGAACTTTGTAATTTTCTGTTTTTATTATGTAAAACAGCCTTGCTGCTGAAATATGCTATACAAATAAACTTTATTGACTGATTGATCTTCTGAAAGGATAACCACAAATAACTGTAAGATTTCTAATAGTTGAAAAATAAAGTTGCTCCTAAAGCTACAAAACAATTACTAGAGATTTTTTGGTAAAAAAAAAAATATTTATATATTGTCATGAAAAAAACTGCCAAAGAAATGTGAAAACATTAATTGAGATAAAATGAAGAATACACATCCATCAATGGCATCTCTTCGTTATCCCCTGCTTTTCTCTTATCATCTCATATAGTACGTTCTGTTTTTACTATGAAGTCAGATCTTGTAAGTGTACTGTTCGAAATGCAACAATATTGCTTTTTTAGCTTACAAAGTTTCTGAAAAATAAGTTAAATTGATGTTAAGCTAGCCAGTGTGTCCATATTCCCATAGTTAGCCATGAACAATGTGAAGTAAAATACATTTAATTTGTCAGAATGTGTCAGCGGGGAAGGACCTATTCTTCTCCCATCAGAGGAAAAATGAAAACTGCCCTCCATAGATGTGATTTCCTCCTATGTCCCTTTGATGCGTCCACTGATGGGGTTTTCAATTAACTTCCTGCCATTTTTGTTTTTGTTTTTGTTTTGGAGAGTGATGATCACTATTTGATCACATTAAAGGCGAGGGTGCAAAAGGGAGCTGAGCTATGGCTTCTCCTCATCCGGCAGTAGAAGGTCGCGGCTGCTCTCAATTTCAGCTGCCGTTTGAAACGTCTTCTTTCTCTTGTTGAGAACCCACAGCTGCTTATTGAATAATCGCTCAAAAGTATCTCAGCCCTTTATTGTACCCATTCAATAAGGTGAGATGAGCCGGCCTCCATGGCAGTGTTGAAAGCAGCCCGTCACTTTTATTCCATTTGGCAGAACAGTGTACGCCACATTAATGAATAACAGTTCCTCTGTTTAATTCGTCAAACTAATTATTTGGCGACAAGCCACAGGAAGATTGTACATTACAGACATTAATATTCAAACTTGGATGTCGAATTGGGGAAACATATCTTTTAAAGCTGCCGCAAAAGTTCCGTCTAAGATTTTATCCAATTAGAATAAATTGCAGTTCATTACGTGCTACATCACAGTGTTTTAGTAAATAGGCAGTGACACTTATCTGAGAACTCCCCACGTACCTTCCAATTATCAGTCTGGCTGACTGAAGTGGCATTCTTTTTTCACCTTGTGGAGCTCGTTCAAAACGCAAATCATCAGCCTCTCTGATTCAGACCGACTTTATTTTAGTCACTGATTGCAGCTTTAGGGCCGCTGTTGAACCAAGTCTAAAGTAAGCTGGGCTCTCGCATGGATTATTACCAAGCAGTAAAAGGAGCCGGTGTTCACAAACAAACATCAGCCTCAACTACCACTCCTCCAGGTGATGCCGCAAAATTTAGAAGTGGGAAGAGACTATTTTTACCCATCGTTGAATATTCTAAAAATAGGAAATCAACGTAAAAACGCAGAAATATCAGGTTACTTGAAAGAGGCTCAACCTTCTGTTGAGATATCAAAAGCTTGGAGATCACTACACGTTTCAAGAAGATAATGATTCTAAGCACACCAAAAAAAATTTAAAATTAAATTCAGATTATATTTGCTACAGTTTTAAATAGGAATGCTGAAGAACTGTTAACCGATACAATAACTTCTCCTCCTAGGTCATTATAAAAGCATAAAAATGTGATTTTGAAATAATGTGAGTATTTATCAGTATCATGTAATTCAAGTCAAAATAAGTTTTCTCTGCTGCACTACAATTAAAAAGCATGCAACATGAACAAATTTGACTTTATTTTAAAAGGCAACTGAAACCATAACAACTGCATGTGTTTTACAGTTAACCCAAAGCCAGAACAGGGGTTTCCATGTGAAGGGAGATTTAACAGCAGTACTGGATTCACCCCATTCCAGCAAACATGGCAATAAAAGCTGCCCTCACAAAAATAGTTATTACAATTATGACTGGGAAAAAAAAATTGCTTACAAACTTTGGAGTTTTTTTTTTTTTACTCCAGAATGTGCACCACCAGTATGACTGTGAACCAGCCCTGGGTGAACTCTAGATGTTTTCGGACCCCCAGGCAAAAAGAGGTCCACACAGCCACAACCTCTGCTTATAACTCTTGCCGACCATTAACTTCCACAGAGATTCATTTTTAGCATCAAGCGACTGTTGGAGTTTGACTTTTCATGTACAAAGACCATTTCTTCTTCTGAACCACTTCAGCTGGCCAGCTGGATTTTATGAAATTGCCAATAATCAACTTTCAGAGTGTCATTCTCAAAATAATAAGCTGGTTTCTCAAAATAATGTGTTTTTCTGACCTTCCAAACTGCTGCTGTGCCGTTTTGCTTATGCAAAAGTCTGAGTCAAGCCAGCCAGCTGCACATCCCTAGGAACACATTATGCGTGTGGAATATTACTGCTATCGTTTCATACACTCTCCATTTCAGGAAATTACAAAGGTCAGTACTTAAAAACATATAGATTCAGTGCTTTTTACAATATCAAAAGTTTACTGCTGCGTATATTGGCAAACTGAGTATGGCTGCAAAAATGCCAATTTTTATTTATTTATTTTTTTGCTCCTCTGAGCATTTCGTTGGTGAGAACAAGCTTTAAACCATTTCACCGCAAGCCAAGCAGGGATGATAATACAATAACATTTGCTTAAAAATGCAAATTAGCTCTCACACCTCAAGCTCCTTGAAAATAATGGTCTTATACTCAGCTCATTGTCTACCAGACCCAAGGGTGAGTTCATTATTTTCTTTTTGTGTGTGAAATCGGTGCCATCAGGAGTGGAGTATTTTGAAAACAGTCTGAAACTCAATAGCAAAACAATAGAAAATGTCAGCACTTTTATTTCTGCAACAGATAAAAAGAATTGATTTGATCACTTGTCACAAAGAAAGGGCATAACTATTATTTATTTAACAATAAATAGAGACATGGATGCTCAATAGTTTCAAAACAATTTTTTAGTGCACTGGCAAAAGAAACTAATAAAATGTGGGATTTTAGTTTTTTCACATGATGTGATATAATCCACATACACAGTGTCTATTAAAATGTGTTGGTAGTGATTATGTTTTAGACATAAGATGCATAAAAATCCATAATTTGCACACTTAAAATTTGCACACACCATGGCAAAAACCAGTGGACGCCTTCCACATGCCGACTGGTTGCTTAGAAAGCATAACATTAAAAAAAAAAAAACAAAAAAAAAACTTTCCTGTCCTACACACAATTCCTTTTAACAGGAATTGTGTGTGCTTTGTTGAGTTGAAAGGATTTTTGAACTTCCAACAGCGTTATGTCCAGTGGGATACAAAAGGATGACCATGTGTTAAAGCACCTTATGCTCATTATTATGGATGTCAGAAGTCGATCCTGTGAGACTACATCTCTTCTGAACTGTCTGAAAAGCTTATTAATGCAAAAAAAAAAAACAAAAAAAAAAAACACAAAGTACAATTTCGATGAAGCTGTGATGGGCACTGCCAGAAAATTGAAAATGGTTAATACTAACATGTCCTTCTGCAGGACGGTGACCGACTACATAGAAATACATTAAAAGTTTACTGAATACAAAGTTAACCTGTGTACACGGCCGTCTCAGTCATGAGACCAAAATCCTGAAGACAACTTTGAAGGTGAGTCGAATAGAGGAGCACAGAAAAGATTCTAGGACTCTGGGTAATATAGAAAGATTGTGCAAAGAAGAATGGTCAAAGATAACATGAACTTAAATAAGCCCTCTTTTATTACTAAATTAACATTTGCCATTTCACCCTGCTGCCTTGATTCAGTCTTATTTTTCAATTACCTGGCTCTTCTCTCAAGACCATAACATTCATAACAGTCTTCACTTTTCTTTCTTTCTTTTTTTTTTTTTTTTTTTTTAGAAATTTCACAGAATATCATTGAAAATGTCCTATCTATTTTTATTGAAAAGAGTAAAGCAGATTGCTTTGATTAATCCAAGATGTCTGCTAGCGCTTGTTTACCGCTTGCTCTGCTGCCCCCATGTGGTTAAAATAAATAACGTACCCTAAATTATGTTGCAAGAGTGGGTTTGTAGCAGACATTCTAAGTCGGGTCAAACAAAACAGACTGACAGTGCTACTGATAAATTATGTGACATAAATTCTAAACTACGGGATATAACATTTAATGTATATCCCAAATATCAGATTTGCATTTATAAGTCTGCAGATATTCTGTTTCGGTTTTTGACTCAGTGACGGACACAAATCACGCTAACAGTTCAGGCAAACATTTAAATGAATGCGATTGAAATTGTAACCGTTTGTAAATAAACCATACTACTTTTTTTTTTTTTTAACATTCTCCGTTGATACATTTTACGGAGGAAATTCCTGCTTTGTTTCATACCGCCACCAGAGGGCTCTAGAGAGCCACAGTTGTTTGGGGTGTTTAACAACTCACAATAAATCATTGTTACCTTTCCCAGCCTCCAGTTTCATAGCACGGTGAAATCATTGCGCAGGTACTGTTTTAAATTTACCTTTCGTTTTCTCACATTTATTCAAAAAGTTGCAATCATCAATCCCAAACCAAAGCACTCTTGCACAAGGCATCGCCGGCTCACTCTGACACGCATTGCACCTTGGCTTAATGACTTCACTGACCCGAGGCATCAGTGAAGCCCCGCAGAGCTCCTGATGAGTCACTCCTGACCATGCAGCCCGGCAGAAAACAGCAGGCACATGGTGCGAGCTAAATCTTGGCCTGCATCTCTCTCATCATGTTGTGATTCAATATTCACAATGATGAATGACTGAACACTGCAGTTCTGCCCAACATCAAGGTCACGGAGTCTGGTTAGGTCCTCATACATACTGGTCTGGGGAGAGAGAGTAGAAGACAAAGCAGCGGTGGGAGCCCCACATAATAAAGCACTGCCATATGTTTGGAAAATCATAGCTTTTTGCGTTTATGTAAAAGTTTTACATAAAAAAAAAAAAAAGTGTGCCTCTTACTCTACCTCCCCTAACGAAAAAGCTTTTATGGAGACACTCGTGATAAAAAGCTTGCATTAGACTGTTTTATGTGTAATATAACCCACAACACAGTTGCATTCACTGTGAAGCTAACACTAGAGTCATGCACACCTGCAGGTAAGGAGGGAAAAAAAAAACCCACACAGTGTCCAAGCACATTTATACACTCTCGCCCAAAGCCTGACATGATTTTTCCTTTAGTACAATAACTTCAGATCGTGTGAATGTCTGCTGTGTCAGTGTTACACAGTTTGTTCCTGTTTTTATCAGGGAGACTTTCTTCCTGAGATTTCCTTTGTGTTTGAAATTCTGCAGGGCAGACTGTTACAGCATCATGTAATCATTTAAAATATATCTTAGAGAACTGAAAGGAAAATGAGGCATCTTGTCACAACCAATTTTACAAATAACATTGAAAATGTTGCTGTTTACTTGCATTTAGCCCCTTTTACACTTTATCCAGGGCAATCACTTGTCTGACAGATCAAGAAAAACGTGGCGAAGTTTGAATCTGGACTAGTTTATGAAACAATTTCTCCAGTTTTAGAATATGTGCAGTGTTTAACCCACGATGTGAATATTGAAAAAGCTATCAAGACGAGTGTCATGTTTGGTTTCCATTTTGGACCCAAATTCTGTCGGCTCTGAGGCCGAGAGGTGAAATAAAGAGCTTTAACAGGACATGGAAGCTGCATGAGTGTGACAAAGAAGGTGCCGGAAGAACCCAGGAAAAGAACAACGAGAACTGATGAGGATATATACTGAGGCAGAGGTGGAAAAGAGAAAGGAACCAGATGAACTAATCAGAAGAGATGTGGGACGGTTACGACAGAATGAGAGCAGGGAAACTGAGGAAAAGAGACTAATTACCAGAGAGGGAGCTGAACTAAGACTCAAACTACAAACCAGGAGGAAAAGATGAAGGTCAAACCACAGAGATGATTGAAGGCAACTAAATGCTCAAAGAACAGAACACAAAAACAAACAAGGAAACTGAACCCAAAGAAATACACCTATATGGCAAACCATTCTAACAATAATGAACACAGGATAATGAACTACATATGGCAAGACACATTGGACATAAACAAATCACAAGGAAATTATGGTTTATAAAACCATAAAAAAAACAATAACAAAAGAAAGCTGAAACCCAAACACCACAGAAGAGTAACAAAAGCATTTGGCCTGAATCAAAGAAGAAAGTCACTGATTAAATTAAATGACACAACAGTCCCACTGGCAGTTTGCCCAAAGCAGCACAGAGGACACAGCAAGCCTGTGGAGGAAGGTGCTTTTGTCATGGTAGAGCAAAGCTAAACATTTTGGACAAAACTTT
Source organism: Poecilia mexicana (assembly GCF_051168715.1). Classification (NCBI taxonomy): domain Eukaryota; kingdom Metazoa; phylum Chordata; class Actinopteri; order Cyprinodontiformes; family Poeciliidae; genus Poecilia; species Poecilia mexicana. Next base: position 12,897,595 of record NW_028263378.1, on the reverse strand, counting down.
AAGTGTGAAGGAAAACTAACAAAGCAACCGGAACACACCATAAGATATGGAGGCATCAGCACCATGCCGGAGGGAGGATTTTCTTTCAGCAGGAAAAGGGGAAACGAGTTGATGGAAAGTTGGACTGAGCTAAAAAAACAAAGCAAACCAGGAGGAAAACCAGCTACAGGCTGCACGAATAGATTTGAGACCGAGTTAACCTTTCAGCAAGACAACAACTCTAAGCTTAACCTCCTGACTAACAGGAAAAAAAAAATATTGTCCAATCACCATTTTTTTTTAAACCTCACATTCTTTGTAAGGTAATAAAAGGTTTTATGCACTTACTTTGTCTCTTCCCATAAAATGTGTTATTACTGATGAACGCAATTTTTATGTATTAGAAAAAGATACGAACAAAATATCCCACCCCTTCATATGTGGTATCATTGAAAAGCCCTAAATGTCCTCTCCAGATACCAAAAGGAATTAATTCAGTAGAATGCAGGGGGTGGGAGATATTCAAGTTTAGAAATGTCCTCAACAGAGGACAAAAATGAGCTACTGGTGGTCAGGAGCCACAGAACGGACCAGTCAAAGTCCAGATCCAAATCTTACCAATACAACACTTGAAAATATCATGAAAAAGGTTTCACAAAATCTTGACTCTAGGAGGGTGCATATGATCCACTTTATGTATTTTATTTGTAAAAGAATTTAGAAAAATGAAAGACATTTGTGTGATACTGTAGAGTTTAAGAGCTTGCTCTTGTTGCTGGTGGTTTCTTTGTCTCCTGTTGTCAAGTTTTTGTGCTTTTTTTCAGATTTGTGTCTGAAATCACTTGTGTGTCTTTTGTTTGTTTCAAATAAAACTTCATTTTCAGCTTATCAACCTGCCTCTCGCCTTTGGTGTCTCGAATGTGGCTTCATGCCCTCTAGAGTCAAGAGTAAAGAAGTCCAAAGAGAAACAATAAATGTCCATGTGTATTTTTGCCGTTTCAATTGTTGAAAATTGATTTTCTCCTCTGTGACACCAGAGAAAATATACAGTCCGCTTGAAACCTTGCTGCTTTCAGGTGATTTGTTATCTCAGACTCCCCTTCATGTTACGTAAGGAAGAGCCAGCCCCCGAGGCTTAGGTTGGCTTTGGATTAAACGAGAAGAGACGTGAGCCTGATTAAACATCCGTAATCTTATTTTTATAGAAACATTTCCAGTGGCAAAACCACAAAGCAGTTCTGACTACCGAAGTGATATGAACAGATTGGAGAGTATGGAGAGCATAGAGCAAGTGTGTCGTCCAGAAGAGCGAGAAACACGTTTCCCACCAGACAATATTATATATTATTATAAAATTCTCATGGCAGCCTTTTTTTTTCTATGACTCAAAATTCAAAACTTGTATAGATTAAAAAAAAAAAAAAAAAAAAAGAAGACCACTGGAATAGCCTGGTGTCTTAAAGTAATCCGTCTAGAATCTCTCTTACATTACATTTTATTTATAACAATTTGTAAGGCCAACCTTTAAAAACACACTGATCCACATACTCCAAGTCAGCATATTGTGATGCTTCACATTCATTTTTGATTTTCCTGAGGCTTTCGAGCCAACATCCCTCTGTGGTCACATTGGATTAGAACCTGGGATTTTACTGGACACTTTTACAGCCAGAAAAAATAGGTGAGAGTGGGTAAGCAATACAGTAAAAAAAAATAAAAAAAAATCATATTGCTATTTCCTTTTACACTAAGAAAAAAAGAGGGCTTTAAAAAAAACAGGCTTTAGTGTGTAGGCAAGGATTAAGTGTTTTTGTGCAGATAAAAGAGATTATAAAAGTGATGATAATGTGTAATAGAAATAATAAGATTTTATTCTGTTTGCAAATCTCACCCCTGAACCTATTTTTTATGGAGTTTGCATGATCTCCCACTGGACTTCAGGTACACGGGTTTTCTTCCACAGTCCAAATGAATTACAGTTGCTTATGCCAATTGATGTCTTCAATGTATTTAATGTTTTTCTGTTTTTATTTTGTTTTTAATTATGTAAAGCGCCTTGAAATGCCTTGATGTTGAAATGTGCTATACAAATAAAATTTGATTGATTGATTGATTGATTGAATGCTAGGTTGATAGGGAGATTTTTGATTTGTTTATGAATGTGAATAGTATTAGTTAACATAGTAACACTGCAAACAATGCAGATGTCAGATCTTATCTCAGCATCAGCACAAGACAAAACCACCACGAATAGGATGAACATTAAATTTGTACATCCAAGATCACATACTTTCGATACCATTACATTCTTAGTCATAATCCTAAAACCTCTCTCGATTACTGCTAAAGGAGTGCCACAAGTGGTACCTGTATCACAGTGAACCATGGATCCAATATAAGTAATTAATAACTTCCATCATTAGTGATAATTAGTAATGTCTAGAAAAACATATTTTGAACAAGATTATGTTCAAAAAGATATATTTTTGATCACAATCTTGTTTTGAGGTTCTTAAAGTGAAAATGGAATGAGTTCATTTCAGAGTTGTCCGTTCACGGTTTTCAAAAATTGGATATCGGAAATCAGTAGAAAAACTCTGTCCGGTGCATCCCTAACTCACAGTGCTTAAAGCATGAACCCATCCACCCACTAATCCATACATCTATATACAGTCATATTTAATGCAAGCATCAATGTGTTTTGAGAGACTATTTCTGCTTATGCAACATATCTTCAACTTCAGCTGCATGGTTGTTTATTCTAGCGGCAAGATGCATATTTTCACAACAAACAGCACAGAGATCACCAAAATAAATGATATCATCTTCACATCTTACTATAAGTTGACAACGTAAATACTGTGACAGGTGGTGAACAAGTTGGCTTTACCAAAAAATGTTGTACTGGATAGTAAAAATAATCATTTTTAAACAGCTTGCCCAAAGCAAAGCAAACAAAGCAGTTCAAGAACCAGCCCTTAACTTCTCACTCAGAATCCAGATGTTGAATTTTGCTGTCATGTTAATAAAGGATATTCCTGCAAAGAAACACCCTTGTCTTCAAAAGTAAATCACTGCTACCCATCCATCCATTTTCTTTACACCCTTGTCCCTATTGGGGTCAGGATGGGTGCTGGTGCCTTTCTCCAGCGAACGTTTCGGGCGAGAGGCGGAGATCCAGGGTACACCCTGGACACCCTACATAGTAGATCAATGATAATTAAATTGACAACATAGTGTTTGATTTTTTTTTTTTTAGTTTCATAACAGTTTCCTGAGCTCAGAAGATTATATGAAGTAAAAATAAACAAACATGATATTCACTGATCTCGCTAAAGCTCTGTAAGTAAAAGGGAAATTCAAGTAATTTTGGGTCAGATAATTTATTTTCTGGTACCGAATAGTTAGAATAAAGCTTAGCCAACCACAAACTAGAGGCTAATATACAGTTCACTCAGGTCATCTGTGTCAGATGTTAAAATTAGTTTGGTCATTTTTGAAATACTTAAGTGTTACAGAAAAGCAAAACAGAAGAAATCTGCGAGATAGGCAAATACTTTTCTCACAGCATAATGATAACATTTCATAAATAACAAGGCTGAAATCCGGTTTGGATCTGGAGCAACAACAAACTGTACAACTTGTTGATAATTCGTAGCAGGCCCTGACCTAACAAGAACACAGAATGGTCTTGTTTTTGCGCAACTCCTGGGCCCGCTGGTTTGAAAAAAACATATTCACCAAAAAAGATTCAGAGGGTGGAGGCTCTTTGCAATTATCATTATGGTTCTGTTTCGGGAGAAATGCATGAGATAATCAGTGTCCAATTCTTAAAATACATTCAGCCAAACTCTTGCTGTCAGAAGTACTTAACTGCACTTCCTCTGATTTTATTTAGTCCAGGCGATGCAGTCGTAACATAGTGAAAGTTCAGCTAATATGGTGCAGAGTAACTCTATCCATCTGTGTCTGGTGGAAACTCTGTAGTCAGGCTTGGAACCTTTAGTATAGGCTCTATGAACTTCTTAAAACGTGCATATATAGTCTGTGTTTGTATATGTGGCCTAGTGATTTGTGTAATGGTGACAAACATCTCATTTGATAACATTTAACCTTTCACACATATTTAGTCATCCCCTACAAAGTCCTCCTACCAGCTAACGTCTCATATAAATAAACATCTTGCAAATAGATTATGGTAACTTGTTCAACTGCGTGTTCTGGCTGCGTGAAGTCTGACGAGGATGGATGACCTTCGTGTTAAGGTCTGGCCAAGACAGGCCACAGCAGACTAAAAGTAAAAGGAAAATGTTGTGTACTTGTGTAGCACTTCATCAACTCAAAGCGTTTCACGCTACATTCAGTCATTCACGCGCATATAGACACACTGATGGTGGCAAGCTACTGGATCATAGCCACGGCTGTCCTGGAGGAGTCTGACAGACGTGAGGCTGACATGCACCAGGGTCTCTGACCACCACCAGCAAACAAGGCAGATAAAGTGTCTCTCCCAAGGACATGACAATGGAAACGGACAGAGTGTAACAAGACAAACTCCTACCGCCGTCACCACTGTCAGTCGCAGACCAGGACAAGAGAGGAAAACTATGAGAACAATGAAAGCACAGAAGTATTCTTAGCAGTCATTGTGTTAGGCCACTCCTGAACCAGAGGCACGAGAAGTGTCGTACCTGGCCCAAGAAGAAGAAGAACTGGACAGGTACTCAAGCGGTCTAAAGTCCTATTTTCACATGGCTCAGATCTGCATTTGTGATTAAGCATCAAGCATTTTTATAAATATTGTGACTATGGGATAGAATGGCATTTTGTCTCAGTTTCAAATCTCTGTCTGCATCATTGGAAAATTATTTACATACCTGGGACTGGAATATTTGTTTAATTGGTGTAAGACCAATGTCACTAATTTGTATATAATCATAAGTGTGTAAAAATAGATTTTGTGAAATTTTCTAATTCACGATCTCCACTTTATATAAAATATGTTTCACAGCTAAAACACAATTAATTAGATTATTTATATATATTTTTTTAAAATAAAGAGCTGGTGGAAAATATAGGATCTCTCCATGGTTTTACTAAATATGTGAAATATTTTCTGGGACATGTAAATAATTATTCCATTGGAAATTATGTTTCACAGATGAGTGACTCAAATGAAACTGAGTCTTTTTATATTAATATCACGTTAAGGAACAATAAAACTGCTATATGTGAATTTAAAAAATAAGTTTTCGTTTGGGGGGGGGGGGGGGCCACCAACAGAAACTCAAAGCCTTCCTGGTCTTGTGGGACTTATCTCACAGAGATCAACTCTGCAGCTCAAATAGATCTGAGTTAAATTGCACAATTGTTTATGGAAAGTTTTTTTTTTTTACAGTTTAGGAAAAAACTGTATTATTATTATTATTTTTATTTGTGAAAGCGTCAGGATGCAGCATTCTGGAGATGACCAAACATAAGCATCATACCCCTTCTCTCCAGGGACATCATCAAGCCCCTCTCCCCACCCATTCCCTCCACAGTTCAGGCCATCCAGGCCAGATTGCTGAAACCCATAACTGTGCATATAAAGAAACATTTTAAGTCACTGCCATTTGTTTTTTCAAAGAAGCTCACAAACACAATGACAGGACATCCAGACCAACAGAGGAAGAGGGAAGGCCAAGTGAATTGTATCCACAGCTGTTTCTCTCTTCTTCTTCTTCTCCTCTGCCCTGTCCCTTGGAGGTCACTCTTCCTGCGTAACATTACAAAGTCAACACACACGGACACTGCTGCTTCTGCTGCTGCATGGCCAGAAGTCTTCTCTAATGCTCTTCTGTTTCATCAGCCTTTGAGCATGTTTACGTGCAGTTGTCTTCTGCTGGTTATAACAATGCAGCTTAAGATGTAATGTTGTGGTTCTCTTGATGCCATCCAGCTGGACTCTGGATGTGTACTTATTGCACTGCAGATGGAGGAAGAGAAGGATGAAAGACTGGGAGGCAATCATATTTTATCTTTTTATCTGCTCCGACTTCCATGTCTGCGTAAGTCGCTCTGTCGTGGAGTGCGCCTAAGATGCTTGCCTTTTATGGGCGTGCAAATAGGAAAGACTCCTTCAGAAGTTAAAAAGTTAAGCAGCACACACTGCACCGAATTTATGACAATGAAACCAAACATCTGGAGTCAGGGAACATCTTTACCTAAGCAACCAATCATCCGCAATTGCCAAAACAATGTTTTCCCTCACTCTGAAACTGAAAAACAGGCATAACACCAACAGGCTTTTGATAATCTGAATCAGATTTCCATACATGCCTAGTAAAAGTTAGTGCAGCTCAATGGTCCAAGAATGACCTAAGATCACTGAGTACACAGAGATTTCCCCTCATATTGTTATGAAAACAGCCTCTCCAATAAAAAGGGGCTTGAATAAGTGTTTGCGTGTGCGCGTGTGTGTAACATGTGTGCGTGCGTGTGTGCGTATGCATTATGCAGTGCATCTGCGTGAGAGCTTTGGAAGACTTATGCATGCTCTGCCTTGCCAGAAAATTCGAGGAAAACAAACAGTGTCTTTATTATAGTAATGAATATGCTTTGGGAAGCAAACAGTTTAATTTTCCATTAACCCGCCCCCCATCCACCCGCCCCCCTGCAAAACACTCATAAAATACCAAGAAAGGCTAAGGGAAACCTGTGACATTTCACTTTGTTGGCACCAAACACTGCAGTCTTCCACTGCTGCTTGACCCTTGAACCCTCACCTCTGGAAAATCCTCACTCACAATACGAGCCCCAGCTCAATTATATATATATATTTTTTTTCCCACAAAAAGAGTCATCTCAGTACAACAACTTTTGACAAACATTTGAGTCGACACTGTCACTTTAAGTTAAGGTCAAGCAGAAGATCAGATTTGTGCACACGGCGTGTACGTGGAGACGTTCAAGAAAACAAACCACAGAGAATCCTCTTTGGGAAAACAATGCAAAGCTCTGCTGAGGCATTTTACATTCCTGTAAGTTACACAGAGTTTACATCAGGCCTTTCACTGACTCTGGAAGAACGTGCGAGAATAAAAAGAAATGAATGTTTGCTTCCAGATAATTTACTCTGATGTAGCATGGTTTTTAAGGAGCATTGGAGCAGAGGGAGGTGTGAGCACTCCTGTTGTGTAGCCACTGCACAACAAGTCTAATAGCCACAGCGGTCAGGTCAGGTGTGCACACCTGAAACAAAGAGCTTATTGTGCTGCTTGCACCTCATTGATTCACCCACGTGGAGGTGGAGTGCAGCACCGTTATCTTACAGTATATATTTGCATAGTAGAGGTCAGCCACAACACAGGGCTCTCTGTGTTTCTCGCTGCAGTTAAAGGCAATCTGGCTAACAGACTTGTAGACATTGTAAACTGTAGGCTAACTCACCTGCTGGAGAGGTACAACAGGCTTAGTATGTTGTCACGTACACTTAGGTTTTAAACCTTTTAAAAAGGTATTGCTCAAGTCAGTAACATTTTCCATCATTCCATTCCCATGATTTAAAGTTTTATTCTTAAGATACCATAAAGATTGTTAGAGTGGCCATAGTTTTATTTCCAACAGGATGGATTATGACATAAACCACCACATTCCCTTCTAGCTTGCCATGTGTGCTGCATGCTGCATGGGTCTAAATGTGATAAAATAAGAGTCATTTTTGTGGAACATTAAGTGATGTAACTTCTATTCAAGTGTGTCTTCTTGTGATGCTCTCCATGTTTTCTATGTCAATTATGTATTGGGATGAAAGTCGTAGTATTGATTCTGTTCTGCTGTATCAGGATGGGGCTCTTTGCTGTGACGTCACCATCTTGTTTTATTTTGTTTTCACTACATTTATGGATCGACTCACCATACAGAGATTAATGCCAAATCAGGTGTGACGAAGGTCACACAGTAATTAGCTTGATTAATCAGAAAGTAGTTCAACCTTCGCTCAGTTCAAAAGTTCAGCAAGTTCAAGTAGGTAAATCTTCATCAGTGCAGACAGAGTGTCAGCAAAGCATACCATGAGTTAAACAGTCACTTTATCTTTTTCAGACAAAAGCCTTGTATTTCCCAGCTTCCGTTTTTAGTCATTTTTTTTGGTGAATATTAATAATTGATCAACACCAATATTGATCAGTGTTCACATCAGATCAATTTTAGATGTGTTCCCATTTATACATATGCAGTAAAAAGCATAAAAAGAGCATATAACTTATAAATACTTTATTCATTTCCTGAAATGTTCCATTTTTGGATATTTACAAAGATGATGTTTATGTCAGACTTTGATGTCAACTGACAGCAGTGGCTCCTAAGCAATGTTCTTAAAAAGGCTTTAGGTGTCTGCTGGACATCAAGTTGTTAATGCTACAAATATATAGGAGTTCGATGCTGAAGCCTTAGTTCCTCAAACTTATTTAAAACTCAAGGCAGGTATGTAATAGCGAGGAGGGTGTAACATATCGGTGCTCCACCTGTTGCTGTGCACTACTGTTCAGCTGAGTGAAAGAAGGTTCCAACACTTTTTTTATTCCTTTGTTGCAAGGAAGCTTAATTCTGCAGTTTGAAATCATTTCTGTCCCTAAAAAAAAATCTAGAGAAACACCACACATAACTCTCATTATAAGGTAATGCTGTTTAAAAACAATTGGGAAGCCGCCTGTGGCAGATCTTATCCGACTGCAGGCCACAACCGAGCAGACCAAATAATTACTTGCAACAAAAGCAGAATGCTAAAAAAAAGTTATAATGTTCTGCAAAATACAAAAATGAAAACTAATAAATCTAGCATCAAAATCCAAAATGATAATAAATAAGTACTACAGAAGTAAGAGTCAAAAATAAAATTTTTGCTGTAGCTTCAACAATCAGCGCATTAATTCATTTTTGTTTTAAATAACAACCATCAGGTCATGCTATGCATGTTTGTTTAAATTTCCAGAGTAATTACAGCGATGCGGCGCCATTTTTAATCAACGCTGCCTGTGAGATTCTCATACCATCACCAGACTCAACAAAGTGCTTTGTTTGTTGTCATAAACATGACCATGAACTCAGCTCCTCGAGTGGAGTTGCTCTTAAATTAAAAGGTGAAATAAAAGTTTGGATGATCTCAGAAGAATGCTACAGACATGTCATGAGTCTGCGGTCTTCACATTTGAGAGCTGGCTGGGGTTTGAAACAGAAACAGGTCCGTATGGTTGTCAGAGGATCAGCTGGCTCAAAGATGAAACCTCACGGGTCAAATAAAAGTCATATCTGAGAAAGATCCACATTTTTATCCTCGCTGTTCCAAATTACCTAAAAGCAAGGCCACGCTCACTGATGTCTGCTTTACTCTACAGCCAAGTACACTGATTTTAGTGGCACTTATAAGAAACAGGAATTATTGGCGAGGAAAACATGAAGAGAATAACTGTGATAAGTTAACAAGCTCAGGTGGTTCCTTATATTGGATTCAATTTAAAACCAAAGCCTGAACTTGGGAATGACATTGCTCAGCCATTACCTGTTCCCTTACTTGTATCAGACAGACGTCAAACGAATATGTACTTAATCAAAAGTCTGGTGAATTGCTAACAGATAGTCAAATATATCAAATTTCAATCAAATTTAGCTGTTAAAACAGCTCAAACTGTAAATGTTAGGCATTATATTAGCAGACAGAGTTCTTCAACAGGACGACTTCCATGCTACCATGCAAACTTTATGTTGCTTGACTCTGTGGGCAGTATCAGTCCACCTGATCATCTGCAAATCGTCAGTCCGCTCTAAGTCTGTCAAGAGTGGTGTAAACTTTCAGATTTTCCAACGCGCTCTCATTTGTGTAACTAAAACAAAGATGGTATGCTCCGGTGCTTTTTCTAGGTCTCAGTTCTTTGGAAAAGGTCCCAGCTTATAAGGTGGACTGGAACAGTTGACGCCGTCAGTTGGTTTAACTTTTAACAAGGCATAGCTTAAATTGTCAAGAAAAAACTTGACAATGCACTTAATTTCAAAATACAAAAAAAAAACATTTTTTTAATTCAAATGGGAAATTAAGTAGTAGAGTTTGCGTAGGTTCTGACAGAAGTAGAAAGGATCTCCAGTAGCAGTCAGTAATACAGTCTGACGAAGCCTCTGTCTGAAAACACTATCATTTCATGGCAGACTGATTAAGAGGATGCTCTGGATTGTCTGCAATTTTCTTAATTTTAAAAATATTTTTTTCTGCTCAATCATCTCCAGAGTTTCCAGAGGAGTCTTCAGAACAGAATCAGCCTTCTTTATCAGCTTGTAGAGCTTTTTAAAGTCACTGGTTCTGTTCGCCTGAACAAATCACAGTAGAAGGCAGTGACGTGCGGTCAGGGGAGGCAGGTGAGGCAGAGCCTCACCTGTCATCATGGAAAAATAATATATAATAATAACCTTGTGGTTTGTACTATAAAGTACCCATTTTTCATTTAATTTAACCAAATCTGATGGTTTTTTTTCTCCAAAATCGCTGAATTTTCGCATTTTCCCATTCAAATGCTCAGAAGCGAAGCCGGTGAGGCAGCAGCGAGCTGAGCCTCACCTGGGATTGCGCAACCTCTCGCTAACTGCACTCTTCCTTATGTAGACAATAACATGCAGGAGTCTAGATTTGTAAACCCAATTATAATTAAGTCGGTGCCTCACCAGCTATGACCCTCACCGCACGTCACTGGTAGAAGGGATGGCACACTTCACAAGAATGCCACAATCACAAAGGACTGAAGCTTTCTCAAGAAAAGTCTGCAGTCTGCTCTGTCCTTTCCATTGCTCTGTGGACTTCTTTACCTTTGTACAAAGTACCCGCAATATAGCATACTTTGCTTTAAATAATTCAAACTAATAACTTTAACCTCAGCTCTAAGAAGCAGTGGAATTTGCTAAGTAAAATACCAAGTGACCAGGATAAGTAATAAGCAAATGACAGATTTTTTTTCCCTTGAAGTGGTCTTCTACAATGCGTGTGAAAAACTTATGGAAGTGCAAAGCTTAAGAAGTTCAAGCTGCTTTTGCCTTTTACTAGCAAGTCAGACAAATTGCATTTTAAGTCAGGTTTTGTTTTTTTGTTTTTAACTTTTCCTCTAAAAGTTCTGCTATCTAAAGGGGCAGTATCATGTAAGATCAACTTTTCTGAGCTTTACATCATGTTAAAATAAACAAAACATACCTGACGTTTTGCCTTGAGTCATTCATTTCCGTTTCATAAACCTTTTAATCTCCCGTGGCAACTATTCAGCTGTCCAAAACGCCTGACTGGACCTAGCACCACCGTCCAGAGACAGCAGCTCCTCCTCAGAGCTTGCAGTTTTCAAGCTTTCGAGCTTTTGTCTCTCAGAGCATCGCTCCCCTGCAGCTCCTCTACTCAGCTCTGTCAGACTCACCAGCAGTAATTAGCAAACACCTGATGGAATTATGCATTTGCTGAGCTCTTTATATGAGCTACTTCTCAGTGCAATGCTTTTAAAAACGTTGTTAAAGGGTTAATAGAGGAGCGACGCTGTGATGAATTCTTGAAGGTGGACTTTCAGAAAGAGCAGGACTTTTTAAAGAGACTGAGGCCCAATTTCAAGACATTAAGGCAGAAAGTAAGATTTCTTTTAAGTCATTTTATATAAATATATATAACAACTGAGTGTGGCGTATGTACTTGGTTGCGCAACAAAATGGCTCTGTGCACCTGGAAAAAAACACCTAATACAGCCCCTCTAAATACTAATATCTGTGGAAACTCAAGAGACGAGACAGATTAATCTTTTTTCACTTACAGCAGCCGAATGAAAGAAAACTTAATTTTTACAGGTAGATCAACTCACACACATAATCTGCACTACAGAGTACCATCTACATTCTGTTAGTATTTACCAAAGAGACAATCGCTCTGTTACAAGCAGAGGATTAAATCACTCTAAACTATAAAGCAAACACCAGCTGGGTTGTGTCTTGTCCACTCTGAATTTATGTGGGACTGCAGCACAATTTGGAGCAGGCCTATTTATAGCCAACTATATACCAGCAACATCCGCCACCAGCACCCTGCAGCCTGAAAGTCACACCGGGATGATTTTGGGAGGGGGAAGTCCTTGAGCTCCTCTGTCAGTGCGAGGCATTGCAGTGACAAGTTTGCTGATGAGGTCGGTGACTGGGAAGTCGCACTGCACCGGTCCCCTCTCACAACCCCATCCCTCAGCTGAAGAAGACTACTCCAAGTGTATGCTTTACACCCACAACATAAACACACACACACGCAGCACGAAAGCTCATACACTCCAGTGTGTGCGTGCCTACACATGCAGGCATGAGCAAAAACATTCCCTCCCAAACTCCACGTGCAAGCACACAAGCTGGTTAAAACTGTGCAGGGCTAATGTTTTGACTTTGTGTCTTGCAGAGTTGACGTCAGTCCCTCATGTGTTATTGATTGTTGCTTTGTCGGAAATTTTTATGAAGCCACTGTGGCGTTGAAATACAGCACTACAACTGGATATCAGTTTTCCCAATGACAAAACAAGACACTGAAGCAACTCACCTTAAGCGCTTCAAAAAAATATCCTGGGAGATTATTTCTCCACCTCCAGCTCTTGTCAAGTCTCCCCCCTCCCCCCACTCCCCTGTGCGTTTCCGAGAGTCCCAATTAAAAATCACCAAACAAACAAAAGTATCTGGTGTGCATCTCATACACAGCAAGTCCCACTCTGCTGCTCACTGATGCTCTCTAAAATAAGGAGGGAACTTTGCTCACAGCTGCCAGGTTTGCAGCCAATAACGTCAAATTGCTTTCCTCTTCTTGGCCAATCGTGTGCCTCCCCTGCTCCACCCGCTCACCCCTCCTCCTCTCCTGCCTCCTCCAGCTCCTCCTGCTGCTGCTGCTGCTGGGAGTTCACTTTGTGGTGGACAAACCCAAAGTCTCTCAAAACTGAGATGAACTGCTGGGACATTTACAGGCTAAAGAACACAGCCGTTGTGCAAACAGAAAATGAGACAAGGGGAGAAAATGAGACTAAGTGGGAGTGTTTTACATGTTCTTTGTGAAGAGGTGACTTATACAGCGGTTAATATTAAAAAGCTGTTCTCCTTCTCATTGTTAGCATTGACAAATCTCTGCTTACTAGCTGCCAGTGTCAGACATTAAAAGTATGGGATTATATTAAAGAAGGGATGATAGGGGATTACTTTTGGAGGCAACAAAATAATAGAAAGGCAGCTCATTGAATCCTGTTGGGATTTCCAAGTGTGTCTTTCACCACCAGGAAATAACTCACGACTTAAGCGTAGATATATATATATATATATATATATATATATATATATATATATATAAAGGGGAAACTTCCCTCGACAATACTTTGACACATTTTAGCTTGCCTTGTTGAACCACATTATGCTGCTCTTGCGTAATGCTAAAACAGGCTCTGTCATATTTATTTAGCCATAAAAGCCTTCACTGATAATGCCACCGATGCAGCCATGCAAAGTGAGACATCTTTGTTTTTGCTTTCAAAGTACAAGAGCACTTTCGTTTTACTTTCCAAGACACATTTTCACCTCTATACTTATGAATGTAGACCGATTTCCCCTCACAGGGAGCAGAACATTTTACATTAGGAACATAAGCTTTAATATCAGGGATGAACGCATCGCAAATAATGACTATGTGCAACATGGAGATTCTTTAAATAAAGAACTTCAATCACACCATAATAGGGTGTGTAATGATGTTGCAGAGAGTGCAAAAACAAAGCAGCACACATTATATGCATAGTGAACATCAGAAATAATTCAGCCTTATGAAGAGTGCATCCTGACCTGTAGGCAGCAGGATTCTGTCTTGTGAGCTGTCCTGTTGTACATCTGCAAGAGTTTTAGGTTATTCTTGTCACCCATACAAACAGGAAATCTCAGTAGTTAATTTGGTATTTTGTATCAAATTCCACTTTCAACTCAGAATTTTACTGAACGATATTCATCCGTTCATTGTCTTCTGTGAGACCGAGATCGGGTCACAGTGATCACAGGTCCAGGACGTAGATATTGCTGGTCTCCATGACACTCTCAAGCTCATGTTGGGGGCTGGGATCCAAAGATGTTCCCAAGCTGGAATAGACATACTGGGTCTGTCCTGGTGTCTCCTTCCAGGGGGAAGTGGCTGGAAAGCCTTCAAAGAGAGGCGCACCGCAGGGACACTGATTAGATGCCAGAACCCCCTCAGCTCACACCTCTCAACCTTTCAGCCCTGAAAAGCAGTGGCTCAACTTCAAACTCCAGCACCCTGTGGGACGGGGCTCATTTGTATTTTATGCTTTCGCTCATGCTCCATATCTCATGACCCCAAGTGAGTGTTGGAATATAGACAGACGAGCGCGTCAACCGACAGGTGGATGAATAATGGCAAGACTGGATGACTGAGAACATAGTGCACAGTAAGGTCTCCCCTAGCAAGAATAAAGATACCTTCCACAGCAACCAATGGTGAAAGTCCCTATTTAATTTCTCACTCGATTCAGTTATTCAGGCAGCAGAGTTGGTAGGCCATCGGGGAGCAACCAGGCAAATGGGCAAAAGCAAAGCAAGCAAGCAAGCAGAGTGCCGCTGCACCAGTCTGTCTGGCCCCAAGGTTTGTCAAACTCACAGGAGCGGAATGGGTATTATGCCTGCAATATTCAAATAGGGTACAACTTGTTCCTTTTTATGCGCCATATGTGTAAACAAATGGATATTGTTCTAACTTGACTGAAAGTCACAAGAATGGGGATGTAAGCTGGGCGAGAGGCTACTTGAATGAAAAATAAACTTTTATTACAAGAAACTCATGGAGACCAAGAGTCAGTCAACTGAAGCCTTCAAGACTGATCAATAAGTCTCCGATGGGACTCATGATACATGGCTTGTGCTGCAGAAGCCGACTCCGTCCATTGGGCCAGAACACATCACGTTTGTTCCACTGCTCTGCACGCAGAGAGCCTGCAGAAGTTGTTGACAGCAACCACCTCCGAGGAGGGGAGAGAGGTGTTCTTCATGATGCGAGGTGAGAGGACACCGTGTTCTGGAAAATCCTGCCCAGAGGAGCAAGCACATACAATTATTGCATCTAACGATGTAAAAGTGGAGGTGAGCAGTTAACGCTTGCGAGGCCTGCAGAATCCACACTGTTTGGAAAGCCTGGAGACGAATAAAAAAAAAAAAGAACGTCATGCACGTGACGCCGGGGTCTAACATCACCGTCGTAGGTGATGTTTAAGAGGTGGCGTAAATTAAAATGTCAAACATTAGCGCAAAGTTGAAATAAAAAGGCAAAAGTAAAGGCTTTTTTGTACTGAGAATATCATGCCGTAATCACATAAGCCACGGACTGCAACATCTCCAATTTAGAGACATTATGAAAGAAAGCAGACTCTGTTCGAGTGGTGCAAGCCGTACTGGCAGTATTTCACTCTCCCACCGCAGATTATACCTATCCTTTACCTCTAATAAGCCAAACAACATTGAAAGTTGATTTTTACAAGGAGAAAGACAGGTTAGCATTAGTTAAAGCATCTGGAACCTATGATTATCTAAAAATACCAACAATTACTGTCACATCCATGTTCCTATACGTCTCAGTTCCGCAATTTTCACACAAACTCCTAATGTCCCTGGAGCTTAAGAAGATCCTTAGTTTGACCTGCTTTTTTGTTGTTATTGTTTAAACTTTTTACTCTTTGCGGTCTCCAGCAGCTGCTGTTCTCTCCCACATACTTGGTACTTCTCATTGCTCATTGTTCTCCTTGACTTGTAAGTTTCCAGGGTGCTGTCAACCCCTCTGTAAAGAGAGGATCCGAAGGCACACAGACATGCTATGTTTGAAAAAAAAAAAAAAAAGTGGTCACGATTTGTTCTAAATCACAAAAGGAACCGGGCTCCTGAGGGTGGCACTGCCTCGGAGAATCGTGATCTGGTAAATTACAGAGTCCACAAAGGCAACAATTACTCTCTGCTTTTCCCTTTTCTCTCTTATCTGCAGTCACCTCCTTCTCAGAACAACAACTCTGCCTTTTAATATCACAACCCCGCTGTCATCAGAGGACAGATCAGGAGACAAATGTGTGACAGGTCATATATCTATATATATATCTATATATAGATATATATATATTAGGGCTGTTGTAAACGAATATTTTAGTAATCGAGTAATCTATCGATTATTCTTACGATTAATTGAGTAATCGGATAAAAAAAATTCTAAAATGAAATATTGGTAGGCTAAATCTGGCATAATACCGGTGTTACTATCAGATATCAATATCAGTCCAATTTTTCATATTTGAGCATCCCTAACAGTTGCTTTTTCGTAGTTTAGAAAACTAACCTGTAACAATAATAGCTCACTTTCTAAGTTAACCAGAAGAAAAGTTATAGAAAAATCTGAAATTATATTGAATTTAATAACAAAGAGGCAGGCTCACAAATATGCTTATAAAAAATGTCTACAATCCAGCTTTTAGTTTATGTATTCATCTTCAGTGAGTTTAATAGATTAATTTAAAAAAAAAACCTGTCACGCTTTGGGTTTGAAAATACGGGAAATGCCGCCTGGAGTGGGAGGAGAGGGCGAATGAACGAACGTAAGATGGGTGGAGGGGAGGAAATAGACCAGCGGACTGACAAACCGTTAGACCGGGGGACGAACACGGGGGAAGCAATACGGGATATTTACGACACCTTCACTGGTCACACTCAGAAACTCATCTACCAGCCATGTACGATGCGCTCCGCCACCCGTTTCTTCAGACCGGGATATGAAATTTATTGTGCGGTTCGTCGGTAAAGCTACATTTACACGGTAAGCATCAGCTACTCAGCCGCCCGCCCTGTTCAGGCTATCCGCTCACCTCAGCGCTCTTCCCGCCGTTCGCTTTCAACCAGCAGCCCCGGAGGAGAAATGCTGCCGTACTCCAGGCATTCCCCCAGTCATTTTAAGGATGCTTATTGGTTCCCCAAAAACGATAAAAAGTCGGGCATTATCATCAATCAATAAAATCCCCACGCCAATCTTGAAGATTGGACTTTATGCCGCTGAGACTTAGCTTTTGTCAACAACTCAGAGGCGGAAGTGAGAGCTCCGCGCAACGCAAATGAAGTCCCGGCCGGAACACGGTGCGCTAAATAATAAAACATAAATTAACGAAGCTTCGAGTGCAATTGAGCTATGCAGTGTGGGTCCCTAGGCAAGACCCTTGGAGCTATATAGCCTACCTCATACAATGAGAGACACTGATAAGCATGACATGCCGGCTCAGACGTCGCCCGGCCAAACAAGGTCTGCGTCAGGTGCTGGGGAACCAGAGCACCTTGATGAAAAATGGGCTACTGGAACAAGACGGAAATGGGCGAGAGACGAAAACATGGATCTGTTGGAATGCTACTACTCAAGTAACCCTAGTCAGAGGGGTTACATGCAAAGACTGAGGGTGGAATGGTTACTTCGACACCCACAGTCTACAATGACTGCCAAACAACTGGTAGCTCAGTGTTCCAACATCCGCAAACGGCAACTGCTATCACAACTTGAGATTGACGAGATACAACACAAATGCTACGGCAAGAGGGAGGAGCCCGGATGTAAGGTCAGGGGGGAGTTAACTACAACTCCCCACCCCGAGACTGGGTATGCAGCCCCAGTAATGCAACTGACCTGAGAGACAGAATCATGGCCCGAATGAACACCAGGCATAGTACCATCAGATAGTCTCATTGAAGATGTGAATGCAGCATTGAGAACAATCCCTACCAACACCATAACAGAAACCAATGAGCTGATATACAACTCAGCATCAGTGATCCTTGAAATGCTCGGCTATAAGAGCAACCATGAGACCCAATATCCATCATGGAAAAGACGGTTAGAGGCTAAGATCAAGATAACAAGGAGAGAAGTGAGCCAGCTGTCAGAGCTCCTAAGGGGTGCAATGAAAAGATCAGTACCCAAGAAGTACAGCCAGATGCCCATACCTGAAGCACTCGAAACTGCCAAACAAAGGCTCCAAGCCTTGGCCAGCCGCCTAAAGAGATACACAAGAGAGAATGAAGCCAGGAGGATCAACCGGCTCTTCTCCACCCAACCAGCTAAAGTGTACTCTCAATGGCAGGGTACTAACAACAGAGCAGACCCACCAAGGCTGGAGACTGAACAATACTGGAAAGGCATATGGGAAAGGGAGGCGTCCCACAACAGCAATGCAATCCCGGTAACCATCACTGTGGCAAATGTCCAAGAAAGAGTCTCGGGTATGAAAAACTGGACAGCACCAGGGCCTGACATGATCCATGCCTACTGGCTAAAGAAACTCACTGCCCTCCACGAGCGACTGGCAGCTCAACTGAACCAGCTGCTACAAAATGGGACTCACCCTGAATGGCTAACTGAAGGGCGCACAATCCTGATCCAGAAGGTTCAGTCCCATCCAACTATCGGCCGATAACCTGTCGCCCGAGACTGCAAAACCCAATCAGACTGTAATCAATCCAACCGCTTGGATTGATTACAAGAAAGCCTATGACTCAATGCCACACACCTGGATCATTGAATGCTTAGAGATGTACAACATCAATAGGACTGCTGTTCTGCATAGGCCTGAACCCCCTCAGCCAAATCATCAACAAGACTGGCTACGGATACCGACTTAAGAATGGGGCCACAATCAGTCACCTCCTCTACATGGATGACATCAAGCTGTACGCCAAGAGCGAGCGAGACATCGACTCACTGATCCACACCACCAGGATCTACAGCACTGACATTGGGATGTCATTCGGACTAGAGAAGTGTGGCCGGATGGTTACAAAGAGAGGGAAGGTCGTCCACAGGGGTCTCACTCCCAGAAGGAACAATAGCAGACATAGAGCACAGCTACAAGTACCTGGGAATACAGCAAGCAAATGGCAACCTCGATGAGGTCACAAGGAAAGGAGCCACAGCCAAATACCTCCAACGAATAAGGCAAGTCCTGAGAAGCCAGCTCAATGGCAAGAACAAGATCCGTGCAATAAACAGCTATGCCTTGCCAGTAATCAGATACCCTGCCGGAATAATTAGCTGGCCAATGGAAGAGATGAAGGCCACGGATGTTAAGACTCGGAAGCTACTAACCATGCATGGAGGGTTCCACCCCAAATCCAGCACCCTGAGACTGTACACGAGCCGTAAGGAAGGAGGCAGAGGACTAGTGAGTGTGAGAGCCACTGTCCAGGATGAAACATCCAAGATCCATAAATACATCAAGGACAAAGCCTCAACGGACGATGTGCTCAGCGAATGTCTCAGGCAATGGGGAACAGAGGACGAGGTGCTGGAGGAACCATCATGGGAAGACAAGCCCCTACATGGGATGTACCACCGACAAATAACTGAAGTGGCTGATATCAGGAAATCCTACCAATGGCTGGAGAAAGCTGGACTCAAGGACAGCACGGAGGCCCTCATCCTGGCCGCCCAGGAACAGGCCCTAAACACCAGAGCAATAGAAGCTCAGATCTACCACACCAGACAAGACCCAAGGTGTAGGTTGTGCAAGGAGGCCTCTGAGACAGTCCAGCACATAACAGCAGGGTGCAAGATGCTGGCAGGGAAAGCGTACATGGAACGACATACGACATTTTTTTTATAAACACCTGCAGTAGAATGCTCAGAAATTACAGAATATCTTTGTTCTATTATGATATGTGATATCCATAACATAAAATCACAATAAAATACATTCAGATCAGAGACTGTTAAAATACTTGAATGAATACTTGAACTGTAAATCCAGTAAGTGACCCAATATGGATTCAAGTAAACCAAATCTGTTAGTAATAGAAAAATCCCCCCCCGCCCCACCCCTTGGTTAATCTGATCAGACAGTTTCAGGGAATCCCTTTATAACACAACAGTGATTAGAAACTGACTTGAGTTTTTATTTATATTTCATTATCATTCTGGAGACGTTTTCGTTACTTTGTTGCCTTCTCCAGTCCTAATGTGCAGAGAAGGTGACAGTTCATCTGGGTGCAGTTACTCATCAAGCAATTAACTTGAAGCCTCTGACAATTAGACGAGACAAAAATGTCACTGAACAAATACAATTAGAGCTAGTGGCACTTATTAAAGCAATCAGTTCAACAGACAGAAAATAAAGCTAACTTGAATGTTTATTTTAGCTGCTATTGAAACTTAACTTAAGTCTGACATGAGAAGTGCCACAGATGTTTTTTTTTTTTTTTTACAAGTGTCAAAATCAGTTTTAGTCAAGAGCTGGTCTGGTAATCATTACAGGATTTGATTTGTGAAAGCACTGAAATGGTCAAATGCCATTTAATTCTGACTCAAGTGGGAAAAAAAAATAGACAAAGCATTAAGTAAGAAACCGTAACAACATTTTTAGGTGAAAAACAGTAAGGAATCCTGCTCATTGCCTCTTCTGTGGGCCTTTCTATAGACTCCGCTGTGATAATGACCCAGTTCTCTTGCACTGAAACCAGGAGAGGAGCTGCAAGGGTCGCTCGAAGACAGACAGCCGTTGTTGAAACTCATCATTTTATGGGGCGATCATCCATGCCCTTATAGGGCTGAGTTGTCCTGCTGTCGGTTCTCATCCCATGGTTTGAGCCCTTTAACCCCCTCCACTCAAACTCAGTATTTATACATATTTAACATGAAAAACAAGGAGGGTCTGGTGTTACTATGAGTTCTTTTCATGCATGAATGGAAGCTCAAGTTTAAAGGACAGGTTTTTGTGTTGCTCTGTTGCAGCAGAAGACCAAGCATGTAATGTGTCGTTCTTTAAATTTTTGACTTAGAACACTACTTAATGAGATATATTTAAATGTACTCGATAAATGTCATTAAAATCTCTCAAACCACTTTCTGCACTGGTGGTCTTTCTGCTACTCATAAGGCTCCATGGATACAAATATGTTTGGACTGTAAAAAAAAAAATTGCAGACATATGGACAATCTTAACATGTATTACAGTTATTGATAATAATTCAAACTTTAAAATGCATTTGAAATTGTAGGTATAGCAAAATACATGGCATCGCAGCAAATTTTATCCTAGATAATACATTTAAGCTTTTGTTCATTACGGTTGCAAAGGGTATTGAATCAAATCAAGTTTAGTCTTTCAACACCCTCTACTGGTGACAAGAGTTTATTACAGTGACAACTAAGCTGCATTTGTGGAAAGCAAATATTTTAGATTCTACCAAGTCAGTTTTAACTTTAAACTGTTTTTATCTCTTGACTTTTACAAGTTTTGCCAGGATATTGTCACAAACTGCAATAGATGTCATAGAGATTTAACACAAAGAAACCGTTTACTTCCACAGCAGAAGAAAAATAAACGGTTTACAAAATGTTTTAGAAATACAAGTTTTCAGAAATGTGGCACACAAATGTATTCAGACCCTTTATTTCTCTATAATTGGAAGAATATAACTAAACCCATCTCCGTTCAACTTCTCTGCAGCAGAGGGAACTCCATCTCTGCAGCATGATGCTGCCACCATCATGCTGGTGATGGTGGCAGTTTTGGTAATTAGGCAATTTTGTTTTGACAGTAATGCACTGTATTAGTTTTGTAACATGTTTAGTGCACAGCTTTGGACTAATCTGATGAGAGCACCTTCCATTCATTTTGTCCCCTAAAGAACTTTTAAATTTTCTCTCAACAATTACTTTGATTTTGCCACTCTTCCATACAGGTCAATTTTTCACACCAAAGCTGTGGATCTGTGCACCCAACCTCCTGGCCTTTGCCTCGCTCAGACAGCAGAAGGTATTGCAGGAAATACCTTCTGCAAGGTATTTCTGCAATAGAAACCATACATTTACCTTTTCAGGACATAGGTTAGATCGGTTATTAGTCAAGAAAAAAAAAAATCATTGGATCTTCACTAAGCCTTTCAGAACTCCTTTAGTTTATGGCTAAACATGGTTCTTTTAGTGTCTGATTAGTTCAAAACTGAAATGGTCATGAATTATTTTTCCTCATGAAGTTAAGGCGCTTTGGAAAAGATTATTTGGACAGATTGATAAAACAGATATGTTCACTTCACTGTTCTACACCAGGTAGAAAGTCAAATTTAAATTTGAAAGTTGTTAAACACTGCAACCTAAACTGTGGCAAAATTTAACAGATGGCAGGACTTCAGGTAATGTATAATTTGAATATCAGTACATGAATTCAGAAGCAGCTTCAAAGTACAATCATTGTTTATTTTTACATTAATACATATAAAATACAATATAAACAAGTTTCTTTACAGTATTGTTCATTGGTATAAACGGTTCTGAAAAATTTTGTTTTTAAAAATTACTCGTCTGTAAACCTTTTGGGATGATTTGTGCTTCATTAAAAGATGGAACCTCTTCCACACAAAGCTCAATCCTGTGTCCTCAGTCGCCATAGTGTTACATTCATGGTCACAGTTGAGATCAGTAGATATAAAACTGACAGTCAAAGGCACCAACTATGGAAAACCTCATTAGCACACCACTCAAAAGTAAGAATGCTCGGCCTAAAAATGAACCGTTATTGTGCAGTATGAATCGGTGAAGACTGCAGCTGTGGTTTTAAAGGTCTGTTCTGGATCCTACAAGAACCACGGCAGTCCATTAGGTTTATACTGGGCAGTCACAACGTTGCTTCATAGGAGAACGGAGACAGGAATGAAAACTGATGCCACTGCAATCAGACTTGACTTTTCACTGCATGTCTGTACCATCGGCACCTGCTGTGGAGAAGTGACCATACGTTCATTAACAAAAGTAATCGGTGCGTAGCACGCCGACATCGTCGGCAGAACAAGTGAACTAGACAAACTTTAACATTTCAGTGCACTACTTAAGAAAAAAAAAAAATACATAATTGAAGTCTGAGAAGAAATGGAGATTTAAAAAAAATGATGGGAGTAAAGTTTTAAACTCCAGGTGATCTGCACAGCTGAGGGTCATCCAGTTTCACCTTCAGCAGCTCTATGGTCAGTTTGAGACTTACAGAAAAAGAAAAAAAAAAAAACAAACAAAACATGTATTTAAAGTCTCTGTAGCAAAACATCACCTTCAGCATAAACAGAGGTCAAGTAAAAGCTTTTAGCCTTTCAATATTGTAGGTAAAGGTCAGGTTTGGCTATAATTTAAAGATTGTCTTTAACAGATATAGAAAACAGCCAACATAAATAGTCCAAAAACAACAACAACAACAACAACAACAAAAAAAAGAAAAAAAAAATTGGGTGGCATCCCGCTTCACCACAGTGGTTCGCTTGTGTGAAGGAGGTCAACCCCAAAAATCAGCAGAAGAATGCGTCACTGGTATTTGTCATGGTCTACGTTTCCATTCATGACTCCGTTGGTGTGGTGCGCCCATGTCTGAGCCTGCAGCACTTTAGGCAGCCTCTTGCCCTTGGTGTAGGCGTGGTACCAGAAGTTGAGGAAAAGGAACAGGAAAATCAAGCCGTACAGGCCGATGATGTAGATGAAGATGGGGAACTGGTATGGGCAGTCTTTCATGAAGAAGTACTGGGAGATGTGGGTGGTAACCATGACAAACTGGATCTGAGGAAAAGCAAAGAAAATAAAGTTGGCGTCAGGACACTGGTTAAAGAGAATGTGAAAACGGAATATTTTTAGCAAAAGTTCAGAGTACACACCAGCTGAATGGTAGTGAGGTACTTCTTCCACCAGAGGTACTTCTGGTAGTTGGGGCCCATGGCAGTCAGCCCGTAGTATGTATACATGATAACATGGACGACACAGTTCAGAAGGGCGTGGAAAGTTCCCAATCCACCTGAAACAAGGAGTGTGCCTGGATTAACATCACAATATCACAAATACTCTTACTGTAACATCACAGGGAAACGAGTTCTACCTGGAGCAAAACGTACACCAAACCACCAGGTGAAGGGCATGATGGAGTGATGATAGACGTGAAGAAATGTCACCTGGCTGTTCTTTTTCCTCAGCACAAAGAAGATCTGCAGAACGGGATTCAGTTTAATAACAGAGTAAAGAAACAATCTTGCTGTGCAATGAACACTCGTCTCATTTACCGTGTCAAGCATCTCTATGAACTTTGAGAAGTAGTAAAGCCAGCACGTTGCTGCCATCTAGAGGAGAAAGTTCAGAGTTAAACAATTATTACATGAATACAGATTTACAATAGATGAGGAGCTTAGAATAATTAAAAAAGGGTGTTAAACTAGTCAGTGTAAAAAAAAAATAAAATAAAAGTGAGCTTACCCTCATAGCCTGCGGCGAGTCAGAGTAGTCAACAAGGTCGCAGTGAAATGAATATCCAGTTCCCCACCCTGACATCACAAACTGAAGGAAAAACAGCAAAACATGAGCTAAGAAATATGTTCAATTCATTTTGTATAAAAAAAAAAACAAGTTCATTGAAAAACAAGGAGAAAAAAAAAAGAATCAAAGAAAAATATTGACAAGTTGCAGAGCAGCATTTTCAAGAAAGACGAAAGCACTAGCTTATCTAGCTAACAGTTAAAACCAACTCTCCAACAGTGTAACCATGACTCCGAAATCCGAGATGAGGAAATGCTCACGTTTACTCATCTTTCAGACCAGTACTACAAACTCTGACATGACATCTAAGATTCAAGAGCAATTTACTAGCAGTCAAGTTCCAGGGTCACGCCACGTGAAGAGAAACAGAAGCCCAAACACACCTCATAGCACATGTAGAGTGACAAAGCCACCACACTGAAGTTGTAGACTATAAGGACTCCTTTCAGGTCAAAGCCTTTCCGGTTCTCCATCAGTCGAGGGCCCAGTGACGTGACGAAGTAGATGTAAGCTGCGATGATGATGGTTTGGGGAAGAGGAGACGACATGAGCAGCCATTGTTCTGTCCGTGAATCTGCAACAGGATCGAGAAGTGAGCAAGGTTTACACAGAATGGACAGACTGAATATTATATTATGGAGAAATGGGAACATTTATCAGCAAGACTCACCTGCGTTTTGGATGAACTCATCATAAATGCGTGCAACAGAGGTCTGAAGATTAAAAAACTCCATTTCAGGCAAGATCCCAGCAGTTCAGCCTAAGGGGAGGACAGGCAAAAGGTTACAGTGTCAGTTAGTTTCCCTCAAGTTCACTGACATTTAGAGAAAGGGTACAGCATATGTTGGTGATATTTTTCTTCCACCTAGAAAAAAAAAAAAAAAAAAAAAAAAAAAAAAAAAGCATTTGCATTTCACAGCATTAGACATCTCTGCAAGTGAGGAAGACGGCTACACTGACAGAAATGCAAAGCTGTGTTGAACAGTGAAGTCTATAAGAAGTCAGATATATACTGAAAACTGACCGTTTTCTTTCACTTAATGAAACCAAGCCGTTTCAGGAAGCATTTTAGGAATCTGGTAAGACCTGAATTCTGTTTAGTACCCCATTAGTCACACATAAAGGAATGGAAAAATACAAGCAATTAATGTGTAGGAAGGGGGTGTCCTTTTCCAACAGGAAACAATTCATTTACAGACAAAATGTACTTTTAGTAATTCATTAAAAGTCAAGTGAATCATATCCTTAAGAAAATGTCCACTAGTTTGTGTGTACTTTTATATCCATAATTACAACAATTTTATCAATTATGACAGTCACAGTAAGAAAAATTGTTTTCATGAGTGTCAGCAGCCCGGCATAAAGAGCAGGGTCAGTGAGGCAAACACTCATTCTTCAAGTTTATCCTGACAGGTTTATACATTATTCCAGTAATAACTTATAGAAATTGTGCCAACACTTAACTTGTGCCAAGACAGATTAGTGCCACAGCAGGGGGTTAAAAGAAACTCCATAGCAACTTATTTACTCTAGTCTAATGAAGTGTGTGTGTGTGTTTGTCAGCGGTTGGGGAAACTGTAAATAACTGAAAAAGCAAACATCCCATGCAACACCCTTCTGGACAGGTTTCTCAAGGTGTGCCTCCTTGATTGCAAAAAAAAAAAAAAAAAGCCTGTCTGAGTCTCATCCTTAACAACCCAGTGACATGTCGTGACACGCCAATTCACGTTTCTCTCCTCCTTTTCTTTTCATGGATGATGATGATGATGCAAAAATGCTCCTGCTGCCATGGCGCGCCTAATAATTAATATGTGTACAAAGTTCACCAGAAAAAGAAAACATTTCAATTTAATGCAGAAAGTCTGCAAAACTTAGTCAAACGGTGTCCAATGCCACAATTTGGGTCTGCTTTAGCAAGACATATGATAAGCATACGTGTCAAGCATCCAAGCAATGAATTCACTCGTAGCTCCTCACGTTTCTACGGCACTCCTCAAACACTGTAGCTACCGAACAGAGCAACTATTCACATCCATTAAACAACAGTATGGTGTCAATACAAAACTTACTTTTTATACACACTTTTTAATTTTCATGACTTGAAAAAGTTTTTTTTAAAAAGTACACACCTGTCGCTTCTGTTGAACCAACGCTGAATCCCGTCGAGTTATCTTTCCACCTGTTACCTCTTGGCAAATGTGCTTCCCCTCTGGGTCAGTCTGGCTGCACGGTCCTTTTGATCCGGCGGAAAGGGGCGGGCCTACCTGTTAAGCAACGCCCCTTAATTTCGTTGATTGGTCAATTTGTAGTCCGACAGGGTTTCAACGAAGTTGGTCATTGTTGAGCGATGCCTCATAGAAAAGTATGTACGATTTAGTGAAAGAACAATACATCTTCAAAACACGTAAATTTTGGCTTGAGAAAACACGAGAAAAGGAAAGAGAGAGAGAGAGAGAGATATAGGACTTAATGCGGGTATTTTCCACTACCTTACTTTTGTCACAGCAAGATGACAAGATGAGGCTGAAGAAGATACGCTAAAAAATCTCAATATCTGATCAGAGCAAATTTCCTATCAGCAGTTTGGGTTAGATATTTACAAGGTCACTTAAGACAAAATGTAATACTGAAAGGCATGTTTCTCAAATGAGAGGTTTCAGTGTCCTTCCTTGCTCCTTCTAGAGGGGCTAACAAAAGGATCTTATAAACAGATGTAAATTTCCCCTAGAAGGACAAAGGGAGAATCTGTGCTTTTAATGAATGGTAAGTCTTTTCAAAAATCACCTGCAAAAAAGTCATTATCTGAAAAGACGTCTAGAGCATTGATCACCCTATTTTGCCCTCGGGTGTGACATCATCACATGAGGGCATATGTGAGAGACCAACACAAAATAGAGTATAATTGTGAAGAGGAAGGCAAGTGATACGTGGCTTTCAACATTTACTGATAAAATAAATAAGTGGATGTTTCTGTGTCTGCTGCCAAAATTGCACTGGTTTTAATAAAAATGGCAAGAGTAGCTAGCCATTGTCGAAAGAAGTCTTGTTTGCAGTTTGTCCCAAGCCATGTAGGAGATATTCCAAATATGTAAAAAATAAATAAAGTCCTGGTGAATTGATACTAAATTTAAACTTTCTTCTCTATACGCAAAACTCTATATGTGAAATATGTACCACTGAACATCTTTCTGAACACACCGTGGTGAAACATGGCAGCATCATGCTGTTGGGTTGCTTTTCTTCAGATAAGACATAGAAGCATGTTAAAGGTCACAGGAAGATGGCTGGAGCTTCCCTTTGCAGCATGATCATGCAAACTTAATGGAATTGTTAATATCAAATTATTTTCATGTTAGAATAACCAGGTCAAAGTAAAATAGACAGTTTGTGCCAAGACTTGAACATTTACGTTAACAGGATGTTAAATATCCAATCTGACTGCACTGAAGTGACAAAAAGAAAAAAGTAAGTCTGTAGTTGTCCAAAAGCAGTAGAAACATAATCTCAAAAATATACCAGCAGCTCTGAGAGCAGTAGAATGTGGTGTATCACCAAAAATGATCATAAAACACATTGAGGTTGGTGGTTTTAACATGATAAAATGGAAAAAAAAAAAGTTCAATGGTTTTGAATGCTGTTACAAAGCACCACTGGTTTTCAAAATACAAACAGATGCAGCACCGAAAACGAAATCAAATTACTTTTGAAAATAACATTTTATTGATGTAAAAAAAAAAAAAAAAAAGTTAAAAAATATGGGGCTACAAAATGAGCTCTACTTGTAAAAGGTCCCTTTGGTGTCACTTCAAAATAGCACAGCAACGGAAAATGTATAATTTAGTATCAAATGTTTCTAAACATAACATTGATTATAGTTCTATGCAAAACAACAAACACATATTTACATATTTCTATAAGTTTTGAAGGCTGTCGTCTCTGCTGTCAGATGTTTGACAGCAGCAATTTACATAAACTCAAAAAGAGAATTCCTTACACTAGCTTTTAATTAGTTTATTTGGCGTGCCTCGGCTGTCCGCACATTCCGATCCTTCTTATTAATCTTCATCGCTGCTCCAGTTGTCTTGAAAGGCAGAGTTCACAGCAGAAAGGCCGACAGCAACCTGCGAAGAATTAAAATATCTACATCAGCTTCACATGCGAAGACGACGCATTTCTCTGAGTAGAGCCTTCACAAAAATAAACCATACATGTAACTTACAACATTAACGCGGCAGATATTTGTGATATATTACAACTAACAAGTGTCGCCGTGTTCCAGATAATGCTGACTTGGCATAATTTAAATTCCCAGGATGACATTTGTGGTTTCACTAGAACAAAACCACTCCAGCACGTTTCTGAACTTCATTAGGAGGCGGCTCTATTTTCTGCCTTTATCACCACTCTTCACACAATAATGGTTAAAAAAAATTTATATGAAAATAATGGATGTAATAAAAATCTTTGCAATATCAAACTTGAAATGCCATTTAAAAGATAAATTAGGAAACCTGTAAATCCAAAGCACTGAGATTATTATAGGCTTTACTTTAGATAAACTTTTTTTTTTTTTTTTTTTATTAAAATATTGGCAAACCATGACTGCAAAGGCAGTGTTGATACTGTTGATGTTTAGAGTTGAAATGTAGTTACTGTTTAGGCACTGAATAAATGGCAAACAAACGCAGATGGATTTTGTTTTTATGGGATACAAAAACTGTATAGCATCAATCAAAGTAAGTCACACAAACTGATTCAGGCACGTTGTGTACTAAATACACGTGAAATGTTTTAGGGGCTTGCTTTTTAATCACGCACACTGGAAGCTGATTTGGAAAGACCTGTGTAAAGACAAATATGAAGAGGGAGAGCACTCAAAAGAAGGAAAAACCTGTTTGAGTATTCTCGTCTGAGCTTTGAAACCAGACCTACAGCCTATCCTTTAAAAG
This sequence comes from Poecilia mexicana, assembly GCF_051168715.1. NCBI lineage: Eukaryota > Metazoa > Chordata > Actinopteri > Cyprinodontiformes > Poeciliidae > Poecilia > Poecilia mexicana. The sequence continues at coordinate 12,868,306 of NW_028263378.1, read as the reverse complement.
GGTGGAGATTTTCCATTGAGCTCAAATCTCTAGTGAAAACAAAAGCAGTCATTAATTAAAGTCAGCTCTATCTTAGACGTTTCTTTAATTTTCAGAATTCGTTCTTCTGTTGATACTTTCAATTTTTAACGGCCTGTACCTTATTTTCACCATTGGGCTCTTCTTCCACGTCTGCGGTGCGGACGACAGGTACCCACGACAGCAGGTTACCGTCTTTACCTCCGCTGTACAGCTCCTGCACACAAACAAGCATCTCTACGTGTCACCTTAAAGTCCCCACAACAATTTCCCAATGGCGCCAGCCTTAAATTCAGTTATTGGGGCCAAGTGTACAGTAATTAAAGGACCTAGAAACAGCCACTCAAGCAAGTTGTCTCCTCAGAGACATTGAGTTAGCTTTGGGAATGATTGAGTTCAATGTAATCGAACAGGAATAAAAGAAAAAGTATGCTTTCAGGACTAAATGTCCTTTCCTGGAACTATGAGGTGATGAGCTGCTAAGCAACATTCTTATTATTCGTCACACGTCGAAAATGTGTGTGTCACCGGATGCTGATGCTACCAAATAAGGCTGACAGAGGTCGAATGACACTCTGCGCCCCTCCTTAAAGACAACTAATCTAAGCTGATCTAATTGCTCTTTTGATAATTTGTCAGTAATATATTTCCATTTGTTTAAAAGTTCAACATGGCAACAAGCCTACATGATTCATCTGAATCTCCAAAACAAAACTTTATTGACATTTAATATACATAAAAGTCAGCAGAAAACTGTTGATGTTTACCAACTTGCCATGCAGTTTTAGAAATTTGTACCATAAAATATATGACTATTACACACAGCATTCATGAGAATATTTAACAGCTCCGGAGTTGTCTTATCTTTTTTTTTTGTGCAAATTTTTAAAATATACATACAAAATTTTACAAAGAATTTAGGGGAAATATTTATACAATTAAAATACTTGTGGGTTTTTTGTCTGTTTTTTTTGTGTGGAGCACAAAAAAACAGATGGAAATAAAAGAAAGAAGAAGAAAGAAAAATAAAAAAAGACATAAAGAAATGTCAAAAGGAAGTGACAAAGTGAGGAAGGGAAACATAAAGTAAACAACTTTGGGGCTATTTGACAAAAAGTAAAGTTTGTGAAAACACATTAACATTTATTTTGAACCACAACAGCCTAGAACTATGAGGGGCCGTTTAGGACAAAATTTACGTTTTGTCTCTCACACACTACCAAAAAGTCTCGCATACTCCAAAAAAGTTGCCTCGCATACTCAAAAAAATTACGTTTTGTCTCTCACACACTACCAAAAAGTCTCGCATACTCCAAAAAGTTGCCTCGCATACTCAAAAAAATTACGTTTCGTCTCTCACACACTACCAGAAACTCTCGCACACTCCAAAAATTACGTTTCGTCTCTCACACACTACCAGAAACTCTCGCACACTCCAAAAATTACGTTTTGTCTCTCACACACTACCAGAAACTCTCGCACACTCCAAAAAAGTAGCCTCGCATACTCAAAAAAATTACGTTTTGTCTCTCACACACTACCAGAAACTCTCGCACACTCCAAAAATTACGTTTTGTCTCTCACACGCTACCAGAAACTCTCGCACACTCCAAAAAAGTTGCCTCGCATACTCAAAAAAATTACGTTTTGTCTCTCACACACTACCAGAAACTCTCGCACACTCCAAAAATTACGTTTTGTCTCTCACACGCTACCAGAAACTCTCGCACACTCCAAAAAAATAGCCACGCACACTAAAAAAATACTAAAATGTCACACACACACAAACGTTAACTGTCTCGCACTACTAACAGCTCGCACATTCACAAACGTTAACTTTCTCGCACACATACACTGCTACCAGCTCGCACATTCACAAACGTTAACTGTCTCGCACACATACACTAACAGCTCGCACATTCACAAACGTTAACTGTCTCGCTCACATACACTGCTACCAGCTCGCACACACACACACACACACACAGACGTTTATCTCTCACATACACAAGACTAAAGTTGAACACACAGTACTAAGACTCGTTTTTTGAATGTGTGAGAGCGAGACTTTTTTTGAATGTGTGAGAGCGAAACTCTTTTTGAATGTGTGAGAGCGAGACTTTTTTTGAATGTGTGAGAGTTGTCACGGAAGAGGCGGGGCATAATTTTTGGATCAAACTGCGCATGCGTAGATCCTAAACCTTAAGTTTCGATTGTTGACTCACTGTATGTTCTATTACTTAGTAAATTTGTGCTATATATATTTTAAATATATATAGAACGTTTAATTTTCTTGTAGATTAAATGTGCTATAGAAATAAATGAATTTGATTGATTGATTAAAAATAGCAAAATTGCTGTAGTACAATCTGTCCACTGGGTGCCAGCATTACAGGAATTATTAAGAGGTCTTGAGAGAAATTCTGTTCCCCCGTGAAAATATGTTCCCTGTGACGGGAGCGCGCATTGCAGCCAGAGACGTGGATCCGGTGAATCTGACCATTTTCACGGCGCTTCTGATCGATTTCTCGGTAAAAACTACTCATATGATCATATCAATGTGTAACTTTCAGTTTAATCGGCAGCTATCAAAATAAAAATACATACATAAATAAACGAGGTCTGGTGTGGAGGTCTTTTTTCGCTGTTTTGTGTTATTTTGAAAGCGAAGAAAATCGATCTTTTTTCAGCTTTTGTCTCGTAAGCCTGACAAATAAAAGTCAGTCAACAAACACAGGTTCCCAACACATAGTGTGCATTTATAAGTTTTCATTTCTGATGAAGGAGGAAGGAGATTAATATACCTGCAAGATCTTTTACTTTGTTTTCAAAATATTTGCACTATGTTTGACATTTGTCCTTAACATAGTTTAATATAAGGTAGCTATTGAAAGATAGTTTCAATATATTTATATATATTTAAAAGCACAAATATACTAAGTAATACAACATACAGTGAGTCAAAAATGGAAAATTATAGTTTAGGATCTACGCATGCGCAGTTTGATCCAAAAATTATGCCCCGCCTCTTCCGTGACAACTCTCACATTCAAAAAACGAGTCTTAGTACTGTGTGTGTGTGTTCAACTTTAGTCTTGTGTATGTGAGAGATAAACGTCTGTGTGTGTGTGCGAGCTGTTAGTAGTGTATGTGTGCGAGAAAGTTAACGTTTGTGAATGTGCGAGCTGGTAGCAGTGTATGTGTGCGAGACAGTGAACGTTTGTGAATGTGCGAGCTGTTAGTAGTGTATGTGAGCGAGAAAGTTAACGTTTGTGTGTATGTGCGCGAGCTGGTAGTGTATGTGAGCGAGCTGGTAGTGGTGTATGTGAGCGAGAAAGTTAACGTTTGTGTGTATGTGCGCGAGCTGGTAGTGTATGTGAGCGAGCTGGTAGTGGTGTATGTGAGCGAGAAAGTTAACGTTTGTGTGTGCGTGGCTATTTTTTTGGAGTGTGCGAGAGTTTTTGGTAGTGTGTGAGAGACGAAACGTAATTTTTTTGAGTGTGCGTGGCTACTTTTTTGGAGTATGGGAGAGTTTTTGGTAGTGTGTGAGAGACGAAACGTAATTTTTTTGAGTGTGCGTGGCTACTTTTTTGGAGTATGCGAGAGTTTTTGGTAGTGTGTGAGAGACAAAACGTAATTTTTTTGAGTGTGCGAGGCTATTTTTTTGGACTATGCGAGAGTTTTTGGTAGTGTGTGAGAGACAAAACGTAATTTTTTTGAGTGTGCGAGAGTTTTTGGTAGTGTGTGAGAGACAAAACGTAAATTTTGTCCTAAACGGCCCCTCATATAGAACAATGCATCCATCACAAACAAGTATTTTCTGTATCAAGTTCCAGTTAAAAAAAAAAAAAAAAAGAATCATTTTCAAGTGGACAGATGTGAAACTGAACTTTTTGTTTCAATTTCATTTGGTGTTCCGCAGCTAAGCTGAAAGCTGAGAATAATTTCATTCTGCTGTTCAGTCCTGAACTGTCAGCCAGTTCAAGCAGATGTCAGTTGCGGATCTTAGTAGTGACGTTACAGACTAAAATAAAACAGTCCTCACTGTCCTGACTTATTAAAAATGAAGCATTAAACTTCATTTTACATTTCTACACACATTAAGTTTAATGTGTGTAGAAATGGTCTAACTGAGGTAATTATGAACAAACTGTGGGAATTGTGAACAAACGGGAACAAACGACAAGCAGCATGGGAGTAACTGCTTCTTCAGCTCCACAGGAACGCCTGCATTTAAATTTATGGATGCAAATGTTGACACGGGAATCTTATCTGTCAAAGGGAGTGGCTGTCACATTGAGAGCTGAGGTGATGGGTTTATGAACTAAGAAGACAGACAACCTGACATGGACTTTCCAAGCACACAGGAGAGAAACGTCGGACCGATCCGGAACTAATGAGTCGTGCTGATACGGGGCCACGTGTAGCCTGGTACTTTGGAGAGTCTCACCTGGTAGTCTGGGTGAAACTCGCAGCAGTCCACGTTGTTGTAGTGACCCCGCAGCATAGTGATCAGTTCTCCTGTGTGCAGAGCGTACACCGCCACCGAGCTGCCGCACGGCACAAACACAAACTCTGGGCTGCAGCCGTGAGACACGGAGAACTGCAGCCGTTTACGGCTCTCATTGCAGACCTTCCCATAATTCACCTGAGAGAAACAGGAAAAGAAACTGGATGTGTGGGATGGTTGAATTATTTAGTTTCACGACTGTGAAACTAAATAATTCTCATTGCTAAAAGGTTAAAAATGTCACTGCACATAAACTAGAAGAATATATACAAATGGGCATATTACATCATCACCTTTTCTCCTTGGGTCAAATTCTTACTTACTGTAGCTCTGATTCACTCCTTAGACATCTGGCTAAGGTGGTTCAAGGTGTCCTATTACATAATCATTACTGAAGTTTGACATTTGACCCAAAGAGATGTTTTTTTGGCCTTTAAGTAAAGACTGTGCCTCAGTTTCATAAGCTTATTAAATGTGGTGTCTATTTATCACATACTTTTATTTTACATTTTAACATTTAGTAGCCAGGTTCTCAGAAAACAAAAAAAGGAATGCAGTAAGTTTTATATATTTTTACTTGCCATTTGTACATGTTTTGAGAAGATGCTCAGCCAGTGAAACTGGTTTTTTTCTTCTGTAGCTGTGTCTTTTGAAATGTAAATCAAGGATGGCTATGAGGACAAAATCAGATTGCGTGAACCTTACCAGTGTGTTTTTTCCTGTGGTGCTATTCCATAGCCTCATGCGGTCATCTGTGCCGGTGGTTAGGAGGTAGAGGCCATCAGAAGTAAAACGCAGACCATTCACTCTGCCGTTATGGGCTGTGTTTTCTAACCAGAAACATGTAAAACATTTAGATTTGAATGTTTTCCTCCACTTCTGCTGGACATTTACGACAAAGTTATTTTTTATTTCAAAAGGTATTGGCGTACATAAACATGTTTCAATAGAGAACTATTTTTATGGGTTCAGTAATGTGTGTGCATCCACAGACCTTTCAAAATTACAACAATCCAGTCATTTTCCTATCATTTACATTGATTTATGATATATTTTTGTAACATTTATGTACAACATAGTACGACTGATGGTTAAAAAAAATCACAGGGCAGTGAAAATAGGTATGATAATTCTTGAAGGTGTCTAAGCCCATGATAATTTACTATAACGGCCTGAATAATTGGGAAACGAACCTGCCTGTGACGAGGCTTTCGACTTCTCTCCGTTGTGCTGATCCAAAGTGAAAAGACTACCTGAAGCTCGCCGCACATCCCAAATGTTCACCTTGCTGTCTGCACTTAGAGGAAGGAATAAAAGACATTATTTGCGCACTCACTTTCTCCTTGTCCGTACATGACAGAAGCCAGTGTGTTTTAATTTCGACTGGCATCTGCAATAAAGAGAAGAAGCTCAATATTGTTTATTTACAACAGTGTTTGTACCCTAATTCTTGTTTTTAAAGGTCAATTTTCTGTTGGGAATTACCATGCTTGGCTCATTATAACATCCGTACATTACTCTAGGCTCCTCGCTGTGCCAGTAGTTTTCAAAATCACTTACAATCCAAAGGCAGAGTGGTGCACCGATCCCAGTGGGTTAATTAGCAGGTCTAATGTGGCATGAAAATAGGTGGGGACTGTATCCACCATATGCTAAACTGACAGCGCCACTAAACCACCACATTGCCTGTCTGGTAGGGACGTGTTACCATTATCCTTGACTCTAAATGTGGCCAGATGGCTGGGATGTCATATGCCACAATCAGCTGGGCCACACCATAGTGGAGATCGCGACAATTTAAATTAGCATCGTCTGTGTACGATGCTCAAACTGCAAACTAGGTTCAGTTAAGAAAAAATATACATACTGCTGCAAAGCAGAGCTTACCTGGCAGTTGCTAAGATGTTCTCGTATCTTGGCGACCACCGCACAGCCAGCACTTCTGCTCTGTGACCTGGATATGCAAATATTATACTGGTTAACACATAAATATGGACGCAACCACACATACTGTGCAAATCGACAGCTTACAAAGGTTTAGAAAATTTCCATTAGAGATGCATCGATCATTTCTTCAGGGATTTGAAATGATGGCGAATTTCTTCTAGGTTGACTGAGCTGTGATTGCCAAGCTCCATACTGATTTTAAACTTTATTCATCAAATACACCAAAACAAACTACAACCATTTTGAGTTTCTAAGTCAATAACCAATAGCTTGTGCTTTGATAAATGTTTTCTGTTTTCACTGTAAATCAGATAAAGGATAATTTATCTTTTAATAACCTTTGGTGCATTATTGGGTATAATCTTAAAATTCCTACTTTTTTTATTATTTCAAAACCGCTGCCTGCATCAAAGAATTTGCAGTGCATTTATTTTTTTATTTTTTTATCTTTTATACGTTAACATGTCTTTGGAAAAGAAGAATCGGAATTAGTCAAAACTGGAAAAAAAAAATAAAATAAAAAAAAGAGAGAAATTTGAACTAATCAGTTAAACCCTAATTGATGCATCCCTTTTTTGTGAATGCATTTAGATGAACCTTTAGCCATGTGCCTAGTTAAAGCTCTGCTGACAAACTGACGACAGCCTCAGTTTTATCGTCATGAACTTAGAACGCCTTTTTCTCTTGTGGTTCCTCCCATTAGGGTTTGCGCAAGACTGGTTATTCTGCCTTTCTCAAATGCAAATTTGTGTCTAATACAACTTCTTTAAGATCCAATAAAAATGAAAGCACTTTCTTTATTATCCTGAATTTAGTCTATGCCACTAATCTATGTAAAAGAATGTCAACTCTGAGAAAAATACTCATCATGCAACTTTAAGAATGTTTATTATTCAGGACTATCAACTATTTGCGTGCTTCCTTGAATTTCTACTGCAAGACTTCACCAAATATAACATTTGACCAATTCTGACTGTTAAATCTATTTTAATACAGCTCTATTTATTTACACAGAGCAAAGTCACAAAAAAATATATATATATATACACACACACACACACACGCACACACACACACACATCTAATCTCAAGGCTATTCACAGAACATACAAATTAAAACCATAATCAGACGTCTGCAGTCCAGTGCGGTCCACATTCAGTTCCGATCACTCCCAATATTTAGTCGATTTAGGTCCAATTACATTTACTCTCATTTGATCCCAAATATAACAGTGAAGTCAAATTCATTTGATGATTTAATGCCAAGAGGTAAAAGTTATCTATTTAAGGAAGTCCAGATGATTACATCAGTTTTAACAAAACAATTATATTCTATGTTGTAGCTATGTTTTATGCACAGAAAGATGGATCTTATTTTAAACATTTTTAAATTGTCAAAAGTTATTGTACAAAAGAACACAAACCCTGAAGAACGTGGATCCGTGAACCAGACTTCAGGTCACAAAGTTGAATTTTAGGGTTTTTGGTACCAACTGGAAGCACAGACACACACACACAGGTTTGTCTTAAATTACAACAGTGATAAAAGAGAAACAGATGATAAGCACAGCCCTCAAAGTATATGATACCAATCATAGTTTATTTACGTGGTTTCAAAATAACAATTCTTCCTATTAGCATCCAGCAATTACCCTCATGTAAATTCTGTCAGAATATTTTTCACAACATTAAAATTCTAGAATCTTACAGATAAGATTTGGTTAAAACAACTGGTGATAAGCGACAGACTCACACACCCTCTTCCTTTTGAAGTCATGAAAAAGGGAAACGCAGATATACATCATTCACAAAACCAACTATTGCTTTAGATGGTGGTTAAAGTATGACTTGATACAAAACATTAAATATGCGAGTTCAAATTGCTTTTCAGGAAGTTTCCTTTAAAAGCCTTTGTTTCCATGGAAACAAAACCACACTGTGGGGGATGCATGTAACCTGTTTGACAGGCCTGTCTGAGAAGGAACACCTTTGGTCTTGAAGCAGGAGGCAGGCTGAATGTACTGGTTTCTGTATGCGACAAGGAACTTATCGGTGTATTTGTGAGAGGACACACACTCAGCAGGCCCGACGAACCTGCTGGTCCTGCTTCGTTATCCGGGAACGAGGAGATTCCGACAATGCTTCTCCGCTGAAGTGAGCTCATATGTAATCAGTTTCTGATCCTATTCTGTCCCCTCCGGGTTGATGTCATTTCACAGCCTGAGGTGCGTTGCGAGGGGTTCTGTCTGTGTTGTTTTGTGGAGCAACATGTAGCACAAAAACCGAAACCAAGGGATTTCTGCCCTTGGTTTTGTGTTTGAACACAACGCAGGAAGCGCAAGAAAATTCTGAGGATGTTTCGTGTTAATAGGATGAGCAACAAGTCACGGTGAGAGAAAACACACCTGCGATGAGACTGTGCTTCCTGGCAATGGGCGACAGGTGGTGACTGTAGACATTCCCCTCAAACTCAAAAACTTCAGCTGGCTAAAACAAAAAAGCAACAAAGAAAAAGGGAGCAATTTAAAATCGGATGATTAATTAAACAGATTAATTGAACAACAGAAGCCTTATGGTTTGGTGTGGATAAATGTCAGCAGAAAAAGAAGAAGAAAAAAAAACAAAGATCATTGAAAAAAATGAATATAAGAGGGAAAAGAGAGAAGGCACAGCAGCTCAGCGCTCACTCGGGCAGCCACTGGTGGTTACAATGCAAATTCTTCTGCAAACATGAAAAGCTTCTGTGTGCTCCATCTGTCAGTGAGTGCCAGCACGAGCATGGACTGTGCCAGTGGGGGGAGGAGGACAAGGGGGTTGGCGGGGGGGTGGTGGGGGGGCGTTGCACAAACACTCAGTCACACACATACAGAGGAGGATCTGTTTGCATACAAATGTCACACACAAAAATGGAAAAAAAAAAAAAAAAGAGAGACAAAGAGAACAACAATGCAAAACACACAACACATTTGGAAAAAGGAGAGAGCGTGCATTTGCGTGGCGCTCACACACAAATAGAGTAAACTAATTAAAAGGTTAGTGGGTTCTTTTCTGTCCCTTCTGCGACCTTTAGAGGCAACCGTGGTGCCAGCGTAATTCTAGCACAGCTCTGGGCCTGCCATATGGGACGTAGAACGGAGGGACGCATGAAGCAGAAAAGAAGAAAGACAGATCGAGAGGTGGAGGGAAGTGCAAACAGGGGGAATCAATATGCTGAAGTTATTAACGTAAGAGGTAGACTGTGAATATAAAAAGCTTACACACCCTGTAAGGAGAAAATTTGTGGCATAGCAAAAGAAATCAATTCAGAAAATGTACGTGCTCTATAACACGGACAACTAAGTTAAAAATCAAACAGATGTTTAAGGTGAAAAATAATAATAAAAAAGCATAGTACTGTTGTTGTTGCATAGTTGTTGATATTTGGCCAATTTTCTTTGAAAAGTGATCCAATTTGTCAACTTCTAAAATAATGGCCAAAGTCAAAAGGGAATTTTTTTTTGCTAGTATCAAGTCTGGCAAAACATGACTTATTATTATTATTATTTTAGGAAGGTGACAATAATTTAGATTATGCAGGCATCTACATGCATCTACTGTGCCATTTGTTCATTGACTTGGATCAATGCTCTGAATAATTCTTGTTATCACAGATATAAAACTTTAGTTTTCTTGAAGAGGCCTGGAGGTTTTTTGATCATGTGGCCCGACATTCATAAATCCCTCCACTTTCCCTGAGGCACCAAATCAAGTATAATGAAAAACAATTATTTTAGTAATCTATTATTCTATCAGTTATTCTGAGAATTAATCAGACGTAAACACTGGCACATCTGCAGATTTACGGTAATCACGTAAGATTCACACAACTTGAAAATACATAAAAATTGCAAATAATTCAGTTTTTTTTTTTCAGTAAGCAAAACATTGCTGCTATTGCATCTAAGGTGCAATAACAGCATTCATTTAGTGAAAACTTGATTATTTGTTGCTAAGTATGCATCTACAGCTAAAAAAAATATTAACATCAACAAGTGAAAAGCTCAGCCTTTTTTGCTTGACTTAACCATCAATACAGTGTAGGGCTGGTCTGTTTTTTTTAAGGTTTTCCTATTTTAAATGCAACATGTATATATATTTTTTGTAGTTTTGGCTTTAACTCTTCTGGGGACTGATACATTTAGACAATGAGATCTCTTTGATGCATTGGATGCATATCAAACGCTATGGCATAGAGGTATTGTAGTAAATAAGTTATGTAGAGATCATGGCTTACCTTTAAAGTCTCTGTGTCCCACACTTTCATGGTCTTGTCAAAGGAACTAGAGACAAACATTCCTGTGTCATAAGGATACCACTGAACTGTCTCCACACTGAATTTGTGGACATGTCGACTTGACCTGTGAAAACAAAAATCATAGTCAAACCCTCCTGACATAACTACACTAAATAGTGTTTTCTGTTCATGTTTTAGTATTGGTAGGACATAAAAATGAATTACTGTGTTGTGTTACATCCTTGCAAAAAAATCTTGTGAGCAACTTGAAAACAGAACAATAATAGATTGCTGCCCTCTAGCGGATGACAAAAATAAGTTGCCATTTACCTTCCAACAGTCCGGACAGGTCGGCAGGTGTACTGTTGTTTCCCACTGTGGTTCTCCAGGTCATAGATGACAATAACTCCATCTGCCCCTCCAGACAACATACTAACAAATGGGAAAATATTTATTCTCAAAACAAATTACTTTGTCTAAATATGTATGAATTTTACATGACTCCCATTCTTTAACATAATTTGCTGCTTGTAAATTGGCATTTAAAAATAGAATACTGCAAACATGTTGCCCTATTGGGATCTTATCACTTTTTCCAAGAATATTTTCTATTAGATTAGTGGATAGCTCTGGTTAACTACAAATCCGAGTCTTAATAATATGCACAGGTGTAACAGCATAGTGATGAAACAAAAACTTGAACTGCAATAACATTAATCTTGTGCAATATAACTGTAGGGAAATGATAACTGACTGAACTTACTATCTGCCTTCAATTGCATCAATGTCAATGGTATTAATCCCATTTCCATGAATCCGGTCCACATCTCTGTCAGGATTTAGCTTCAGACTGAGGACTCTGACAGATACAGAAAGAGAGAAATTGCGTGAAACCTGATATTAAGACGACAGATTTTGAAAACAATCTGCTGAATAAACATTGGGGTACAGAAAAAAGTTACAGCTATCAGCTTAAAGGCTGATTTATAAAAGCTAGAAATATTTGCCACAAGACGTGCAATTTTAGTCCATGCCTGCTTCTTCGTATTCTTTACTCATATACTAATAGTACACATTATATTATTATAGTTGTAAAGCAAGATGATTATAATCTAATCATCTAATAGATATTTGATTCATATCATCACTTTCCACAACGACTTTTTGAAGATCTTATTTAATTTTCCTTCAAGATGAAGAAAGTATTTTTGAACTGAATTCAACTTCGATCATTACAGCCTTACTCTTTAGACAAGGGGTTCCCTCACCTGTCTGTTTCTGACCTACAAAATGAAAAATGTATCAGGGTCATGACCCTCGAGGGTAAAAGAGAAAAATTATTTTAATAAAGTAGCAAAGAAGAATTTAAATATACCACTTTGGTACGCTTCCTTTGAGATATTCCAGTTAGTATATAAAAAATTATTTAGCATGATGATTAACAAGATGTTTAAATAACCAATAAATATCACGCAGATACTTGAATTAGAAAATCTAATTTATATTAATCTTGAGTCATTAGAACTTCCCCGTACAACAGTGTCGCAAGCCATTTAACTTAACCAGCTATAAACGATTTACAAACACTTCAAATCTACCAGAGAATACATCAGCATATTTAATATTCATCGTACAGTTTCCCTCACCTTCTCGTTGACTCAGCACGTCTAAGTCGCAAAGGGTCATCCACACCGGCCTGTCTTGCTGATAAGAATCCCAACATTGCATCAACTTGAGGAAATTTGGTTGTAGAAATAAAAACTCACATTTATTTCCACCAGTGGTATCTAAAACAGCTTAAAGGTTAGCATGTCACCGAAGCTAAGGTGAGTTTACTCCGCATGTAATCCATGCGGAATACATGCGAATTATATAAAGCATTTTAAAGCAAAACGATTTGCGTTAAACCATTTTACGCATTTAAAAAAACGTCTAAGTACTGTAAGGTGCTATTATTGCATTTTTGATGGTTATTTTGAACGAAACCTAGCTAGCTTCACATAGGTTCCAAACAATAAGCCGCCATATTGCCTAGTGACCCAAAAACAACAATAACGGCTGTGATTGGTTGGAGCAATGTGACTGACCAATCACGAAACGGGATGCTCGCCGTAAAGTGAAGCTGTCAGAAAACTTGTCACCGGATAAACCATTGCTCTTCAAAATTCTCAGGGTGTCCTCCAAAAATGAGCAGGATTGCTGGGCTCCTACGGCGAACCTTTGGAATAGTACGTGAACACGTCGGGACAGATCACCTTGGGAATAAATATTACTCTATTCCCGAACAGAAGACGTGGACAGGTATCAACACTTTTGTTAAAATTAGCTTGTCCTGATTTCAAGTATAAAACGTACACATGCAGACATCTGAAGCCAACTTTGGAAACCGTTCGGTAAAGTTTTAAACCAGACAATGTAGGTCTTGCTCTGTTAAGCTTCTCTTGCTCTGTTACCTAAGCTTCTATAATTTCTGCTCCATTTTTATTATCCAACTTTAAATTAATTCTTACGAAGTTAGAAACAACAATTGTGGATATTTAAGTTCTTCATTCGCATTAATGTGACATTGTTCTCTTGTTTACTGTAGATTATGACATTACCCTTGCCCTGAATCGGTCTGTCCTTACCCTTTTGCCGTTGTAGTACTCAATTATCGCCGCTAGATGGAGGAACAGTCCAAATAGCAGCCAAGCAGTAGTTCTGCGTCTGATTATTATTTATAAGGAGGCCCTGCTGAAACCTGGTATCACTCACTCCAATCAGGAGAACTGTGTCCATTGGAATATAACAGGGCTTCCAAACTCTATTGCGAGAAGTTGGGTGAGTCTTTCCAAACAAAAATTGCGTTTGGGCCCTAATTGTCTCATAGTGTGGAGACACTGATCATGGCGACCACAACACAGTTATTGAATGTTTGTTGGCATTAATAGAGTTCCTTGTTGTAGTTTGAGATGTATTGCAGCTTATACTGTTACATTATTTTCAAAAAAACAAGGCAATGCATTTAAATGTAATTGCATATCCACTATGGCTGGCAAAACTATTCATTCCTCTTGAAAACATGGATTTTATTGGAATGTTATGTGACTGTTATGTGACCAGCATAACCATTGGCGTTCAGAAAGTCACTCAATTAGAGTCTCGGTATAGATACAACTGTTCTATCAAGGCAAACATGTGGATGAAGGTGCCATGGTCAGTTGAGGCCAAAATTAAACATTCAGACCACTATGTGTTACAGAAAAATAGCACTGTACATTAGCTAGAACACATTATGGCCAGTGTGAAACACAGGAGTGTCATGCTTTGGGCAGCAACTTTTAGATATTTCAGAAGAGGTGCAAAGACAACAACTCTAAACATAAAGTCAAAGCTATAATGAAATGGTTTAATGCATATTAATGTAAAACAAAAGTCGCCTCAATAAAATTCAGGAACTAGAGATTCTTAAACTTTCTGTTTGAGAATCAGTTGCGAGTCTTGAACATTGGATGTTCATGGACTTCATCCAATCTGATACAGGTTTGTTTATTTTTCAAAGAAAAATGAGAACATTTTAATCTCCAAATGTGCAAAACCTAGTAGAGATACTCCCCAAGGCACATGCCGCTGTGATCACAACAGAGTCTACGAAATATGTACTCAGGAGGGCCGGATGCTCATGCATACCAGTCCTGGTTTTATAAATTAATATGGAAAGCAATGTCTTAATTTTCTTCCGCTTCAAAATTCTGCACAACTTTGTGTTGATCTAGCACATAAAAATGGTTTGCAAGGCCCTGCACATACATACACTTTATATCCCAAGTGAAAGAGCAGAGCTTTTGTATCTTTCAGTCACCCATTTCTCGCCAGTTTAGAAGAAAATGTTTTGCCATAATTAATATGACTGAGTGGTTTATGACATGAATGCATTCCCTGCTAAAGAAATGAAGCCATTGTCTTTGCATCCTCTGTTTTGCTGTGGAAGGATCCACCTCTTGCGGATTAAGCTTCTGCTCATTTTTTTTTCTCCCTAAACGTGACTTTATTTTATTTTTTTGGTTCACCTTTTCTCAGCAGTTTTTGCGGGGGAATCTTTCACCTGCATCGTATTTATAATTCATTACAAGGTAGCTCCTCCACCCCTGCCTGTCAACCTATTCAAATGAGACATCACAAAAGCTGCTCTCTAGCATGCTTACAAGGTAATGTATGCACTGTCCCATTGCTAAGACTCACAACTGCAGATAGGCTAGCTAGTTTATGTGAAAAAAAAACAAAAAACTGTTGAGATAAACACAAGTCTAAGCAGCAGGAGGGCACAGATAAATGCTTGTTTTTGCATTTATAATAAACATAGAAAGCGAGTGTTGCATCCGTTTGTCTCCATTCAACCTTGTGGAACTAAATCATATGCATTATTCAGTCCATATGTCTTGCAGAAGCTAGCTTTTGATCTCAAACTGATAGGCCAAGCATGGGCTCAGGGCCTGGAGGCACAGACCACAGGGCTTTTCACTCAAGCGCATAAGTTTTGCTCGAAATAGGTGAGGAGTTTCTCTCTCTTCTGTCTCCCCGCTCTGTCTACCCATTTGTCCATCTCTCCACATTTACCCATGCTTAGCTGCTTCCATTTTCTACCTCTCTCCATCCGTTAACTTTTTTGAAAACTGGGGCGTAAGCAATTCTACGAGCCAGAGGTGGACTGCGTGTTAGGGCTATAATGGCTGCCATGATAGAAAAAAAAGTTTTTATGTTTGTTTTTATGTGCATTTGTCTGATTCGATTTCAACAACTTCTATTTAGGTTGTGCTTTTTTTTTTTTTTGTTGCCCTTCCCCTTGTACTTCTGCCTCTACATTTTTTTCCCTCCCCTTTGAAGTAAGTCCAGTGAAGATTCTATTCAAAACACTAGCATAGAGGGATAGACCCAGCAGAGAGCCTTCTAAATCCCTATCCTCAGATGTTGCTCCTCATCAAAATGAAAGGGCATTGGTATAACGGGGACTTCTAGAGGGACAGGGGAGGGAAACGAATCTCGGCTTCTGGTCCAGCAGCTTTAAAGAGCTCACAGAAAGAGCTGCTCTGCAGGCTGCGGGGTTCCTGTGAGTCTCGCCTACAAGAAGAGCTGCTGACAATGTGGCCACTGGTCTTAGAAGGTCTTTGCCTTGTCGCTGTTTTCACTATGCTGAGCTGAGAATCTATATTCTCCCCCCCGTCTTTTTTTACGTGCACGTCTGTCCCCTAGGCCCATCTCTGCCTCACTCTGCATGGGGGCACCGTGTCACGCTGCCCAGATGAAAGCCTGAGCGCTTTCTGGATGGGCTCATTCGTCTTCAGCAGCCAGACCCGGAGTCCCGACGCCCGCCTTCCCTTCCCGTTTTTTTTTTTTTTTTATTATTTAGGGAAGCGAGAGGCACGCTGACATTATCGGCTGCTGCAGGCACATTTGAAAATAATTGCCTGTATGATTGCTATTTTTTCTTACCTCTTTGAGGAGGTGTAGCCTTTGTCTTGGAATCAATGGCTGCTCAATACCGGACAGGGGAAAGGCAGTTTCCTTTCATGTCTCAGTGAAAGGGATGTATTTTTAGCGCTGTTCGTTTTAGCCATGTGTGTATGTGAGTGTGTGTGTGTGTGTGTGTGCGTGTGCACGCGTGTGTGTGTGTGCCATGCAGTTTTAATCTATTGGTCCTCTTTTGCTGTGTGGAGAATGGAAGAGATTCAGAGGTTCTTCAGAGGTGTGCCACGCAGGCTGGAGAGAAAAGAAGCATTGACTTGTCGTCCTATCGCTGTCTCCTCTCTCTCTCTTTGTCTATTATTTATTAGTATCCCCAGCTTGGTTGTATGAAGTGAAAAAGTACTCAGTTCTGCTATTTTCAGGACGGGGCGACTCTTGAGGGGGTGGCGGGGGGAGAGGAAGGAGGTGTTCTTTTGCATTAGTGCATCTGTTAATGCACCATGACAGCTGCACACCTCAAATTTGTGTTTTTAAAGAAAGTAGAGAGGGAGGAGGGGAAAAAATATCATTAGTTGTGTGTTTTCTCTCCACTTCATGCCCTAACACACTTAACACAACAACAGATGGCTGTGTGTCATCAGAGCGTTGATTCAAGCCTCATATTTCCACGCAAAGACTCACAGCGGAAAGAGACGAGGGTCCAAATGGCTGTTCATTCTGCCACAAGTCATCCCCTGGGTGTGATGAAGGAAGGTCTATCCCGCCATAGGACACCGAGTCAGTGTTTACAGGAGCGTCAGTGTCCAGAACCGCCACTGTAAATCATGCTAATTGATCAGAGGCGATGCAATGCGTGGGGGTTTAAATGAGGGTTCTTTAATCATTATAGGGTCTAGCTCATCTAGCTCCGTGCGCCCTGCCAAGAGCGTATTTGCATGTGTGTCTTGTGGCTCATCATGGAGTGACTTCGCTTGTTCATTAAAAAGGCATTTGAAGAAATAGATGCTGAAAATGAGAGAGTGGCCGCATTTATTTTCAATGGCAGAACAATCCAAGTGGGCTGTGATCCAGCAACGGGGTGGGGGTGTGGGGGGGAATTCAAGTGTTTTGGAGGTCCATTAACTGCTGCCTGTCTGCAGTGCAGCTGGAGATATACAGTGCCTTACAGGAGTTTCCGTTCTCGTCTGAACTCTTTTCTACATTTTCTCATCCTAGAACAACAAATGTCAATGGAACTTATTAAGATTTTATCTAATGGGATCAACATAAAGTTGCGCGAAAGGGTGAAGTGAATGTAAAACCATGCATGGCTTTCAAAAATTATTTTCCCCAAGAAAAAAGTAAAAAAATAATAATAATAATTAAAATTAAGCCCTATTTACTCTTAGAAACTCTAAATAAAATCCAGTGCAACCAACTGCCTTCAGGCTTCCTCTGATTGTCCAAATATTCAGAGAGGGCCACAAAGGTCATCAGGAAGACAAGGGTCAGGGATAAATCTGTGGTGAAGGTTACAGCTGGGTTATGCTATAAGCAACATGCTACACTTTGAATGTCTCACAGCACACTGTTCAATCTGTCATCTTAAAATGTAAAGATGTAAAGACATGACTGTGCATATACTGATAGAATTAGAATTCCTATGTCGTCATTTAGCAAGAAAGCACAACAAAATTTAATTAGACTGTTGATTATCCAGTCCAGAAATCTGGTCCTTATGAAAGGGTGGGAAGAAAAAAAACTATTGTTGAGAGAAAGGCAGGGCACACGCTGGACAGATCGCCTGTCCATCACAGGACAACAGAGAGACACACAGGACAAACAACCACACACACACTTTTACCTTAGGGCAATTTAGAAAGACCAATTAACCTGACGGTAACAGTCAAGTTTGTGGGCTGTGGGAGGAGGTCAGAGTACCTGGAAAGAACCAACACATGCATGGGGAGAAGATGCAAAATCAATGCAGAAAGACCGGGATTCGAATCCAGGACCTGGCAAGGCAGCACCGCTACCAACCGTGGCACTGACCAGTTTTCCTGAACTGAACACTGAACCTTTTAAGCAAAATGGTATTTGTTTAAAAAAAAAACTACTAACTCTACACCTTGACATCTCCATCTTTACTGTGAAACATGGCAGGTGTAGCAACATGGTGTGCGGGTGGATTTATTCAGCGAAATCGGGGAAACCGGACATAGTTGTTGAGAAAACGGATAGAGGTGAATACATAGCAGTTATAAAGAAAACCTTTTAAAGGCAACAGCAAGTTTAATACTGATGAAGATAGAGCCAATTGAAAATTGATATTTACATATGCTCTCCAATTAGGGTGACTAAGCTTGAACTTAGTCAGCCTACTTTAATCTAATATATATACTGACATATAGTCTACTTTGTGTCAGCATATCATATAAAATCCCGATAAGATACTCAGAAATGTAATTTATTGAGTTTTTTGTCGTTTTTCCTTTCTTTCTAGCCTACATTCACTGTATGATTTACAAAGAGAAGGAACCAGAGCGTTAATGTAAAATAATAATATTCAGCTAGCCTAGATGTGTTTTGACACCCGAGGACTCTTTGTCGGTCAGAAGCTCAACGTGGAAGACTGACAGACAGGTAAGGCACAGCAGCAGACGGCTCCTGGAGCCTGCCACTGCTTATTCAAGTCAGAATATTTTAATAAAGCAGACAGGCAGAGAGAAATCAGGCAAAGTGGAAACGGAAAGGAGAAAAGATAAGACCAGGGGAAACTATTGGAGGGTGGAAGAAAGAAGGTGGGGTACATGGGATGAGTGACAAAGAACAAAGAAGGTGCTGACATATTGGGGTGAAATTATAGAGCGGAGTGGAGGAAAGAATGGATGGAGTAAAAGTGAAAGGAGGGTTTCTGACAGGGTAAAATGAGTAGGTGGATATATGCAGGGGGAACGCGAGGTGGTAGCGATAGGTTAATGGTGAGAGAGTGGTGGTTTTTGAAGATGTAATGGAGGGAAAGGGATGGAGGGAGCATGGAGGATTGGAGGTGAACAGAAAGGGGTGGACAGCTAGGTTTGTGAACAACATGCACATGGGCCTCAGAGGAGGTGTGGAGGAAGGAAAGGAAAGGAAAGGGGGGGTTCAGACCGCTCCAAAGCCTCACAAAGGATTCTGACTTCCTGCCTTACCGTAGTTCCTTTTACAAGCCAGTTAGGGGTTGGTGAGTAACTTTGTAAGGATGGGTGGTCTCAGACAGAGCGGGCCAAAGGATCACTGCCACCCTTATGTCTGCCTGCCTTTGGGCATACGATCACAAACGGATTAAATTGAGGTTTGTATTTTAAATTAATAATTCCCCCACATTCTATCATAAATTGCTCAAACCTCTTTGGGAACAAGAAAGCGTCTGATAAATTAAACTGATCATTACTTTACGCTCAAGCTCCTCCCCACTGTAGAACTGATGGAAAACAATGACTGGCATTTTCCTTCTAAACCTCATCCCACATCACTAGGCTTTAGTATAACAGGTAACCATGGTTACAGGCTTCACATATGCCTTCCATGATTTATTTTTTTTTTGCCCCTACTGGAAAAGAGACTGTGAGGGAGAAAAGAGGGTGTCCTTATTGGGCATCGTCACCCCTGTGTATCAGTGATGCTCATTGGATCTCTCCATCTTCATAAAGCTGTCTGTTATGATGCAGGCATTCACCCATTCCCCACACACAGCTCAGCTGGAGATAAATAAACTTGGCTGAATGCGACCTGACAGGCCCGCTCTGTCAAGGAGGCTTTTTTTTTTTTTTTTTTTTTTTTTTTAGTTTTTGCTTTTCTTTTTGTCCCAACACTGCGAGTCCAAAACCTTCCCCGTCTGCCTGAGAATGTTGCTCTCTATTGAGAGATGGTGACATTGCAGTTGGATCCTTTTAACACTAAAAGTTCTTATTTAGACTTTTCTCCCGTTTTTTTTTTTAGTCTGTTGGATGGGCTTTGACTGCTCTGGATAACCGCACCTGAGCAGGGGCCAGCCCTCATTAAGAGTGAGAAAAATGTGGGTTTATCACCACCGATATGGTCCTTGCAATATCACAATTGCATGTTTTCTTCGTATCACGCAACTATATTTACAACAAACATGCACAAAAACTGCTGCCTCATTCTTCACTTTGGAAATTGCTGCTTTCAGTGTTTCAGGAAATCCAAATGGTCAAAATAACTCAATCAGTGGGCGATTCAGAGGAGTCTAGATCTAGAAATTATACTTAGTCAAGGGCAAGCCGGGGTTGAAATTCAGCCCAGGAGCTTGGTTTGGACAGGCCTTTAATCTGATTACGCAACGGACAAAAGTGGAAACATAATTTTAAGACAAATGTATAAAAACACAATATTTTTTTCCAACAGTCAAAACTACGGTGTGTTTGTGTTTAATGACAAAATTAAAAACAACAAAAGTTTATTAAGGAAGCAGCTTATAAAAATCAAAGCAAATATTAGGGAACCAAAAAAAATCCCATAAGTTAAACAGACCTATTACATTTATTAAGTGAAATTATAGGTTTTTAGACAGTTTCAGATGTCATAAAGTTTGGACCACAATCCTTTGACTTTAAAACGTTAACGCATAACATCCCTAACCTGCTGTAGTCGTGCTGCTTGTTTCTAGTGTCATCGCTCACCTTACCCCCTTCATCACAGAAAGTATCTGTTAATTTGATGCAACTTGCCGAGTCCTGCAGTAACTTTTTTGTTCTTTTATCCCAAAGTTTTTCAGCCCCACCAATGTTTTCTCCTTACTTTTTTTTTTTTTGACAAATTGGAAAGGACCACTCATATCTCCATTTAGTATGGAAACTATCACAACTGCCTATGAAACTCCAAAGTGGCTGTGCTGATGGGCTTTATGGTGCAAGAAGAAGCAACAGGAACAAACCAGGCTTTTGGGAAGCATCATGAATCCCTGTACTTACAACAAAAAATATATAGACAAAAAGTTAGTTTCCTTAAAAAACAGCGCCTTCTTGTAGTTTTTTTGTTGTTGTTGTTGTATTTTTAGCTGTTTAGGAATTTGTACGGAATTCCAGCTGTGCAAATTCCTATACAGAAATTTCCCTGCAGGAAATTTTCTGTCCTGCAAGAAAATTTCTTATCGAGTTCTTTGTGTTCCTCCGCAGAAGTGGACATTTGCATCTAAACGGTAATTTATGTATCTGGTAAAGGTTATGTCTGAGAGCTATGCCAGTTGGACGATGACAAGGGTAAAGACTAGGTGAGCATGGTCTGATATTGGAGTGGGATGTTGCATTCTGGTACGGCACAAATGAACACGGTGTTTTTAAGCTGTAGATGTCAGTGCGGTGATAAAGGGAGGGTGTGACAGAGTCCACCTGTTGGGGTCTGGTGCAGAGTGTGTTTTAAGGAATGTCTTCCGCCGTTGTTGAGCGACATGTTTTCCCCTGACATCTTTCTCTGCAAGAAAAAAAAAAACAAAAAAAAAAAACAAGACACAGCAGAAGAGATGGTATGAAGATGCCGGGGATGACATTGTGGAGGTGAACAACCTCTCAGGCCGCCCCCAGCGGTACTCACCTGGGAGCTGATGTGTGAGATTGTTTGGGGGGGGGGAAGGGGGAGTGAGGGAGTGAGGGGTTTGCGTGTTGAAGCAGGTGATGGAGTTTAGTGGGGTGTGTTCAGGGTTCAAAGAGCAGCCCTCGGAGCGCATCATGTCTTATTTTAACGAATGGGAAGGGTTGAGGTACGGCTGCCACGGCAACCCCCTCACCCATCCTGCTCCTCCGCTTCCATCCTTCCTTCTTTCCTCCCTCCCTGCCTGCCTTCCTTTTCCTCTCCCCTCCCCCAGGATTCACAGCCAGCCTCACAGATGAGTTGTGCTCAGACAGGTGAGATGGCTCATGAATATTTATGCCGTGGGATTTCATTCCTCCCTGCCGCTGGACCCTCCCCCTCCTCTCCAAGGCGGTGCTGCGTTTGTCCTTCACGGTAAAGAGGCAGCGTCCTCGCTCCTGTCCCTCAGGTTAATCTGCCTTGCTCTCTAGCCAGTTGTGTGTTGGTGTGTGTGTGTGTGTGTGTACAGGTGTGTATTTGACTAGTAAATAGGCTTCCCCCTAGTGAGTGATGAGAAGGCAGATGTGTCACAAGGGGGCCCGCTGAGATTGTGAGCTCCTAACATCCTTCATACCTCTCTGTGTCTCTTACTCAAGGTGGAGAAAGAACTGTGGAGCAGACAGATTACATACTGATGGACGGATGTGGCAGGAAGAAGTTATTCTACCATCAAAACATGCAATATTAATATATAGGTATTAAGATTTACTCGTTTATTAGATTTTGGATTCTTTTGATGAATCAGGTTTGATCCAGAAACATGAAGAGGCAAAACTCGGTGAGCCACATTTAAAGAGCCTGGACACAACTTCCTCTGCAATTGCATTTAAAATGAAATTTGTAATATGTTGTTTTTAAAATGTTTAAATGCAAATTCACTGGTTCTGGGAAGCAACCTTGAAAAGATCTGGTACAGTATGGTCTGACCTTAGTAACGTTTTAAGTCATGGATAGATGAAAAGATGTGCAAAACCCTTTAACTTATTCACTTCTCAAGCTCTAACTGTATTTCACTGGGATTTGGTGCGACAGACCAACAGAAAGTAGTTCTTGGTTGTGAAAAAGAAGGTTTCAACAGTTTTAAGCACAAATAAATCTGAAACAAATGTGCGTTTGTATTCAGTCCCCTGGGTCATTACTTTTGTAGAACCGCCTTTGGCTGCAGTTACAACTGCAAGTCTTTTCAGGTGCGTCTTTATCAGTGTTGCACATCTGCAAACAAAGTTTCTTGCACATTCTTTTGCAGCACATCTCGAGGTCAGTCAGATTGAATGGTGAGCTTCTAGGAACATCAGATTTATGACTTAGCAAAGATCCTCAGGACGTTTTGGCCGGTTGTCTTGCTGGAAGGTAATCCAGCAAAACTGTTTAGCCCTCCAATCCAGTTTAGCTCCACTTAATCTTCTATGCCTACCTTTTACACAGCATGACGCTTCCTCCACCATGTTCCATTGTGACAAATTTTTCAGGTTCATGTATAGTGTGTTTTTTGCATGAAATGACAAAAAGATCATTGGTCTCATCTGATTAGAGAACCATCTCCCGCCTGTTTGCCGTGTCCCGTGCACAACTTGTGTAAGAGACGCAGCAAACATATGGGACAATAAACTGGAAAACCCTTTTCCAGTTTATTGTCAACTATGGACACTGCTGGTTGAGCTCAAGATATGCAAAGCACCCAATATTGTTTTATAAGCCCAACTCTGTATTAAGCCTTTCTCAACTCACAGGTTTGTGGTTGGGGAAAATGCAAATCCAAATAAATGCTGTTTGTACAACACTGTTTGTCCATCACAAACATGCTGGGAGGATCCAGAATGTATGTACAAACAGTATTTGTCACTAAAATCCAGGGATAAAACCTGTACTGGCAGTGGGGTTTAGACATGCTGCAAAATCATCGTTACAGGAGTGGAAGCATGTCGGCGTTAAACAGGAAGGGAGGGGGGGGGCGCATGGGAGGAGAGGGAGAAACACAGAGGAGACAGAGAAAGGTAAGCTCCTCTCTTTATGCTTATTATTTAGGCATTAGCTCGCTAAGCACATTGCATGTGGGGACTTTAATGCAATTTTCCATTTCATTCTGCTGCCACCCACTCCTGATGCAAATATGGATATGATCTGTTTATAATTAGCATACCTGTTAAACGCCTTAGTTAGTATTGCCTAGAGAATCGCAGCCTTTTGTTTGCAGGCGGTTGTCTATGCCGTGCCATCTTGGGAGAATTTCAAGGAAGCATTTTCCCCGAGAGACATCCAAGATTGGTTTTTGCTAGCTAATTGAAGGATCACATTGTTCATTTTCCCCCTTTTTGCTATAGTTTAGCAGCCGAACAGGTGAAATCTGGTGCTTGGATGCCGGCGAAATCCATCCGCGTGCTGAGCCGGAGCCTGCGAGGGGCCTTTTGTGACAACCTAGTGGGAACCAAGGCAGAACTAAAGCATTACTAGCCTAATTAGCTGACCTGATTACTGCACGGACTGGATGGCGTGTGGAAAAGAACCATCCTCACAAGACATAATTACAGAACAGCACACAGGCGCTGATTTTCGATGGGGAACCCAGGGCCGTGAACAGAACTCGCGTCGTCACTTTGGAGGGCCATCGTTTATCCATCCCAGTGCCAGAGCTATCTGTTATGGCTGAAGTAAACATTAAGGCCATCAGTCTGCGGTGCACACGGCGCTGCTCGCATCCATTTGTCCGTGTCCAGTGAGCTGCGGAGAGACTGTGATGGAATCCTGACAGATTGTCTGTGTTTTGGAGCGTGTTGTTTTCTTTGCCCATACATTTTTCTTCTTCAAGCCATGTTTGCCATGCATCATCACGCGCTCTCTCTCTTTCTCTCTCACTCACTCTTGCTGCCTCCCTGCTTCTTCCTCCTCCCTCATCGCCTCATCCCTTCTCAGATAGACATCTGACTACCTGTGAGGAGAGAAACTATGGAAACACAGAACTTGTTATTTTTGAACACGACTCGTGTGAAGACGACACGGCAAAAAGCTGGCTCTTTCTTCTCCTGTCTCTCTGCGGTTCCCCCTCCCCGCCTTCGGTCGCCGTCTCCATGTCACTGTGTGCCAGCCAAACTTGTCTAATCAGCAGATTTGACCAAAATAATTGGCAGTGGCCTTGCTGCCAGCAAGCGTCGTGCTGTATACAGATAGGGAGAAGGAACGCTTAATATTCCAAGCAGCTCGTGCCTCTCCTGTTCCCTCTGATATCTGACCTCTTTTGTCTCCTGCTGGGCTTGATGTTGATTTTGGAGGGCATTGTTAGCCAGGGCGCTGTGATTGGAAGAGGTAGCCGGTGGAGGGGGGCCGTGGTTGGTTGGGTTAAAGGAAAAGCCCATTTGCATAAAGGCTTAGCCCAGATTTGGAGCCACTCAGCGAGATCTGAGGAGAAGGGCCCGAGGGCCGCGAGGTAATCATCCATGGCCTGTCACAGCGCTGTCATCCCCGCGTGGATTTGTCTGTGTGTCTGGAGAACATTGTGTCTGGACTACTTTGTGTTTATATCCCTTTGCATTTGGTGTGCAACACTGGCGAGCACCTCCATCAAATCACACTTGCTGTCTTTTTATTTTTTATATATATATATATATATTTTTTTTTCCCTTTCCAGGGAGGCAGGTCCGTGCCAAGCGGATGGTGGAGGCAGCCAATCCTGCAGAGTATGAATATATGGAGGGCAACATTCCGATAGAGTGGGAAGGTACGTTTGGGCTGCAGAATCTGTGCCGCATATTGTACTTATCACTAATTTTAAACAAAAAAAAAAAAAAAAAGCTAAAATAAAAGAGAATGACAGATCCATGGCTTCATCTTCTGGGACCTTGGCTAATCCAATGATTTAGTTTTCTCTCTCTCTCTCTCTCTCTCTCTCTCTCTCTCTCCTTTTATTTTGTAAGATGGAATGGGGGCTGGGAATGAGTTTATCAAAGATGCCTTCTGCCGGCGTTATACAACAGTACCATAAAAAAGTGTTTCTTACAACTGGATACAAACTGTTCCCTGTGTCTCAGACTGGCTTTATCCACCTTAAACCCCCTCATCCTGCCTCGCCCCATCCCTCATGCATTTTCATCAGGATGCAAATAAGAAACGGATAAAAGAGGCACAGAATCCCCATGCTAGCTGGAGCAAGAGTTGCAAAATCTCTCCCCCTCTCTCTCTTTCTGGCTCCCTTTAACTTGCTCTGCTGTGCAGCCAGCTCAGCCAGAATAGAGCTTCCTCCACAGAGGGAGGGAAAAGAGATGTGATGGAGAGAGTTCTGCTGAGGAGCGGAGGGAGGGATGGAGGTGTGTATGAGGAGTGACGGAGCATGTGCTTTAAAATCTGAAGATCAAGGACGATGGACGTGTCTCGCTGACCCGGTTCTGCCAACACAAAATCCGAACTGATGTTTTGTATTTATCATGAACTATAAGCTTCTTTAAAAAGTTGAATAATTTTCCACATTACACCACATCTACAAATTTTCATGTTTTTGGTTGGGAATTTTTTGTGGCTGACAAACATGAATTAATGTTTTTTTGTTGTTGTTTTTTTTTTTTTTATTAGATCTGGACAGTGTGGTATGTATTTGCGTTCACTTCCCTTTGACTCTGACGCAGCTGAATAAAAAAAAAGAGTTTAAACAACTGCATTCAAAAATCAATTTCATAATACATAAAGACCATTTGTGAATAATTTCAGTGGAAATCCATTTGTTCTGTGGAGGCTTCGTAAGAATGTTGGTGAACAAACAGCAATGTGGAGGAACGGGAGCAGACTGGTCAGGGAGGAAGCTCTGGTGACGTCTAAGGCAGGAATATGTTATAAATGTTCAACTTTGAACTTGTTTCATAGGTTTGATCAGTTTATCATCCAACAGAATACAACTTCAAACCTAACAAGACATGATTCAAAGAAGGCTGAATGCAAATGCACAACACACTTCAGATTTTTATTTGTAAAACATTTAAGCTCATAAATTCCCCCTCCACTTCACAATTATGAGCCACTTTGTGTTGGAACGTCTCATCTAGTCCCAATGAAACGCAGACATGTGTTGTGCACTAAATGTGAGGGATATATATCATTCAAGTGATAAGAAGAATCCTGTTGCAAGGCACAGTAGTTCTGGATGCTTCCGGTTTACAAAGTCACATAAAACGAGACCAAGTGAATCAAAAGCTGCGTATCAGTCCCCAGCAAGCATGGAGGCTTCCTCAGTAATGCCGGAGCTGCAGCCTTTAAATATGACTGCGGGTTTTGTTTGTGCAGCGTATGTTCGTGTGGGTGTTCTCACTCTCATGTTTTTTTTTTTCCTTCTTCTTCCTCCTCTCTTCTCTCCTTGCAGCTTGGATCCGAGGCAGACGGACGGAGCCTCCCTCCATCGAGGTACGCTCTCCCCTCTCCTCCCGCCCCGCAGTTCCCCCGCTGTGCTGATGGTTGGACTCTGGGGGACTAGTTCCAAGGGAACGAAAGAAGCAAAGCTGGAAAGAAAAAGCTTTGATTTGTTTTATCGTACTGAATCCAGGAACTTTAGGGGACAGGTGTTAAAATAAACAGCAGCTGAAGTGCCTTGATGGTGAGACTGAGAGCAGAAACAGCCTCCGAACAAGGAGGCTCACTGACACCGTGTCCCAGTTTACGTTCTCTTTTTCCAACAGAAGCCTCCATCTCGGCTTTTTGTATTTTATTTCTGGCACTCTCCGAGACGGGAATGGTGAAAGCGTGCAGTTTTTGTTTCCCCCCCACACACACACACACTCCCGCTCCTCTCTCTGGGTTTATTGCTCTTTAAATGCGAGAATGCTGGAAATTATTTGGCTGGGAAAATGTGGGCCTATAGGAAATCCTTTGGAAGGCCGGTGCTCAGGCACTCTCTCTGTCCCCCCCCGTCCTCTGTCCCTGCCAGTAGCCGGTGCCATCTCCTGCCTTTCTTTTTGCCAGAACATTCTCTTCCAATTTTCTGCCTTACTTCTGCCCAATAGCTGCCATCGACAGCTGGACGGCGGCGATGCGGCCAAGGCTCCACTCCCAGCACATTACCCTGCCCCTTGTCACGCTCCCTCTTTTCCTGGTCCAAATCGACATAAATTGATTGGATTAAATCCTGTCATTAACAGGCTGGAAAAGCAGCTCAGTATGTTTGTCTCCCTCCCCAAAGCAAGACTTTTTGGCCATAGTTTCCCCCCGCCCCTTTTTTTTTTCCTTCTTTTTTTTCCCCAGTCCTTCAGTTTTGCCAGCACACAACAGCATCATGCCCAGTCCTCCCTTCCTCTTTGGTTCCCACAGCCAGGGCAAGGCTAACATCACTGTGAACACTAGATGCAGGGCTCAAGTGGGTAACTATTGCACCGGTGCACTGTTCATTTTATAAGCGTTTCCAGGATTTAAATTGGTTTCCGATAATGCAGTATAAAAGCCTCCTGTCCTTTCAGTTTACCAATCTGTTCCAAGTGCTACATTTTTAAGAAGCGGTGATTATGTCGCTGCAGGTTAATGGAAAGTTACGCTTCTGGCTCAACAGAAACATCTGTTCATGCAAGGACTGGATTAAAACTTTATTTCTCTTCTGATTTGGACGAGTGCGAATCAGATGCTCCAACAACAAAGAGAGGTCCTTGATTAAGGAGGGAAGCTCTCATTGCTTTCATTTGAATGTTCCGGCCAGTTATCTTGTGGTCACTATTCTGGTTTTCTGCAGCGTTTTTGTGCTCTCATTTTCTTAGGAGTTTGAAGCTCAGCACTTTAACCAACACATATATTTGTTTTATGATGAAAATTAACTAAAAGTGTCAAGATACATATACCAGATGTTTGAGGGTTTTTTTTTTGTTTTGCTCTCATACTAGGAATGATGATGAGAATTAAATCTAAAAAAAAATAAATAAATAAAAAAATAGTAGGACTTGTTTAGTCATGTTAAAAGAAAATTTCAAGGAGGATTACATTTATTTTATAATATGTTATTTTTGCATGTAGAGAATCATTTTCTCCAAATGATTCTCTACATTTAGAACTTTTTTTAGAAAAAAAGTTCTAAGATTTTTATTTTTTTTGAAATGTTCAGATTATTAAACTTTAGTTTTGTTCCTACAATAGAGGTGTAAACATCTTGGATAGCTTTGTGTCCTATTTAAAGTAGTAGTGTTCTAAATAATTGGGATTGCTTCTGTCTGTGAACTGCAGCAACTGCAAACAGTGCTAACCCACAGACTAAACAAAAAAAAAATCTAAGTTACTTCGTAATTTCCTTATTTAATCAGTCTGAATGTATTTATTATGCACCTATGAAACTTGATATTATAACCTTGTGGTTTATATAGGCCCCAGGTTTGCTGCCAAAGCAGCCCAGATTTCTTAAGGTTTGGACTTTACTCTCAATGGATACAAACCGCTGCAGACTGCGAACTCTCCACCCTCCATATCAGCTCACATCCTTCCCATTCCCCGTTTTACCTTCCAACACAGAAACTTTGAGCACAACATTACTGCCCTATATATTTCATCCACTAACAGGTGTCAAGATGAATCGGTCTAATTCATTTCACACGTCAGTCAGTGTTCACAATGTTTCGCCTGACCTGTCATTATCAGCCGAGACGTCATCACATTCCAAAGACGGTTAAAGTGATTTCACGCTGCTTTTTATTTCTCTACGATCTTAGAAGCGTTTAAACGTTCCCGATAGTCCGTGTAAAGAACGTAAACGCATGTGGTTTGTTACTGCAGGAGCTGATGATGAATGAGTCCCAGAGGAACGAGATCAAGCTGAAGGCGATGGAGCTGGAGGAGAAAGATCTGGCACTACAGGCTAAAGAGCACGAGGAAGGCCTGGTGGCGACTCCTGCGAGGACTGTGGCCAAGGGCCACGCGTCCGCCGCCGTCTTTGGCAAGGAGGAGCTCAGTGAGGAGCCAACTAGCACTGCGAACAAGTTCCAGCCCGGTTCCTGGATGCCCACCTCAAAGAAATAGCTGGAGACCTCCACAGAGACTGAGACATGAGACAGTGCAAAGTAAAATACAGTCCACAACGTTAGCAGTGAGTGCTTTGCTTAGGATATCAAATTGAAGACTTTAAATATAGAACTGATCTGTTTTTAAGTTTAAAGAAAGCCTGAAATAAATTAGTGTGATTTTTCTTTAAAAGGTCCAACTGGTTGATAGAACCAGTCATTCTGTCAGACTTTATTTACAGAGCACTTTTCTTACACTCAGGTGCAACACAATGATTTATAAATGTTAAAAACAGAAAGAAGGGACAGCGAACCACAACAGACGCAATGAGATTTATCAAAGTGATCAAATCAGGGTAAGTGCAGTTGCATTATATTGATAAATCTGATTTAAACAAATGGCCTCCACGTTTCTACTACCAAAACGTACAATAATATCTCATTATAATTTCATAAGCAATCCTTTCCTTCATTCCAACAGATTTCTGTCAAAATTCAACAGAGAATCACATTGGGGGGGAAAAATTGCAGTTGGAGATGTATGTATTATTTTATAAATGTTGCCTAAAGATACAAAAATAAAATTTGCCAACTTAAAAATTGACAACAGATTCACGCCTCTGCTGTTTTGGTTTCTAAAGACAAGTGCAAGAAATAATTATTTAAAAAAAAAAAGGCTTGGATTTTTAAAATAAAATTGTTTTAAACGTTGTCTGGTTTCCCCTTTTTTTTATCATAACGGATAGGCTTCTGTGCTATAATGACAAAAAGGACAGGGACAATTAATACAAGAAAATAAAGCAGCTGATGTGCAAAATGAATGTGCTGAAAGCATGAAATGGATAGCTCAATTTGGAACAACTGGAATGTTTTAATAACTGCTTCTATTAAGATATTATGGGTTAAAAAAAAAAAAAAAAACTTTTAGAATTAAGTAAATTTAACTTCAGCTGAACAACTCGTGAAATATTGCAGTCAGTGTTTTTCAGCACTGGTCCTCAAGACAAAGTGCCATGCAGGTTTCAGCAAACCTGATTTTAATTGATAGCTGATGAACAGGTTGTTGCTGAACTGGAACTGTCTGAATGACGCTTTGGAACAACCAAAAGCCGTGCGAAAATGTAGAACTGATTCTGTTTTGAAGGGCGGTCGTACTAAATATCGTTAGGTTTAGATTTCTCCAGTATTCATTGTTTGAAAGATTTTCATCCATGCATCCATTACAGCTGCTTGTCCTTAAGCCATCTGGACAGGTTCTTCTAAATCTTCTGTTTTAAAATTCCATCGTTTTTCATATTCAATCTTCAACATGTTTTCTGGTTTACTTTTTTTAGACACAATAGCTGTTGTGATACAAATATTTACCAGTCAGGGTTTATTAACAAAAACAGCAGTACTGAGTCAGCAGTGTGATGAAGGGCGAGTTCACAGGGTTTTTACAACAGGCCAAGTTTAACTCAATTAAAACCCAAGACAATCAGATCAAAATCTTTTCTAATTGCTGTTCCACAAGTCAAACAATAAAAAAAACGTAAACTTTCCTTCATATATCAAAACTAAAAAATGCCATCGTTTTCTGTCAAAGACTTCTACAGCTTTTAAGTAAAAACCTTTTTAGTTTGATATTCAGATAAAGGTTAAATATATTTATTTTGATTCATAAATGGGGATAATCTGTTAATTCATTCATTAACCTTTGATACAAAACAGGTTTCTTTTGATATTAACCTTAAAAAATAAGAAAAAATCAAAATAGTGGTCGGGGCAGTTAAAGCAAAAAAACCTTAAAAAGCCAGGAACAAAATGTTCTCCGTAATCAAACGCATACAGGAAGCTCCTCTCAGTTTTATCTCCATCTGGATTTATTTAGAAATATGTTTCAAAGTATATCTTCATTCAGATCTGTGATGTACAGAATCAAAAGAACCAAGTATTAAAGGCATTTAATTCTATTAACCATGAACATTTTATTGATCAGAAAGTTTGAGTTTTGGTAGCAAGTAACTGACACAAAACATCTTCCAATAATCATCATCATCATCATTATTATCAGGTTAATTCAGGAGACCAGGGATGTTAATATGGAATGCAACGTTTTAGCAGCTGCACAAATAAAACCAGAGATCTCTGTAGAAAAAGTGAAGCAGAGGACCACCGGGCTCCTGCTGACCAGAGTCCCACAGGGACAGCACTGTCCACTGTTAAGCCCAAGGGGCCAGCGTCCTTCCTCTTGGACATGAGGCATAGCAGCCCGGTGTTGACAGCAGGGCTGGGACGAGCTCGCTCGGTTCCTTCACCCCCTCCATCGCGACCCCCCCGTTCCTCCGGCGGCTTCAGTCTTTCTTCCTCTTGGCTTTGTTTATGTTTTCCTGACGCTTCTGTTTTCTCTTTTGTTCGCGGTCACGTGCCTCGATCATCTTGGCCAGTTTCCAGGACAGCAGCGCGCTGGCGATGAACAGAGGGGTCAGAGCCAATATGACGGTGGTGAGGAAACCGTAGGGGTCTTTGGCAGCCCACTCCACAACATACTCTGCCCATGCTCGCACATCAATCATCCTGCTCAGCAACGGCCAGCGTCAAGTCAAACCTGAAACAGAGACGACCGTGAGCAGCTGAGGGCAACGAAGACACATAATCAGCTTTCCACAACAAACTTTAATATATTTTACTGGGGTTTCATTAATAGACCAATATGAAGTAGCACATCGCTAAGAGGAGTAAAATCAAAAATAAAAAAAACATTTTAATGTACAAATGACGTTTAAAGAAGAATTAGATTATAAAGCAATATGCAGAGTTTTAAAAACCTCAGCTCAGTTCAGTCATATGCAAGCATGTGGAAGAAGGTGATCTTAGATGACACCAAATTTAACACCGAACGCCATTTTCAGATGCATCCCTGTCCCAATCCACTCGAGTCAAATGACTGACTCATTATCAAGCCTCCGCAGCAATCAATGAAGTGCTGGAGCAGCGAAGCATCTAAAAGTTTTCACACAGCAGCTTCCGAGGAGACAGGAGTTGGAAAGCCCTGATTTGTGTGTGAGCATGTCGGTCCAGTCTGACTAAGCTCGGGCTGTTTTGCAAAGAAAAATATGCAAAAATATCACTCTTTAGATATGCAAAACTGCTAAAAGACATAGCTCAAAAGACCTGCAGCTGTTAATTTACAGAGGATGAATACAAATGCAAGCCTCACTTTTCAGACTGTTTTGTTGTAACGTTTGAAAACCATGGCGGAAAATCTCCCCCCCTCCCCCCCAAGAGTCTGTATAATGACCAAATATGCTCAACAAAATAAATGAAAAGCAGTTTATAGATAAGCAGAGCCGTGATTTAGTCATTAACAGAAAATCTACCCACAAAGCTTGGCTGGCCGTTTCTTGTTGAGGTTAACTGCAAATTTAATAGTTTTGGGTCCGAGTGCACAAATGTTTGGCTTCACCTGAGAATCAAGCTGGCAAAGTTACACATTTTGACAACCATTTTAAGTGAATTTAGATTTTAGAAACATCTTTGAGAAAGAAAAAGAAAGAAACGAGGATTAACAGGTTCTTTGTTTTAATCCTCAACGAGAGGCATTTTATCAATATGCTGTAATAAAACAAGCAATAAAGCCTTACTGCTTCCAGACTATGTCTTTACAAAAATTTGAAATGTCAAATTTGAAAGAATGTCAGTTTTTAACCTAGAATTAGACAGACACACTGAGTCAGGTGTACTGCACAGCTCACCCTTGGACCCCTAACGACAGGCCCTATTCTACCGTCTGGTTCTGAACAGGATTAAACAGAAAACAGATAGATGTTCATCACACCTAACATTTAGAAAGCAGCTTTGGCAAGTAAGTCAAGGTGCAGTAGTACATTACTAAACTTGGGGTTGAAGAGGAGGCTGACCTTGAATTTGACGGTCAGGTGAGGACGGTTGTGAAGTCCAGTTTTTATCAGTTAAGGAAGTTGGCTAAAAGAAAGAAAGCTGTATCTTTCTTTCTTTTAGCCAAGAAAGAAAGTTAGGACTTTGAGACAGTAATCTATGCTTTCATTACTAGGCGACTGGATTACTTTACAGGCACTTTATCTGTGGGTTAGTGATTCCTATATTACCCAGCTACAGCGAGTACAATTTGCTGTGGGATGTTTTTTTTTTTTTTTTTTTTTTCCTTATTACTATTATTATTTGGTGGTGCTAATATGAGAATATTCCTCTCATTTTAGCCTCACTCCTACATTT
This sequence comes from Poecilia mexicana, assembly GCF_051168715.1. Lineage (NCBI taxonomy): Eukaryota > Metazoa > Chordata > Actinopteri > Cyprinodontiformes > Poeciliidae > Poecilia > Poecilia mexicana. Next base: position 12,834,330 of record NW_028263378.1, on the reverse strand, counting down.
TAAAGTTGTTGTATTTGTTTTTAAAGCTCTCCGTGGTCTTGCCCCTTGCTACCTTTCCCAGCTGCTGAACTATTACACTTCCTCCTGCTCATTCATGTCAGCTGGTCAGCTGCTCCTGAGTCTGCCTGAAACAAGCGGAAGCTAGCGGGGAGCATGCTTTTAAAATGTGGAATGACTTAAAACTGCACATCAAACAGGCTATTTCGCTGTTTCTTTTAAAATCACGCCTTGTTCCTATTCTATGTTGTTGTTTTTATTTTATCTTTGTAATGATTATTTTATGTATTATGTGCCTTACTTTCGTCCCTCTAAAAATGTAAATCAAGTTGGACTAGATAACAACTCAAGCTCAAAGCCATTTTCTTTTACTTCTAGCTGCTTTTATTTACAGCTTATTCAAATAAATATTAAAGAAGAATGCATAGCTAATAGTTTTTATTATCATGAAACTACCGTAAAATCGTGAAAAATTCGTGCTACAATGCAAACTCCTGTATTACTAGTCTTCCCAAAGTGAAGTTGAGTAACTTTACTTACTGAACCCGACCGGGGCTTAATATATGTATGTATGACAAAATACTGTGGTTTTTATCCACCAGCTTCCTGCTAATGTTCAGAAAACACATGACCATTTGCTAACTAGCATTATCCTACGTGGCTGCTAGCACTTATCAAAAGCCGAACGGTTCTATTACACTGGATTAAATCTCCAACCAACAACCCAAAACCGAAAGAAAATCATCTCCGTTATAAAGACTGACTATGGATTTCATTGATTTGATGAAAAATTATTTATCTGAATTGCGACTACTATCGAAGCTAATAAGGCCAATCTGCAAGGCCCCATCTTTCGAAAGCAAAATCACTGACTTTCGGCAAAGAAGCATTGCAACATGAGGAAATATTATCTACTTAAGATTTCACAAAAGTAATAATGGTTTAAAATCCAATATAAGAAATAAATTAACTCACCAAAGTGCATAAATATGTGTTCACATCCGCGATAATAACCACCAGCTCCTCCCTGTTTCGCTTAAACCGTTTCAACATTTGAGGCGTTCAATAAATTTCCCTAGAAAGGGGAAAAAGCAACTCGTCTTTACTTTTTTTTTAATTATGAGCGTTTCTTGTATTTTGTTTTATAATGTGCACTTACCTATGTCTTGCATAACTTTGTAACATGTATCAAAGAAAATGGTGTGAGCTTTAACAGAGATAGTGCGGCAGTGTCAACATTTTGTGAACTATTTCAATTTTAGGAAATCCGTGCCATGGTATACCAAAGAGGCCGTGAATGCAACACAAGTTTTCGCTCGTGATAGGATATGACGTATACCGTGGCTGATGGGCAATGTAGTCCTTTAGCTTTGAAAACTAAAAATATTAACAAGTATCCCTAATTTTGCATTTTTTTCAGCTTTTTAGACTTTCATTATCACTTTCTGTCGAACCAATAGTTTAAATGCCTTGAAATAAAACGTTCATTTATTTCAGAGCTTATCAAGAACAACTTTTATGCCCACTTCCAATGTTAAGTTAGCAATAAACCCTGATGTTTGGTCTAATAAAATAAGCTTTTTCAGAATATGGTAAATGTAAGAATGAGTTGTTGTTGTTGTTGTTGTTTTTGTCGATATAGAATATCAGGAGCTCTGATTTACTAGCAATCACTGGAACACTATCTCACTTCTGAATTTTAGAACCATGGATATGAATAAAGGAAATCAAAAGTGTTATGTTTAATTTATTTTTTGTTATTTGTGAACTAAAACACAAATTGTGTTGTTTTAGTGAGTGTATATACTTCATTATGTAAACCATAAGTGTGACAAAATAGCTGCAACAAAAGGATGATTACAGCCTAATGGTACAAAAGACTTGAATAACAGACAAGTGAATTTTCCTGCAACATACTGAACAGGATGACATTTATCTGCTGCTGAAACATTGAATAATCTGCGAAACAGTTTTGACAAAGTTGAAAAAAGCAAATTATATAGCAACAACTGTAAGGGGAAAAAAACATAAGACTTCAGTGGCCCTCTGAGAAAAATTACTAACATAACAAAGGAGGACCTGCTGGCTTTGTGAACTTCCTGTGGGGAAGTATTGAAACCAAATCAGGTTAGGCCACATCTGCTCTGTCCATACGGCATGGATCTCTTTCAGAGCAGTTCAAAGGCCAGCCTTTTTAGACTTACTCACAGAGGATGGAGAGGGGCAGCTGAGAACACATGCAGCAGATAGAGGCTCTGCATGCACACATCCTGGTTTACCAGCATAGTTTTGGCCAAGTTTATAGACAATTTAGAAAAACATCCCCAAGGTGGTTACTTTTTATTTTTTTAAAGTTGCATTCCTTTTAGATTCACATGTCTAACCACACAGTAAGACCCAGAAGGTAAGCAATGCAAAGCCGCCCCTCCCTAGCTGCTGGTGAGTGGTTTGTTGAAACAAAAGTGAGGCTCTTTACACTATGAACATCATTTTAATAATTAAAATTAATTGATCATGTTTGGATTACTTTATCTAATGTATGGGTAAGTGGAAATGATGCACTATGAATTGCAAAACATAATGCATTTAAACTGCCTTGCAAAGAGTACTAAAACCCCTGAAACCATTTTATTTGCAGAAATCATTGTTATTGTACAATGTTCTTGTTAAATAAGCACATAAATTGAATAACTGAAATTGACTAACATAAAGTAGTATTTGATTCAGAAGTTAAAGAAAAACAGTTCGTGATTTATTATGTTTTTCATGAATAGAAACCTGAAAGATGTGGTTCACATTTGTGTTTTGCCCTTCTTTGTCAAGACTTTGAAGACCACCTTTCATGGCAATTGCAACTACAGATCTTCATCTAGAAACTCCTATCTTCATCTTTGCATATTACACACGGATCACTCAGATTGGAAGGAGAGATTATTTGAACTTAAATTTCTTCCTACAAAAGAATCACAGTTGGATTGAGGCCTGAATTTCTCCATTCTGAAGAATGAATGTCTTGATCTGAATCTTTCCTTTGTAGTTCTGGCTAAAGGGTTGCTGCTGACCTGTAAAGCGAACTTGTGTGAATGCAACTTCTTTTGGGACAATGGCTGTCTTTTCCTATCTCTTCCATAATATGCAGATTTTTGCAAAAATAATGATGAAGCTATCAACATATTGTCTCTCCTGAACTTGCAGAGTTACTATGAGTCTCGTAGTGGTTGTCCTGATAAATACAGCTCCTGCTTGCCTTGTCAGTTCAGTTGAATGGCTTTGGAATGGAATGGTTTGAAATACTTTCTCCATTTTCAAATAATGGATCGAACTGTTGCCCTGCGACAGACTGGCGACCTGTCCAGGGTGTACCCCGCCTCTCGTCCGGAACGTTAGCTGGAGATAGGCACCAGCAACCCTCCTGACCCCACTGAGGGACAAGGGTGTAAAGAAAATGGATGGATGAAACTGTGTTCTTTGATATGCGTAAAGTGATATTGTTTTATGACCTTTATAGCTTTACTTTAACGTTTTCTAGAGCTTTATTCCTGGCCTGTCCCCTTCCTTCGTTTTAACAATGCTGCTTGTTCACTGATGTTCTCTAGCAAAACTCTAGGTGTTCATAGAATAGATCTAGCTTTACTTCAGTACCTCTGTTTATGAATAAGGTGACTTGTGAAAGCCAGTTGAGAAACTTGATTTTATTTAGGGACATCACCTTTTTCTTTCACATGTATTTAATACTTTGTGCTTATTTATGAAATAATATCCAAACAAAATACACTGAAGATTGTAGTTGAAACAGAAATGTGAAAAAATGTAAGGTCTGTGAATATTCATATATATGCACCGATCTTTAAAACCGTCAGTGTGCAACCCATTTTGGTTTCTGAAGATAGAATGGTGACTCCCTTCAAAACACACATGTTCTCACATGGTGAGTAGCTGCTGAACTCTTCCTCTTATTTAAGTCACTGTTTTAAAGCAGTCACAATATGAATCTATCTCTTTCTTGGTTTCTTGGCATTAACTTTTCAACTTTAACTTTTTTGCAAATGGAAATAACAGTGTACCAAACAGCTGACCTATATGTGAGTGATGTGACCAAAGTGGACAGGCATGTCCGCTTCATATCATAATGTTCCTCCTCCTCCTCCTCTTCCTCCTCCTACGGCCCTTCTATCTCTGACAGCTGAAAGTCCTTTTAAACCTAAGCTACAGAATCAACCATCAGTTATTGAAGAAACTGGAGCTCTGGGTGATAGCTTATCCTCCAAAGATGGGGTAAAGAAAGTCAGTTTTCTTGGCCCCTTTTACCCCTGTGGGAAACTTCGAGGCCGCCCCTGGATTAAGTCCCCGCCTTTAAACTCAAATAAAAAGGAAACTTCAAAGGCCGTCGGCCGCCTGGGCTCCGCCCTCGCGCTCCCGGACGGCTTCACAAAGGATTTGCCGACGTTCGGGAATTCCGCCTCCAGTTCCTTTTATAGCGCCACTCGTGCGCTGGCTGCCTTCCAGGGCCCCGCCTATCCTCGTTACTTTGACAACACAAAGGACTTCACGGAACTCACAAGCTCCGCCCACCTCTCCAAATAAGGGCAGCCTCTCCATGTACGGCAAACAATCGGTTCGAGATTGCCCTTTTCTCTTCCTTATCCCGTTTATATGATCGGAGAGGAACTGCGCTTCAGGTTGGAAGCGGTGCGATCATGGCCGAGCGAGTCCAGCAGCCCCCAGCCAAGCGGCTCTGCTGCCGGCCCGGCTACAACCCGGCATGCAGGCAGGGGCAGCGGGCTGGAGGAGTCCCGTGCGGCGGCGCGGGGTCCGCTCCGGGAGGGTCCGGGAACGGGAAAACGCACAACCCCGAGTCGCTGCTCGACATCGCGGCGCGCAGAGTCGCGGAAAAGTGGCCGTTCCAGCGGGTGGAGGAGCGGTTCGAGAGGATCCCGGAGCCCGTCCAGCGCAGGATCGTTTACTGGTCATTCCCGAGAAGCGAGAAGGAGATCTGTATGTACTCTTCTTTCAACGCCGGGGGAGAGGAAAGTGGATCTAGCGGGGACAATAATGACGAGACCCAGCTGCCTTTTCTGCGGGGTGTCACTCTGCTGGAGGGTGGCTGGGTGGACAACGTATTGCAAGTCGGTGAGTGGACTAAAGCGTCACAATAATGCAGGAAAAACAGACTGTAAGAAAGAAAACATATCTCACTCGCCCTGTTTGCTTATTCCCGTGGACCTTCCACGGGGTCTTGTGTTTCTTTTCCACAACCGTGCCTATTATAAACAATGCAGGGTATTTCCACACCAGTCTACCCTATAACTGTGTGAGAAAAGCCTATTTTCAGATAAGCCCGTAATTTTAGCCCACTTCTCCTTGTTTCTAACCACTGAGCTGTGCGCATTGAATGGCCCCCGAGCAATTCCAATTGGAAGCTCAGGACTTTGTTCCTATTTTTGTGTCTTTCCAGCTCTCCATGCCCCCACCAATGGGTACGCAGACAAAAGCCCCCTATATCTTTTCACCGCTGGCTAAATAGACGATATTTAGAAAGGCTGGGGAGGGACGGCGATTTAAAGCCACAGTGCTTCTATTTTGTTTGCCAAACATCTTTGTGAGACACACTGAAGCTTTTTTTTTCACCCCCCACCCCCTCCCAGCTTCTCCAACATTTATCTGAAGCCCAAGCTGCATGCACCTACACAGACAACGATTTGTTGTTGTTGTTGTTGTTTTTGTCTTCCAGCTGCATTATTTGTGGTACAGCTAGGAGTAAACAGAGGTGCTCCAGGCTCAGTAAACCCCCTCTGATTCCCTGCCCCTCTTGGCTAGCTGGCTTTGCCAGAGCCCGAATATTTCACTAGATTCGTCAGTGCAATAGACTCAGCTGTCAATCTGACTCCCCACCCTTGGAAGCGGTTCAGGATTCTAATCCCATTACCCTCCCCAGTTCATCTGAATCTTAATGCATTCTGTAAACAAGATTTTATGCATGATCTTCCTCCCTCCTTGCCTCCCTCACCATCTCCATCTCTCTCTCTCTCCCCTTGTTCCCCCCCTTCCCTTCCTATCTCACTTCTTGGCTTACTATCTCCCCCCTAAAGAATCTGTGGAGATGGCTTCAGCTCTTGTGGGCTCAGAGAATGTGCAGTGCACAATAGTAGCCATGGAGCAGACAGACAGGCAGGCAGCTCTCCCTCCTCTCTCTCCCTCTCTCCCTTTCTCTCGCTGGCCTGTTTACCAGATTCCCCAGCATTAGGCTCATTTATGTGCTCACTCTTTTTGGGGCTTGAGGAAACTGAACACTCAGCCCGGGGTGAAATAAAAAAGTATGAGGCATCACTAAGTAGATAAGTGTGTGCGCTTTGGGTTAAGTAGTCAGAAAGAGGGGAACGAGGTCATTTGCAACTAGAGATCCACCGAAGCGTCGTCCAGAGGTTGGAATCAGCCAAGTTTTCCCTGTTTGGCAGGTAAAACGTTGGGGGGGGGGGGGGGGGAACAACAACAACAATATATTTCTGGTTTCTAATTAATGCATCAAAGCTAAGAATTCCCACCTATTTTTTTTTTACTAAAATGAAACCTAGTAATTTTCTGATGACGTGTTTTGATACATACACAGAGGGAAAGTTTTCTAATTCCTTCATTTTCTGTTGGTTTCAGAACTACCACCTCTACACATGACTTTAATTTAATCATGTGTTATAGTCTTCAGATAAAGAAGAAACAAATAAAATCGGAATAGATAAGTCAAAGAAATCGCCTGCCTATTGTTTTGTCACTTCTTTAGGATTCCAAATCTAAATGGGGGGGAAAACAAAAAAAGAATCTCAACGGCTCGTTTTGGTAATTGTTAGTTAATAAAGCTTTTATCATTGCATCTCAATGAGTTCTCAGTTTGGACGTATTTTTCTTTCTTTTTACTTTTTTCAATTCAGAGCCAGTCCTGCCACCAGTATTTGTCACAAGAGAGGAAAAAACATTGGCGACACTCAGAGACCGGAATCAGCTTTTTTTTCTCCCCATGTTTCAGCTTTAATTGGTGATTGGCAGATAAAATGCTGAAAAATCCAACTTTTTTCCCCCATGACTTTAAAGTCCATCAGAACTAGAAACTCTCACTGTTTTTGGTTTATAAACTCATCAACCCGTAGCATTGGCGTTGACGCCCATTTTTTGAGGTCAATAAAAGCTGATAAAGGTTAGGGAGATGTGTGCTTTAAATCATGAACGATTATATTGTAATTCCTTAATTATCAGTTTGATTCAAAACTACAATTAATAGAAATCTATCAATAATCAGGATCAGCAGGTCAGACCAAAGAGAACATTGGTATCGGCCAGGAGGAGCCGGATCGGTGCAACTCTGTTTTCTGTGGCCGTCTGTGTGGTTCTCTCTTTTTATATATATATATATATATATATATATATTTTTTTTTTTTTTTTTTTTTTTCTTTGGTGACTGTGTGTAGGGGGGTTTAAAAAAAACACAGAAAGAGGTTGCACACACACTCACACACACGCACGTGTTTGTCTTCATCTGTGCGGGCTGTCAGTCTCATCCCGCATGCTCACAGAGTGGAGAATGACAGGCGAGAACACAGCAGGGAGGAGGGCATGTTATGCTGATTGCGATTTTTGCCCCAGAATTTCTTACACTCGCTTTCTCTCTCTCTCTCTCTCTCTTTTTTTATTTTACTAGCTGGGGAAAGATAAAGCCAAGGAAGAGCAAATGATAAATAAAAGATGCAATCTACTCCAGGGGACAGGCAGCCACTGGAGGATGAGGGCTTAAAAGCAGGACGAGCTCGGGAGGGTGGGGACTGGGGGCTTGGTGGGGGTGAGGGGTGTGTGCGTGTGTGTGTGTGGATGTCAGCCACATCACACACCACATGTATTGGCCCCATCAAACACATCCACTGGGTCTGGCCTGTAAAAGAAGCATGGGCTGATTGCGAGGGTGTGTGCAGGCGAGTGTCGGTGCATGCGTGGCTTTGTGCGGTTCCTTCTGTGTGTTTGTGCTGTCACTGGGATGGGGTTCAGCGCTGATGATGAAAGACAGTAGCGCAATAGAATAGACGAAGAGGTTATTGTGTACGGAGGCGGGAGGGGGGAACTAATATACTTCAATGGATCTGCTGTCGCCGTATTCCTCTCCTTCCTCTCCAGTCTCCTCCTCCTCTGCCTCCCTTTGCTCCCAAGTGAGCAGCTATAAAACTCTCCATATTTACTCCCCTAAGGCCAACTACCAGCCCCCAGTCTCCTGTGATTATTTATCTTTTTTCTCAACGACATTAATCACACGCTTTTTCTTTTTTTCCTTTTTCTCCCCTTTTCTTTTGCTCCATCTCTTTCCACGCATCAGTGCCGCGAAGAGAAGAGATTGGAGGGGGTAGCTTTTTTTTTTTTTTTTTTTTTTTTTTTAAAGGAGAAGAGCAATAGATCGGGTGATATCAAGAAAAAGAGGGGAAGCCTAGAGGGAAAAATGTGGGTGGAAAATGCAAAAGAGGAAAGAGAGGCATTGAAATGGTGATTGCAAGTGAAGGGAATGTATGAAAGTAAAGAATGAGGCTCAGAAATGGGGAGAGAGTGAGACAGATAGCTTGTTCTTTCTCCCATGCGAGCTCATCTGTTCCAATGCCAGCCTTCGGGATAAATATTCATATATGAATGCAAAGTGTTATCTAGCAATCCGCTGCTCCTCGTTTATAACGGGCTCATACAAGCCAGCTCCAGCCCGCACCTCCAACCCACTCCTCCGACTGTCAGATCACCGATGAATTTGTCACCTGCCGAGTGCCGAGTTGTGGAAGCTCAGCCTTAACAAGGCCTGGTTCTAAAACAGATTTAGCTCTTGTTCAAACATTTTGAGCTTAATCTGGAGCCTAAACAGAAAATAATTCCATGTTTATTCCTGTTTCCTTTCCCCTACAAAAATACATTGATCACAGCGTTACTAGCATGTTTAGTACGTCATTGTGCTTTGACTGTAAAGCACTTTGGTCCACATTTGTTGTTTGTAAATGTACACACATAAAATTGACAGCTTGGATCTGAACGCTGGGCTTCCCCAGTTTACTTTTTCTGCTGACCTTTCT